>NW_027325362.1:28855639-29560886 GCF_036924035.1 Leuresthes tenuis
TTGATGATGTATGGTTGGGCATCCGAACCTACTTGTTGCCCGCTTTTCATTAATTATGGGTGGACATTCACACCTTGTCTCAGCCAAACACCTCCGCTCCCTGTTTTGATCATGTATGGTTGGACATTCGCACCTTTGCTTTCCTTCTTTTTATACTGATTGCTCAAGATTAAGTTGTTCTTTCTCAAACTACAAAATTTTTTTAATTGTTGAAACTTGATTTGAAGTGGATAAATAAGGAAGACAAACAGTTTTAAGTCAGGCTGATAGCAATTAATTTTATAGCAAAATCTGTATTTCGTCATTTGTCGAGAGATGCTTATTGCTGAAGAAGTTCTTTCTCATTCTACAAAGTACAACGTTGTTTATCATTGAAACTTGATTAGACATGAATAAATATGAAGGACAAAGCAGTCTTAACTTGATTTGAGTTAAGGAATTCGTTTTATAGGAGAATCCGAATTCGTGCATAACTCGTAAAATAGAGCTTATTTTCGGATTCCTAAAGAATGAGTCTGGTTCTTTCTCATAATACAAAGTTTGTTGTTTATTGTTGAAACTTCATCAGACCGTTAGATATAGTCGGACTCACCTTGACGCACGGCTTGGGATCTGGAACCAGTACTCTTGAGAGGGGTTGGACTCTCTTCCACTCTGGAGTTGCCCGTGGTGAGAGGCGCAGAGCAGGTGTGGGCATACTTATTGCCCCCCGGCTGTGTGCCAGTACATTGGGGTTTACCCCAGTGAACGAGAGGGTAGCCTCCCTCCGCCTTGGGTGGGGGGACGAGTCCTGACTGTTGTTTGTGCCTTTGCGCCAAACAGCAGTTCAGAGTACCTACCCTTTTTGGAGTCTCTGGGGGAGGCACTGGAGAATGCTCCTACCGGAGACTCCCTCATTCTGCTGGGGGACTTCAATGCTCACGTGGGCAATGACAGTGAGACCTGGAGGGGTGTGATTGGGAGGAACGGCCCCCCCGATCTGAATCAGAGTGGTGTTATGTTGTTGGACTTCTGTGCCAGTCATAGACTGTCCATAACGAACACCATGTTCAGGCATAAGGGTGTCCATATGTGCACTTGGCACCAGGACACCCTTGGCCGCAGTTCGATGATCGACTTTGTGGTTGTATCATCGGACTTGCGGCCGTATGTCCTGGACACTCGGGTGAAGAGAGGGACGGAGCTGTCAACTGATCACCACCTGGTGGTGAGTTGGCTCCGCTGGTGGGGGAGGATGCCGATCAGACCTGGCAGGCCCAAACGTATTGTGAGGGTCTGCTGGGAGCGTTTGTCAGAATCCCCCGTCAGAAGGAGCTTTAACTCCCACCTCCGGCAGAGCTTCAACCATATTTGAGGTGGGGGACATTGAATGCGCCATGTTCCGTGACTCCATTGCCGAGGCAGCTGGTCGGAGTTGTGGCCGTAAGGTGGTCGGTGCCTGTCGTGGCGGCAACCCTCGAACCTGCTGGTGGACACCAGTGGTGAGGGAAGCCGTCAAGCTGACGAAGGAGTCCTATCGGGCCTTTTTGGCCAGTGGGACCCTGGAAGAAGCTGATAGGTACCGACGGGCCAGACGGGCCGCGGCTTCGGCGGTTGCTGAGGCAAAAACTCGGGCCTGGGAGGAGTTCGGTGAGACCATGGAGAACGATTTCCGGACGGCCTCGAAAAGATTCTGGTCCACCATCCGGCGTCTCAGGGGGGGGAAGCGGCTCACAGTCAACACCGTTTACAGTGCGGACGGGGCTTTGCTGACCTCAACTAGGGATGTTGTGAGTCGGTGGGGGGAGTACTTCGAGGAACTCCTCAATCCTACCAACACGTGCTCGGAAGAGGCAGAGTCGGAGAGCTCGGAGACGGGGCCTCCCATTTCTGGGGCTGAGGTTGCCGAGGTGGTTAAAAAGTTCCTCGGTGGCAAGGCCCCGGGGATGGATGAGGTCCGTCCTGAGTTTCTCAAGGCTCTGGATGTTGTAGGGCTGTCTTGGCTGACACGCCTCTGCAGTATCGCGTGGACATCGGGGACAGTGCCTCTGGACTGGCAGATTGGGGTGGTGGTCCCCCTCTTTAAAAAGGGGGACCGGAGGGTGTGTTCCAACTATAGGGGTATCACACTCCTCAGCCTCCCTGGTAAGGTCTATTCGGGGGTATTGGAGAGGAGGATCCGTCGGATAATCGAGCCTCGGATTCAGGAGATGCAGTGTGGCTTTCGTCCTGGCCGTGGAACAGTGGACCAGCTCTATACCCTCGGCAGGATCCTGGAGGGTGCATGGGAGTTCGCCCAACCAGTCTACATGTGTTTTGTGGACTTGGAGAAAGCGTTCGACCGTGTCCCTCGTGGAGTCCTGTGGGGGGTGCTCCGGGAATATGGAGTGCCGGACCCCTTGATAGGGGCCGTTCGGTCTCTGTATGACCGGTGCCAGAGTTTGGTCCGCATTGCCGGCAGTAAGTCGGATACGTTTCCGGTGAGAGTTGGACTCCGTCAGGGCTGCCCTTTGTCACCGATTCTGTTCCTAACTTTTATGGACAGAATTTCTAGGCGGAGCCAGGGCGTTGAGGGTGTCCCATTTGGCGACCTCAGAATCGGGTCTCTGCTTTTTGCAGATGATGTGGTTCTGTTAGCGTCGTCAGGCCGTGACCTTCAGCTCTCACTGGAGTGATTTGCAGCCGAGTGTGAAGCGGCTGGGATGAGAATCAGCACCTCCAAATCCGAGACTATGGTTCTCAGCCGGAAAAGGGTGGAATGCTCTCTCCGGGTCGGGAATGAGATCCTTCCCCAAGAGGAGGAGTTCAAGTATCTCGGGGTCTTGTTCACGAGTGACGGACGAATGGAGCGGGAGATTGACGGGCGGATCGGTGCGGCGCCTGCATTGTTGCAGGCTCTGCACCGACCCGTCGTTGTGAAGAGGGAGCTGAGCCAGAAGGCGAAGCTCTCTACTTACTGGTCAATCTACGTTCCCATCCTCACCTATGGTCACAAGTTGTGGGTAGTGACCGAAAGAACAAGATCGCGAATACAAGCGGCCGAAATGGGTTTCCTCCGCAGGGTGTCTGGGTTTTCCCTTAGAGATAGGGTGAGAAGCTCAGTCATCCGGGAGGGGCTCGGAGTAGAACCGCTGCTCCTCCGCATTGAGAGGAGTCAGATGAGGTGGCTCGGGCATCTGGTTAGGATGCCCCCTGGGCGCCTCCCTGGGGAGGTGTTCCGGGCACGTCCCACTGGGAGGAGACCCCGGGGGAGACCCAGGACACGTTGGAGAGACTATGTCTCTCGGCTGGCCTGGGAACGCCTCGGGTTCCCCCCGGAAGAGCTGGAGGAAGTGGCCGGGGACAGAGACGTCTGGGTTTCTCTGCTCAAGCTGCTGCCCCCGCGACCCGACCCCCGGATAAGCGGCAGATGATGGATGGATGGATGGATATATCCTCCACCAACCAGACTTACAACCCCCGACTAGGGTAGCAGAATTTCTAAGCATCTGTACCCCAAAACTACTATCAAAAATATATAAATTATTGTCTAAGATAGATGACACAATGTCTCTTCCATCCTCAAAATGGGAGGCAGATTTATCCATCAGTTCTGGTCATAGCTTCTAACCACAAATATGTTTGAACACCTTCATAAAGACTCGAAATCCTAATTTACAGCTCATACAATACAAAATCCTTCATAGAACACACTATACAGGACAAAGGATGTTCAGGATGGGTCTAACACACTCAAACATCTGCTCACATTGCACAGATAACACACCTGATGATTATGCACACGCTTTGTGGTTTTGTGCGCCTGTCCAGAAGTTCTAGCTTGAAGTCTGTGAGGACCTATCAACATGGCTAAAGTGTAGCATCCCTGCATGCCCCACACTGTGCATACTGGGTGACTTAGACAACATCAACATGGAAATTAACTCAGCACACATGGTTGTCACAGTGTTATATATCGCAAAGAAAACTATTCTCATGAACTGGAAAGCGAAGAACAATCTGTGTATTAACCAGTTTAGAATTTTTCTTTTAGATTATATGAGCATGGAAACAATGTCTGCCTCCTCAAAACATCAATTGGCTGAATTTCATTCTCTCTGGTCCCCTCTGATTAGTTTTATCACATAGTGGTGGTGGTGGGTTGCTGGGTGATGGTGGGTCTCAGGCCCGGGCTGCTGCAACTGGTGTGACCGGGTGGTTTGTTTGTTTGTTTTTTGTAGAGGTCCTCCTGGGTGGGGTTGGGTTGAGTGGGGTGGGGCAGGATGGGTACCTTCTGGGGGTACAGTAGCTCCCGGAATATGGTCGCTGCAGGCCCCGAGCCTGGTGGACATCAGGCCCTCCTGCCCATTGTTGGCTCCCAGGTAGCGGGGATGCCTATTGCAGCCAGTCCCTGGCTGCCCTCTCTGGGGGAGAGTAGCTCCCCCGGTATATATCCCCATACCCCTCTCCCTTCTGGCTCCTGTACACAGCACACACTCACACATGAAGGGTTTTGGGGGCGTGTGTGTTCGGTGGGGTGTAGTGGATGGGGCCACGTAGGTGGTCCCCTTTGGTTGCACTCTGCAGTTCCCTGCCCCTGTTTTAATTACACCTTAGACATTACTACTTATCAAACACACTCACACACACACATTAGGTCTTGGGGGGTGGTTACACTGAGTGGCATCTGGTGGGCGGGGCTCTTTGGGTATGTAGGCTGCCCAGAGTGCCGCGCTCCCAGTTCTACAAGTTTGGCTGCCCCTCAATTTTAATTGCTCACTATTAGAAAATATTGAAGAGCCAGAAGGGTGAGGGGAGGGGTCTTCTTCGCACACCCCTGCTTCCTGGTGTCTGCTCGGGGCAGGAGGGGCCAGGAGGATTAATTAATTGTTCTGCTGGTTCGGGGTCTGTGGTGGCTGGGGGGTTGCTGGCCTCCTGGTGTGCCCGCTGCACTACACCCCAGCAGAGTCGAGGGAGGTAGGATGTGTGGATGTGTGGATGTATGGGACGTGAAAGTGTGTGTGGTAATGATTGGGCCTGGATCTGGGACTTGCTGTCGCCTGGCCTGCCTGTGTTTCTCCCGATGGGGCATCAGCGTTGCCTCTCCCCACTGCTCGCGACTTCACCCACCTGTGGGCACGTCTTGACTCCCAGGGCACTTGGCCAGGGGCGCTGGGGCAGGCGCTGACCCACTTTGTGGCTGTCTGGGGCGCTTGGCCCTCCTGGGTATTGGGTGGGGCCTCTGCCGGGGGGTTTGGGGGCGCTCGGGCTCCTGGGGCCCAGGTCCAGTGCACGGCCCATGTCTGAGCGGCTGGGGCCTGGCGGGGTCGGTGGGCTGTTGCCCCTGGTTCCCGGAGTGCCTCTGCCCTATGCTTATGGGGGCTCTTCCCGGGGGCTTCCTCTGCAGTCTTCTGGGTGGATGCGTGGTTGCCCCTGCGGTGGGCTGCCTGGGTTCTGTGCTCTGTGGGGGCTGCTGGTGGCCTGGGTCTTGTGGCCCTCTCTGCCTGCTTCTGATTGCTTGGGGGGGGGGGCTGTGGATTGTGGCCCTGTATGCTTATACACTCATAACTAAGCACGGTTATCATGTAGGTCCTGTGCCATGGGTGTTGCATGTTCTCACACACACACACACACACATTCATTAGTCCAGTAGCATGGTCACTAAGCAGTTGATGTATTATCATGTTGTCTCAGGTCATCTATATCCACAGCTGTGTTGTATGCGATTGCCGCTTCTTGTGCTTGTTTTTGTTTGTTTGTGTGTTTGTTTTTTCTCTGCTTGTCTGCTTTCAGGTGCTCCTGGTGGCGCTAAGGCTGGATTCCCCTCATAGGGGATTGTTGTCTGTTTTGTTTTTTACAGGTGTAGCAGCTGGTTGTCTGGTTTTTGTTTCTATTTTTGTTCTGTTTCCTCTTCTTTCCTCTTCTTCTTTCCTTGTCCCCCGGTCCGGTTCAGTTCAGTTCATGTCATATATTGTAAACAGAAATAAAAAAATTGGCATCAAGGGGAGCTTTACATTTATAAAACTTCCCTTGGCAAAACAAATCTGTTTGGCATCAAAGGTATTCAGACTACAATTCTTCTGACATAATGCTGAACAGGACAAGGGGAAAAAAAAGTAAAGAAGACAGTTCTGCCGAAAGCCAGGGATAGACCTGTTCTAAGTTCTATACTTTTTAAAAAGGGCGTGTTTATCAACTATGGAATTAGAAGATTTACAAAAATGGTCAAGTGCTAGATCTTCATCTGGGATTTTAACAGTGTCATATAACTATTCAACAGATCAGTTAAAAAAAAGCCTGCTCATGGAGATGTTTCAGGATCTGGATACCAAGCGTGGACCTAATGTTTTCATTTTTGCAATTCTGGTACAGGCTATTGAGCAGTGATAACTAACACCAAGTTCAGATACTGCGGATTTTCTACCTTTGATTTGTTAAGATTGAGCCAATCAGGGACAACCTTGAAGGATCTCTTTGGTTTTGTAGGATCAGTAATTACCTGAGAAAGGTTGATATTGGTACACACCTTTTTTAAATGATCAGAGGCAGAGTTCAACTTGTTTAAATTAAAATTGCCACACAGAGATTGGGTTTAGGCCACATGCACACAGAATGACATCAACAAATATAAGAAATATTAAACATTTACACATAGATTTTTGAATATATGTAGAGGAATGATACTTTGAAATGTGCTCATTGCGGAGTTATGATCAGTTGAGTAATGAAGGTTGAACTATTCTGGGAAAGAGGTTCTATTCCCAGCATCATGATGGACACTCCTGATATAGAAGGTTTCGCTAACGCATTGGAATTGTTTTACTATTTTCATATGCATGTGCAATGAAGAATTGCTTGCTGCTGATAAATGCAAAGAAGAACAGCTTACACATAGATGCTCACATATAGGCTGCTGAATGCAATGAAGACCTGCTTATCAAGTAAAGTTCAATGTCAATGTGTAATATTCAATTAGGATTTGCAAAACAGTGAAGTTAAACAATGAATGGGTCCATAGTCGGTATGAGAAGACTACAGGAATATTTACCTGGGTGTACGTTCAAACAGAGATGAGAAAATTACGATAAATAATTGTTTGTTTGTTTGTTAGTATGTATATGAATGTTATGTGTATAAACTGTGTTGAGTTATAGTTACTCAGTAGTGTCTCAGTGAAACAACCGACGGGGGAAGCCTTGCGGTGACAACAAAAGCAGTGTTTTACTGATCAGTCAAGTTGCTCCAGTGTACTCCATACAAACTGGTTGGCTACTGAAGGGATAGAAAATGGGGAATACTTGTTTTAAAGCAAACAAGGAATTAGATGGGAAAAATACATGTTTTAACGGGACCCAGACAATATTAAATACTCAGACAGATGGGAGAAGAAGTGTAGTTTTGTAGGAAATCACAAAATTATTACATAGAATTAGTGAAATCAATTGAAGAATGCCTTTCTGAAGAGCTGTTTACCACAGATGAGCAGCTTTGCGACCAAGCACATTGTAGATCGCTTTACTGCCAAAATGATCTAATTTAATGGATTGGTTTAGACATGCATAACAGCATTTTAAGAACAAAGAGAGAAATAAAAAGGGACAACGCTTCATGGTGGAAGGTGATGTATAAATAACTGTGTATATGATGAAGGGGGTGGCAACACCCATTCCGAAATCCCGCCATTCCGACATCCCGCTATTCCGACATCCCACCATTCCGACATACCACCATTCCGACATACCACCATTCCGACATGCAAACGTCCCACCATTCCGACATCCCACCATTGCGACATCCCGCTATTCTGACGTTCAAATGTCCCACCATTCCGACAAGGCTTTCCGTATAAGGAAATGTGTGTTACTCAACAGGTGAGTCCCTTCTTTCTGTTCATGCAATTTATATGTTTAACACATGTTTATAGACAAGCGTTATTAAAAACACAAAGTCTCGGCAACTGGAGGAGGAGAAGCAGTCCGCGGTGGTTTTCAATCACACACTCCAATGCCACTTGTTTCAACTTCCGAAAATTTAATCCAGGAAAAAAAGGCTTACAAACATGGACCAAAACGGCTCCATAACACGCACAAGAATCCAAAAGAAACGAAAGTTAACTAAAAGAAAGCAAATAAACAGTATGAAGTGGTCAAAATTGGTTTTACGCATGCCTATGTGCGTCTGGCACATGCGTCTTCGGGCTGTCCCACGTTGGTTTGTGGATGAAAGCTATATGTTCAGCTGTAATGTCATGTAAAAACAATCTCTACATGACATTTACTCCCAGGTGTGACCAGTTAGGTCCTTAAGATATCAACAGGCTGTATAAAGCTACAACCGTTGCGGCTGTGTGTTTGTGCCAAATGCGCAAAACCCATCCGCGCTTCCCAAAATTGGAGTGAGTACTCATAAATCACGTGAATAACATGAATAAACGTTTTTACTGCATTTTGTTGTGTTTTATACGTTCTATGCTGTCATTTCTCTCTTCTCCTATTGGCAAGGCAAGGCAGAGTGCTCGCAACTGTGTCCTGTGCAGTAGCCGTGATATCTGTAATTGCAATTATTACTTTTGCATATGATGACAGCGTGCAAAAGACGCATGGGCTCTGTGGAGAGCTCCGCTCCAGCTGGCTGCTGTGACAGCTCACTGACACTGTATTTCTGCTTAATCAGTTTCAGTCTCGCCAGAGTTACATTAATATCTGTATTTTTATATTTGAAATTCAGGGGATTTTGATAATAGATTATTAAAGTTTGTTTGCGAGGCTGTGGCCTCTGCATGTGCAAAGCTTGTGCGCCAAACTTTAGGGCGTATTTGCGCCGGCATATCATTAGTGCAAAATGTTTTGGGTAAAAAATAGGCTATTAAAAGGAACTGTCGGAATGGCGGTATGTTAAAAAAAACAAAAAACATACCGCCATTCCGACCATAGGAGGAAAAAAGTGTCGGAATGGTGGGACGTTTGATAAAAAATTAAGTGTCGCCATTCCGACAATTGGAGACCCATGTCGGAATGGCGAGATGTCGGAATGGCAGCATGTAACCATGATGAAGGAGAGACCATTTGAGCAGCACAGCCATTTCGCAGCACAGGGACAGCAATCCAAGTTACAGGATCTCCCACGTGGTATCACCTGTCACATTGTGTCAAGGCATCAAAAGAAGAAAAAATCACCAAACTCAAGGACAAAAAGACAAAGACTCCGGTGAACGAAGACAGAGGACTGACAAACCAGAAATACAAAAGGATTCTCGATATCAAGATCCAGAAGAAGAGGCTAACAATGCCACGAACACTTACGATGCTGGGAATGATGCCAGCAATGAACAGAGAAGAAGATTCAGTGTCATCAATCTGCATTACGTGCCTCTAATGAGGGGGTGAATATAGAATCCTCAACGATTACAACGTCTCTGGGAACTGTGACAACAACAAGGTTTAAACCATTTTGATATATATTGTAACCTATTGTCTAAGGAATAGTGCTGAAAATGAGGTAAATCTAATCCACCACTGTCCTTGGTCTTCTGTAGGGTTTTTAAACTAATACGTGGTGGTTTGTTTTTCCTCTTTTGCTCTGAGAGCCTGGAGGAAATGTTTATGCCTAAATATCTAATATTTCCTGACTGTAAAGTGATCGCAGGTATATTATGGACCCTACAGTTAATGGGCAGAACTGTGGTCTTAGACCAGTTGATAGAGTAGTCAGAAAGTGCTGAGAATTTATTTATGAGTGTGATCGTGTGACTGAGAGACGTCTGTGAGTTCTGAAGGAAAAGTAATACATCATCAGCATAAAGACTTATTTTATGCTCAATATTTTGGGATTAATTACTCACAAACGGGTAAGAAAAGGTAGTATTGCCAGACCATACATGATCAAAACAGGGAGCGGAGGTGGTTCAGCTGCAAGGTGTGAATGTCTGACTATAGTTTGTAAAAAGCGGGTAAGATAAGGTGCGAATGCCCGACAATGTATGATCAAAAGAGGGAGCGGAGGGTTTTGGCTACAAGAAGGTTTGAATGTCCGACCATAGTTTGTAAAAAGCGGGTAAGAAAAGGTTACCATACATCATCAAAAGCAGGAGTGGATGTGTTCGGCTACAAGAAGATTTGAATGTCCATCAATAATTGCTTTAAAACATGAAAGAAAATTTTCGAATATCAAACCGCACATGATCATAAGCGGGATAGGAGTTGTTCAGCTGCAAGAAGGTGTGAATGTCCACCCATAATTACTGAAAAATGGGTAAGAAAAGGTGAAAATGCCCAACCATACATCATCAAAAGCAGGAGTGGATGTGTTCGGCTACAAGAAAGTTTGAATGTCCGACCATAGTTTGTAAAAAGCGGGTAAGAAAAGGTTCGAATGCCCGAACATAGACCATCAAAAGAGGGAGCGGAGGTGTTCCGCTGTAAGAAGGTGTAAATGTCCGACCATAGTTGGTAAAAAGCGGGTAAGAAAAGGTTAAAATACCCGACTGTACACAATCAATAGCGGGAGCGGAGTTGTTTGGCTACAAGAAGGTGTGAAAGTCCGACCACGGTTTGTAAAAAGCGGGTAAGAAAAGGTTCGAATGCCCGAATATATACCATCAAAAGTGGAAGTGGATGTGTTCGGCTGCAAGAAGGTGTGAACGTCCGACCAAAGTTTGTAAAAAGCAGTTAAGAAAAGGTTCGAATATCCAACCAAACATAATCAAAAGCGGGAGCAGAGCTGTTCGACTGCAAGTAGGTGTGAATGTCAGATCATAATTTGCAAAAAGCTGATGAGAAAGGGTGAGAATGCCCGGCTATACACCATCAAATGTGGGAGCGGAAGTGTTCGGCTGTGAGTAAGTGTGAATCTCCGACCATAATTGCTGAAAAATGTGTTAGAAAAGGTAAGAATGCCGGTCCATACATCATCTTAAGCGGGAGAGGTGGTGTTCGGCTGCAAGTAGGTGTGAATGTCCAGCCATAATTACTAACAAACGGGTAAGAAAAGGTAGTATTGCCAGACCATACATGATCAAAACTGGGAGCGGAGGTGGTTCAGCTGCAAGAAAGTGTGAATGTCCGACTAAAGTTCAAATATATTGACAAAAGCGGGAGGAGAGGTCTTCGGATGAGAGTGGTTGAGAATTTCCAACCATAATCTATAAAATGCGGTGAAAAAAAAGGTGTGATAGAACACTAAAAGGTGGAGCGGAAGTGTTCGGCTGCAAGAAGGTGTGAATGTCCGACTATATTTGGTGAAAAGCAGGTGAAGCAAGGTCTGAATGCCCAACCTTACATCATCAAAAGCGAGATCAGAGGTGTTTGGCTGCATGAAGGCCATAGTTTGCCAAAAGCGGGTAAGCTGCGAATGACCAACTAAATATCAACAAAAGTGGGGGCGGAGGTCTTCGGATGAAACTGGGTGTGAACATCCCACCATACAAGTATGGTGGAGAGGAAGCTGTGAACAGCCGACCATAGTTTGCAAAAAGCGGGTGAGACAAGGTGCGAATGTCCAACCATACATGATCAAAACAGGGAGCGGAGGTGTTTGGCTGTGACAAGGTGTGAATGTCCACCCAAAATTAATGAAAAGCGGGCAAAAAGTAGGTTTGAATGCCCAAGCATACATCATCAAAAGAAGGAGTGGATGTGTTCGGCTACAAGAAGGTTTGAATGTCCGAGCATAGTTTGTAAAAAGCGGGTAAGAAAAGGTTCGAATGCCCAAACATACACCATCAAAAGAGGGAGCGGATGTGTTCCGCTGTAAGAAGGTGTGAATGTCCGACCATAGTTGGTAAAAAGTGGGTAAGAAAAGGTTAAAATACCCGACTGTACACAATCAATAGGGGGAGCGGAGTTGTTCGGCTACAAGAAGGTGTGAAAGTCCGACCATAGTTTGTAAAAAGCGGGTAAGAAAAGGTTCAAATTCCTGACTATACACCATCAAAAGTGGGAGCGGAGGTGTTCGGCTACAAGAAGGTGTGAAAGTTCAACCATGGTTTGTAAAAAGCTGCTAAGAAAAGGTTTGAATGCCTGAATATATACCATCAAAAGCGGAAGCGGAGGTGTTCGGCTGCAAGAAGGTGTGAACGTCCGACCAAAGTTTGCAAAAAGCAGTTAAGAAAAGGTTCCAATGCCCGAATATATACCATCAAAAGCGGGAGCGGAGGTGTTCGGCTGCAAGAAGGTGTGAACGTCCGACCAAAGTTTGCAAAAAGCAGTTAAGAAAAGGTTCGAATGCCCGAATATATACCATCAAAAGCGGGAGCAGAGCTGTTCGACTGCAAGTAGGTGTGAATGTCCAGCCATAATTACTCACAAACGGGTAAGAAAAGGTAGTATTGCCAGACCATACATGATCAAAACAGGGAGCTGAGGTGGTTCAGCTGCAAGGTGTGAATGTCTGACTATAGTTTGTAAAAAGCGGGTAAGACAAGGTGCGAATGCCCGACAATGTATGATCAAAAGAGGGAGTGGAGGTCTTCGGCTGCAAGGTCTGAATGTCCAACCATACTTTCTAAAAACCGGGTAAGAAAAGGCTCGAAATTCCGACTATACACAATCAAAAGCGGGAGCGGGAGGTTTTCAGCTGTAAATCCTTCACTCAAACCAAGTGAAAACTGCTTTGTCCTTCATATTTATCAATGTCTAGATTTACTTCAACAAAGAACAACATTGTATTTTGCAGTAGTAGAAAGAGCAACACTTGAAGGAACAGGAATCCGAGAATAAGCTTATTTTCATACGTTCTGCATGATTTGGGATTTTGCTATAAAATTAATTCCTTCACTCAAACAAAGTGGAAACTGCTTTGTCCTTCATATTTATCAATGTCTATATCGATTTCAACAAAGAACAAGGCTGTATTTTGCAGTATAGGAAAGAGCAACACTGGGGGATCAGGAATCCGAGAATAAGCTTACTTTCATGAGTCCTGCACGATTTCGGATTTTCCTATAAAATGAATTGCTTTGCTCAAACCAAGTTAAAATTGCTTTGTCCTTCATAGTTGTCCATGTCTAAAATGTATCAAGCATAAAGTTCCTTATATTATCCTGAATGAGAAAGAAGCATCCCTTTGGTTGAGCATGTCGGGCATTCGCACCTTATCGTACCCGCTTTTTACAAACTATAGTCAGACATTCACACTTTGGTGCTGAACCACCTCAGCTCCCTGTTTTGATCATGTATGGTCTGGCAATACTACCTTTTATTACCCGTTTGTGAGTAATTATGGCTGGACATTCACACCTACTTGCAGTCGAACAGCTCTGCTCCCGCTTTTGATTTTGTTTGGTTGGATATTCGAACCTTTTCTTCACTGCTTTTTACAAACTTTGGTCGGACGTTCACACCTTCTTGCAGCGGAACATCTCCGCTCCCGCTTTTGATGGTGTATAGTCAGGCATTTGAACCTTTTCTTACCCGCTTTTTACAAACTATGGTCGGACATTCAAACCTTCTTGTAGCCGAAAACCTCTGCTCCCTCTTTTGATTATACATTGTCGGGCATTCGCACCTTATCGTACCCGCTTTTTACAAACTATAGTCAGACATTCACACCTTGGTGCTGAACCACCTCAGCTCCCTGTTTTGATCATGTATGGTCTGGCAATACTACCTTTTATTACCCGTTTGTGAGTAATTATGGCTGGACATTCACACCTACTTGCAGTCGAACAGCTCTGCTCCCGCTTTTGTGATACCCCTATAGTTGGAACACACCCTCCGGTCCCCCTTTTTAAAGAGGGGGACCACCACCACAATCTGCCAGTCCAGAGGCACTGTCCCCGATGTCCACGCGATACTGCAGAGGGGTGTCAGCCAAGACAGCCCTACAACATCCAGAGCCTTGAGAAACTCAGGACGGACCTCATCCACCCCCGGGGCCTTGCCACCGAGGAGATTTTTAACCACCTCGGCAACCTCAGCCCCAGAAATGGGAGGCCCCGTCTCCGAGCTCTCCGACTCTGCCTCTTCCGAGCACGTGTTGGTAGGATTGAGGAGTTCCTCGAAGTACTCCCCCCACCGACTCACAACATCCCTAGTTGAGGTCAGCAAAGCCCCGTCCGCACTGTAAACAGTGTTGACTGTGAGCCGCTTCCCCCCCCTGAGACGCCGGATGGTGGACCAGAATCTTTTCGAGGCCGTCCGGAAATCGTTCTCCATGGTCTCACCGAACTCCTCCCAGGCCCGAGTTTTTGCCTCAGCAACCGCCGAAGCCGCGGCCCGTCTGGCCCGTCGGTACCTATCAGCTTCTTCCAGGGTCCCACTGGCCAAAAAGGCCCGATAGGACTCCTTCTTCAGCTTGACGGCTTCCCTCACCACTGGTGTCCACCAGCAGGTTCGAGGGTTGCCGCCACGACAGGCACCGACCACCTTACGGCCACAACTCCGACCAGCTGCCTCGGCAATGGAGTCACGGAACATGGCCCATTCAATGTCCCCCACCTCAAATATGGTTGAAGCTCTGCCGGAGGTGGGAGTTAAAGCTCCGTCTGACGGGGGATTCTGACAAACGCTCCCAGCAGACCCTCACAATACGTTTGGGCCTGCCAGGTCTGATCGGCATCCTCCCCCACCAGCGGAGCCAACTCACCACCAGGTGGTGATCAGTTGACAGCTCCGCCCCTCTCTTCACCCGAGTGTCCAGGACATACGGCCGCAAGTCCGATGATACAACCACAAAGTCGATCATCGAACTGCGGCCAAGGGTGTCCTGGTGCCAAGTGCACATATGGACACCCTTATGCCTGAACATGGTGTTCGTTATGGACAGTCTATGACTGGCACAGAAGTCCAACAACATAACACCACTCTGATTCAGATCGGGGGGGCCATTCCTCCCAATCACACCCCTCCAGGTCTCACTCTCATTGCCCACGTGAGCATTGAAGTCCCCCAGCAGAATGAGGGAGTCTCCGGTAGGAGCATTCTCCAGTGCCTCCCCCAGAGACTCCAAAAAGGGTAGGTACTCTGAACTGCTGTTTGGCGCATAGGCACAAACAACAGTCAGGACTAGTCCCCCCACCCAAGGCGGAGGGAGGCTACCCTCTCGTTCACTGGGGTAAACCCCAATGTACTGGCACACAGCCGGGGGGCAATAAGTATGCCCACACCTGCTCTGCGCCTCTCACCACGGGCAACTCCAGAGTGGAAGAGAGTCCAACCCCTCTCAAGAGTACTGGTTCCAGATCCCAAGCCGTGCGTCGAGATGAGTCCGACTATATCTAACGGTCTGATGAAGTTTCAACAATAAACAACAAACTTTGTATTATGAGAAAGAACCAGACTCATTCTTCAGGAATCCGAAAATAAGCTCTATTTTACGAGTTATGCACGAATTCGGATTCTCCTATAAAACGAATTCCTTAACTCAAACCAAGTTAAGACTGCTTTGTCCTTCATATTTATTCATGTCTAATCAAGTTTCAATGATAAACAACGTTGTACTTTGTAGAATGAGAAAGAACTTCTTCAGCAATAAGCATCTCTCGACAAATGACGAAATACAGATTTTGCTATAAAATTAATTGCTATCAGCCTGACTTAAAACTGTTTGTCTTCCTTATTTATCCACTTCAAATCAAGTTTCAACAATTAAAAAAATTTTGTAGTTTGAGAAAGAACAACTTAATCTTGAGCAATCAGTATAAAAAGAGGGTAAGCAAAGGTGCGAATGTCAAACCATACATGATCAAAACAGGGAGCGGAGGTGTTTGGCTGAGACAAGGTGTGAATGTCCACCCATAATTAATGAAAAGCGGGCAACAAGTAGGTTCGAATGCCCAACCATACATCATCAAAAGCAGGAGTGGATATGTTCGGCTACAAGAAGGTTTGAACGTCTGACCATAGTTTGTAAAAAGCGGGTAAGAAAAGGTTCGAATGCCCGAACAAACACCATCAAAGGAGGGAGCGGAGGTGTTCCGCTGTAAGAAGGTGTGAATGTCCGACCGTAGTTGGTAAAAAACGGGTAAGAAAAGGTTAAAATACCCGACTATACACAATCAGTTGCGGGTGCGGAGTTGTTCGGCTACTAAAAGGTGTGAAAGTCCGACCATGGTTTGTAAAAAGCGGGTAAGAAAAGGTGTCCCGAAAATGTATGATCAAAAGAGGGAGCGGAGGTGTTCGGCTGCAAGAAGGTGTGAATGTACACCCATAATTACTGAAAAATGGGTAAGAAAAGGTGTGAATGCCCAACTATACATAATCAAAAGCAGGAGTGGATGTGTTCGGCTCCAAGAAGGGTTGAATGTCTGACCATAGTTTGTAAAAAGCAGGTAAGAAAAGGTTTGACTGCCCGAACATACTCCATCAAAAGAGGGAGCGGAGGTGTTCCGCTGTGAGAAGGTGTGAATGTCCGACCATAGTTGGTAAAAAGCGGGTAAGAAAAGGTTAAAATACCCGACTGTACACAATCAATAGCGGGAGCGGAGTTGTTCGGCTACTAAAAGATGTGAAAGTCCGACTATGGTTTGTAAAAAGCGGGTAAGAAAAGGTGCTAATGCCCGACAATGTATGATCAAAAGAGGGAGCGGAGGTTTTTGGCTACAAGAAGGTGTGAATGTCCAGCCATAATTACTCACAAACGGGTAAGAAAAGGTAGTATTGCCAGACCATACATGATCAAAACAGGGAGCTGAGGTGGTTCAGCACCAAGGTGTGAATGTCTGACTATAGTTTGTAAATAAGGTGCGAATGCCCGACAATGTATGATCAAAAGAGGGAGCGGAGGTTTTTGGCTACAAGAAGGTTTGAATGTCCGACCATAGTTTGTAAAATGCGGGTAAGAAAAGGTTCAAGCGACTGACTATACACCATCAAAAGCGGGAGCAGAGGTGTTCCGCTGTAAGACGGTGTGAATGTCCGACCATATTTGGTAAAAAGCGGGTAAGAAAAGGTTAAAATACCCGACTGTACACAATCAATAGCGGGAGAGGAGGTGTTCAGCTGCAAGAAGGTGTGAATGTCCACCCATAATTACTGAAAAATGGGTAAGAAAAGGTGCGAATGCCCAACCATACATTATCAAAAGCAGGTGTGAATGTCAGATCATAATTTGCAAAAAGCTGATGAGAAAGGGTGAGAATGCCCGACTATACACCATCAAATGCGGGAGCGGAGTTGTTCGGCTGTGAGTAAGTGTGAATCTCCGACCATAATTGCTGAAAAATGTGTTAGAAAAGGTAAGAATGCCGTTCCATACATCATCAAAAGCGGGAGAGGTGGTGTTCGGCTGCAAGTAGGTGTGAATGTCCAGCCATAATTACTAACAAACGGGTAAGAAAAGGTAATATTGCCATACCATATATGATCAAAACAGGGAGCGGAGGTGGTTCAGCTGCAAGAAGGTGTGAATGTCCGACTAAAGTTCAAATATATTAACATAAGCGGGAGGAGAGGTCTTCGGATGAGAGTGGTTGAGAATTTCCAACCATAATCTATAAAATGCGGTGAAAAAAAGGTGTGATAGAACACTAAAAGGTGGAGCGGAAGTGTTCGGCTGCAAGAAGGTGTGAATGTCCTCCTATATTTGGTGAAAAGCAGGTGAAGCAAGGTCTGAATGCCCAACCTTACATCATCAAAAGCGAGATCAGAGGTGTTTGGCTGCATGAAGGCCATAGTTTGCCAAAAGCGGGTATGCTGCGAATGACCGACTAAATATCAACAAAAGGTCTTCGGATGCAAGTGGGTGTGAATATCCTACCATACAAGTATGGTGGAGAGGAAGCTGTGAACAGCCGACCATAGTTGGCAAAAAGCGGGTGAGAAAAGGTGCGAATGTCCAACCATACATGATCAAAACAGGGAGCGGAGGTGTTTGGCTGTGACAAGGTGTGAATGTCCACCCAAAATTAATGAAAAGTGGGCAACAAGTAGGTTTGAATGCCCAACCATACATCATCAAAAGCAGGAGTGGATGTGTTCGGCTACAAGAAGGTTTGAATGTCCGAGCATAGTTTGTAAAAAGCGGGTAAGAAAAGATTTGAATGCCCAAACATACACCATCAAAAGAGGGA
Organism: Leuresthes tenuis; assembly: GCF_036924035.1. Lineage (NCBI taxonomy): Eukaryota > Metazoa > Chordata > Actinopteri > Atheriniformes > Atherinopsidae > Leuresthes > Leuresthes tenuis. Next base: position 28,873,605 of record NW_027325362.1, read on the forward strand.
GCGGAGGTGTTCCGCTGTAAGAAGGTGTGAATGTCCGACCATAGTTGGTAAAAAACGGGTAAGAAAAGGTTAAAATACCAGACTGTACACAATCAATAGCGGGAGCGGATGTGTTTGGCTACAAGAATGTGTGACAGTCCGACCATGGTTTGTAAAAAACTGGTAAGAAAAGGTGCGAATGCCCGACAATGTATGATCAAAAGAGGGAGCGGAGGTTTTCGGCTACAAGAAGGTTTGAATGTCCGACCATAGTTGGTAAAAAGCGGGTAAGAAAAGGTTAAAATACCTGACTGTACACAATCAATAGCGGGAGCGGAGTTGTTCGGCTACAAGAAGGTGTGAAAGTTCAACCATGGTTTGTAAAAAGCTGCTAAGAAAAGGTTCAAATGCCTGACTATACACCATCAAAAGCGGGAGCGGAGGTGTTCCGCTGTAAGAAGGTGTGAATGTCCGACCATAGTTGGTAAAAAGCGGGTAAGAAAAGGTTAAAATACCCGACTGTACACAATCAATAGGGGGAGCGGAGTTGTTCGGCTACAAGAAGGTGTGAAAGTGCAACCATGGTTTGTAAAAAGCTGGTAAGAAAAGGTTCGAATGCCCGAATATATACCATCAAAAGCGGAAGCGGAAGTGTTCGGCTGCAAGAAGGTGTGAGCGTCCGACCAAAGTTTGTAAAAAGCAGTTAAGAAAAGGTTCGAATATCCAACCAAACATAATCAAAAGCGGGAGCAGAGCTGTTCGACTGCAAGTAGGTGTGAATGTCCAGCCATAATTACTCACAAACGGGTAAGAAAAGGTAGTATTGCCAGACCATACATGATCAAAACAGGGAGCTGAGGTGGTTCAGCACCAAGGTGTGAATGTCTGACTATAGTTTGTAAAAAGCGGGTAAGATAAGGTGCGAATGCCCGACAATGTATAATCAAAAGAGGGAGCAGAGGTTTTCGGCTACAAGAAGGTTTGAATATCCGACCATAGTTTGTAAAAAGCGGGTAAGAAAAGGTTCAAATGCCTGACTATACACCATCAAAAGCGGGAGCGGAGATGTTCCGCTGTAAGACGGTGTGAATGTCCGACCATAGTTCGTAAAAAGTGGGTAAGAAAAGGTTAAAATACCCGACTGTACACAATCAATAGCGGGAGCGGATGTGTTTGGCTACAAGAATGTGTGAAAGTCCGACCATGGTTTGTAAAAAACGGGTAAGAAAAGGTGCGAATGCCCGACAATGTATGATCAAAAGAGGGAGCGGAGATTTTTGGCTACAAGAAGGTTTGAATGTCCGACCATAGTTTGTAAAAAGTGGGTAAGAAAAGGTTCGAATGCCTGACTATACACCATCAAAAGTGGGAGTGGAGGTGTTCCGCTGTAAGACGGTCTGAATGTCCGACCATAGTTGGTAAAAAGCGGGTAAGAAAAGGTTAAAATACCCGACTGTACACAATCAATAGGGGGAGCGGAGTTGTTCGGCTACAAGAAGGTGTGAAAGTTCAACCATGGTTTGTAAAAAGCTGCTAAGAAAAGGTTCAAATGCCTGACTATACACCATCAAAAGCGGGAGTGGAGGTGTTCCGCTGTAAGACGGTCTGAATGTCCGACCATAGTTGGTAAAAAGCGGGTAAGAAAAGGTTAAAATACCCGACTGTACACAATCAATAGGGGGAGCGGAGTTGTTCGGCTACAAGAAGGTGTGAAAGTCCAACCATGGTTTGTAAAAAGCTGGTAAGAAAAGGTTCAAATGCCCGAATATATACCATCAAAAGCGGAAGCGGAAGTGTTCGGCTGCAAGAAGGTGTGAACGTCCGACCAAAGTTTGTAAAAAGCAGTTAAGAAAAGGTTCGAATATCCAACCAAACATAATCAAAAGCGGGAGCAGAGCTGTTCGACTGCAAGTAGGTGTGAATGTCCAGCCATAATTACTCACGAACGGGTAAGAAAAGGTAGTATTGCCAGACCATACATGATCAAAACAGGGAGCTGAGGTGGTTCAGCACCAAGGTGTGAATGTCTGACTATAGTTTGTAAAAAGCGGGTAAGATAAGGTGCGAATGCCCGACAATGTATAATCAAAAGAGGGAGCAGAGGTTTTCGGCTACAAGAAGGTTTGAATGTCCGACCATAGTTTGTAAAAAGCGGGTAAGAAAAGGTTCAAATGCCTGACTATACACCATCAAAAGCGGGAGCGGAGATGTTCCGCTGTAAGACGGTGTGAATGTCCGACCATAGTTCGTAAAAAGTGGGTAAGAAAAGGTTAAAATACCCGACTGTACACAATCAATAGCGGGAGCGGATGTGTTTGGCTACAAGAATGTGTGAAAGTCCGACCATGGTTTGTAAAAAACGGGTAAGAAAAGGTGCGAATGCCCGACAATGTATGATCAAAAGAGGGAGCGGAGGTTTTTGGCTACAAGAAGGTTTGAATGTCCGACCATAGTTTGTAAAAAGCGGGTAAGAAAAGGTTTAAATGCCTGACTATACACCATCAAAAGCGGGAGCGGAGGTGTTCCACTGTAAGACGGTGTGAATGTCCGACCATAGTTGGTAAAAAGCGGGTAAGAAAAGGTTAAAATACCTGACTGTACACAATCAATAGGAATGAAATTTATAGCAAAATCCGAAATCATGCATAACTCCGCAAAAGGAACGTATTGCTCAACCAAAGAGATGCTTCTTTCTCATTCAGGGTAATATGAGGAACTTTATGCTTGATACATTTTAGACATGGATAACTATGAAGGACAAAGCAATTTTAACTTGGTTTGAGCAAAGCAATTCATTTTATAGGAAAATCCGAAATCGTGCAGGACTCATGAAAGTAAGCTTATTCTCGGATTCCTGATCCTCCAGTGTTGCTCTTTCCTATACTGCAAAAGACAGCCTTGTTCTTTGTTGAAATCGATATAGACATTGATAAATATGAAGGACAAAGCAGTTTCCACTTTGTTTGAGTGAAGGAATTAATTTTATAGCAAAATCCCAAATCAAGCAGAACGTATGAAAATAAGCTTATTCTTGGATTCCTGATCCTTCAGTGTTGCTTTTTCTTCTACTGCACAATACAATGTTGTTCTTTGTTGAAGTCGATCTAGACATTGATAAATATGAAGGACAAAGCAGTTTTAACTTGGTTTGAGTGAAGGAATTCATTTTATACATAAAATCCCAAATCATGCAGAACTCATGAAAATAAGTTTATTCTCGGATTACTGATCCTTCAGTGTTGCTCTTTCTTCTACTGCAAAATCCAGTGTTGTTCTTTGTTGAAGTCAATCTAGACATTGATAAATATGAAGGACAAAGCAGTTTTAACATAGTTTGAGTGAAGGCATTCATTTATAGTAAAATCAATAATCGTGCAGAACTCATGAAAATAAGCTTATTCTCGGATTCCTAAAACTTTTGATTTGCTCTTTCTTTACTGCAAAGTACAATGTTGTTCTTTGTTGAAGTCGATCTAGACATTGATAAATATGAAGGACAAAGCAGTTTTCACTTGGTTTGAGTGAAGGATTTGCTGCTGAAAACCTCCCGCTCCCGCTTTTGATTGTGTATAGTCGGGCTTTCGAGCCTTTTCTTACCCGGTTTTTAGAAATTATGGTTGGACATTCAGACCTTGCAGCCGAAGACCTCCACTCCCTCTTTTGATCATACATTGTCGGGCATTCGCACCTTGTCTTACCCGCTTTTTACAAACTATAGTCAGACATTCACACCATGCAGCTGAACCACCTCAGCTCCCTGTTTTGATCATGTATGGTCTGGCAATACTACCTTTCCTTACCCGTTTGTGAGTAATTATGGCTGGACATTCACACCTACTTGCAGTTGAAAAAGCTCTGCTCCCGCTTTTGATGGTATATATTCGGGCATTCGAACCTTTTCTTAACTGCTTTTTGCAAACTTTGGTCGGACGTTCACACCTTCTTGCAGCCGAACACCTCCGCTTCCGCTTTTGATGGTATATATTCGGGCATTCGAACCTTTTCTTAGCAGCTTTTTACAAACCATGGTTGAACTTTCACACCTTCTTGTAGCCGAACAACTCCGCTCCCGCTATTGATTATGTAAAGTCAGGTATTTTAACCTTTTCTTACCCGCTTTTTACCAACTATGGTTGGACATTCACACCGTCTTACAGCGGAACACCTCCGCTCCCGCTTTTGATGGTGTATAGTCAGGCATTTGAACCTTTTCTTACCCGCTTTTTACAAACTATGGTCGGACATTCAAACCTTCTTGTAGCCGAAAACCTCCGCTCCCTCTTTTGATCATACATTGTCGGGCATTCGCACCTTTTCTTACCCGTTTTTTACAAAGCATGGTCGGAATGTCACACATTCTTGTAGCCAAACACATCCGCTCCCGCTATTGATTGTGTACAGTCGGGTATTTTAACCTTTTCTTACCCGTTTTTTACCAACTATGGTCGGACATTCACACCTTCTCACAGCGGAACACCTCCTCTCCCTCTTTTGATGGTGTATGTTTGGGCATTCGAACCTTTTCTTACCCGCTTTTTACAAACTATGCTCGGACATTCAAACCTTCTTGTAGCTGATCACATCCACTCCTGCTTTTGATGATGTATGGTTGGGCATTCAAACCTACTTGTTGCCCGCTTTTCATTAATTTTGGGTGGACATTCACACCTTGTCACAGCCAAACACCTCCGCTCCCTGTTTTGATCATGTATGGTTGGACATTCGCACCTTTTCTCACCCGCTTTTTGCCAACTATGGTCGGCTGTTCACAGCTTCCTCTCCACCATACTTGTATGGTGGGATATTCACACCCACTTGCATCCGAAGACCTTTTGTTGATATTTAGTCGGTCATTCGCAGCTTACCCGCTTTTGGCAAACTATGGCCTTCATGCAGCCAAACACCTCTGATCTCGCTTTTGATGATGTAAGGTTGGGCATTCAGACCTTGCATCACCTGCTTTTCACCAAATATAGTAGGACATTCACACCTTCTTGCAACCGAACACTTCCGCTCCACCTTTTAGTGTTCTATCACACCTTTTTTTTCACCGCATTTTATAGATTATTTTTGGAAATTCTCAACCACTCTCATCCGAAGACCTCTCCTCCCGCTTTTGTTAATATATTTGAACTTTAGTCGGACATTCACACCTTCTTGCAGCTGAACAACCTCCGCTCCCTGTTTTGATCATGTATGGTATGGCAATACTACCTTTTCTTACCCGTTTGTTAGTAATTATGGCTGGACATTCACACCTACTTGCAGCCGAACACCACCTCTCCCGCTTTTGATGATGTATGGACCGGCATTCTTACCTTTTCTAACACATTTTTCAGCAATTATGGTCGGAGATTCACACTTACTCACAGCCGAACAACTCCGCTCCCGCATTTGATGGTGTATAGTCGGGCATTCTCACCCTTTCTCATCAGCTTTTTGCAAATTATGATCTGACATTCACACCACCTTTTGATAATGTATGGTTGGGCATTCGCACCATTTCTTACCCTTTTTTCAGTAATTATGGGTGGACATTCACACCTTCTTGCAGCTGAACACCTCCTCTCCCGCTATTGATTGTGTACAGTCGGGTATTTTAACCTTTTCTTACCCGCTTTTTACCAAATATGGTCGGACATTCACACCGTCTTACAGCGGAACACCTCTGCTCCCGCTTTTGATGGTGTATAGTCAGGCGCTTGAACCTTTTCTTACCCGCTTTTTACAAACTATGGTCGGACATTCAAACCTTCTTGTAGCCAAAAACCTCCGCTCCCTCTTTTGATTATACATTGTTGGGCCTTCGCACCTTATTTACAAACTATAATCAGACATTCACACCTTGCAGCTGAGCCACCTCAGCTCCCTGTTTTGATAGTGTATGTTCGGGCATTCGATCCTATTCTTACCCCCTTTTTACAAACTATGCTCGGAGATTCACACCTACTCACAGCCGAACAACTCCGCTCCCGCATTTGATGATGTCTTGTCCGGCATTCTAGTCTCTTCTAACACATTTTTCAGCAATTATGGTCGGACATTCACACCTACTCACAGCCGAACACTTCCACTCCCGCATTTGATGGTGTATAGCCGGGCATTCTCACCCTTTCTCATCAGCTTTTTGCAAATTATGATCTGACATTCACACCTACTTGCAGTCGAACAGCTCTGCTCCCGCTTTTGATTATGTTTGGTTGGATATTCGAACCTTTTCTTAACTGCTTTTTACAAACTTTGGTTGGACGTTCACACCTTCTTGCAGCCGAACACATCCACTTCCACTTTTGATGGTATATATTCGGGCATTCGAACCTTTTCTTACCCGCTTTTTACAAACCGTGGTCGGACTTTCACACCTTCTTGTAGCCAAACAACTCCGCTCCCGCTATTGATTGTGTACAGTCGGGTATTTTAACCTTTTCTTACCCGCTTTTTACCAACTATGGTCGGACATTTACACCTTCTTACAGCGGAACACCTCCGCTCCCTCTTTTGATGGTCTATGTTCGGGCATTCGAACCTTTTCTTACCCGCTTTTTACAAACTATGGTCAGACATTCAAACCTTCTTGTAGCCGAACACATCCACTCCTGCTTTTGATGATGTATGGTTGGGCATTTTCACCTTTTCTTACCCATTTTTCAGTAATTATGGGTGGACATTCACACCTTCTTGCAGCTGAACAACTCCTCTCCCGCTTATGATCATGTGCGGTTTGATATTCGAAAATTTTCTTTCATGTTTTAAAGCAATTATTGATGGACATTCAAATCTTCTTGTAGCCGAACACATCCACTCCTGCTTTTGATGATGTATGGTTTGGCATTCGCACCTATTTTTTACCCATTTCTCAGGAATTTTGGGTGGACATTCAGACCTTCTTGCAGCCGAAAACCTCTGCTCCCTCTTTTGATCATACATTGTCGGGCATTTGCACCTTATCTTACCCGCTTTTTACAAACTATAGTCAGACATTCACACCTTGGTGCTGAACCACCTCAGCTCCCTGTTTTGATCATGTATGGTCTGGCAATACTACCTTTTCTTACCCGTTTGTGAGTAATTATGGCTGGACATTCACACCTACTTGCAGTCGAACAGCTCTGCTCCCGCTTTTGATTATGTTTGGTTGGATATTCGAACCTTTTCTTAACTGCTTTTTACAAACTTTGGTCGGACGTTCACACCTTCTTGCAGCCGAACACTTCCGCTCCACCTTTTAGTGTTCTATCACACCTTTTTTTTCACCGCATTTTATAGATTATTTTTGGAAATTCTCAACCACTCTCATCCGAAGACCTCTCCTCCCGCTTTTGTTAATATATTTGAACTTTAGTCGGACATTCACACCTTCTTGCAGCTGAACCACCTCCGCTCCCTGTTTTGATCATGTATGGTATGGCAATACTACCATTTCTTACCCGTTTGTTAAAAATTATGGGTGGACATTCACACCTTCTTGCAGCTGAACACCTCCTCTCCCGCTATTGATTGTGTACAGTCGGGTATTTTAACCTTTTCTTACCCGCTTTTTACCAAATATGGTCGGACATTCACACCGTCTTACAGCGGAACACCTCTGCTCCCGCTTTTGATGGTGTATAGTCAGGCGCTTGAACCTTTTCTTACCCGCTTTTTACAAACTATGGTCGGACATTCAAACCTTCTTGTAGCCGAAAACCTCCGCTCCCTCTTTTGATTATACATTGTTGGGCATTCGCACCTTATTTACAAACTATAGTCAGACATTCACACCTTGCAGCTGAGCCACCTCAGCTCCCTGTTTTGATAGTGTATGTTCGGGCATTCGAACCTATTCTTACCCCCTTTTTACAAACTATGCTCGGAGATTCACACCTACTCACAGCCGAACAACTCCGCTCCCGCATTTGATGATGTCTTGTCCGGCATTCTAGTCTCTTCTAACACATTTTTCAGCAATTATGGTCGGACATTCACACCTACTCACAGCCGAACACTTCCACTCCCGCATTTGATGGTGTATAGCCGGGCATTCTCACCCTTTCTCATCAGCTTTTTGCAAATTATGATCTGACATTCACACCTACTTGCAGTCGAACAGCTCTGCTCCCGCTTTTGATTATGTTTGGTTGGATATTCGAACCTTTTCTTAACTGCTTTTTACAAACTTTGGTCGGACGTTCACACCTTCTTGCAGCCGAACACATCCACTTCCACTTTTGATGGTATATATTCGGGCATTCGAACCTTTTCTTACCCGCTTTTTACAAACCGTTGTCGGACTTTCACACCTTCTTGTAGCCAAACAACTCCGCTCCCGCTATTGATTGTGTACAGTCGGGTATTTTAACCTTTTCTTACCCGCTTTTTACCAACTATGGTCGGACATTTACACCTTCTTACAGCGGAACACCTCCGCTCCCTCTTTTGATGGTCTATGTTCGGGCATTCGAACCTTTTCTTACCCGCTTATTACAAACTATGGTCAGACATTCAAACCTTCTTGTAGCCGAACACATCCACTTCTGCTTTTGATGATGTATGGTTGGGCATTTTCACCTTTTCTTACCCATTTTTCAGTAATTATGGGTGGACATTCACACCTTCTTGCAGCTGAACAACTCCTCTCCCGCTTATGATCATGTGCGGTTTGATATTCGAAAATTTTCTTTCATGTTTTAAAGCAATTATTGATGGACATTCAAATCTTCTTGTAGCCGAACACATCCACTCCTGCTTTTGATGATGTATGGTTTGGCATTCGCACCTATTTTTTACCCATTTCTCAGGAATTTTGGGTGGACATTCAGACCTTCTTGCAGCCGAAAACCTCTGCTCCCTCTTTTGATCATACATTGTCGGGCATTCGCACCTTATCTTACCCGCTTTTTACAAACTATAGTCAGACATTCACACCTTGGTGCTGAACCACCTCAGCTCCCTGTTTTGATCATGTATGGTCTGGCAATACTACCTTTTCTTACCCGTTTGTGAGTAATTATGGCTGGACATTCACACCTACTTGCAGTCGAACAGCTCTGCTCCCGCTTTTGATTATGTTTGGTTGGATATTCGAACCTTTTCTTAACTGCTTTTTACAAACTTTGGTCGGACGTTCACACCTTCTTGCAGCCGAACACCTCCGCTTCCGCTTTTGATGGTATATATTCGGGCATTCGAACCTTTTCTTACCAGCTTTTTACAAACCATGGTTGGACTTTCACACCTTCTTGTAGCCGAACAACTCCGCTCCCGCTATTGATTGTGTACAGTCGGGTATTTGAACCTTTTCTTACCCGCTTTTTACCAACTATGGTCGGACATTCACACCGTCTTACAGCGGAACACCTCCGCTCCCGCTTTTGATGGTGTATTGTCAGGCATTTGAACCTTTTCTTACCTGCTTTTTACAAACTATGGTCGGACATTCAAACCTTCTTGTAGCCAAAAACCTCCGCTCCCTCTTTTGATCATACATTGAAGGGCATTCGCACCTTTTCTTACCCGTTTTTTACAAACTATGGTCGGACTTTCAAACCTTCTTGTAGCCCAACACATCCACTCCTGCTTTTGATGATGTATGTTTGGGCATTCGCACCTTTTCTTACCCATTTTTCAGTAATTATGGGTGGACATTCACACCTTCTTGCAGCTGAACACCTCCTCTCCCGCTTATGATGGTGTATAGTCGGGCTTTCAAGCCTTTTCTTACCCGGTTTTTACAAATTATAGTTGGACATTCAGACCTTCTTACAGCCGAAAACCTCCACTCCCTCTTTTGATCATACATTGTCGGGCATTAGCACCTTTTCTTACCCGCTTTTTACAAACCATAGTCGGACTTTCACATCTTTTAGTAGCCGAACAACTCCGCTCCCGCTATTGATTGTGTACAGTCGGGTATTTTAACCTTTTCTTACCCGCTTTTTACCAACTATGGTCGGACATTCACACCTTCTTACAGCGGAACACCTCCGCTCCCTCTTTTGATGGTGTATGTTTGGGCAGTCAAACCTTTTCTTACCTGCTTTTTACAAACTATGGTCAGACATTCAACCCTTCTTGGAGCCGAACACATCCACTCCTGCTTTTGATTATGTATAGTTAGGCATTCGCACCTTTTCTTACCCATTTTTCAGTAATTATGGGTGTACATTTACACCTTCTTGCAGCCGAACACCTCCGCTCCCTCTTTTGATCATACATTTTCGGGCATTCGCACCTTTTCTTACCCGCTTTTTACAAACCATGGTCGTACTTTCACACCTTTTAGTAGCCGTACAACTCCGCACCCGCTACTGATTGTGTACAGTCGGGTATTTTAACCTTTTCTTACCCGTTTTTTACCAACTATGGTCGGACATTCACACCTTACAGCGGAACACCTCCGCTCCCTCCTTTGATGGTGTATGTTCGGGCATTTGAACCTTTTCTTACCCGCTTTTTACAAACTATGGTCAGACGTTCAAACCTTCTTGTAGCCGAACATATCCACTCCTGCTTTTGATGATGTATGGTTGGGCATTCGAACCTACTTGTTGCCCGCTTTTCATTAATTATGGGTGGACATTCACACCTTGTCTCAGCCAAACACCTCCGCTCCCTGTTTTGATCATGTATGGTTTGACATTCGCACCTTTGCTTACCTTCTTTTTATACTGATTGCTCAAGATTAAGTTGTTCTTTCTCAAACTACAAAATTTTTTTAATTGTTGAAACTTGATTTGAAGTGGATAAATAAGGAAGACAAACAGTTTTAAGTCAGGCTGATAGCAATTAATTTTATAGCAAAATCTGTATTTCGTCATTTGTCGAGAGATGCTTATTGCTGAAGTTCTTTCTCATTCTACAAAGTACAACGTTGTTTATCATTGAAACTTGATTAGACATGAATAAATATGAAGGACAAAGCAGTCTTAACTTGGTTTGAGTTAAGGAATTCGTTTTATAGGAGAATCCGAATTCGTGCATAACTCGTAAAATAGAGCTTATTTTCGGATTCCTAAAGAATGAGTCTGGTTCTTTCTCATAATACAAAGTTTGTTGTTTATTGTTGAAACTTCATCAGACCGTTAGATATAGTCGGACTCACCTCGACGCACGGCTTGGGATCTGGAACCAGTACTCTTGAGAGGGGTTGGACTCTCTTCCACTCTGGAGTTGCCCGTGGTGAGAGGCGCAGAGCAGGTGTGGGCATACTTATTGCCCCCCGGCTGTGTGCCAGTACATTGGGGTTTACCCCAGTGAACGAGAGGGTAGCCTCCCTCCGCCTTGGGTGGGGGGACGAGTCCTGACTGTTGTTTGTGCCTATGCGCCAAACAGCAGTTCAGAGTACCTACCCTTTTTGGAGTGTCTGGGGGAGGCACTGGAGAATGCTCCTACCGGAGACTCCCTCATTCTGCTGGGGGACTTCAATGCTCAGGTGGGCAATGAGAGTGAGACCTGGAGGGGTGTGATTGGGAGGAACGGCCCCCCCGATCTGAATCAGAGTGGTGTTATGTTGTTGGACTTCTGTGCCAGTCATAGACTGTCCATAACGAACACCATGTTCAGGCATAAGGGTGTCCATATGTGCACTTGGCACCAGGACACCCTTGGCCGCAGTTCGATGATCGACTTTGTGGTTGTATCATCGGACTTGCGGCCGTATGTCCTGGACACTCGGGTGAAGAGAGGGGCGGAGCTGTCAACTGATCACCACCTGGTGGTGAGTTGGCTCCGCTGGTGGGGGAGGATGCCGATCAGACCTGGCAGGCCCAAACGTATTGTGAGGGTCTGCTGGGAGCGTTTGTCAGAATCCCCCGTCAGAAGGAGCTTTAACTCCCACCTCCGGCAGAGCTTCAACCATATTTGAGGTGGGGGACATTGAATGGGCCATGTTCCGTGACTCCATTGCCGAGGCAGCTGGTCGGAGTTGTGGCCGTAAGGTGGTCGGTGCCTGTCGTGGCGGCAACCCTCGAACCTGCTGGTGGACACCAGTGGTGAGGGAAGCCGTCAAGCTGAAGAAGGAGTCCTATCGGGCCTTTTTGGCCAGTGGGACCCTGGAAGAAGCTGATAGGTACCGTAGGGCCAGACGGGCCGCGGCTTCGGCGGTTGCTGAGGCAAAAACTCGGGCCTCGGAGGAGTTCGGTGAGACCATGGAGAACGATTTCCGGACGGCCTCGAAAAGATTCTGGTCCACCATCCGGCGTCTCAGGGGAGGGAAGCGGCTCACAGTCAACACTGTTTACAGTGCGGACGGGGCTTTGCTGACCTCAACTAGGGATGTTGTGAGTCGGTGGGGGGAGTACTTCGAGGAACTCCTCAATCCTACCAACACGTGCTCGGAAGAGGCAGAGTCGGAGAGCTCGGAGACGGGGCCTCCCATTTCTGGGGCTGAGGTTGCCGAGGTGGTTAAAAAGTTCCTCGGTGGCAAGGCCCCGGGGGTGGATGAGGTCCGTCCTGAGTTTCACAAGGCTCTGGATGTTGTAGGGCTGTCTTGGCTGACACGCCTCTGCAGTATCGCGTGGACATCGGGGACAGTGCCTCTGGACTGGCAGATTGGGGTGGTGGTCCCCCTCTTTAAAAAGGGGGACCGGAGGGTGTGTTCCAACTATAGGGGTATCACACTCCTCAGCCTCCCTGGTAAGGTCTATTCGGGGGTATTGGAGAGGAGGATCCGTCGGATAATCGAGCCTCGGATTCAGGAGATGCAGTGTGGCTTTCGTCCTGGCCGTGGAACAGTGGACCAGCTCTATACCCTCGGCAGGATCCTGGAGGGTGCATGGGAGTTCGCCCAACCAGTCTACATGTGTTTTGTGGACTTGGAGAAAGCGTTCGACCGTGTCCCTCGTGGAGTCCTGTGGGGGGTGCTCCGGGAATATGGAGTGCCGGACCCCTTGATAGGGGCCGTTCGGTCTCTGTATGACCGGTGCCAGAGTTTGGTCCGCATTGCCGGCAGTAAGTCGGATCCGTTTCCGGTGAGAGTTGGACTCCGTCAGGGCTGCCCTTTGTCACCGATTCTGTTCCTAACTTTTATGGACAGAATTTCTAGGCGGAGCCAGGGCGTTGAGGGTGTCCCATTTGGCGACCTCAGAATCGGGTCTCTGCTTTTTGCAGATGATGTGGTTCTGTTAGCGTCGTCAGGCCGTGACCTTCAGCTCTCACTGGAGTGATTCGCAGCCGAGTGTGAAGCGGCTGGGATGAGAATCAGCACCTCCAAATCCGAGACTATGGTTCTCAGCCGGAAAAGGGTGGAATGCTCTCTCCGGGTCGGGAATGAGATCCTTCCCCAAGAGGAGGAGTTCAAGTATCTCGGGGTCTTGTTCACGAGTGACGGACGAATGGAGCGGGAGATTGACGGGCGGATCGGTGCGGCGCCTGCAGTGTGGCAGGCTCTGCACCGACCCGTCGTTGTGAAGAGGGAGCTGAGCCAGAAGGCAAAGCTCTCTACTTACTGGTCAATCTACGTTCCCATCCTCACCTATGGTCACGAGTTGTGGGTAGTGACCGAGAGAACAAGATCGCGAATACAAGCGGCCGAAATGGGTTTCCTCCGCAGGGTGTCTGGGCTCTCCCTTAGAGATAGGGTGAGAAGCTCAGTCATCCGGGAGGGGCTCGGAGTAGAACCGCTGCTCCTCCGCATTGAGAGGAGTCAGATGAGGTGGCTCGGGCATCTGGTTAGGATGCCCCCTGGGCGCCTCCCTGGGGAGGTGTTCCGGGCACGTCCCACTGGGAGGAGACCCCGGGGGAGACCCAGGACACGTTGGAGAGACTATGTCTCTCGGCTGGCCTGGGAACGCCTCGGGGTCCCCCCGGAAGATCTGGAGGAAGTGGCCGGGGACAGAGACGTCTGGGTTTCTCTGCTCAAGCTGCTGCCCCCGCGACCCGACCCCCGGATAAGCGGCAGATGATGGATGGATGGATGGATATATCCTCCACCAACCAGACTTACAACCCCCGACTAGGGTAGCAGAATTTCTAAGCAGCTGTACCCCAAAACTACTATCAAAAATATATAAATTATTGTCTAAGATAGATGACACAATGTCTCTTCCATCCTCAAAATGGGAGGCAGATTTATCCATCAGTTCTGGTCATAGCTTCTAACCACAAATATGTTTGAACACCTTCATAAAGACTCGAAATCCTAATTTACAGCTCATACAATACAAAATCCTTCATAGAACACACTATACAGGACAAAGGATGTTCAGGATGGGTCTAACACACTCAAACATCTGCTCAAATTGCACAGATAACACACCTGATGATTATGCACACGCTTTGTGGTTTTCTGCGCCTGTCCAGAAGTTCTGGCTTGAAGTCTGTGAGGACCTATCAACATGGCTAAAGTGTAGCATCCCTGCATGCCCCACACTGTGCATACTGGGTGACTTAGACAACATCAACATGGAAATTAACTCAGCACACATGGTTGTCACAGTGTTATGTATCGCAAAGAAAACTATTCTCATGAACTGGAAAGCGAAGAACAATCTGTGTATTAACCAGTTTAGAAATTTTCTTTTAGATTATATTAGCATGGAAACAATGTCTGCCTCCTCAAAACATCAATTGGCTGAATTTCATTCTCTCTGGTCCCCTCTGATTAGTTTTATCACATAGTGGTGGTGGTGGGTTGCTGGGTGATGGTGGGTCTCAGGCCCGGGCTGCTGCAACTGGTGTGACCGGGTGGTTTGTTTGTTTGTTTTTTGTAGAGGTCCTCCTGGGTGGGGTTGGGTTGAGTGGGGTGGGGCGGGATGGGTACCTTCTGGGGGTACAGTAGCTCCCGGAATATGGTCGCTGCAGGCCCCGAGCCTGGTGGACATCAGGCCCTCCTGCCCATTGTTGGCTCCCAGGTAGCGGGGATGCCTATTGCAGCCAGTCCCTGGCTGCCCTCTCTGGGGGAGAGTAGCTCCCCCGGTATATATCCCCATACCCCTCTCCCTTCTGGCTCCTGTACACAGCACACACTCACACATGAAGGGTTTTGGGGGCGTGTGTGTTCGGTGGGGTGTAATGGATGGGGCCACGTAGGTGGTCCCCTTTGGTTGCACTCTGCAGTTCCCTGCCCCTGTTTTAATTACACCTTAGACATTACTACTTATCAAACACACTCACACACACACATTAGGTCTTGGAGGGTGGTTACACTGAGTGGCATCTGGTGGGCGGGGCTCTTTGGGTATGTAGGCTGCCCAGAGTGCCGCGCTCCCAGTTCTACAAGTTTGGCTGCCCCTCAATTTTAATTGCTCACTATTAGGAAATATTGAAGAGCCAGAAGGGTGAGGGGAGGGGTCTTCTTCGCACACCCCTGCTTCCTGGTGTCTGCTCGGGGCAGGAGGGGCCAGGAGGATTAATTAATTGTTCTGCTGGTTCGGGGTCTGTGGTGGCTGGGGGGTTGCTGGCCTCCTGGTGTGCCCGCTGCACTACACCCCAGCAGAGTCGAGGGAGGTAGGATGTGTGGATGTGTGGATGTATGGGACGTGAAAGTGTGTGTGGTAATGATTGGGCCTGGATCTGGGACTTGCTGTCGCCTGGCCTGCCTGTGTTTCTCCCGATGGGGCATCAGCGTTGCCTCTCCCCACTGCTCGCGACTTCACCCACCTGTGGGCACGTCTTGACTCCCAGGGCACTTGGCCAGGGGCGCTGGGGCAGGCGCTGACCCACTTTGTTGCTGTCTGGGGCGCTTGGCCCTCCTGGGTATTGGGTGGGGCCTCTGCCGGGGGGTTTGGGGGCGCTCGGGCTCCTGGGGCCCAGGTCCAGTGCACGGCCCATGTCTGGGCGGCTGGGGCCTGGCGGGGTCGGTGGGCTGTTGCCCCTGGTTCCCGGAGTGCCTCTGCCCTATGCTTATGGGGGCTCTTTCCGGGGGCTTCCTCTGCAGTCTTCTGGGTGGATGCGTGGTTGCCCCTGCGGTGGGCTGCCTGGGTTCTGTGCTCTGTGGGGGCTGCTGGTGGCCTGGGTCTTGTGGCCCTCTCTGCCTGCTTCTGATTGCTTGGGGGGGGGGGGGCTGTGGATTGTGGCCCTGTAAGCTTATACACTCATAACTAAGCACGGTTATCATGTAGGTCCTGTGCCATGGGTGTTGCATGTTCTCACACACACACACACACATTCATTAGTCCAGTAGCATGGTCACTATGCAGTTGATGTATTATCATGTCGTCTCAGGTCATCTATATCCACAGCTGTGTTGTATGCGATTGCCGCTTCTTGTGCTTGTTTTTGTTTGTTTGTGTGTTTGTTTTTTCTCTGCTTGTCTGCTTTCAGGTGCTCCTGGTGGCGCTAAGGCTGGATTCCCCTCATAGGCCATGGATTGTTGTCTGTTTTGTTTTTTACAGGTGTAGCAGCTGGTTGTCTGGTTTTTGTTTCTATTTTTGTTCTGTTTCCTCTTCTTTCCTCTTCTTCTTTCCTTGTCCCCCGGTCCGGTTCAGTTCAGTTCATGTCATATATTGTAAACAGAAATAAATAAATTGGCATCAAGGGGAGCTTTACATTTATAAAACTTCCCTTGGCAAAACAAATCTTTTTGGCATCAAAGGTATTCAGACTACAATTCTTCTGACATAATGCTGAACAGGACAAGGGGAAAAAAAAGTAAAGAAGACAGTTCTGCCGAAAGCCAGGGATAGACCTGTTCTAAGTTCTATACTTTTTAAAAGGGGCGTGTTTATCAACTATGGAATTAGAAGATTTACAAAAATGGTCAAGTGCTAGATCTTCATCTGGGATTTTAACAGTGTCATATAACTATTCAACAGATCAGTTAAAAAAAAGCCTGCTCATGGAGATGTTTCAGGATCTGGATACCAAGCGTGGACCTAATGTTTTCATTTTTGCAATTCTGATACAGGCTATTGAGCAGTGATAACTAACACCAAGTTCAGATACTGCGGATTTTCTACCTTTGATTTGTTAAGATTGAGCCAATCAGGGACAACCTTGAAGGATCTCTTTGGTTTTGTAGGATCTGTAATTACCTGAGAAAGGTTGATATTGGTACACACCTTTTTTAAATGATCAGAGGCAGAGTTCAACTTGTTTAAATTAAAATTGCCACACAGAGATTGGGTTTAGGCCACATGCACACAGAATGACATCAACAAATATAAGAAATATTAAACATTTACACATAGATTTTTGAATATATGTAGAGGAATGATACTTTGAAATGTGCTCATTGCGGAGTTATGATCAGTTGAGTAATGAAGATTGAACTATTCTGGGAAAGAGGTTCTATTCCCAGCATCATGGTGGACACTCCTGATATAGAAGGTTTCGCTAACGCATTGGAATTGTTTTACTATTTTCATATGCATGTGCAATGAAGAATTGCTTGCTGCTGATAAATGCAAAGAAGAACAGCTTACACATAGATGCTCACATATAGGCTGCTGAATGCAATGAAGACCTGCTTATCAAGTAAAGTTCAATGTCAATGTGTAATATTCAATTAGGATTTGCAAAACAGTGAAGTTAAACAATGAATGGGTCCATAGTCGGTATGAGAAGACTACAGGAATATTTACCTGGGTGTACGTTCAAACAGAGATGAGAAAATTACGATAAATAATTGTTTGTTTGTTTGTTAGTATGTATATGAATGTTATGTGTATAAACTGTGTTGAGTTATAGTTACTCAGTAGTGTCTCAGTGAAACAACCGACGGGGGAAGCCTTGCGGTGACAACAAAAGCAGTGTTTTACTGATCAGTCAAGTTGCTCCAGTGTACTCCATACAACCTGGTTGGCTACTGAAGGGATAGAAAATGGGGAATACTTGTTTTAAAGCAAACAAGGAATTAGATGGGAAAAATACATGTTTTAACGGGACCCAGACAATATTAAATACTCAGACAGATGGGAGAAGAAGTGTAGTTTTGTAGGAAATCACAAAATTATTACATAGAATTAGTGAAATCAATTGAAGAATGCCTTTCTGAAGAGCTGTTTACCACAGATGAGCAGCTTTGCGACCAAGCACATTGTAGATCGCTTTACTGCCAAAATGATCTAATTTAATGGATTGGTTTAGACATGCATAACAGCATTTTAAGAACAAAGAGAGAAACAAAAAGGGACAACGCTTCATGGTGGAAGGTGATGTATAAATAACTGTGTATATGATGAAGGGGGTGGCAACACCCATTCCGAAATCCCGCCATTCCGACATCCCGCTATTCCGACATCCCACCATTCCGACATACCACCATTCCGACATGCAAACGTCCCACCATTCCGACATCCCACCATTGCGACATCCCGCTATTCTGACGTTCAAATGTCCCACCATTCCGACAAGGCTTTCCGTATAAGGAAATGTGTGTTACTCAACAGGTGAGTCCCTTCTTTGTTCATGCAATTTATATGTTTAACACATGTTTATAGACAAGCGTTATTAAAAACACAAAGTCTCGGCAACTGGAGGAGGAGAAGCAGTCCGCGGTGGTTTTTAATCACACACTCCAATGCCACTTGTTTCAACTTCCGAAAATTTAATCCAGGAAAAAAAGGCTTACAAACATGGACCAAAACGGCTCCATAACACGCACAAGAATCCAAAAGAAACGAAAGTTAACTAAAAGAAAGCAAATAAACAGTATGAAGTGGTCAAAATTGGTTTTACGCATGCCTATGTGCGTCTGGCACATGCGTCTTCGGGCTCTCCCACGTTGGTTTGTGGATGAAAGCTATATGTTCAGCTGTAATGTCATGTAAAAACAATCTCTACATGACATTTACTCCCAGGTGTGACCAGTTAGGTCCTTAAGATATCAACAGGCTGTATAAAGCTACAACCGTTGCGGCTGTGTGTTTGTGCCAAATGCGCAAAACCCATCCGCGCTTCCCAAAATTGGAGTGAGTACTCATAAATCACGTGAATAACATGAATAAACGTTTTTACTGCATTTTGTTGTGTTTTATACGTTCTATGCTGTCATTTCTCTCTTCTCCTATTGGCAAGGCAAGGCAGAGTGCTCGCAACTGTGTCCTGTGCAGTAGCCGTGATATCTGTAATTGCAATTATTACTTTTGCATATGATGACAGCGTGCAAAAGACGCATGGGCTCTGTGGAGAGCTCCGCTCCAGCTAGCTGCTGTGACAGCTCACTTACACTGTATTTCTGCTTAATCAGTTTCAGTCTCACCAGAGTTACATTAATATCTGTATTTTTATATTTGAAATTCAGGGGATTTTGATAATAGATTATTAAAGTTTGTTTGCGAGGCTGTGGCCTCTGCATGTGCAAAGCTTGTGCGCCAAACTTTAGGGCGTATTTGCGCCGGCATATCATTAGTGCAAAATGTTTTGGGTAAAAAATAGGCTATTAAAAGGAACTGTCGGAATGGCGGTATGTTAAAAAAAACAAAAAACATACCGCCATTCCGACCATAGGAGGAAAAAAGTGTCGGAATGGTGGGACGTTTGATAAAAAATTAAGTGTCGCCATTCCGACAATTGGAGACCCATGTCGGAATGGCGAGATGTCGGAATGGCAGCATGTAACCATGATGAAGGAGAGACCATTTGAGCAGCACAGCCATTTCGCAGCACAGGGACAGCAATCCAAGTTACAGGATCTCCCACGTGGTATCACCTGTCACATTGTGTCAAGGCATCAAAAGAAGAAAAAATCACCAAACTCAAGGACAAAAAGACAAAGACTCCGGTGAACGAAGACAGAGGACTGACAAACCAGAAATACAAAAGGATTCTCGATATCAAGATCCAGAAGAAGAGGCTAACAATGCCACGAACACTTACGATGCTGGGAATGATGCCAGCAATGAACAGAGAAGAAGATTCAGTGTCATCAATCTGCATTACGTGCCTCTAATGAGGGGGTGAATATAGAATCCTCAACGATTACAACGTCTCTGGGAACTGTGACAACAACAAGGTTTAAACCATTTTGATATATATTGTAACCTATTGTCTAAGGAATAGTGCTGAAAATGAGGTAAACCTAATCCACCACTGTCCTTGGTCTTCTGTAGGGTTTTTAAACTAAGACGTGGTGGTTTGTTTTTCCACAGAAATTTGGAGATGCATGAATCTAGTGACTTAAACTAGATCATTGAGAACAAATAGTTAACTTTTGGTAGTATCATCATTTTAATGGATGTAACTCTCCCCATAAGTGATATAGGTAAGGACTTCCAACGAGAGATCGTCCTCTACTGTCTTTAATAATTGCACATAATTTAGCTTTGTTAGCTCTGAGAGCCTGGAGGAAATGTTTATGCCTAAATATCTAATATTTCCTGACTGTAAAGTGATCGCAGGTATATTATGGACCCTACAGTTAATGGGCAGAACTGTGGTCTTAGACCAGTTGATAGAGTAGTCAGAAAGTGCTGAGAATTTATTTATGAGTGTGATCATGTGACTGAGAGACGTCTGTGAGTTCTGAAGGAAAAGTAATACATCATCAGCATAACAGACTTATTTTATGCTCAATATTTTGGGATTAATTACTCACAAACGGGTAAGAAAAGGTAGTATTGCCAGACCATACATGATCAAAACAGGGAGCGGAGGTGGTTCAGCTGCAAGGTGTGAATGTCTGACTATAGTTTGTAAAAAGCGGGTAAGATAAGGTGCGAATGCCCGACAATGTATGATCAAAAGAGGGAGCGGAGGTTTTCGGCCGCAAGAAGGTCTGAATGTCCACCCAAAATTC
This sequence comes from Leuresthes tenuis, assembly GCF_036924035.1. NCBI lineage: Eukaryota > Metazoa > Chordata > Actinopteri > Atheriniformes > Atherinopsidae > Leuresthes > Leuresthes tenuis. The sequence continues at coordinate 28,894,237 of NW_027325362.1, forward strand.
CTGAAAAATGGGTAAAAAAAAGGGTGCGAATGCCAAACCATACATCATCAAAAGCAGGAGTGGATGTGTTCGGCTACAAGAAGATTTGAATGTCCATCAATAATTGCTTTAAAACATGAAAGAAAATTTTCGAATATCAAACCGCACATGATCATAAGCGGGAGAGGAGTTGTTCAGCTGCAAGAAGGTGTGAATGTCCACCCATAATTACTGAAAAATGGGTAAGAAAAGGTGAAAATGCCCAACCATACATCATCAAAAGCAGGAGTGGATGTGTTCGGCTACAAGAAGGTTTGAATGTCCGACCATAGTTTGTAAAAAGCGGGTAAGAAAAGGTTCGAATGCCCGAACATAGACCATCAAAAGAGGGAGCGGAGGTGTTCCGCTGTAAGAAGGTGTAAATGTCCGACCATAGTTGGTAAAAAGCGGGTAAGAAAAGGTTAAAATACCCGACTGTACACAATCAATAGCGGGAGCGGAGTTGTTTGGCTACAAGAAGGTGTGAAAGTCCGACCACGGTTTGTAAAAAGCGGGTAAGAAAAGGTTCGAATGCCCGAATATATACCATCAAAAGTGGAAGTGGATGTGTTCGGCTGCAAGAAGGTGTGAACGTCCGACCAAAGTTTGTAAAAAGCAGTTAAGAAAAGGTTCGAATATCCAACCAAACATAATCAAAAGCGGGAGCAGAGCTGTTCGACTGCAAGTAGGTGTGAATGTCAGATCATAATTTGCAAAAAGCTGATGAGAAAGGGTGAGAATGCCCGGCTATACACCATCAAATGCGGGAGTGGAAGTGTTCAGCTGTGAGTAGGTGTGAATGTCCGACCATAATTGCTGAAAAATGTGTTAGAAGAGACTAGAATGCCGGACAAGACATCATCAAATGCGGGAGCGGAGTTGTTCGGCTGTGAGTACGTGTGAATCTCCGAGCATAGTTTGTAAAAAGGGGGTAAGAATAGGTTCGAATGCCCGAACATACACTATCAAAACAGGGAGCTGAGGTGGCTCAGCTGCAAGGTGTGAATGTCTGACTATAGTTTGTAAATAAGGTGCGAATGCCCAACAATGTATAATCAAAAGAGGGAGCGGAGGTTTTCGGCTACAAGAAGGTTTGAATGTCCGACCATAGTTTGTAAAAAGCGGGTAAGAAAAGGTTCAAATACCTGACTATACACCATCAAAAGCGGGAGCAGAGGTGTTCCGCTGTAAGACAGTGTGAATGTCCGACCATATTTGGTAAAAAGCGGGTAAGAAAAGGTTAAAATACCCGACTGTACACAATCAATAGCGGGAGAGGAGGTGTTCAGCTGCAAGAAGGTGTGAATGTCCACCCATAATTACTGAAAAATGGGTAAGAAAAGGTGCGAATGCCCAACCATACATTATCAAAAGCAGGTGTGAATGTCAGATCATAATTTGCAAAAAGCTGATGAGAAAGGGTGAGAATGCCCGACTATACACCATCAAATGCGGAAGCGGAGTTGTTCGGCTGTGAGTAAGTGTGAATCTCCGACCATAATTGCTGAAAAATGTGTTAGAAAAGGTAAGAATGCCGTTCCATACATCATCAAAAGCGGGAGAGGTGGTGTTCGGCTGCAAGTAGGTGTGAATGTCCAGCCATAATTACTCACAAACGGGTAAGAAAAGGTAGTATTGCCAGACCATACATGATCAAAACAGGGAGCTGAGGTGGTTCAGCACCAAGGTGTGAATGTCTGACTATAGTTTGTAAATAAGGTGCGAATGCCCGACAATGTATGATCAAAAGAGGGAGCGGAGGTTTTTGGCTACAAGAAGGTTTGAATGTCCGACCATAGTTTGTAAAATGCGGGTAAGAAAAGGTTCAAGCGACTGACTATACACCATCAAAAGCGGGAGCAGAGGTGTTCCGCTGTAAGACGGTGTGAATGTCCGACCATATTTGGTAAAAAGCGGGTAAGAAAAGGTTAAAATACCCGACTGTACACAATCAATAGCGGGAGAGGAGGTGTTCAGCTGCAAGAAGGTGTGAATGTCCACCCATAATTACTGAAAAATGGGTAAGAAAAGGTGCGAATGCCCAACCATACATTATCAAAAGCAGGTGTGAATGTCAGATCATAATTTGCAAAAAGCTGATGAGAAAGGGTGAGAATGCCCGACTATACACCATCAAATGCGGGAGCGGAGTTGTTCGGCTGTGAGTAAGTGTGAATCTCCGACCATAATTGCTGAAAAATGTGTTAGAAAAGGTAAGAATGCCATTCCATACATCATCAAAAGCGGGAGAGGTGGTGTTCGGCTGCAAGTAGGTGTGAATGTCCAGCCATAATTACTAACAAACGGGTAAGAAAAGGTAATATTGCCATACCATATATGATCAAAACAGGGAGCGGAGGTGGTTCAGCTGCAAGAAGGTGTGAATGTCCGACTAAAGTTCAAATATATTAACATAAGCGGGAGGAGAGGTCTTCGGATGAGAGTGGTTGAGAATTTCCAACCATAATCTATAAAATGCGGTGAAAAAAAAGGTGTGATAGAACACTAAAAGGTGGAGCGGAAGTGTTCGGCTGCAAGAAGGTGTGAATGTCCTCCTATATTTGGTGAAAAGCAGGTGAAGCAAGGTCTGAATGCCCAACCTTACATCATCAAAAGCGAGATCAGAGGTGTTTGGCTGCATGAAGGCCATAGTTTGCCAAAAGCGGGTATGCTGCGAATGACCGACTAAATATCAACAAAAGGTCTTCGGATGCAAGTGGGTGTGAATATCCTACCATACAAGTATGGTGGAGAGGAAGCTGTGAACAGCCGACCATAGTTGGCAAAAAGCGGGTGAGAAAAGGTGCGAATGTCCAACCATACATGATCAAAACAGGGAGCGGAGGTGTTTGGCTGTGACAAGGTGTGAATATCCACCCAAAATTAATGAAAAGCGGGCAACAAGTAGGTTTGAATGCCCAACCATACATCATCAAAAGCAGGAGTGGATGTGTTCGGCTACAAGAAGGTTTGAATGTCCGAGCATAGTTTGTAAAAAGCGGGTAAGAAAAGGTTCGAATGCCCAAACATACACCATCAACAGAGGGAGCGGAGGTGTTCCGCTGTAAGAAGGTGTGAATGTCCGACCATAGTTGGTAAAACACGGGTAAGAAAAGGTTAAAATACCCGACTGTACACAATCAATAGCGGAAGAGGAGGTGTTTGGCTACAAGAATGTGTGACAGTCCGACCATGGTTTGTAAAAAACGGGTAAGAAAAGGTGCGAATGCCCGACAATGTATGATCAAAAGAGGGAGCGGAGGTTTTCGGCTACAAGAAGGTTTGAATGTCCGACCATAGTTTGTAAAAAGCGGGTAAGAAAAGGTTCAAATGCCTGACTATACACCATCAAAAGCGGGAGCGGAGTTGTTCGGCTACAAGAAGGTGTGAAAGTTCAACCATGGTTTGTAAAAAGCTGCTAAGAAAAGGTTCGAATGTCCGAATATATACCATCAAAAGCGGAAGCGGAGGTGTTCGGCTGCAAGAAGGTGTGAATATCCGACCAAAGTTTGCAAAAAGCAGTTAAGAAAAGGTTCGAATGCCCGAATATATACCATCAAAAGCGGGAGCAGAGCTGTTCGACTGCAAGTAGGTGTGAATGTCCAGCCATAATTACTCACAAACGGGTAAGAAAAGGTAGTATTGCCAGACCATACATGATCAAAACAGGGAGCTGAGGTGGTTCAGCTGCAAGGTGTGAATGTCTGACTATAGTTTGTAAAAAGCGGGTAAGACAAGGTGCGAATGCCCGACAATGTATGATCAAAAGAGGGAGTGGAGGTCTTTGGCTGCAAGGTCTGAATGTCCAACCATAATTTCTAAAAACCGGGTAAGAAAAGGCTCGAAAGCCCGACTATACACAATCAAAAGCGGGAGCGGGAGGTTTTCAGCTGCAAATCCTTCACTCAAACCAAGTGAAAACTGCTTTGTCCTTCATATTTATCAATGTCTAGATTGACTTCAACAAAGAACAACACTGGATTTTGCAGTAGAAGAAAGAGCAACACTGAAGGATCAGTAATCCGAGAATAAGCTTATTTTCATACGTTCTGCATGATTTGGGATTATATGTATAAAATGAATTCCTTCACTCAAACCAAGTTAAAACTGCTTTGTCCTTCATATTTATCAATGTCTAGATCGACTTCAACAAAGAACAACATTGTATTTTGCAGTAGAAGAAAAAGCAACACTGAAGGATCAGGAATCCGAGAATAAGCTTATTTTCATACGTTCTGCATGATTTGGGATTTTATGTATAAAATGAATTCCTTTACTCAAACTATGTTAAAACTGCTTTGTCCTTCATATTTATCAATGTCTAGATTGACTTCAACAAAGAACAACATTGTATTTTGCAGTAGAAGAAATAGCAACACTGAAAGATCAGGAATCCGAGAATAAGCTTATTTTCATACGTTCTGCATGATTTGGGATTTTATGTATAAAATTAATTCCTTCACTCAAACAAAGTGGAAACTGCTTTGTCCTTCATATTTATCAATGTCTAGATTTACTGAACACAATCTCTCTCGCTTTTAATTATGTTTGGATATTCGAACCTTTTCTTTACTGCTTTTTGCCAACTTTGGTCGGACGTTCACACCTTCTTGCAGCCGAACACCTCCGCTTCCGCTTTTGATGGTATATATTCGGGAATTCGAACCTTTTCTTACCAGCTTTTTACAAACGATGGTTGGACTTTCACACCTTCTTGTAGCCGAACAACTCCGCTCCCGCTATTGATTGTGTACAGTCGGGTATTTTAACCTTTTCTTACCCGCTTTTTACCAACTATGGTCGGACATTCACACCGTCTTACAGCGGAACATCTCCGCTCCCACTTTTGATGGTGTATAGTCAGGCATTTGAACCTTTTCTTACCCGCTTTTTACAAACTATGGTCGGACATTCAAACCTTCTTGTAGCCGAAAACCTCTGCTCCCTCTTTTGATTATACATTGTCGGGCATTCGCACCTTATCTTACCCGCTTTTTACAAACTATAGTCAGACATTCACACCTTGGTGCTGAACCACCTCAGCTCCCTGTTTTGATCATGTATGGTCTGGCAATACTACCTTTTCTTACCCGTTTGTGAGTAATTATGGCTGGACATTCACACCTACTTGCAGTCTAACAGCTCTGCTCCCGCTTTTGATTATGTTTGGTTGGATATTCGAACCTTTTCTTAACTGCTTTTTACAAACTTTGGTCGGACGTTCACACCTTCTTGCAGCCGAACACCTCCGCTTCCGCTTTTGATGGTATATATTCGGGCATTCGAACCTTTTCTTAGCAGCTTTTTACAAACCATGGTTGGACTTTCACACCTTCTTGTAGCCGAACAACTCCGCTCCCCCTATTGATTGTGTACAGTCGGGTATTTTAACCTTTACTTACCCACTTTTTACCAACTATGGTCGGACATTCACACCTTCTTACAGCGGAACACCTCCGCTCCCTCTTTTGATGGTGTATGTTTGGGCATTCGAACCTTTTCTTACCCGCTTTTTACAAACTATGCTCGGACATTCAAACCTTCTTGTAGCCGAACACATCCACTCCTTCTTTTGATGATGTATGCTTGGGCATTAAAACCTACTTTTTGCCCGCTTTTCATTAATTTTGGGGGGACATTCACACCTTGTCACAGCCAAACACCTCCGCTCCCTGTTTTGATCATGTATGGTTGGACATTCGCACCTTGTCTCACCCGCTTTTTGCCAACTATGGTCGGCTGTTCACAGCTTCCTCTCCACCATACTTGTATGGTGGGATATTCACACCCACTTGCATCCGAAGACCTTTTGTTGATATTTAGTCGGTCATTCGCAGCTTACCCGCTTTTGGCAAACTATGGCCTTCATGCAGCCAAACACCTCTGATCTCGCTTTTAATGATGTAAGGTTGGGCATTCAGACCTTGCTTCACCTGCTTTTCACCAAATATAGTAGGACATTCACACCTTCTTGCAGCCGAACACTTCCGCTCCACCTTTTAGTGTTCTATCACACCTTTTTTTTCACCGCATTTTATAGATTATGGTTGGAAATTCTCAACCACTCTCATCCGAAGACCTCTCCTCCCGCTTTTGTTAATATATTTGAACTTTAGTCGGACATTCACACCTTCTTGCAGCTGAACCACCTCCGCTCCCTGTTTTGATCATGTATGGTCTGGCAATACTACCTTTTCTTACCCGTTTGTTAGTAATTATGGCTGGACATTCACACCTACTTGCAGCCGAACACCACCTCTCCCGCTTTTGATGATGTATGGACCGGCATTTTTACCTTTTCTAACACATTTTTCAGCAATTATGGTCGGACATTCACACTTACTCACAGCCGAACAACTCCGCTCCCGCATTTGATGGTGTATAGTCGGGCATTCTCACCCTTTCTCATCAGCTTTTTGCAAATTATGATCTGACATTCACACCTGCTTTTGATAATGTATGGTTGGGCATTGGCACCTTTTCTTACCCATTTTTCAGTAATTATGGGTGGACATTCACACCTTCTTGCAGCTGAACACCTCCTCTCCCGCTATTGATTGTGTACAGTCGGGTATTTTAACCTTTTCTTACCCGCTTTTTACCAAATATGGTCGGACATTCACACCGTCTTACAGCGGAACACCTCTGCTCCCGCTTTTGATGGTGTATAGTCAGGCATTTGAACCTTTTCTTACCCGCTTTTTACAAACTATGGTCGGACATTCAAACCTTCTTGTAGCCGAAAACCTCCGCTCCCTCTTTTGATTATACATTGTCGGGCATTCGCACCTTATTTACAAACTATAGTCAGACATTCACACCTTGCAGCTGAGCCACCTCAGCTCCCTGTTTTGATAGTGTATGTTCGGGCATTCGAACCTATTCTTACCCCCTTTTTACAAACTATGCTCGGAGATTCACACCTACTCACAGCCGAACAACTCCGCTCCCGCATTTGATTATGTATTGTCCGGCATTCTAGTCTCTTCTAACACATTTTTCAGCAATTATGGTTGGACATTCACACCTACTCACAGCCGAACACTTCCGCTCCCGCATTTGATGGTGTATAGCCGGGCTTTCTCACCCTTTCTCATCAGCTTTTTGCAAATTATGATCTGACATTCACACCTACTTGCAGTCGAACAGCTCTGCTCCCGCTTTTGATTATGTTTGGTTGGATATTCGAACCTTTTCTTAACTGCTTTTTACAAACTTTGGTCGGACGTTCACACCTTCTTGCAGCCGAACACATCCACTTCCACTTTTGATGGTATATATTCGGGCATTCGAACCTTTTCTTACCCGCTTTTTACAAACCGTGGTCGGACTTTCACACCTTCTTGTAGCCAAACAACTCCGCTCCCGCTATTGATTGTGTACAGTCGGGTATTTTAACCTTTTCTTACCCGCTTTTTACCAACTATGGTCGGACATTTACACCTTCTTACAGCGGAACACCTCCGCTCCCTCTTTTGATGGTCTATGTTCGGGCATTCGAACCTTTTCTTACCCGCTTTTTACAAACTATGGTCGGACATTCAAACCTTCTTGTAGCCGAACACATCCACTCCTGCTTTTGATGATGTATGGTTGGGCATTTTCACCTTTTCTTACCCATTTTTCAGTAATTATGGGTGGACATTCACACCTTCTTGCAGCTGAACAACTCCTCTCCCGCTTATGATCATGTGCGGTTTGATATTCAAAAATTTTCTTTCATGTTTTAAAGCAATTATTGATGGACATTCAAATCTTCTTGTAGCCGAACACATCCACTCCTGCTTTTGATGATGTATGGTTTGGCATTCGCACCCTTTTTTTTACCCATTTTTCAGGAATTTTGGGTGGACATTCAGACCTTCTTGCGGCCGAAGACCTCCGCTCCCTCTTTTGATCATACATTGTCGGGCATTCGCACCTTATCTTACCCGCTTTTTACAAACTATAGTCAGACATTCACACCTTGCAGCTGAACCACCTCCGCTCCCTGTTTTGATCATGTATGGTCTGGCAATACTACCTTTTCTTACCCGTTTGTGAGTAATTAATCCCAAAATATTGAGCATAAAATAAGTCTTTATGCTGATGATGTATTACTTTTCCTTCAGAACTCACAGACGTCTCTCAGTCACACGATCACACTCATAAATAAATTCTCAGCACTTTCTGACTACTCTATCAACTGGTCTAAGACCACAGTTCTGCCCATTAACTGTAGGGTCCATAATATACCTGCGATCACTTTACAGTCAGGAAATATTAGATATTTAGGCATAAACATTTCCTCCAGGCTCTCAGAGCTAACAAAGCTAAATTATGTGCAATTATTAAAGACAGTAGAGAACGATCTCTCGTTGGAAGTCCTTACCTATATCACTTATGGGGAGAGTTACATCCATTAAAATGATGATACTACCAAAAGTTAACTATTTGTTCTCAATGATCCCCATAAAACCATCTGCTACTTGGTTTAAGTCACTAGATTCATGCATCTCCAAATTTCTGTGGAAAAACAAACCACCACGTATTAGTTTAATAACCCTACAGAAGACCAAGGACAGTGGTGGATTAGATTTACCTCATTTTCAGCACTATTCCTTAGACAATAGGTTACAATATATATCAAAATGGTTTAAACCTTGTTGTTGTCACAGTTCCCAGAGACGTTGTAATCGTTGAGGATTCTATATTCACCCCCTCATTAGAGGCACGTAATGCAGATTGATGACACTGAATCTTCTTCTCTGTTCATTGCTGGCATCATTCCCAGCATCGTAAGTGTTCGTGGCATTGTTAGCCTCTTCTTCTGGATCTTGATATCGAGAATCCTTTTGTATTTCTGGTTTGTCAGTCCTCTGTCTTCGTTCACCGGAGTCTTTGTCTTTTTGTCCTTGAGTTTGGTGATTTTTTCTTCTTTTGATGCCTTGACACAATGTGACAGGTGATACCACGTGGGAGATCCTGTAACTTGGACTGCTGTCCCTGTGCTGCGAAATGGCTGTGCTGCTCAAATGGTCTCTCCTTCATCATGGTTACATGCTGCCATTCCGACATCTCGCCATTCCGACATGGGTCTCCAATTGTCGGAATGGCGACACTTAATTTTTTATCAAACGTCCCACCATTCCGACACTTTTTTCCTCCTATGGTCGGAATGGCGGTATGTTTTTTGTTTTTTTTTAACATTCCGACAGTTCCTTTTAATAGCCTATTTTTTACCCAAAACATTTTGCACTAATGATATGCCGGCGCAAATACGCCCTAAAGTTTGGCGCACAAGCTTTGCACATGCAGAGGCCACAGCCTCGCAAACAAACTTTAATAATCTATGATCAAAATCCCCTGAATTTCAAATATAAAAATACAGATATTAATGTAACTCTGGCGAGACTGAAACTGATTAAGCAGAAATACAGTGTCAGTGAGCTGTCACAGCAGCCAGCTGGAGCGGAGCTCTCCACAGAGCCCATGCGTCTTTTGCACGCTGTCATCATATGCAAAAGTAATAATTGCAATTACAGATATCACGGCTACTGCACAGGACACAGTTGTGAGCACTCTGCCTTGCCTTGCCAATAGGAGAAGATAGAAATGACAGCATAGAACGTATAAAACACAACAAAATTCAGTAAAAACGTTTATTCATGTTATTCACGTGATTTATGAGTACTCACTCCAATTTTGGGAAGCGCGGATGGGCTTTGCGCATTAGGCACAAACACACAGCCGCAACGGTTGTAGCTTTATACAGCCTGTTGATATCTTAAGGACCTAACTGGTCACACCTGGGAGTAAATGTCATGTAGAGATTGTTTTTACATGACATTACAGCTGAACATATAACTTTCATCCACAAACCAACGTGGGAGAGCCCGAAGACGCATGTGCCAGACGCACATAGGCATGCGTAAAACCAATTTTGACCACTTCATACTGTTTATTTGCTTTCTTTTAGTTAACTTTCGTTTCTTTTGGATTCTTGTGCGTGTTATGGAGCCGTTTTGGTCCATGTTTGTAAGCCTTTTTTTCCTGGATTAAATTTTCGGAAGTTGAAACAAGTGGCATTGGAGTGTGTGATTGAAAACCACCGCGGACTGCTTCTCCTCCTCCAGTTGCCGAGACTTTGTGTTTTTAATAACGCTTGTCTATAAACATGTGTTAAACATATAAATTGCATGAACAGAAAGAAGGGACTCACCTGTTGAGTAACACACATTTCCTTATACGGAAAGCCTTGTCGGAATGGTGGGACATTTGAACGTCAGAATAGCGGGATGTCGCAATGGTGGGATGTCGGAATGGTGGGACGTTTGCATGTCGGAATGGTGGTATGTCGGAATGGTGGTATGTCGGAATGGTGGGATGTCGGAATAGCGGGATGTCGGAATGGCGGGATTTCGGAATAGGTGTTGCCACCCCCTTCATCATATACACAGTTATTTATACATCCCCTTCCACCATGAAGCGTTGTCCCTTTTTGTTTCTCTCTTTGTTCTTAAAATGCTGTTATGCATGTCTAAACCAATCCATTAAATTAGATCATTTTGGCAGTAAAGCGATCTACAATGTGCTTGGTCGCAAAGCTGCTCATCTGTGGTAAACAGCTCTTCAGAAAGGCATTCTTCAATTGATTTCACTAATTCTATGTAATAATTTTGTGATTTCCTACAAAACTACACTTCTTCTCCCATCTGTCTGAGTATTTAATATTGTCTGGGTCCCGTTAAAACATGTATTTTTCCCATCTAATTCCTTGTTTGCTTTAAAACAAGTATTCCCCATTTTCTATCCCTTCAGTAGCCAACCAGTTTGTATGGAGTACACTGGAGCAACTTGACTGATCAGTAAAACACTGCTTTTGTTGTCACCGCAAGGCTTCCCCCGTCGGTTGTTTCACTGAGACACTACTGAGTAACTATAACTCAACACAGTTTATACACATAACATTCCTATACATACTAACAAACAAACAAACAATTATTTATCGCAATTTTCTCATCTCTGTTTGAACGTACACCCAGGTAAATATTCCTGTAGTCTTCTCATACCGACTATGGACCCATTCATTGTTTAACTTCACTGTTTTGCAAATCCTAATTGAATATTACACATTGACATTGAACTTTACTTGATAAGCAGGTCTTCATTGCATTCAGCAGCCTATATGTGAGCATCTATGTGTAAGCTGTTCTTCTTTGCATTTATCAGCAGCAAGCAATTCTTCATTGCACATGCATATGAAAATAGTAAAACAATTCCAATGCGTTAGCGAAACCTTCTATATCAGGAGTGTCCATCATGATGCTGGGAATAGAACCTCTTTCCTAGAATAGTTCAACCTTCATTACTCAACTGATCATAACTCCGCAATGAGCACATTTCAAAGTATCATTCCTCTACATGTATTCAAAAATCTATGTGTAAATGTTTAATATTTCTTATATTTGTTGATGTCATTCTGTGTGCATGTGGCCTAAACCCAATCTCTGTGTGGCAATTTTAATTTAAACAAGTTGAACTCTGCCTCTGATCATTTAAAAAAGGTGTGTACCAATATCAACCTTTCTCAGGTAATTACTGATCCTACAAAACCAAAGAGATCCTTCAAGGTTGTCCCTGATTGGCTCAATCTTAACATATCAAAGGAAGAAAATCCGCAGTATCTGAACTTGGTGTTAGTTATCACTGCTCAATAGCCTGTATCAGAATTGCAAAAATGAAAACATTAGGTCCACGCTTGGTATCCAGATCCTGAAACATCTCCATGAGCAGGCTTTTTTTTAACTGATCTGTTGAATAGTTATATGACACTGTTAAAATCCCAGATGAAGATCTAGCACTTGACCATTTTTGTAAATCTTCTAATTCCATAGTTGATAAACACGACCCTTTTAAAAAGTATAGAACTTAGAACAGGTCTATCCCTGGCTTTCGGCAGAACTGTCTTCTTTACTTTTTTTTCCCCTTGTCCTGTTCAGCATTATGTCAGAAGAATTGTAGTCTGAATACCTTTGATGCCAAACAGATTGGTTTTGCCAAGGGAAGTTTTATAAATGTAAAGCTCCCCTTGATGCCCATTTATTTATTTCTGTTTACAATATATGACATGAACTGAACTGAACCGGACCGGGGGACAAGGAAAGAAGAAGAGGAAAGAAGAGGAAACAGAACAAAAATAGAAACAAAAACCAGACAACCAGCTGCTACACCTGTAAAAAACAAAACAGACAACAATCCATGGCCTATGAGGGGAATCCAGCCTTAGCGCCACCAGGAGCACCTGAAAGCAGACAAGCAGAGAAAAAACAAACACACAAACAAACAAAAACAAGCACAAGAAGCGGCAATCGCATACAACACAGCTCTGGATATAGATGACCTGAGACGACATGATAATACATCAACTGCTTAGTGACCATGCTACTGGACTAATGAATGTGTGTGTGTGTGTGTGAGAACATGCAACACCCATGGCACAGGACCTACATGATAACCGTGCTTAGTTATGAGTGTATAAGCGTACAGGGCCACAATCCACAGCCCCCCCCCAAGCAATCAGAAGCAGGCAGAGAGGGCCACAAGACCCAGGCCACCAGCAGCCCCCACAGAGCACAGAACCCAGGCAGCCCACTGCAGGGCAAACCACGCATCCACCCAGAAGACTGCAGAGGAAGCCCCCGGAAAGAGCCCCCATAAGCATAGGGCAGAGGCACTCCGGGAACCAGGGGTAACAGCCCACCGACCCCGCCAGGCCCCAGCCGCCCAGACATGGGCCGTGCACTGGACCTGGGCCCCAGGAGCCCGAGCGCCCCCAAACCCCCCGGCAGAGGCCCCACCCAATACCCAGGAGGGCCAAGCGCCCCAGACAGCCACAAAGTGGGTCAGCGCCTGCCCCAGCGCCCCTGGCCAAGTGCCCTGGGAGTCAAGACGTGCCCACAGGTGGGTGAAGTCACGAGCAGTGGGGAGAGGCAACGCTGATGCCCCATCGGGAGAAACACAGGCAGGCCAGGCGACAGCAAGTCCCAGATCCAGGCCCAATCATTACCACACACACTTTCACGTCCCATACATCCACACATCCACACATCCTACCTCCCTCGACTCTGCTGGGGTGTAGTGCAGCGGGCACACCAGGAGGCCAGCAACCCCCCAGCCACCACAGACCCCGAACCAGCAGAACAATTAATTAATCCTCCTGGCCCCTCCTGCCCCGAGCAGACACCAGGAAGAAGGGGTGTGCGAAGAAGACCCCTCCCCTCACCCTTCTGGCTCTACAATATTTTCTAATAGTGAGCAATTAAAATTGAGGGGCAGCCAAACTTGTAGAACTGGGAGCGCGGCACTCTGGGCAGCCTACATACCCAAAGAGCCCCGCCCACCAGATGCCACTCAGTGTAACCACCCCCCAAGACCTAATGTGTGTGTGTGAGTGTGTTTGATAAGTAGTAATGTCTAAGGTGTAATTAAAACAGGGGCAGGGAACTGCAGAGTGCAACCAAAGGGGACCACCTACGTGGCCCCATCCACTACACCCCACCGAACACACACGCCCCCAAAACCCTTCATGTGTGAGTGTGTGCTGTGTACAGGAGCCAGAAGGGAGAGGGGTATGGGGATATATACCGGGGGAGCTACTCTCCCCCAGAGAGGGCAGCCAGGGACTGGGAGCCAACAATGGGCAGGAGGGCCTGATGTCCACCAGGCTCGGGGCCTGCAGCGACCATATTCCGGGAGCTACTGTACCCCCAGAAGGTACCCATCCCGCCCCACCCCACTCAACCCAACCCCACCCAGGAGGACCTCTACAAAAAACAAACAAACAACATCAAAAAACAAACAAACAAACCACCCGGTCACACCAGTCGCAGCAGCCCGGGCCTGAGACCCACCATCACCCAGCAACCCACCACCACCACTATGTGATAAAACTAATCAGAGGGGACCAGAGAGAATTAAATTCAGCCAATTGATGTTTTGAGGAGGCAGACATTGTTTCCATGCTAATATAATCTAAAAGAAAATTTCTAAACTGGTTAATACACAGATTGTTCTTCGCTTTCCAGTTCATGAGAATAGTTTTCTTTGCGATACATAACACTGTGACAACCATGTGTGCTGAGTTAATTTCCATGTTGATGTTGTCTAAGTCACCCAGTATGCACAGTATGGGGCATGCAGGGATGCTACACTTTAGCCATGTTGATAGGTCCTCACAGACTTCAAGCCAGAACTTCTGGACAGGCGCAGAAAACCACAAAGCGTGTGCATAATCATCAGGTGTGTTATCTGTGCAATGTGAGCAGATGTTTGAGTGTGTTAGACCCATCCTGAACATCCTTTGTCCTGTATAGTGTGTTCTATGAAGGATTTTGTATTGTATGAGCTGTAAATTAGGATTTCGAGTCTTTATGAAGGTGTTCAAACATATTTGTGGTTAGAAGCTATGACCAGAACTGATGGATAAATCTGCCTCCCATTTTGAGGATGGAAGAGACATTGTGTCATCTATCTTAGACAATAATTTATATATTTTTGATAGTAGTTTTGGGGTACAGCTGCTTAGAAATTCTGCTACCCTAGTCGGGGGTTGTAAGTCTGGTTGGTGGAGGATATATCCATCCATCCATCCATCATCTGCCGCTTATCCGGGGGTCGGGTCGCGGGGGCAGCAGCTTGAGCAGAGAAACCCAGACGTCTCTGTCCCCGGCCACTTCCTCCAGCTCTTCCGGGGGGACCCCGAGGCGTTCCCAGGCCAGCCGAGAGACATAGTCTCTCCAACGTGTCCTGGGTCTCCCCCGGGGTCTCCTCCCAGTGCGACGTGCCCGGAACACCTCCCCAGGGAGGCGCCCAGGGGGCATCCTAACCAGATGCCCGAGCCACCTCATCTGACTCCTCTCAATGCGGAGGAGCAGCGGTTCTACTCCGAGCCCCTCCCGGATGACTGAGCTTCTCACCCTATCTCTAAGGGAGAGCCCAGACACCCTGCGGAGGAAACCCATTTCGGCCGCTTGTATTCGCGATCTTGTTCTTTCGGTCACTACCCACAACTCGTGACCATAGGTGAGGATTGGAACGTAGATTGACCAGTAAGTAGAGAGCTTCGCCTTCTGGCTCAGCTCCCTCTTCACAACGACGGGTCGGTGCAGAGCCTGCAACACTGCAGGCGCCGCACCGATCCGCCCGTCAATCTCCCGCTCCATTCGTCCGTCACTCGTGAACAAGACCCCGAAATACTTGAACTCCTCCTCTTGGGGAAGGATCTCATTCCCGACCCGGAGAGAGCATTCCACCCTTTTCCGGCTGAGAACCATAGTCTCGGATTTGGAGGTGCTGATTCTCATCCCAGCCGCTTCACACTCGGCTGCGAATCACTCCAGTGAGAGCTGAAGGTCACGGCCTGACGACGCTAACAGAACCACATCATCTGCAAAAAGCAGAGACCCAATTCTGAGGTCGCCAAATGGGACACCCTCAACGCCCTGGCTCCGCCTAGAAATTCTGTCCATAAAAGTTAGGAACAGAATCGGTGACAAAGGGCAGCCCTGACGGAGTCCAACTCTCACCGGAAACGTATCCGACTTACTGCCGGCAATGCGGACCAAACTCTGGCACCGGTCATACAGAGACCGAACGGCCCCTATCAAGGGGTCCGGCACTCCATATTCCCGGAGCACCCCCCACAGGACTCCACGAGGGACACGGTCGAACGCTTTCTCCAAGTCCACAAAACACATGTAGACTGGTTGGGCGAACTCCCATGCACCCTCCAGGATCCTGCCGAGGGTATAGAGCTGGTCCACTGTTCCACGGCCAGGACGAAAGCCACACTGCATCTCCTGAATCCGAGGCTCGATTATCCGACGGATCCTCCTCTCCAATACTCCCGAATAGACCTTACCAGGGAGGCTGAGGAGTGTGATACCCCTATAGTTGGAACACACCCTCCGGTCCCACTTTTTAAAGAGGGGGACCAACACCCCAATCTGCCAGTCCAGAGGCACTGTCCCCGATGTCCACGCGATACTGCAGAGCCAAGACAGCCCTACAACATCCAGAGCCTTGAGAAACTCAGGACGGACCTCATCCACCCCCGGGGCCTTGCCACCGAGGAGCTTTTTAACCACCTCGGCAACCTCAGCCCCAGAAATGGGAGGCCCCGTCTCCGAGCTCTCCGACTCTGCCTCTTCCGAGCACGTGTTGGTAGGATTGAGGAGTTCCTCGAAGTACTCCCCCCACCGAAACTCACAACATCCCTAGTTGAGGTCAGCAAAGACCCGTCCCCACTGTAAACAGTGTTGACTGTGAGCCACCCCCCCCCCCCTGAGACGCCGGATGGTGGACCAGAATCTTTTCGAGGCCGTCCGGAAATCGTTCTCCATGGTCTCACCGAACTCCTCCCAGGCCCGAGTTTTTGCCTCAGCAACCACCGAAGCCGTGGCCCGTCTGGCCCGTCGGTACCTATAAGCTTCTTCCAGGGTCCCACTGGCCAAAAAGGCCCGATAGGACTCCTTCTTCAGCTTGACGGCTTCCCTCACCACTGGTGTCCACCAGCAGGTTCGAGGGTTGCCGCCACGACAGGCACCGACCACCTTACGGCCACAACTCCGACCAGCTGCCTCGGCAATGGAGTCACGGAACATGGCCCATTCGGACTCAATGTCCCCCACCTCAAATATGGTTGAAGCTCTGCCGGAGGTGGAAGTTAAAGCTCCTTCTGACGGGGGATTCTGACAAATGCTCCCAGCAGACCCTCACAATACGTTTGGGCCTGCCAGGTCTGATCGGCATCCTCCCCCACCAGCGGAGCCAACTCACCACCAGGTGGTGATCAGTTGACAGCTCCGCCCCTCTCTTCACCCGAGTGTCCAGGACATACGGCCGCAAGTCCGATGATACAACCACAAAGTCGATCATCGAACTGCGGCCAAGGGTGTCCTGGTGCCAAGTGCACATATGGACACCCTTATGCCTGAACATGGTGTTCGTTATGGACAGTCTATGACTGGCACAGAAGTCCAACAACATAACACCACTCTGATTCAGATCGGGGGGGCCGTTCCTCCCAATCACACCCCTCCAGGTCTCACTGTCATTGCCCACGTGAGCATTGAAGTCCCCCAGCAGAATGAGGGAGTCTCCGGTAGGAGCATTCTCCAGTGCCTCCCCCAGAGACTCCAAAAAGGGTAGGTACTCTGAACTGCTGTTTGGCGCATAGGCACAAACAACAGTCAGGACTCGTCCCCCCACCCAAAGGCGGAGGGAGGCTACCCTCTCGTTCACTGGGGTAAACCCCAATGTACTGGCACACAGCCGGGGGGCAATAAGTATGCCCACACCTGCTCTGCGCCTCTCACCACGGGCAACTCCAGAGTGGAAGAGAGTCCAACCCCTCTCAAGAGTACTGGTTCCAGATCCCAAGCCGTGCGTCGAGGTGAGTCCGACTATATCTAACGGTCTGATGAAGTTTCAACAATAAACAACAAACTTTGTATTATGAGAAAGAACCAGACTCATTCTTCAGGAATCCGAAAATAAGCTCTATTTTACGAGTTATGCACGAATTCGGATTCTCCTATAAAACGAATTCCTTAACTCAAACCTTTGTCCTTCATATTTATTCATGTCTAATCAAGTTTCAATGATAAACAACGTTGTACTTTGTAGAATGAGAAAGAACTTCTTCAGCAATAAGCATCTCTCGACAAATGACGAAATACAGATTTTGCAATAAAATTAATTGCTATCAGCCTGACTTAAAACTGTTTGTCTTCCTTATTTATCCACTTCAAATCAAGTTTCAACAATTAAAAAAATTTTGTAGTTTGAGAAAGAACAGCTTAATCTTGAGCAATCAGTATAAAAAGAGGGTAAGCAAAGGTGCGAATGTCAAACCATACATGATCAAAACAGGGAGCGGAGGTGTTTGGCTGAGACAAGGTGTGAATGTCCACCCATAATTAATGAAAAGCGGGCAACAAGTAGGTTCGAATGCCCAACCATACATCATCAAAAGCAGGAGTGGATATGTTCGGCTACAAGAAGGTTTGAACGTCTGACTATAGTCTGTAAAAAGCGGGTAAGAAAAGGTTCGAATGCCCGAACATACACCATCAAAGGAGGGAGCGGAGGTGTTCCGCTGTAAGAAGGTGTGAATGTCCGACCATAGTTGGTAAAAAACGGGTAAGAAAAGGTTAAAATACCCGACTGTACACAATCAGTAGCGGGTGCGGAGTTGTTCGGCTACTAAAAGGTGTGAAAATCCGACCATGGTTTGTAAAAAGCGGGTAAGAAAAGGTGCGAATGCCCGAAAATGTATGATCAAAAGAGGGAGCGGAGGTGTTCGGCTGCAAGAAGGTGTGAATGTACACCCATAATTACTGAAAAATGGGTAAGAAAAGGTGCGAATGCACAACTATACATAATCAAAAGCAGGAGTGGATGTGTTCGGCTACAAGAAGGTTTGAATGTCCGACCATAGTTTGTAAAAAGCGGGTAAGAAAAGGTTTGACTGCCCGAACATACACCATCAAAAGAGGGAGCGGAGGTGTTCCGCTGTAAGAAGGTGTGAATATCCGACCATAGTTGGTAAAAAGCGGGTAAGAAAAGGTTCGAATGCCCGAACATACACCATCAAAGGAGGGAGCGGAGGTGTTCCGCTGTAAGAAGGTGTGAATGTCCGACCATAGTTGGTAAAAAACGGGTAAGAAAAGGTTAAAATACCCGACTGTACACAATCAATAGCGGGAGCGGAGTTGTTCGGCTACTAAAAGATGTGAAAGTCCGACTATGGTTTGTAAAAAGCGGGTAAGAAAAGGTGCTAATGCCCGACAATGTATGATCAAAAGAGGGAGCGGAGGTGTTCGGCTGCAAGAAGGTCTGAATGTCCAACCATAATTTGTAAAAACCGGGAAGGAAAGGCTCGAATGCCCGACTATACACCATCAAAAGCGGGAGCAGAGTGGTTCAGCTGCAAGAAGGTCTGAATGTCCATCAATAATTGCTTTAAAACATGAAAGAAAATTTTCGAATATCATCCGCACATGATCATAAGAAGGAGAGGAGGTGTTCAGCTGCAAGAAGGTGTGAATGTCCACCCATAATTCCTGAAAAATGGGTAAAAAAAGGTGCGAATGCCCAACCATACATTATCAAAAGCAGGTGTGAATGTCAGATCATAATTTGCAAAAAGCTGATGAGAAAGGGTGAGAATGCCCGACTATACACCATCAAATGCGGGAGCGGAGGTGTTCGGCTCTGAGTAGGTGTGAATGTCCGACCATAATTGCTGAAAAATGTGTTAGAAAAGGAAAGAATGCCGGACCATACATCATCAAAAGCGAGAGAGGTGGTGTTCGGCTGCAAAAAGGTGTAAATGTTCGACTAAAGTTTGTAAAAAGCGGGTAAGACATGGTGCGAATGCCTGACAAGGTATGATCAAAAGCAGGAGCCGAGGTGTTCAGCTGCAAGAAGGTCTAAATGTCCATCAATAATTGCTAGAAAACATGAAAGAAAATTTTCGAAAATAAAACCGCACATGATCATAAGTGGGAGAGGAGGTGTTCAGCTGCAAGAAGGTGTGAATGTCCACCCATTATTCCTGACAAATGGGTAAAAAAAAGGTGCGAATGCCCAACCATACATTATCAAAAGCAGGAGTGGATGTGTTCGGCTACAAGAAGGTGTGAACGTCCAACCAAAGTTTGTAAAAAGCAGTTAAGAAAAGGTTTGAATATCCAACCAAACATAATCAAAAGCGGGAGCATAGCTTTTCGACTGCAAGTAGGTGTGAATGTCAGATCATAATTTGCAAAAAGCTGATGAGAAAGGGTGAGAATGTCCGACTGCACACCATCAAATGCGGGAGCGGAGTTGTTCGGCTGTGAGTAAGTGTGAATCTCCGACCGTAATTTCTGAAAAATGTGTTAGAAAAGGTAAGAATGCCGGTCCATACATCATCAAAAGCGAGAGAGGTGGTGTTCGGCTGCAAGTAGATGTGAATGTCCAGCCATAATTACTCACAAACGGGTAAGAAAAGGTAGTATTGCCAGACCATACATGATCAAAACAGGGAGCGGAGGTGGTTCAGCTGCAAGAAGGTGTGAATGTCCGACTAAAGTTCAAATATATTAACAAAAGCGGGAGGAGAGGTCTTCGGATGAGAGTGGTTGAGAATTTCCAACCATAATCTATAAAATTCGGTGAAAAAAAGGTGTGATAGAACACTAAAAGGTGGAGCGGAAGTGTTCGGCTGCAAGAAGGTGTGAATGTCCGACTATATTTGGTGAAAAGCAGGTGAAGCAAGGTCTGAATGCCCAACCTTACATTATCAAAAGCGAGATCAGAGGTGTTTGGCTGCAAGAAGGCCATAGTTTGCCAAAAGCGGGTAAGCTGCAAATGACCAACTAAATATCAACAAAAGTGGGGGCGGAGGTCTTCGGATGCAACTGGGTGTGAACATCCCACGATACAAGTATGGTGGAGAGGAAGCTGTGAACAAGCGACCATAGTTTGCAAAAAGCGGGTGAGACAAGGTGCGAATGTCCAACCATACATGATCAAAACAGGGAGCGGAGGTGTTTGGCTGTGACAAGGTGTGAATGTCCACCCAAAATTAATGAAAAGCGGGCAAAAAGTAGGTTTGAATTCCCAAGCATACATCATCAAAAGAAGGAGTGGATGTGTTCGGCTACAAGAAGGTTTGAATGTCCGAGCATAGTTTATAAAAAGCGGGTAAGAAAAGGTTCGAATGCCCAAACATACACCATCAAAAGAGGGAGCGGAGGTGTTCCGCTGTAAGAAGGTGTGAATGTCCGACCATAGTTGGTAAAAAGTGGGTAAGAAAAGGTTAAAATACCCAACTGTACACAATCAATAGGGGGAGCGGAGTTGTTCGGCTACAAGAAGGTGTGAAAGTCCAACCATGGTTTGTAAAAAGCTGGTAAGAAAAGGTTCGAATGCCCGAATATATACCATCAAAAGCGGAAGCGGAGGTGTTCGGCTGCAAGAAGGTGTGAACGTCCGACCAAAGTTTGTAAAAAGCAGTTAAGAAAAGGTTCGAATATCCAACCAAACATAATCAAAAGCGGGAGCAGAGCTGTTCGACTACAAGTAGGTGTGAATGTCCAGCCATAATTACTCACAAACGGGTAAGAAAAGGTAGTATTGCCAGACCATACATGATCAAAAAAGGGAGCTGAGGTGGTTCAGCACCAAGGTGTGAATGTCTGACTATAGTTTGTAAAAAGCGGGTAAGATAAGGTGCGAATGCCCGACAATGTATAATCAAAAGAGGGAGCAGAGGTTTTCGGCTACAAGAAGGTTTGAATGTACAAACAACGTTTGTAAAAAGCTGGTAAGAAAAGGTTCGAATGCCCGAATATATACCATCAAAAGCGGATGCGGAGGTGTTCGGCTGCAAGAAGGTGTGAACGTCCGACCAAAGTTGGCAAAAAGCAGTAAAGAAAAGGTTCGAATATCCAAACATAATTAAAAGCGAGAGAGATTGTGTTCAGCTGCAAGTAGGTGTGAATATCCAGCCATAATAACTCACAAACGGGTAAGAAAATGTAGTATTGCCAGACCATACATGATCAAAACAGGGAGCGGAGGTGGTTTAGCTGCAAAAAGGGGTGAATGTCCAACTAAAGTTCAAATATATTAACAAAAGCGGGAGGAGAGGTCTTCGGATTAGAGTGGTTGAAATTTCCAACCATAATCTATAAATGCGGTGAAAAAAAAAGGTGTGAAGGAATGAATTTTATAGCAAAATCCGAAATCATGCATAACTCCGCAAAAGGAACGTATTGCTCAACCAAAGGGATGCTTCTTTCTCATTCAGGGTAATATGAGGAACTTTATGCTTGATACATTTTAGACATGGATAACTATGAAGGACAAAGCAATTTTAACTTGGTTTGAGCAAAGCAATTCATTTTATAGGAAAATCCGAAATCGTGCAGGACTCATGAAAGTAAGCTTATTCTCGCATTCCTGATCCTCCAGTGTTGCTCTTTCCTATACTGCAAAATAAAGCCTTGTTCTTTGTTGAAATCGATATAGACATTGATAGATATGAAGGACAAAGCAGTTTCCACTTTGTTTGAGTGAAGGAATTAATTTTATAGCAAAATCCCAAATCAAGCAGAACGTATGAAAATAAGCTTGTTTTCGGATTCCTGATCCTTCAGTGTTGCTATTTCTTCTACTGCAAAATACAATGTTGTTCTTTGTTGAAGTCAATCTAGACATTGATAAATATGAAGGACAAAGCAGTTTCCACTTTGTTTGAGTGAAGGAATTAATTTTATAGCAAAATCCCAAATCAAGCAGAACGTATGAAAATAAGCGTGTTTTCGGATTCCTGATCCTTCAGTGTTGCTATTTCTTCTACTGCAAAATACAATGTTGTTCTTTGTTGAAGTCAATCTAGACATTGATAAATATGAAGGACAAAGCAGTTTTAACATAGTTTGAGTAAAGGAATTCATTTTATACATAAAATCCCAAATCATGCAGAACGTATGAAAATAAGCTTATTCTCGGATTCCTGTTCCTTCAAGTGTTGCTCTTTCTACTACTGCAAAATACAATGTTGTTCTTTGTTGAAGTCGATCTAGACATTGATAAATATGAAGGACAAAGCAGTTTTCACTTGGTTTGAGTGAAGGATTTGCAGCTGAAAACCTCCCGCTCCCGCTTTTGATTGTGTATAGTCGGGCTTTCGAGCCTTTTCTTACCCGGTTTTTAGAAATTATGGTTGGACATTCAGACCTTGCAGCCGAAGACCTCCACTCCCTCTTTTGATCATACGTTGTCGGGCATTCGCACCTTGTCTTACCCGCTTTTTACAAACTATAGTCAGACATTCACACCTTGCAGCTGAACCACCTCAGCTCCCTGTTTTGATCATGTATGGTCTGGCAATACTACCTTTTCTTACCCGTTTGTGAGTAATTATGGCTGGATATTCACACCTACTTGCAGTCGAACAGCTCTGCTCCCGCTTTTGATGGTATATATTCGGGCATTCGAACCTTTTCTTAGCAGCTTTTTACAAACCATGGTTGAACTTTCACACCTTCTTGTAGCCGAACACCTCCGCTCCCGCTTTTGATGGTGTATATTCAGGCATTTGAACCTTTTCTTACCCGCTTTTTACAAACTATGGTCGGACATTCAAACCTTCTTGTAGCCGAAATCCTCCGCTCCCTCTTTTGATCATACATTGTCGGGCATTCGCACCTTTTCTTACCCGTTTTTTACAAACCATGGTCGGACTGTCACACATTCTTGTAGCCAAACACATCCGCTCCCGCTATTGATTGTGTACAGTCGGGTATTTTAACCTTTTCTTACCCGTTTTTTACCAACTATGGTCGGACATTCACACCTTCTTACAGCGGAACACCTCCGCTCCCTCTTTTGATGGTGTATGTTTGGGCATTCGAACCTTTTCTTACCCGCTTTTTACAAACTATGCTCGGACATTCAAACCTTCTTGTAGCAAAACACATCCACTCTTGCTTTTGATGATGTATGGTTGGGCATTCAAACCTACTTGTTGCCCGCTTTTCATTAATTTTGGGTGGACATTCACACCTTGTCACAGCCAAACACCTCCGCTCCCTGTTTTGATCATGTATGGTTGGACATTCGCACCTTTTCTCACCCGCTTTTTGCCAACTATGGTCGGCTGTTCACAGCTTCCTCTCCACCATACTTGTATGGTGGGATATTCACACCCACTTGCATCCGACGACCTTTTGTTGATATTTAGTCGGTCATTCGCAGCTTACCCGCTTTTGGCAAACTATGGCCTTCATGCCGCCAAACACCTCTGATCTCGCTTTTGATGATGTAAGGTTGGGCATTCAGACCTTGCTTCACCTGCTTTTCACCAAATATAGTCGGACATTCACACCTTCTTGCAGCTGAACACTTCCGCTCCACCTTTTAGTGTTCTATCACACCTTTTTTTTCACCGCATTTTATAGATTATGGTTGGAAATTCTCAACCACTCTCATCCGAAGACCTCTCCTCCCGCTTTTGTTAATATATTTGAACTTTAGTCGGACATTCACACCTTCTTGCAGCTGAACCACCTCCGCTCCCTGTTTTGATCATGTATGGTCTGGCAATACTACCTTTTCTTACCCGTTTGTTAGTAATTATGGCTGGACATTCACACCTACTTGCAGCCGAACACCACCTCTCCCGCTTTTGATGATGTATGGACCGGCATTCTTACCTTTTCTAACACATTTTTCAGCAATTATGGTCGGAGATTCACACTTACTCACAGCCGAACAACTCCGCTCCCGCATTTGATGGTGTATAGTCGGGCATTCTCACCCTTTCTCATCAGCTTTTTGCAAATTATGATCTGACATTCACACCTGCTTTTGATAATGTATGGTTGGGCATTCGCACCTTTTCTTACCCATTTTTCAGTAATTATGGGTGGACATTCACACCTTCTTGCAGCTGAACACCTCCTCTCCCGCTATTGATTGTGTACAGTCGGGTATTTTAAACTTTTCTTACCCGCTTTTTACCAAATATTGTTGGACATTCACACCGTCTTACAGCGGAACACCTCTGCTCCCGCTTTTGATGGTGTATAGTCAGGCATTTGAACCTTTTCTTACCCGCTTTTTACAAACTATGGTCGGACATTCAAACCTTCTTGTAGCCGAAAACCTCCGCTCCCTCTTTTGATTATACATTGTTGGGCATTCGCACCTTATTTACAAACTATAGTCAGACATTCACACCTTGCAGCTGAGCCACCTCAGCTCCCTGTTTTGATAGTGTATGTTCGGGCATTCAAACCTATCCTTACCCCCTTTTTACAAACTATGCTCGGAGATTCACACCTACTCACAGCCGAACAACTCCGCTCCCGCATTTGATGATGTCTTGTCCGGCATTCTAGTCTCTTCTAACACATTTTTCAGCAATTATGGTCGGACATTCACACCTACTCACAGCCGAACACTTCCGCTCCCGCATTTGATGGTGTATAGCCGGGCATTCTCACCCTTTCTCATCAGCTTTTTGCAAATTATGATCTGACATTCACACCTACTTGCAGTCGAACAGCTCTGCTCCCGCTTTTGATTATGTTTGGTTGGATATTCGAACCTTTTCTTAACTGCTTTTTACAAACTTTGGTCGGACGTTCACACCTTCTTGCAGCCGAACACATCCACTTCCACTTTTGATGGTATATATTCGGGCATTCGAACCTTTTCTTACCCGCTTTTTACAAACCGTGGTCGGACTTTCACACCTTCTTGTAGCCAAACAACTCCGCTCCCGCTATTGATTGTGTACAGTCGGGTATTTCAACCTTTTCTTACCCGCTTTTTACCAACTATGGTCGGACATTTACACCTTCTTACAGCGGAACACCTCCGCTCCCTCTTTTGATGGTCTATGTTCGGGCATTCAAACCTTTTCTTACCCGCTTTTTACAAACTATGGTCGGATATTCAAACCTTCTTGTAGCCGAACACATCCACTCCTGCTTTTGATGATGTATGGTTGGGCATTTTCACCTTTTCTTACCCGCTTATTACAAACTATGGTCAGACATTCAAACCTTCTTGTAGCCGAACACATCCACTCCTGCTTTTGATGATGTATGGTTGGGCATTTTCACCTTTTCTTACCCATTTTTCAGTAATTATGGGTGGACATTCACACCTTCTTGCAGCTGAACAACTCCTCTCCCGCTTATGATCATGTGCGGTTTGATATTCGAAAAATTTTTTTCATGTTTTAAAGCAATTATTGATGGACATTCAAATCTTCTTGTAGCCGAACACATCCACTCCCGCATTTGATGGTGTATAGTCGGGCATTCTCACCCTTTCTCATCAGCTTTTTGCAAATTATGATCTGACATTCACACCTGCTTTTGATAATGTATGGTTGGGCATTCGCACCTTTTCTTACCCATTTTTCAGTAATTATGGGTGGACATTCACACCTTCTTGCAGCTGAACACCTCCTCTCCCGCTATTGATTGTGTACAGTCGGGTATTTTAACCTTTTCTTACCCGCTTTTTACCAAATATGGTCGGACATTCACACCGTCTTACAGCGGAACACCTCTGCTCCCGCTTTTGATGGTGTATAGTCACGCGCTTGAACCTTTTCTTACCCGCTTTTTACAAACTATGGTCGGACATTCAAACCTTCTTGTAGCCGAAAACCTCCGCTCCCGCTTTTGATTATACATTGTTGGGCATTCGCACCTTATTTACAAACTATAGTCAGACATTCACACCTTGCAGCTGAGCCACCTCAGCTCCCTGTTTTGATAGTGTATGTTCGGGCATTCGAACCTATTCTTACCCCCTTTTTACAAACTATGCTCGGAGATTCACACCTACTCACAGCCGAACAACTCCGCTCCCGCATTTGATGATGTCTTGTCCGGCATTCTAGTCTCTTCTAACACATTTTTCAGCAATTATGGTCGGACATTCACACCTACTCACAGCCGAACACTTCCACTCCCGCATTTGATGGTGTATAGCCGGGCATTTTCACCCTTTCTCATCAGCTTTTTGCAAATTATGATCTGACATTCACACCTACTTGCAGTCGAACAGCTCTGCTCCCGCTTTTGATTATGTTTGGTTGGATATTCGAACCTTTTCTTAACTGCTTTTTACAAACTTTGGTCGGACGTTCACACCTTCTTGCAGCCGAACACATCCACTTCCACTTTTGATGGTATATATTCGGGCATTCGAACCTTTTCTTACCCGCTTTTTACAAACCGTGGTCGGACTTTCACACCTTCTTGTAGCCAAACAACTCCGCTCCCGCTATTGATTGTGTACAGTC
This sequence comes from Leuresthes tenuis, assembly GCF_036924035.1. Lineage (NCBI taxonomy): Eukaryota > Metazoa > Chordata > Actinopteri > Atheriniformes > Atherinopsidae > Leuresthes > Leuresthes tenuis. The sequence goes on from NW_027325362.1 coordinate 28,921,118, forward strand.
GGGTATTTTAACCTTTTCTTACCCGCTTTTTACCAACTATGGTCGGACATTTACACCTTCTTACAGCGGAACACCTCCGCTCCCTCTTTTGATGGTCTATGTTCGGGCATTCGAACCTTTTCTTACCCGCTTATTACAAACTATGGTCAGACATTCAAACCTTCTTGTAGCCGAACACATCCACTCCTGCTTTTGATGATGTATGGTTGGGCATTTTCACCTTTTCTTACCCGCTTATTACAAACTATGGTCAGACATTCAAACCTTCTTGTAGCCGAACACATCCACTCCTGCTTTTGATGATGTATGGTTGGGCATTTTCACCTTTTCTTACCCATTTTTCAGTAATTATGGGTGGACATTCACACCTTCTTGCAGCTGAACAACTCCTCTCCCGCTTATGATCATGTGCGGTTTGATATTCGAAAATTTTCTTTCATGTTTTAAAGCAATTATTGATGGACATTCAAATCTTCTTGTAGCCGAACACATCCACTCCTGCTTTTGATGATGTATGGTTTGGCATTCGCACCTATTTTTTACCCATTTCTCAGGAATTTTGGGTGGACAGTCAGACCTTCTTGCAGCCGAAAACCTCTGCTCCCTCTTTTGATCATACATTGTCGGGCATTCGTACCTTATCTTACCCGCTTTTTACAAACTATAGTCAGACATTCACACCTTGGTGCTGAACCACCTCAGCTCCCTGTTTTGATCATGTATGGTCTGGCAATACTACCTTTTCTTACCCGTTTGTGAGTAATTATGGCTGGACATTCACACCTACTTGCAGTCGAACAGCTCTGCTCCCGCTTTTGATTATGTTTGGTTGGATATTCGAACCTTTTCTTAACTGCTTTTTATAAACTTTGGTCGGACGTTCACACCTTCTTGCAGCCGAACACTTCCGCTCCACCTTTTAGTGTTCTATCACACCTTTTTTTTCACCGCATTTTATAGATTGTTTTTGGAAATTCTCAACCACTCTCATCCGAAGACCTCTCCTCCCGCTTTTGTTAATATATTTGAACTTTAGTCGGACATTCACACCTTCTTGCAGCTGAACCACCTCCGCTCCCTGTTTTGATCATGTATGGTATGGCAATACTACCTTTTCTTACCCGTTTGTTAGTAATTATGGCTGGACATTCACACCTACTTGCAGCCGAACACCAACTCTCCCGCTTTTGATGATGTATGGACCGGCATTCTTACCTTTTCTAACACATTTTTCAGCAATTATGGTCGGAGATTCACACTTACTCACAGCCGAACAACTCCGCTCCCGCATTTGATGGTGTATAGTCGGGCATTCTCACCCTTTCTCATCAGCTTTTTGCAAATTATGATCTGACATTCACACCTGCTTTTGATAATGTATGGTTGGGCATTCGCACCTTTTCTTACCCATTTTTCAGTAATTATGGGTGGACATTCACACCTTCTTGCAGCTGAACACCTCCTCTCCCGCTATTGATTGTGTACAGTCGGGTATTTTAACCTTTTCTTACCCGCTTTTTACCAAATATGGTCGGACATTCACACCGTCTTACAGCGGAACACCTCTGCTCCCGCTTTTGATGGTGTATAGTCAGGCGCTTGAACCTTTTCTTACCCGCTTTTTACAAACTATGATCGGACATTCAAACCTTCTTGTAGCCGAAAACCTCCGCTCCCTCTTTTGATTATACATTGTTGGGCATTCGCACCTTATTTACAAACTATAGTCAGACATTCACACCTTGCAGCTGAGCCACCTCAGCTCCCTGTTTTGATAGTGTATGTTCGGGCATTCGAACCTATTCTTACCCCCTTTTTACAAACTATGCTCAGAGATTCACACCTACTCACAGCCGAACAACTCCGCTCCCGCATTTGATGATGTCTTGTCCGGCATTCTAGTCTCGTCTAACACATTTTTCAGCAATTATGGTCGGACATTCACACCTACTCACAGCCGAACACTTCCACTCCCGCATTTGATGGTGTATAGCCGGGCATTCTCACCCTTTCTCATCAGCTTTTTGCAAATTATGATCTGACATTCACACCTACTTGCAGTCGAACAGCTCTGCTCCCGCTTTTGATTATGTTTGGTTGGATATTCGAACCTTTTCTTAACTGCTTTTTACAAACTTTGGTCGGACGTTCACACCTTCTTGCAGCCGAACACATCCACTTCCACTTTTGATGGTATATATTCGGGCATTCGAACCTTTTCTTACCCGCTTTTTACAAACCGTGGTCGGACTTTCACACCTCTTGTAGCCAAACAACTCCGCTCCCGCTATTGATTGTGTACAGTCGGGTATTTTAACCTTTTCTTACCCGCTTTTTACCAACTATGGTCGGACATTTACACCTTCTTACAGCAGAACATCTCCGCTCCCTCTTTTGATGGTCTATGTTCGGGCATTCGAACCTTTTCTTACCCGCTTATTACAAACTATGGTCAGACATTCAAACCTTCTTGTAGCCGAACACATCCACTCCTGCTTTTGATGATGTATGGTTGGGCATTTTCACCTTTTCTTACCCATTTTTCAGTAATTATGGGTGGACATTCACACCTTCTTGCAGCTGAACAACTCCTCTCCCGCTTATGATCATGTGCGGTTTGATATTCGAAAATTTTCTTTCATGTTTTAAAGCAATTATTGATGGACATTCAAATCTTCTTGTAGCCGAACACATCCACTCCTGCTTTTGATGATGTATGGTTTGGCATTCGCACCTATTTTTTACCCATTTCTCAGGAATTTTGGATGGACATTCAGACCTTCTTGCAGCCGAAAACCTCTGCTCCCTCTTTTGATCATACATTGTCGGGCATTCGCACCTTATCTTACCCGCTTTTTACAAACTATAGTCAGACATTCACACCTTGGTGCTGAACCACCTCAGCTCCCTGTTTTGATCATGTATGGTCTGGCAATACTACCTTTTCTTACCCGTTTGTGAGTAATTATGGCTGGACATTCACACCTACTTGCAGTCGAACAGCTCTGCTCCCGCTTTTGATTATGTTTGGTTGGATATTCGAACCTTTTCTTAACTGCTTTTTACAAACTTTGGTCGGACGTTCACACCTTCTTGCAGCCGAACACCTCCGCTTCCGCTTTTGATGGTATATATTCGGGCATTCGAACCTTTTCTTAGCAGCTTTTTACAAACCATGGTTGGACTTTCACACCTTCTTGTAGCTGAACAACTCCGCTCCCGCTATTGATTGTGTACAGTCGGGTATTTTAACCTTTTCTTACCCGCTTTTTACCAACTATGGTCGGACATTCACACCGTCTTACAGCGGAACACCTCCGCTCCCGCTTTTGATGGTGTATTGTCAGGCATTTGAACCTTTTCTTACCTGCTTTTTACAAACTATGGTCGGACATTCAAACCTTCTTGTAGCCAAAAACCTCCGCTCCCTCTTTTGATCATACATTGTCGGGCATTCGCACCTTTTCTTACCCGTTTTTTACAAACTATGTACGGACTTTCAAACCTTCTTGTAGCCCAACACATCCACTCCTGCTTTTGATGATGTATGTTTGGGCATTCGCACCTTTTCTTACCCATTTTTCAGTAATTATGGGTGGACATTCACACCTTCTTGCAGCTGAACACCTCCTCTCCCGCTTATGATGGTGTATAGTCGGGCTTTCAAGCCTTTTCTTACCCGGTTTTTACAAATTATAGTTGGACATTCAGACCTTCTTACAGCCGAAAACCTCCACTCCCTCTTTTGATCATACATTGTCGGGCATTAGCACCTTTTCTTACCCGCTTTTTACAAACCATAGTCGGACTTTCACATCTTTTAGTAGCCGAACAACTCCGCACCCGCTTTTGATGATGTATGGACCGGCATTCTTACCTTTTCTAACACATTTTTCAGCAATTATGGTTGGAGATTCACACTTACTCACAGCCGAACAACTCCGCTCCCGGATTTGATGGTGTATAGTCGGGCATTCTCACCCTTTCTCATCAGCTTTTTGCAAATTATGATCTGACATTCACACCTGCTTTTGATAATGTATGGTTTGGCATTCGCACCTTTTCTTACCCATTTTTCTGTAATTATGGGTGGACATTCACACCTTCTTGCAGCTGAACACCTCCTCTCCCGCTATTGATTGTGTACAGTCGGGTATTTTAACCTTTTCTTACCCGCTTTTTACCAACTATGGTCGGACATTCACACCGTCTTACAGCGGAACACCTCTGCTCCCGCTTTTGATGGTGTATAGTCAGGCATTTGAACCTTTTCTTACCCGCTTTTTACAAACTATGGTCGGACATTCAAACCTTCTTGTAGCCGAAAACCTCCGCTCCCTCTTTTGATTATACATTGTTGGGCATTCGCACCTTATTTACAAACTATAGTCAGACATTCACACCTTGCAGCTGAGCCACATCAGCTCCCTGTTTTGATAGTGTATGTTCGGGCATTCGAACCTATTCTTACCCCCTTTTTACAAACTATGCTCGGAGATTCACACCTACTCACAGCCGAACAACTCCGCTCCCGCATTTGATGATGTCTTGTCCGGCATTCTAGTCTCTTCTAACACATTTTTCAGCAATTATGGTAGGAAATTCACACCTACTCACAGCCGAACACTTCCGCTCCCGCATTTGTTGGTGTATAGCCGGGCATTCTCACCCTTTCTCATCAGCTTTTTGCAAATTATGATCTGACATTCACACCTACTTGCAGTCGAACAGCTCTGCTCCCGCTTTTGATTATGTTTGGTTGGATATTCGAACCTTTTCTTAACTGCTTTTTACAAACTTTGGTCGGACGTTCACACCTTCTTGCAGCCGAACACATCCACTTCCACTTTTGATGGTATATATTCGGGCATTCGAACCTTTTCTTACCCGCTTTTTACAAACCGTGGTCGGACTTTCACACCTTCTTGTAGCCAAACAACTCCGCTCCCCCTATTGATTGTGTACAGTCGGGTATTTTAACCTTTTCTTACCCGTTTTTTACCAACTATGGTCGGACATTTACACCTTCTTACAGCGGAACACCTCCGCTCCCTCTTTTGAATGTCTATGTTCGGGCATTCGAACCTTTTCTTACCCGCTTTTTACAAACTATGGTCAGACGTTCAAACCTTCTTGTAGCCGAACACATCCACTCCTGCTTTTGATGATGTATGGTTGGGCATTTTCACCTTTTCTTACCAATTTTTCAGTAATTATGGGTGGACATTCACACCTTCTTGCAGCTGAACAACTCCTCTCCCGCTTATGATCATGTGCGGTTTGATATTCGAAAATTTTCTTTCATGTTTTAAAGCAATTATTGATGGACATTCAAATCTTCTTGTAGCCGAACACATCCACTCCTGCTTTTGATGATGTATGGTAACCTTTTCTTACCCGCTTTTTACAAACTATGGTCGGATATTCAAACCTTCTTGTAGCCAAAACACTCCGCTCCCTCTTTTGATCATACATTGTCGGGCATTCGCACCTTATCTTACCCGCTTTTTACAAACTATAGTCAGACATTCACACCTTGCAGCTGAACCACCTCCGCTCCCTGTTTTGATCATGTATGGTCTGGCAATACTACCTTTTCTTACCCGTTTGTGAGTAATTAATCCCAAAATATTGAGCATAAAATAAGTCTTTATGCTGATGATGTATTACTTTTCCTTCAGAACTCACAGACGTCTCTCAGTCACACGATCACACTCATAAATAAATTCTCAGCACTTTCTGACTACTCTATCAACTGGTCTAAGACCACAGTTCTGCCCATTAACTGTAGGGTCCATAATATACCTGCGATCACTTTACAGTCAGGAAATATTAGATATTTAGGCATAAACATTTCCTCCAGGCTCTCAGAGCTAACAAAGCTAAATTATGTGCAATTATTAAAGACAGTAGAGGACGATCTCTCGTTGGAAGTCCTTACCTATATCACTTATGGGGAGAGTTACATCCATTAAAATGATGATACTACCAAAAGTTAAATATTTGTTCTCAGTGATCCCCATAAAACCATCTGCTACTTGGTTTAAGTCACTAGATTCATGCATCTCCAAATTTCTGTGGAAAAACAAACCACCACGTATTAGTTTAAAAACCCTACACAAGACCAAGGACAGTGGTGGATTAGATTTACCTCATTTTCAGCACTATTCCTTAGACAATAGGTTACAATATATATCAAAATGGTTTAAACCTTGTTGTTGTCACAGTTCCCAGAGACGTTGTAATCGTTGAGGATTCTATATTCACCCCCTCATTAGAGGCACGTAATGCAGATTGATGACACTCAATCTTCTTCTCTGTTCATTGCTGGCATCATTCCCAGCATCGTAAGTGTTCGTGGCATTGTTAGCCTCTTCTTCTGGATCTTGATATCGAGAATCCTTTTGTATTTCTGGTTTGTCAGTCCTCTGTCTTCGTTCACCGGAGTCTTTGTCTTTTTGTCCTTGAGTTTGGTGATTTTTTCTTCTTTTGATGCCTTGACACAATGTGACAGGTGATACCACGTGGGAGATCCTGTAACTTGGATTGCTGTCCCTGTGCTGCGAAATGGCTGTGTTGCTCAAATGGTCTCTCCTTCATCATGGTTACATGCTGCCATTCCGACATCTCGCCATTCCGACATGGGTCTCCAATTGTCGGAATGGCGACACTTAATTTTTTATCAAACGTCTCACCTGAATTTCAAATATAAAAATACAGATATTAATGTAACTCTGGCGAGACTGAAACTGATTAAGCAGAAATACAGTGTCAGTGAGCTGTCACAGCAGCCAGCTGGAGCGGAGCTCTCCACAGAGCCCATGCGTCTTTTGCACGCTGTCATCATATGCAAAAGTAATAATTGCAATTACAGATATCACGGCTACTGCACAGGACACAGTTGCGAGCACTCTGCCTTGCCTTGCCAATAGGAGAAGATAGAAATGACAGCATAGAATGTATAAAACACAACAAAATGCAGTAAAAACATTTATTCATGTTATTCACGTGATTTGTGAGTACTCACTCCAATTTTGGGAAGCGCGGATGGGTTTTGCGCATTTGGCACAAAATTTGGTTGTAGCTTTATACAGCCTGTTGATATCTTAAGGACCTAACTGGTCACACCTGGGAGTAAATGTCATGTAGAGATTGTTTTTACATGACATTACAGCTGAACATATAGCTTTCATCCACAAACCAACGTGGGAGAGCCCGAAGACGCATGTGCCAGACGCACATAGGCATGCGTAAAACCAATTTTGACCACTTCATACTGTTTATTTGCTTTCTTTTAGTTAACTTTCGTTTCTTTTGGATTCTTGTGCGTGTTATGGAGCCGTTTTGGTCCATGTTTGTAAGCCTTTTTTTCCTGGATTAAATTTTCGGAAGTTGAAACAAGTGGCATTGGAGTGTGTGATTGAAAACCACCGCGGACTGCTTCTCCTCCTCCAGTTGCCGAGACTTTGTGTTTTTAATAACGCTTGTCTATAAACATGTGTTAAACATATAAATTGCATGAACAGAACGAAGGGACTCACCTGTTGAGTAACACACATTTCCTTATACAGAAAGCCTTGTCGGAATGGTGGGACATTTGAACGTCGGAATGGTGGGACGTTTGCATGTCGGAATGGTGGTATGTCGGAATGGTGGTATGTCGGAATGGTGGGATGTCGGAATGGTGGTATGTCGGAATGGTGGGATGTCGGAATAGCGGGATGTCGGAATGGCGGGATTTCGGAATGGGTGTTGCCACCCCATTCATCATATACACAGTTATTTATACATCACCTTCCACCATGAAGCGTTGTCCCTTTTTGTTTCTCTCTTTGTTCTTAAAATGCTGTTATGCATGTCTAAACCAATCCATTAAATTAGATAATTTTGGCAGTAAAGCGATCTACAATGTGCTTGGTCGCAAAGCTGCTCATCTGTGGTAAACAGCTCTTCAGAAAGGCATTCTTCAATTGATTTCACTAATTCTATGTAATAATTTTGTGATTTCCTACAAAACTACACTTCTTCTCCCATCTGTCTGAGTATTTAATATTGTCTGGGTCCCGTTAAAACATGTATTTTTCCCATCTAATTCCTTGTTTGCTTTAAAACAAGTATTCCCCATTTTCTATCCCTTCAGTAGCCAACCAGTTTGTATGGAGTACACTGGAGCAACTTGACTGATCAGTAAAACACTGCTTTTGTTGTCACCGCAAGGCTTCCCCCGTCGGTTGTTTCACTGAGACACTACTGAGTAACTATAACTCAACACAGTTTATACACATAACATTCCTATACATACTAACAAACAAACAAACAATTATTTATCGCAATTTTCTCATCTCTGTTTGAACGTACACCCAGGTAAATATTCCTGTAGTCTTCTCATACCGACTATGGACCCATTCATTGTTTAACTTCACTGTTTTGCAAATCCTACTTGAATATTACACATTGACATTGAACTTTACTGGATAAGCAGGTCTTCATTGCATTCAGCAGCCTATATGTGAGCATCTATGTGTAAGCTGTTCTTCTTTGCATTTATCAGCAGCAAGCAATTCTTCATTGCACATGCATATGAAAATAGTAAAACAATTCCAATGCGTTAGCGAAACCTTCTATATCAGGAGTGTCCATCATGATGCTGGGAATAGAACCTCTTTCCCAGAATAGTTCAACCTTCATTACTCAACATATATTCAAAAATCTATGTGTAAATGTTTAATATTTCTTATATTTGTTGATGTCATTCTGTGTGCATGTGGCCTAAACCCAATCTCTGTGTGGCAATTTTAATTTAAACAAGTTGAACTCTGCCTCTGATCATTTAAAAAAGGTGTGTACCAATATCAACCTTTCTCAGGTAATTATAGATCCTACAAAACCAAAGAGATCCTTCAAGGTTGTCCCTGATTGGCTCAATCTTAACAAATCAAAGGTAGAAAATCCGCAGTATCTGAACTTGGTGTTAGTTATCACTGCTCAATAGCCTGTATCAGAATTGCAAAAATGAAAACATTAGGTCCACGCTTGGTATCCAGATCCTGAAACATCTCCATGAGCAGGCTTTTTTTTAACTGATCTGTTGAATAGTTATATGACACTGTTAAAATCCCAGATGAAGATCTAGCACTTGACCATTTTTGTAAATCTTCTAATTCCATAGTTGATAAACACGCCCCTTTTAAAAAGTATAGAACTTAGAACAGGTCTATCCCTGGCTTTCGGCAGAACTGTCTTCTTTACTTTTTTTCCCCCTTGTCCTGTTCAGCATTATGTCAGAAGAATTGTAGTCTGAATACCTTTGATGCCAAACAGATTTGTTTTGCCAAGGGAAGTTTTATAAATGTAAAGCTCCCCTTGATGCCCATTTATTTATTTCTGTTTACAATATATGACATGAACTGAACTGAACCGGACCGGGGGACAAGGAAAGAAGAAGAGGAAAGAAGAGGAAACAGAACAAAAATAGAAACAAAAACCAGACAACCAGCTGCTACACCTGTAAAAAACAAAACAGACAACAATCCATGGCCTATGAGGGGAATCCAGCCTTAGCGCCACCAGGAGCACCTGAAAGCAGACAAGCAGAGAAAAAACAAACACACAAACAAACAAAAACAAGCACAAGAAGCGGCAATCGCATACAACACAGCTGTGGATATAGATGACCTGAGACGACATGATAATACATCAACTGCTTAGTGACCATGCTACTGGACTAATGAATGTGTGTGTGTGTGTGTGAGAACATGCAACACCCATGGCACAGGACCTACATGATAACCGTGCTTAGTTATGAGTGTATAAGCGTACAGGGCCACAATCCACAGCCCCCCCCCCCAAGCAATCAGAAGCAGGCAGAGAGGGCCACAAGACCCAGGCCACCAGCAGCCCCCACAGAGCACAGAACCCAGGCAGCCCACCGCAGGGGCAACCACGCATCCACCCAGAAGACTGCAGAGGAAGCCCCCGGAAAGAGCCCCCATAAGCATAGGGCAGAGGCACTCCGGGAACCAGGGGTAACAGCCCACCGACCCCGCCAGGCCCCAGCCGCCCAGACATGGGCCGTGCACTGGACCTGGGCCCCAGGAGCCCGAGCGCCCCCAAACCCCCCGGCAGAGAACCCACCCAATACCCAGGAGGGCCAAGCGCCCCAGACAGCCACAAAGTGGGTCAGCGCCTGCCCCAGCGCCCCTGGCCAAGTGCCCTGGGAGTCAAGACGTGCCCACAGGTGGGTGAAGTCGCGAGCAGTGGGGAGAGGCAACGCTGATGCCCCATCGGGAGAAACACAGGCAGGCCAGGCGACAGCAAGTCCCAGATCCAGGCCCAATCATTACCACACACACTTTCACGTCCCATACATCCACACATCCACACATCCTACCTCCCTCGACTCTGCTGGGGTGTAGTGCAGCGGGCACACCAGGAGGCCAGCAACCCCCCAGCCACCACAGACCCCGAACCAGCAGAACAATTAATTAATCCTCCTGGCCCCTCCTGCCCCGAGCAGACACCAGGAAGCAGGGGTGTGCGAAGAAGACCCCTCCCCTCACCCTTCTGGCTCTTCAATATTTTCTAATAGTGAGCAATTAAAATTGAGGGGCAGCCAAACTTGTAGAACTGGGAGCGCGGCACTCTGGGCAGCCTACATACCCAAAGAGCCCCGCCCACCAGATGCCACTCAGTGTAACCACCCCCCAAGACCTAATGTGTGTGTGTGAGTGTGTTTGATAAGTACTAATGTCTAAGGTGTAATTAAAACAGGGGCAGGGAACTGCAGAGTGCAACCAAAGGGGACCACCTACATGGCCCCATCCACTGCACCCCACCGAACACACACGCCCCCAAAACCCTTCATGTGTGAGTGTGTGCTGTGTACAGGAGCCAGAAGGGAGAGGGGTATGGGGATATATAACGGGGGAGCTACTCTCCCCCAGAGAGGGCAGCCAGGGACTGGCTGCAATAGGCATCCCCGCTACCTGGGAGCCAACAATGGGCAGGAGGGCCTGATGTCCACCAGGCTCGGGGCCTGCAGCGACCATATTCCGGGAGCTACTGTACCCCCAGAAGGTACCCATCCCGCCCCACCCCACTCAACCCAACCCCACCCAGGAGGACCTCTACAAAAAACAAACAAACAACATAAAAAAACAAACAAACAAACCACCCGGTCACACCAGTCGCAGCAGCCCGGGCCTGAGACCCACCATCACCCAGCAACCCACCACCACCACTATGTGATAAAACTAATCAGAGGGGACCAGAGAGAATGAAATTCAGCCAATTGATGTTTTGAGGAGGCAGACATTGTTTCCATGCTAATATAATCTAAAAGAAAATTTCTAAACTGGTTAATACACAGATTGTTCTTCGCTTTCCAGTTCATGAGAATAGTTTTCTTTGCGATACATAACACTGTGACAACCATGTGTGCTGAGTTAATTTCCATGTTGATGTTGTCTAAGTCACCCAGTATGCACAGTGTGGGGCATGCAGGGATGCTACACTTTAGCCATGTTGATAGGTCCTCACAGACTTCAAGCCAGAACTTCTGGACAGGCGCAGAAAAACCACAAAGCGTGTGCATAATCATCAGGTGTGTTATCTGTGCAATGTGAGCAGATGTTTGAGTGTGTTAGACCCATCCTGAACATCCTTTGTCCTGTATAGTGTGTTCTATGAAGGATTTTGTATTGTATGAGCTGTAAATTAGGATTTCGAGTCTTTATGAAGGTGTTCAAACATATTTGTGGTTAGAAGCTATGACCAGAACTGATGGATAAATCTGCCTCCCATTTTGAGGATGGAAGAGACATTGTGTCATCTATCTTAGACAATAATTTATATATTTTTGATAGTAGTTTTGGGGTACAGATGCTTAGAAATTCTGCTACCCTAGTCGGGGGTTGTAAGTCTGGTTGGTGGAGGATATATCCATCCATCCATCCATCATCTGCCGCTTATCTGGGGGTCGGGTCGCGGGGGCAGCAGCTTGAGCAGAGAAACCCAGACGTCTCTGTCCCCGGCCACTTCCTCCAGCTCTTCCGGGGGGACCCCGAGGCGTTCCCAGGCCAGCCAAGAGACATAGTCTCTCCAACGTGTCCTGGGTCTCCCCCGGGGTCTCCTCCCAGTGGGACGTGCCCGGAACACCTCCCCAGGGAGGCGCCCAGGGGGCATCCTAACCAGATGCCCGAGCCACCTCATCTGACTCCTCTCAATGCGGAGGAGCAGCGGTTCTACTCCGAGCCCCTCCCGGATGACTGAGCTTCTCACCCTATCTCTAAGGGAGAGCCCAGACACCCTGCGGAGGAAACCCATTTCGGCCACTTGTATTCCCGATCTTGTTCTTTCGGTCACTACCCACAACTCGTGACCATAGGTGAGGATGGGAACGTAGATTGACCAGTAAGTAGAGAGCTTCGCCTTCTGGCTCAGCTCCCTCTTCACAACGACGGGTCGGTGCAGAGCCTGCAACACTGCAGGCGCCGCACCGATCCGCTCGTCAATCTCCCGCTCCATTCGTCCGTCACTCGTGAACAAGACCCCGAGATACTTGAACTCCTCCTCTTGGGGAAGGATCTCATTCCCGACCCGGAGAGAGCATTCCACCCTTTTCCGGCTGAGAACCATAGTCTCGGATTTGGAGGTGCTGATTCTCATCCCAGCCGCTTCACACTCGGCTGCGAATCACTCCAGTGAGAGCTGAAGGTCACGGCCTGACGACGCTAACAGAACCACATCATCTGCAAAAAGCAGAGACCCGATTCTGAGGTCGCCAAATGGGACACCCTCAACGCCCTGGCTCCGCCTAGAAATTCTGTCCATAAAAGTTAGGAACAGAATCGGTGACAAAGGGCAGCCCTGACGGAGTCCAACTCTCACCGGAAACGTATCCGACTTACTGCCGGCAATGCGGACCAAACTCTGGCACCGGTCATACAGAGACCGAACGGCCCCTATCAAGGGGTCCGGCACTCCATATTCCCGGAGCACCCCCCACAGGACTCCACGAGGGACACGGTCGAACGCTTTCTCCAAGTCCACAAAACACATGTAGACTGGTTGGGCGAACTCCCATGCACCCTCCAGGATCCTGCCGAGGGTATAGAGCTGGTCCACTGTTCCACGGCCAGGACGAAAGCCACACTGCATCTCCTGAATCCGAGGCTCGATTATCCGACGGATCCTCCTCTCCAATACCCCCGAATAGACCTTACCAGGGAGGCTGAGGAGTGTGATACCCCTATAGTTGGAACACACCCTCCGGTCCCCCTTTTTAAAGAGGGGGACCACCACCCCAATCTGCCAGTCCAGAGGCACTGTCCCCGATGTCAACGCGATACTGCAGAGGCGTGTCAGCCAAGACAGCCCTACAACATCCAGAGCCTTGAGAAACTCAGGACGGACCTCATCCACCCCCGGGGCCTTGCCACCGAGGAGCTTTTTAACCACCTCGGCAACCTCAGCCCCAGAAATGGGAGGCCCCGTCTCCGAGCTCTCCGACTCTGCCTCTTCCGAGCACGTGTTGGTAGGATTGAGGAGTTCCTCGAAGTACTCCCCCCACCGACTCACAACATCCCTAGTTGAGGTCAGCAAAGCCCCGTCCCCACTGTAAACAGTGTTGACTGTGAGCCGCTTCCCCCCCCCTGAGACGCCGGATGGTGGACCAGAATCTTTTCGAGGCCGTCCGGAAATCGTTCTCCATGGTCTCACCGAACTCCTCCCAGGCCCGAGTTTTTGCCTCAGCAACCGCCGAAGCCGTGGCCCGTCTGGCCCGTCGGTACCTATCAGCTTCTTCCAGGGTCCCACTGGCCAAAAAGGCCCGATAGGACTCCTTCTTCAGCTTGACGGCTTCCCTCACCACTGGTGTCCACCAGCAGGTTCGAGGGTTGCCGCCACGACAGGCACCGACCACCTTACGGCCACAACTCCGACCAGCTGCCTCGGCAATTTAGTCACGGAACATGGCCCATTCGGACTCAATATCCCCCACCTCAAATATGGTTGAAGCTCTGCCGGAGGTGGGAGTTAAAGCTCCTTCTGACGGGGGATTCTGACAAACGCTCCCAGCAGACCCTCACAATACGTTTGGGCCTGCCAGGTCTGATCGGCATCCTCCCCCACCAGCGGAGCCAACTCACCACCAGGTGGTGATCAGTTGACAGCTCCGCCCCTCTCTTCACCCGAGTGTCCAGGACATACGGCCGCAAGTCCGATGATACAACCACAAAGTCGATCATCGAACTGCGGCCAAGGGTGTCCTGGTGCCAAGTGCACATATGGACACCCTTATGCCTGAACATGGTGTTCGTTATGGACAGTCTATGACTGGCACAGAAGTCCAACAACATAACACCACTCTGATTCAGATCGGGGGGGCCGTTCCTCCCAATCACACCCCTCCAGGTCTCACTGTCATTGCCCACGTGAGCATTGAAGTCCCCCAGCAGAATGAGGGAGTCTCCGGTAGGAGCATTCTCCAGTGCCTCCCCCAGAGACTCCAAAAAGGGTAGGTACTCTGAACTGCTGTTTGGCGCATAGGCACAAACAACAGTGAGGACTCGTCCCCCCACCCAAAGGCGAAGGGAGGCTACCCTCTCATTCACTGGGGTAAACCCCAATGTACTGGCACACAGCCGGGGGGCAATAAGTATGCCCACACCTGCTCTGCGCCTCTCACCACGGGCAACTCCAGAGTGGAAGAGAGTCCAACCCCTCTCAAGAGTACTGGTTCCAGATCCCAAGCCGTGCGTCGAGGTGAGTCCGACTATATCTAACAGTCTGATGAAGTTTCAACAATAAACAACAAACTTTGTATTATGAGAAAGAACCAGACTCATTCTTCAGGAATCCGAAAATAAGCTCTATTTTACGAGTTATGCACGAATTCGGATTCTCCTATAAAACGAATTCCTTAACTCAAACCAAGTTAAGACTGCTTTGTCCTTCATATTTATTCATGTCTAATCAAGTTTCAATGATAAACAACGTTGTACTTTGTAGAATGAGAAAGAACTTCTTCAGCAATAAGCATCTCTCGACAAATGACGAAATACAGATTTTGCTATAAAATTAATTGCTATCAGCCTGACTTAAAACTGTTTGTCTTCCTTATTTATCCACTTCAAATCAAGTTTCAACAATTAAAAAAATTTTGTAGTTTGAGAAAGAACAACTTAATCTTGAGCAATCAGTATAAAAAGAGGGTAAGCAAAGGTGCGAATGTCAAACCATACATGATCAAAACAGGGAGCGGAGGTGTTTGGCTGAGACAAGGTGTGAATGTCCACCCATAATTAATGAAAAGCGGGCAACAAGTAGGTTCGAATGCCCAACCATACATCATCAAAAGCAGGAGTGGATATGTTCGGCTACAAGAAGGTTTGAACGTCTGACCATAGTTTGTAAAAAGCGGGTAAGAAAAGGTTCGAATGCCCGAACATACACCATCAAAGGAGGGAGCGGAGGTGTTCCGCTGTAAGAAGGTGTGAATGTCCGACCATAGTTGGTAAAAAACGGGTAAGAAAAGGTTAAAATACCCGACTGTACACAATCAGTAGCGGGTGCGGAGTTGTTCGGCTACTAAAAGGTGTGAAAGTCCAACCAGGGTTTGTAAAAAGCGGGTAAGAAAAGGTGCGAATGCCCGAAAATGTATGATCAAAAGAGGGAGCGGAGGTGTTTGGCTGCAAGAAGGTGTGAATGTACACCCATAATTACTGAAAAATGGGTAAGAAAAGGTGCCAATGCCCAACTATACATAATCAAAAGCAGGAGTGGATGTGTTCGGCTCCAAGAAGGGTTGAATGTCTGACCATAGTTTGTAAAAAGCAGGTAAGAAAAGGTTTGACTGCCCGAACATACACCATCAAAAGAGGGAGCGGAGGTGTTCCGCTGTAAGAAGGTGTGAATGTCCGACCATAGTTGGTAAAAAGCGGGTAAGAAAAGGTTAAAATACCCGACTGTACACAATCAATAGCGGGAGCGGAGTTGTTCGGCTACTAAAAGATGTGAAAGTCCGACTATGGTTTGTAAAAAGCGGGTAAGAAAAGGTGCTAATGCCCGACAATGTATGATCAAAAGAGGGAGCGGAGGTGTTCGGCTGCAAGAAGGTCTGAATGTCCAACCATAATTTGTAAAAACCGGGAAGGAAAGGCTCGAAAGCCAGACTATACACCATCAAAAGCGGGAGCAGAGTGGTTCAGCTGCAAGAAGGTCTGAATGTCCATCAATAATTGCTTTAAAACATGAAAGAAAATTTTCGAATATCATCCGCACATGATCATAAGAAGGAGAGGAGGTGTTCAGCTGCAAGAAGGTGTGAATGTCCACCCATAATTCCTGAAAAATGGGTAAAAAAAGGTGCGAATGCCCAACCATACATTATCAAAAGCAGGTGTGAATGTCAGATCATAATTTGCAAAAAGCTGATGAGAAAGGGTGAGAATGCCCGACTATACACCATCAAATGCGGGAGCGGAGGTGTTCGGCTCTGAGTAGGTGTGAATGTCAGACCATAATTGCTGAAAAATGTGTTAGAAAAGGAAAGAATGCCGGACCATACATCATCAAAAGCGAGAGAGGTGGTGTTCGGCTGCAAAAAGGTGTAAATGTTCGACTAAAGTTTGTAAAAAGCGGGTAAGACATGGTGCGAATGCCTGACAAGGTATGATCAAAAGCAGGAGCGGAGGTGTTCAGCTGCAAGAAGGTCTAAATGTCCATCAATAATTGCTAGAAAACATGAAAGAAAATTTTCGAAAATCAAACCGCACATGATCATAAGTGGGAAAGGAGGTGTTCAGCTGCAAGAAGGTGTGAATGTCCACCCATTATTCCTGACAAATGGGTAAAAAAAAGGTGCGAATGCCCAACCATACATCATCAAAAGCAGGAGTGGATGTGTTCGGCTACAAGAAGGTGTGAACGTCCAACCAAAGTTTGTAAAAAGCAGTTAAGAAAAGGTTTGAATATCCAACCAAACATAATCAAAAGCGGGAGCATAGCTTTTCGACTGCAAGTAGGTGTGAATGTCAGATCATAATTTGCAAAAAGCTGATGAGAAAGGGTGAGAATGTCCGACTGCACACCATGAAATGCGGGAGCGGAGTTGTTCGGCTGTGAGTAGGTGTGAATCTCCGACCGTAATTTCTGAAAAATGTGTTAGAAAAGGTAAGAATGCCGGTCCATACATCATCAAAAGCGAGAGAGGTGGTGTTCGGCTGCAAGTAGGTGTGAATGTCCAGCCATAATTACTCACAAACGGGTAAGAAAAGGTAGTATTGCCAGACCATACATGATCAAAACAGGGAGCGGAGGTGGTTCAGCTGCAAGAAGGTGTGAATGTCCGACTAAAGTTCAAATATATTAACAAAAGCGGGAGGAGAGGTCTTCGGATGAGAGTGGTTGAGAATTTCCAACCATAATCTATAAAATTCGGTGAAAAAAAGGTGTGATAGAACACTAAAAGATGGAGCGGAAATGTTCGGCTGCAAGAAGGTGTGAATGTCCGACTATATTTGGTGAAAAGCAGGTGAAGCAAGGTCTGAATGCCCAACCTTACATTATCAAAAGCGAGATCAGAGGTGTTTGGCTGCAAGAAGGCCATAGTTTGCCAAAAGCAGGTAAGCTGCGAATGACCAACTAAATATCAACAAAAGTGGGGGCGGAGGTCTTCGGATGCAACTGGGTGTGAACATCCCACCATACAAGTATGGTGGAGAGGAAGCTGTGAACAGCCGACCATAGTTTGCAAAAAGCGGGTGAGACAAGGTGCGAATGTCCAACCATACATGATCAAAACAGGGAGCGGAGGTGTTTGGCTGTGACAAGGTGTGAATGTCCACCCAAAATTAATGAAAAGCGGGCAAAAAGTAGGTTTGAATGCCCAAGCATACATCATCAAAAGAAGGAGTGGATGTGTTCGGCTACAAGAAGGTTTGAATGTCCGAGCATAGTTTGTAAAAAGCGGGTAAGAAAAGGTTCGAATGCCCAAACATACACCACCAAAAGAGGGAGCGGAGGTGTTCCGCTGTAAGAAGGTGTGAATGTCCGACCATAGTTGGTAAAAAGTGGGTAAGAAAAGGTTAAAATACCCGACTGTACACAATCAATAGGGGGAGCAGAGCTGTTCGACTGCAAGTAGGTGTGAATTTCCAGCCATAATTACTCACAAACGGGTAAGAAAAGGTAGTATTGCCAGACCATACATGATCAAAACAGGGAGCTGAGGTGGTTCAGCACCAAGGTGTGAATGTCTGACTATAGTTTGTAAAAAGCGGGTAAGATAAGGTGCGAATGCCCGGCAATGTATAATCAAAAGAGGGAGCAGAGGTTTTCGGCTACAAGAAGGTTTGAATGTCCGACCATAGTTTGTAAAAAGCGGGTAAGAACAGGTTCAAATGCTTGACTAAACACCATCAAAAGCGGGAGCGGAGATGTTCCGCTGTAAGACGGTGTGAATGTCCGACCATAGTTGGTAAAAAGCGGGTAAGAAAAGGTTAAAATACCCGACTGTACACAATCAATAGCGGGAGCGGAGTTGTTCGGCTACAAGAAGGTGTGAAAGTCCAACCATCGTTTGTAAAAAGCTGGTAAGAAATGGTTCGAATGCCAGAATATATACCATCAAAAGCGGATGCGGAGGTGTTCGGCTGCAAGAAGGTGTGAACGTCCGACCAAAGTTGGCAAAAAGCAGTAAAGAAAAGGTTCGAATATCCAAACATAATTAAAAGCGATAGAGATTGTGTTCAGCTGCAAGTAGGTGTGAATATCCAGCCATAATTACTCACAAACGGGTAAGAAAATGTAGTATTGCCAGACCATACATGATCAAAACAGGGAGCTGAGGTGGTTTAGCTGCAAAAAGGGGTGAATGTCCAACTAAAGTTCAAATATATTAACAAAAGCGGGAGGAGAGGTCTTCGGATTAGAGTGGTTGAAATTTCCAACCATAATCTATAAAATGCGGTGAAAAAAAAAGGTGTGAAGGAATGAATTTTATAGCAAAATCCGAAATCATGCATAACTCCGCAAAAGGAACGTATTGCTCAACCAAAGGGATGCTTCTTTCTCATTCAGGGTAATATGAGGAACTTTATGCTTGATACATTTTAGACATGGATAACTATGAAGGACAAAGCAATTTTAACTTGGTTTGAGCAAAGCAATTCATTTTATAGGAAAATCCGAAATCGTGCAGGACTCATGAAAGTAAGCTTATTCTCGGATTCCTGATCCTCCAGTGTTGCTCTTTCCTATACTGCAAAATACAGCCTTGTTCTTTGTTGAAATCGATATAGACATTGATAAATATGAAGGACAAAGCAGTTTCCACTTTGTTTGAGAGAAGGAATTAATTTTATAGCAAAATCCCAAATCAAGCAGAACGTATGAAAATAAGCTTGTTTTCGGATTCCTGATCCTTCAGTGTTGCTATTTCTTCTACTGCAAAATACAATGTTGTTCTTTGTTGAAGTCAATCTAGACATTGATAAATATGAAGGACAAAGCAGTTTTAACATAGTTTGAGTAAAGGAATTCATTTTATACATAAAATCCCAAATCATGCAGAACGTATGAAAATAAGCTTATTCTCGGATTCCTGTTCCTTCAAGTGTTGCTCTTTCTACTACTGCAAAATACAATGTTGTTCTTTGTTGAAGTAAATCTAGACATTGATAAATATGAAGGACAAAGCAGTTTCCACTTTGTTTGAGTGAAGGAATTAATTTTATAGCAAAATCCCAAATCAAGCAGAACGTATGAAAATAAGCTTGTTTTCGGATTCCTGATCCTTCAGTGTTGCTATTTCTTCTACTGCAAAATACAATGTTGTTCTTTGTTGAAGTCAATCTAGACATTGATAAATATGAAGGACAAAGCAGTTTTAACATAGTTTGAGTAAAGGAATTCATTTTATACATAAAATCCCAAATCATGCAGAACGTATGAAAATAAGCTTATTCTCGGATTCCTGTTCCTTCAAGTGTTGCTCTTTCTACTACTGCAAAATACAATGTTGTTCTTTGTTAAAGTAAATCTAGACATTGATAAATATGAAGGACAAAGCAGTTTTCACTTGGTTTGAGTGAAGGATTTGCAGCTGAAAACCTCCCGCTCCCGCTTTTGATTGTGTATAGTCGGGCTTTCGAGCCTTTTCTTACCCGGTTTTTAGAAATTATGGTTGGACATTCAGACCTTGCAGCCGAAGACCTCCACTCCCTCTTTTGATCATACATTGTCGGGCATTCGCACCTTGTCTTACCCGCTTTTTACAAACTATAGTCAGACATTCACACCTTGCAGCTGAACCACCTCAGCTCCCTGTTTTGATCATGTATGGTCTGGCAATACTACCTTTTCTTACCCGTTTGTGAGTAATTATGGCTGGATATTCACACCTACTTGCAGTCGAACAGCTCTGCTCCCGCTTTTGATGGTATATATTCGGGCATTCCAACCATTTCTTAACTGCTTTTTGCAAACTTTGGTCGGACGTTCACACCTTCTTGCAGCCGAACACCTCCGCTTCCACTTTTGATGGTATATATTCAGGCATTCGAACCTTTTCTTAGCAGCTTTTTACAAACTATGGTCGGACATTCAAACCTTCTTGTAGCCGAAAACCTCCGCTCCCTCTTTGATCATACATTGTCGGGCATTCGCACCTTTTCTTACCCGTTTTTTACAAACCATGGTCGGACTGTCACACATTCTTGTAGCCAAACACATCCGCTCCCGCTATTGATTGTGTACAGTCGGGTATTTTAACCTTTTCTTACCCGCTTTTTACCAACTATGGTCGGACATTCACACCTTCTTACAGCGGAATACCTCCGCTCCCTCTTTTGATGGTGTATGTTTGGGCATTCGAACCTTTTCTTACCCGCTTTTTACAAACTATGCTCGGACATTCAAACCTTCTTGTAGCCGAACACATCCACTCCTGCTTTTGATGATGTATGGTTGGGCATTCAAACCTACTTGTTGCCCGCTTTTCATTAATTTTGGGTGGACATTCACACCTTGTCACAGCCAAACACCTCCGCTCCCTGTTTTGATCATGATTTGCACCTTTTCTCACCCGCTTTTTGCCAACTATGGTCGGCTGTTCACAGCTTCCTCTCCACCATACTTGTATGGTGGGATATTCACACCCACTTGCATCCGAAGACCTTTTGTTGATATTTAGTCGGTCATTCGCAGCTTACCCGCTTTTGGCAAACTATGGCCTTCATGCAGCCAAACACCTCTGATCTCGCTTTTGATGATGTAAGGTTGGGCATTCAGACCTTGCTTCACCTGCTTTTCACCAAATATAGTCGGACATTCACACCTTCTTGCAGCCGAACACTTCCGCTCCACCTTTTAGTGTTCTATAACACCTTTTTTTTCACCGCATTTTATAGATTATGGTTGGAAATTCTCAACCACTCTCATCCGAAGACCTCTCCTCCCGCTTTTGTTAATATATTTGAACTTTAGTCGGACATTCACACCTTCTTGCAGCTGAACCACCTCCGCTCCCTGTTTTGATCATGTATGGTCTGGCAATACTACCTTTTCTTACCCGTTTGTTAGTAATTCTGGCTGGACATTCACACCTACTTGCAGCCGAACACCACCTCTCCCGCTTTTGATGATGTATGGACCGGCATTCTTACCTTTTCTAACACATTTTTCAGCAATTATGGTCGGAGATTCACACTTACTCACAGCCGAACAACTCCGCTCCCGCATTTGATGGTGTATAGTCGGGCATTCTCACCCTTTCTCATCAGCTTTTTGCAAATTATGATCTGACATTCACACCTGCTTTTGATAATGTATGGTTGGGCATTCGCACCTTTTCTTACCCATTTTTCAGTAATTATGGGTGGACATTCACACCTTCTTGCAGCTGAACACCTCCTCTCCCGCTATTGATTGTGTACAGTCGGGTATTTTAACCTTTTCTTACCCGCTTTTTACCAAATATGGTCGGACATTCACACCGTCTTACAGCGGAACACCTCTGCTCCCGCTTTTGATGGTGTATAGTCAGGCATTTGAACCTTTTCTTACCCGCTTTTTACAATCTATGTGCGGACATTCAAACCTTCTTGTAGCCGAAAACCTCCGCTCCCTCTTTTGATTATACATTGTTGGGCATTCGCACCTTATTTACAAACTATAGTCACACATTCACACCTTGCAGCTGAGCCACCTCAGCTCCCTGTTTTGATAGTGTATGTTCGGGCATTCGAACCTATTCTTACCCCCTTTTTACAAACTATGCTCGGAGATTCACACCTACTCACAGCTGAACAACTCCGCTCCCGTATTTGATGATGTCTTGTCCGGCATTCTAGTCTCTTCTGACACATTTTTCAGCAATTATGGTCGGACATTCACACCTACTCACAGCCGAACACTTCCGCTCCCGCATTTGATGGTGTATAGCCGGGCATTCTCACCCTTTCTCATCAGCTTTTTGCAAATTATGATCTGACATTCACACCTACTTGCAGTTGAACAAATCTGCTCCCGCTTTTGATTATGTTTGGTTGGATATTCGAACCTTTTCTTAACTGCTTTTTACAAACTTTGGTCGGACGTTCACACCTTCTTGCAGCCGAACACATCCACTTCCACTTTTGATGGTATATATTCGGGCATTCGAACCTTTTCTTACCCGCTTTTTACAAACCGTGGTCGGACTTTCACACCTTCTTGTAGCCAAACAACTCCGCTCCCGCTATTGATTGTGTACAGTCGGGTATTTTAACCTTTTCTTACCCGCTTTTTACCAACTATGGTTGGACATTCACACCGTCTTACAGCGGAACACCTCTGCTCCCGCTTTTGATGGTGTATAGTCAGGCATTTGAACCTTTTCTTACCCGCTTTTTACAATCTATGGGCGGACATTCAAACCTTCTTGTAGCCGAAAACCTCCGCTCCCTCTTTTGATTATACATTGTTGGGCATTCGCACCTTATTTACAAACTATAGTCACACATTCACACCTTGCAGCTGAGCCACCTCAGCTCCCTGTTTTGATAGTGTATGTTCGGGCATTCGAACCTATTCTTACCCCCTTTTTACAAACAATGCTCGGAGATTCACACCTACTCACAGCTGAACAACTCCGCTCCCGTATTTGATGATGTCTTGTCCGGCATTCTAGTCTCTTCTGACACATTTTTCAGCAATTATGGTCGGACATTCACACCTACTCACAGCCGAACACTTCCGCTCCCGCATTTGATGGTGTATAGCCGGGCATTCTCACCCTTTCTCATCAGCTTTTTGCAAATTATGATCTGACATTCACACCTACTTGCAGTTGAACAGCTCTGCTCCCGCTTTTGATTATGTTTGGTTGGATATTCAAACCTTTTCTTAACTGCTTTTTACAAACTTTGGTCGGACTTTCACACCTTCTTGTAGCCAAACAACTCCGCTCCCGCTATTGATTGTGTACAGTCGGGTATTTTAACCTTTTCTTACCCGCTTTTTACCAACTATGGTCGGACATTTACACCTTCTTACAGCGGAACACCTCCGCTCCCGCTTTTGATGGTGTATAGTCAGGCATTTGAACCTTTTCTTACCCGCTTTTTACAAACTATGGTCGGACATTCAAACCTTCTTGTAGCCAAAAACCTCCGCTCCCTCTTTTGATCATACATTGTCGGGCATTAGCACCTTTTCTTACCCGCTTTTTAAAAACCATAGTCGGACTTTCACATCTTTTAGTAGCCGAACAACTCCGCTCCCGCTATTGATTGTGTACAGTCGGGTATTTTAACCTTTTCTTACCCGCTTTTTACCAACTATGGTCGGACATTCACACCTTCTTACAGCGGAACACCTCCGCTCCCTCCTTTGATGGTGTATGTTCGGGCATTCGAACCTTTTCTTACCCGCTTTTTACAAACTATGGTCAGACGTTCAAACCTTCTTGTAGCCGAACATATCCACTCCTGCTTTTGATGATGTATGGTTGGGCATTCGAACCTACTTGTTGCCCGCTTTTCATTAATTATGGGTGGACATTCACACCTTGTCTCAGCCAAACACCTCCGCTCCCTGTTTTGATCATGTATGGTTTGACATTCGCACCTTTGCCCACCCTCTTTTTATACTGATTGCTCAAGATTAAGTTGTTCTTTCTCAAACTACAAAATTTTTTTAATTGTTGAAACTTGATTTGAAGTGGATAAATAAGGAAGACAAACAGTTTTAAGTCAGGCTGATAGCAATTAATTTTATAGCAAAATCTGTATTTCGTCATTTGTCGAGAGATGCTTATTGCTGAAGAAGTTCTTTCTCATTCTACAAAGTACAACGTTGTTTATCATTGAAACTTGATTAGACATGAATAAATATGAAGGACAAAGCAGTCTTAACTTGGTTTGAGTTAAGGAATTCGTTTTATAGGAGAATCCGAATTCGTGCATAACTCGTAAAATAGAGCTTATTTTCGGATTCCTGAAGAATGAGTCTGGTTCTTTCTCATAATACAAAGACTCTCTTCCACTCTGGAGTTGCCCGTGGTGAGAGGCGCAGAGCAGGTGTGGGCATACTTATTGCCCCCCGGCTGTGTGCCAGTACATTGGGGTTTACCCCAGTGAATGAGAGGGTAGCCTCCCTTCGCCTTTGGGTGGGGGGACGAGTCCTCACTGTTGTTTGTGCCTATGCGCCAAACAGCAGTTCAGAGTACCTACCCTTTTTGGAGTCTCTGGGGGAGGCACTGGAGAATGCTCCTACCGGAGACTCCCTCATTCTGCTGGGGGACTTCAATGCTCACGTGGGCAATGACAGTGAGACCTGGAGGGGTGTGATTGGGAGGAACGGCCCCCCCGATCTGAATCAGAGTGGTGTTATGTTGTTGGACTTCTGTGCCAGTCATAGACTGTCCATAACGAACACCATGTTCAGGCATAAGGGTGTCCATATGTGCACTTGGCACCAGGACACCCTTGGCCGCAGTTCGATGATCGACTTTGTGGTTGTATCATCGGACTTGCGGCCGTATGTCCTGGACACTCGGGTGAAGAGAGGGGCGGAGCTGTCAACTGATCACCACCTGGTGGTGAGTTGGCTCCGCTGGTGGGGGAGGATGCCGATCAGACCTGGCAGGCCCAAACGTATTGTGAGGGTCTGCTGGGAGCGTTTGTCAGAATCCCCCGTCAGAAGGAGCTTTAACTCCCACCTCCGGCAGAGCTTCAACCATATTTGAGGTGGGGGATATTGAGTCCGAATGGGCCATGTTCCGTGACTAAATTGCCGAGGCAGCTGGTCGGAGTTGTGGCCGTAAGGTGGTTGGTGCCTGTCGTGGCGGCAACCCTCGAACCTGCTGGTGGACACCAGTGGTGAGGGAAGCCGTCAAGCTGAAGAAGGAGTCCTATCGGGCCTTTTTGGCCAGTGGGACCCTGGAAGAAGCTGATAGGTACCGACGGGCCAGACGGGCCACGGCTTCGGCGGTTGCTGAGGCAAAAACTCGGGCCTGGGAGGAGTTCGGTGAGACCATGGAGAACGATTTCCGGACGGCCTCGAAAAGATTCTGGTCCACCATCCGGCGTCTCGGGGGGGGGAAGCGGCTCACAGTCAACACTGTTTACAGTGGGGACGGGGCTTTGCTGACCTCAACTAGGGATGTTGTGAGTCGGTGGGGGGAGTACTTCGAGGAACTCCTCAATCCTACCAACACGTGCTCGGAAGAGGCAGAGTCGGAGAGCTCGGAGACGGGGCCTCCCATTTCTGGGGCTGAGGTTGCCGAGGTGGTTAAAAAGCTCCTCGGTGGCAAGGCCCCGGGGGTGGATGAGGTCCGTCCTGAGTTTCTCAAGGCTCTGGATGTTGTAGGGCTGTCTTGGCTGACACGCCTCTGCAGTATCGCGTGGACATCGGGGACAGTGCCTCTGGACTGGCAGATTGGGGTGGTGGTCCCCCTCTTATAAAAGGGGGACCGGAGGGTGTGTTCCAACTATAGGGGTATCACACTCCTCAGCCTCCCTGGTAAGGTCTATTCGGGGGTATTGGAGAGGAGGATCCGTCGGATAATCGAGCCTCGGATTCAGGAGATGCAGTGTGGCTTTCGTCCTGGCCGTGGAACAGTGGACCAGCTCTATACCCTCGGCAGGATCCTGGAGGGTGCATGGGAGTTCGCCCAACCAGTCTACATGTGTTTTGTGGACTTGGAGAAAGCGTTCGACCGTGTCCCTCGTGGAGTCCTGTGGGGGGTGCTCCGGGAATATGGAGTGCCGGACCCCTTGATAGGGGCCGTTCGGTCTCTGTATGACCGGTGCCAGAGTTTGGTCCGCATTGCCGGCAGTAAGTCGGATACGTTTCCGGTGAGAGTTGGACTCCGTCAGGGCTGCCCTTTGTCACCGATTCTGTTCCTAACTTTTATGGACAGAATTTCTAGGCGGAACCAGGGCGTTGAGGGTGTCCCATTTGGCGACCTCAGAATCGGGTCTCTGCTTTTTTGCAGATGATGTGGTTCTGTTAGCGTCGTCAGGCCGTGACCTTCAGCTCTCACTGGAGTGATTCGCAGCCGAGTGTGAAGCGGCTGGGATGAGAATCAGCACCTCCAAATCCGAGACTATGGTTCTCAGCCGGAAAAGGGTGGAATGCTCTCTCCGGGTCGGGAATGAGATCCTTCCCCAAGAGGAGGAGTTCAAGTATCTCGGGGTCTTGTTCACGAGTGACGGACGAATGGAGCGGGAGATTGACGGGCGGATCGGTGCGGCGCCTGCAGTGTTGCAGGCTCTGCACCGACCCGTCGTTGTGAAGAGGGAGCTGAGCCAGAAGGCAAAGCTCTCTACTTACTGGTCAATCTACGTTCCCATCCTCACCTATGGTCACGAGTTGTGGGTAGTGACCGAAAGAACAAGATCGCGAATACAAGCGGCCGAAATGGGTTTCCTCCGCAGGGTGTCTGGGCTCTCCCTTAGAGATAGGGTGAGAAGCTCAGTCATCCGGGAGGGGCTCGGAGTAGAACCGCTTCTCCTCCGCATTGAGACGAGTCAGATGAGGTGGCTCGGGCATCTGGTTAGGATGCCCCCTGGGCGCCTCCCTGGGGAGGTGTTCCGGGCACGTCCCACTGGGAGGAGACCCCGGGGGAGACCCAGGACACGTTGGAGAGACTATGTCTCTCGGCTGGCCTGGGAACGCCTCGGGGTCCCCCCGGAAGAGCTGGAGGAAGTGGCCGGGGACAGAGACGTCTGGGTTTCTCTGCTCAAGCTCCTGCCCCCGCGACCCGACCCCCGGATAAGCGGCAGATGATGGATGGATGGATGGATATATCCTCCACCAACCAGACTTACAACCCCCGACTAGGGTAGCAGAATTTCTAAGCATCTGTACCCCAAAACTACTATCAAAAATATATAAATTATTGTCTAAGATAGATGACACAATGTCTCTTCCATCCTCAAAATGGGAGGCAGATTTATCCATCAGTTCTGGTCATAGCTTCTAACCACAAATATGTTTGAACACCTTCATAAAGACTCGAAATCCTAATTTACAGCTCATACAATACAAAATCCTTCATAGAACACACTATACAGGACAAAGGATGTTCAGGATGGGTCTAACACACTCAAACATCTGCTCACATTGCACAGATAACACACCTGATGATTATGCACACGCTTTGTGGTTTTCTGCGCCTGTCCAGAAGTTCTGGCTTGAAGTCTGTGAGGACCTATGAACATGGCTAAAGTGTAGCATCCCTGCATGCCCCACACTGTGCATACTGGGTGACTTAGACAACATCAACATGGAAATTAACTCAGCACACATGGTTGTCACAGTGTTATGTATCGCAAAGAAAACTATTCTCATGAACTGGAAAGCGAAGAACAATTGTGTATTAACCAGTTTAGAAATTTTCTTTTAGATTATATTAGCATGGAAACAATGTCTGCCTCCTCAAAACATCAATTGGCTGGATTTCATTCTCTCTGGTCCCCTCTGATTAGTTTTATCACATAGTGGTGGTGGTGGGTTGCTGGGTGATGGTGGGTCTCAGGCCCGGGCTGCTGCGACTGGTGTGACCGGGTGGTTTGTTTGTTTGTTTTTTGATGTTGTTTGTTTGTTTTTTGTAGAGGTCCTCCTGGGTGGGGTTGGGTTGAGTGGGGTGGGGCGGGATGGGTACCTTCTGGGGGTACAGTAGCTCCCGGAATACGGTCGCTGCAGGCCCCGAGCCTGGTGGACATCAGGCCCTCCTGCCCATTGTTGGCTCCCAGGTAGCGGGGATGCCTATTGCAGCCAGTCCCTGGCTGCCCTCTCTGGGGGAGAGTAGCTCCCCCGGTATATATCCCCATACCCCTCTCCCTTCTGGCTCCTGTACACAGCACACACTCACACATGAAGGGTTTTGGGGGCGTGTGTGTTCGGTGGGGTGTAGTGGATGGGGCCACGTAGGTGGTCCCCTTTGGTTGCACTCTGCAGTTCCCTGCCCCTGTTTTAATTTCACCTTAGACATTACTACTTATCAAACACACTCACACACACACATTAGGTCTTGGGGGGTGGTTACACTGAGTGGCATCTGGTGGGCGGGGCTCTTTGGGTATGTAGGCTGCCCAGAGTGCCGCGCTCCCAGTTCTACAAGTTTGGCTGCCCCTCAATTTTAATTGCTCACTATTAGAAAATATTGAAGAGCCAGAAGGGTGAGGTGAGGGGTCTTCTTCGCACACCCCTGCTTCCTGGTGTCTGCTCGGGGCAGGAGGGGCCAGGAGGATTAATTAATTGTTCTGCTGGTTCGGGGTCTGTGGTGGCTGGGGGGTTGCTGGCCTCCTGGTGTGCCCGCTGCACTACACCCCAGCAGAGTCAAGGGAGGTAGGATGTGTGGATGTTTGGATGTATGGGACTTGAAAGTGTGTGTGGTAATGATTGGGCCTGGATCTGGGACTTGCTGTCGCCTGGCCTGCCTGTGTTTCTCCCGATGGGTTATCAGCGTTGCCTCTCCCCACTGCTCGCGACTTCACCCACCTGTGGGCACGTCTTGACTCCCAGGGCACTTGGCCAGGGGCGCTGGGGCAGGCGCTGACCCACTTTGTGGCTGTCTGGGGCGCTTGGCCCTCCTGGGTATTGGGTGGGGCCTCTGCCGGGGGGTTTGGGGGCGCTCGGGCTCCTGGGGCCCAGGTCCAGTGCACGGCCCATGTCTGGGTGGCTGGGGCCTGGCGGGGTCGGTGGGCTGTTAGCCCTGGTTCCCGGAGTGCCTCTGCCCTATGCTTATGGGGGCTCTTTCCGGGGGCTTCCTCTGCAGTCTTCTGGGTGGATGCGTGGTTGCCCCTGCGGTGGGCTGCCTGGGTTCTGTGCTCTGTGGGGGCTGCTGGTGGCCTGGGTCTTGTGGCCCTCTCTGCCTGCTTCTGATTGCTTGGGGGGGGGCTGTGGATTGTGGCCCTGTACGCTTATACACTCATAACAAAGCACGGTTATCATGTTGGTCCTGTGCCATGGGTGTTGCATGTTCTCACACACATTCATTAGTCCAGTAGCATGGTCACTAAGCAGTTGATGTATTATCATGTCGTCTCAGGTCATCTATATCCACAGCTGTGTTGTATGCGATTGCCGCTTCTTGTGCTTGTTTTTGTTTGTTTGTGTGTTTGTTTTTTCTCTGCTTGTCTGCTTTCAGGTGCTCCTGGTGGCGCTAAGGCTGGATTCCCCTCATAGGCCATGGATTGTTGTCTGTTTTGTTTTTTACAGGTGTAGCAGCTGGTTGTCTGGTTTTTGTTTCTATTTTTGTTCTGTTTCCTCTTCTTTCCTCTTCTTCTTTCCTTGTCCCCCGGTCCGGTTCAGTTCAGTTCATGTCATATATTGTAAACAGAAATAAATAAATGGGCATCAAGGGGAGCTTTACATTTATAAAACTTCCCTTGGCAAAACAAATCTGTTTGGCATCAAAGGTATTCAGACTACAATTCTTCTGACATAATGCTGAACAGGACAAGGGGAAAAAAAAGTAAAGAAGACAGTTCTGCCGAAAGCCAGGGATAGACCTGTTCTAAGTTCTATACTTTTTAAAAGGGGCGTGTTTATCAACTGTGGAATTAGAAGATTTACAAAAATGGTCAAGTGCTAGATCTTCATCTGGGATTTTAACAGTGTCATATAACTATTCAACAGATCAGTTAAAAAAAAGCCTGCTCATGGAGATGTTTCAGGATCTGGATACCAAGCGTGGACCTAATGTTTTCATTTTTGCAATTCTGATACAGGCTATTGAGCAGTGATAACTAACACCAAGTTCAGATACTGCGGATTTTCTACCTTTGATTTGTTAAGATTGAGCCAATCAGGGACAACCTTGAAGGATCTCTTTGGTTTTGTAGGATCAGTAATTACCTGAGAAAGGTTGATATTGGTACACACCTTTTTTAAATGATCAGAGGCAGAGTTCAACTTGTTTAAATTAAAATTGCCACACAGAGATTGGGTTTAGGCCACATGCACACAGAATGACATCAACAAATATAAGAAATATTAAACATTTACACATAGATTTTTGAATATATGTAGAGGAATGATACTTTGAAATGTGCTCATTGCGGAGTTATGATCAGTTGAGTAATGAAGGTTGAACTATTCTGGGAAAGAGGTTCTATTCCCAGCATCATGATGGACACTCCTGATATAGAAGGTTTCGCTAACGCATTGGAATTGTTTTACTATTTTCATATGCATGTGCAATGAAGAATTGCTTGCTGCTGATAAATGCAAAGAAGAACAGCTTACACATAGATGCTCACATATAGGTTGCTGAATGCAATGAAGACCTGCTTATCCAGTAAAGTTCAATGTCAATGTGTAATATTCAATTAGGATTTGCAAAACAGTGAAGTTAAACAATGAATGGGTCCATAGTCGGTATGAGAAGACTACAGGAATATTTACCTGGGTGTACGTTCAAACAGAGATGAGAAAATTGCGATAAATATTTGTTTGTTTGTTTGTTAGTATGTATAGGAATGTTATGTGTATAAACTGTGTTGAGTTATAGTTACTCAGTAGTGTCTCAGTGAAACAACCGACGGGGGAAGCCTTGCGGTGACAACAAAAGCAGTGTTTTACTGATCAGTCAAGTTGCTCCAGTGTACTCCATACAAACTGGTTGGCTACTGAAGGGATAGAAAATGGGGAATACTTGTTTTAAAGCAAACAAGGAATTAGATGGGAAAAATACATGTTTTAACGGGACCCAGACAATATTAAATACTCAGACAGATGGGAGAAGAAGTGTAGTTTTGTAGGAAATCACAAAATTATTACATAGAATTAGTGAAATCAATTGAAGAATGCCTTTCTGAAGAGCTGTTTACCACAGATGAGCAGCTTTGCGACCAAGCACATTGTAGATCGCTTTACTGCCAAAATGATCTAATTTAATGGATTGGTTTAGACATGCATAACAGCATTTTAAGAACAAAGAGAGAAACAAAAAGGGACAACGCTTCATGGTGGAAGGTGATGTATAAATAACTGTGTACATGATGAAGGGGGTGGCAACACCCATTCCGAAATCCCGCCATTCCGACATCCCGCTATTCCGACATCCCACCATTCCGACATACCACCATTCCGACATGCAAACGTCCCACCATTCTGACATCCCACCATTGCGACATCCCGCTATTCTGACGTTCAAATGTCCCACCATTCCGACAAGGCTTTCCGTATAAGGAAATGTGTGTTACTCAACAGGTGAGTCCCTTCTTTCTGTTCATGCAATTTATATGTTTAACACATGTTTATAGACAAGCGTTATTAAAAACACAAAGTCTCGGCAACTGGAGGAGGAGAAGCAGTCCGCGGTGGTTTTCAATCACACACTCCAATGCCACTTGTTTCAACTTCCGAAAATTTAATCCAGGAAAAAAAGGCTTACAAACATGGACCAAAACGGCTCCATAACACGCACAAGAATCCAAAAGAAACGAAAGTTAACTAAAAGAAAGCAAATAAACAGTATGAAGTGGTCAAAATTGGTTTTACGCATGCCTATGTGCGTCTGGCACATGCGTCTTCGGGCTCTCCCACGTTGGTTTGTGGATGAAAGCTATATGTTCAGCTGTAATGTCATGTAAAAACAATCTCTACATGACATTGTGTGACCAGTTAGGTCCTTAAGATATCAACAGGCTGTATAAAGCTACAACCGTTGCGGCTGTGTGTTTGTGCCAAATGCGCAAAGCCCATCCACGCTTCCAAAAATTGGAGTGAGTACTCATAAATCACGTGAATAACATGAATAAACGTTTTTACTGAATTTTGTTGTGTTTTATACGTTCTATGCTGTCATTTCTCTCTTCTCCTATTGGCAAGGCAAGGCAGAGTGCTCGCAACTGTGTCCTGTGCAGTAGCCGTGATATCTGTAATTGCAATTATTACTTTTGCATATGATGACAGCGTGCAAAAGACGCATGGGCTCTGTGGAGAGCTCCGCTCCAGCTGGCTGCTGTGACAGCTCACTGACACTGTATTTCTGCTTAATCAGTTTCAGTCTCGCCAGAGTTACATTAATATCTGTATTTTTATATTTGAAATTCAGGGGATTTTGATAATAGATTATTAAAGTTTGTTTGCGAGGCTGTGGCCTCTGCATGTGCAAAGCTTGTGCGCCAAACTTTAGGGCGTATTTGCGCCGGCATATCATTAGTGCAAAATGTTTTGGGTAAAAAATAGGCTATTAAAAGGAACTGTCGGAATGGCGGTATGTTAAAAAAAACAAAAAACATACCGCCATTCCGACCATAGGAGGAAAAAAGTGTCGGAATGGTGGGACGTTTGATAAAAAATTAAGTGTCGCCATTCCGACAATTGGAGACCCATGTCGGAATGGCGAGATGTCGGAATGGCAGCATGTAACCATGATGAAGGAGAGACCATTTGAGCAGCACAGCCATTTCGCAGCACAGGGACAGCAGTCCAAGTTACAGGATCTCCCACGTGGTATCACCTGTCACATTGTGTCAAGGCATCAAAAGAAGAAAAAATCACCAAACTCAAGGACAAAAAGACAAAGACTCCGGTGAACGAAGACAGAGGACTGACAAACCAGAAATACAAAAGGATTCTCGATATCAAGATCCAGAAGAAGAGGCTAACAATGCCACGAACACTTACGATGCTGGGAATGATGCCAGCAATGAACAGAGAAGAAGATTCAGTGTCATCAATCTGCATTACGTGCCTCTAATGAGGGGGTGAATATAGAATCCTCAACGATTACAACGTCTCTGGGAACTGTGACAACAACAAGGTTTAAACCATTTTGATATATATTGTAACCTATTGTCTAAGGAATAGTGCTGAAAATGAGGTAAATCTAATCCACCACTGTCCTTGGTCTTCTGTAGGGTTTTTAAACTAATACGTGGTGGTTTGTTTTTCCACAGAAATTTGGAGATGCATGAATCTAGTGACTTAAACCAAGTAGCAGATGGTTTTATGGGGATCATTGAGAACAAATAGTTAACTTTTGGTAGTATCATCATTTTAATGGATGTAACTCTCCCCATAAGTGATATAGGTAAGGACTTCCAACGAGAGATCGTCCTCTACTGTCTTTAATAATTGCACATAATTTAGCTTTGTTAGCTCTGAGAGCCTGGAGGAAATGTTTATGCCTAAATATCTAATATTTCCTGACTGTAAAGTGATCGCAGGTATATTATGGACCCTACAGTTAATGGGCAGAACTGTGGTCTTAGACCAGTTGATAGAGTAGTCAGAAAGTGCTGAGAATTTATTTATGAGTGTGATCGTGTGACTGAGAGACGTCTGTGAGTTCTGAAGGAAAAGTAATACATCATCAGCATAAAGACTTATTTTATGCTCAATATTTTGGGATTAATTACTCACAAACGGGTAAGAAAAGGCAGTATTGCCAGACCATACATGATCAAAACAGGGAGCGGAGGTGGTTCAGCTGCAAGGTGTGAATGTCTGACTATAGTTTGTAAAAAGCGGGTAAGATAAGGTGCGAATGCCCGACAATGTATGATCAAAAGAGGGAGCGGAGGTTTTCGGCTGCAAGAAGGTCTGAATGTCCACCCAAAATTCCTGAAAAATGGGTAAAAAAAGGGTGCGAATGCCAAACCATACATCATCAAAAGCAGGAGTGGATGTGTTCGGCTACAAGAAGATTTGAATGTCCATCAATAATTGCTTTAAAACATGAAAGAAAATTTTAGAATATCAAACCGCACATGATCATAAGCGGGAGAGGAGTTGTTCAGCTGCAAGAAGGTGTGAATGTCCACCCATAATTACTGAAAAATGGGTAAGAAAAGGTGAAAATGCAAAACCATACATCATCAAAAGCAGGAGTGGATGTGTTCGGCTACAAGAAGGTTTGAATGTCCGACCATAGTTTGTAAAAAGCGGGTAAGAAAAGGTTCGAATGCCCGAACATAGACCATCAAAAGAGGGAGCGGAGGTGTTCCGCTGTAAGAATGTGTAAATGTCCGACCACAGTTGGTAAAAAGCGGGTAAGAAAAGGTTAAAATACCCGACTGTACACAATCAATAGCGGGAGCGGAGTTGTTTGGCTACAAGAAGGTGTGAAAGTCCGACCACGGTTTTTAAAAAGCGGGTAAGAAAAGGTTCGAATGCCCGAATATATACCATCAAAAGTGGAAGTGGATGTGTTCGGCTGCAAGAAGGTGTGAACGTCCGACCAAAGTTTGTAAAAAGCAGTTAAGAAAAGGTTCGAATATCCAACCAAACATAATCAAAAGCGGGAAAAGAGCTGTTCGACTGCAAGTAGGTGTGAATGTCAGATCATAATTTGCAAAAAGCTGATGAGAAAGGGTGAGAATGCCTGGCTATACACCATCAAATGCGGGAGCGGAAGTTTTTGGCTGTGAGTAGGTGTGAATGTCCGACCATAATTGCTGAAAAATGTGTTAGAAGAGACTAGAATGCCGGACAATACATCATCAAATGCGGGAGCGGAGTTGTTCGGCTGTGAGTAGGTGTGAATCTCCGAGCATAGTTTGTAAAAAGGGGGTAAGAATAGGTTCGAATGCCCGAACATACACTATCAAAACAGGGAGCTGAGGTGGCTCAGCTGCAAGGTGTGAATGTCTGACTATAGTTTGTAAATAAGGTGCGAATGCCCAACAATGTATAATCAAAAAGAGGGAGCGGAGGTTTTCGGCTACAAGAAGGTTTGAATGTCCGACCATAGTTTGTAAAAAGCGGGTAAGAAAAGGTTCAAGCGCCTGACTATACACCATCAAAAGCGGGAGCAGAGGTGTTCCGCTGTAAGACGGTGTGAATGTCCGACCATAGTTGGTAAAAAGCGGGTAGGAAAAGGTTAAAATACCCGACTGTACACAATCAAAAGCGGGAGAGGAGGTGTTCAGCTGCAAGAAGGTGTGAATGTCCACCCATAATTACTGAAAAATGGGTAAGAAAAGGTGCGAATGCCCAACCATACATTATCAAAAGCAGGTGTGAATGTCAGATCATAATTTGCAAAAAGCTGATGAGAAAGGGTGAGAATGCCCGACTATACACCATCAAATGCGGGAGCGGAGTTGTTCGGCTGTGAGTAAGTGTGAATCTCCGACCATAATTGCTGAAAAATGTGTTAGAAAAGGTAAGAATGCCGGTCCATACATCATCAAAAGCGGGAGAGGTGGTGTTCGGCTGCAAGTAGGTGTGAATGTCCAGCCATAATTACTAACAAACGGGTAAGAAAAGGTAGTATTGCCAGACCATACATGATCAAAACAGGGAGCGGAGGTGGTTCAGCTGCAAGAAGGTGTGAATGTCCGACTAAAGTTCAAATATATTAACAAAAGCGGGAGGAGAGGTCTTCGGATGAGAGTGGTTGAGAATTTCCAACCATAATCTATAAAATGCGGTGAAAAAAAAGGTGTGATAGAACACTAAAAGGTGGAGCGGAAGTGTTCGGCTGCAAGAAGGTGTGAATGTCCGACTATATTTGGTGAAAAGCAGGTGAAGCAAGGTCTGAATGCCCAACCTTACATCATCAAAAGCGAGATCAGAGGTGTTTGGCTGCATGAAGGCCATAGTCTGCCAAAAGCGGGTAAGCTGCGAATGACCGACTAAATATCAACAAAAGGTCTTCGGATGCAAGTGGGTGTGAATATCCCACCATACAGGTATGGTGGAGAGGAAGCTATGAACAGCTGACCATAGTTGGCAAAAAGCGGGTGAGAAAAGGTGCGAATGTCCAACCATACATGATCAAAACAGGGAGCGGAGGTGTTTGGCTGTGACAAGGTGTGAATGTCCACCCAAAATAAATGAAAAGCGGGCAACAAGTAGGTTTGAATGCCCAACCATACATCATCAAAAGGAGGAGTGGATGTGTTCGGCTACAAGGTTTGAATGTCCGAGCATAGTTTGTAAAAAGCGGGTAAGAAAAGGTTCGAATGCCCAAACATACACCATCAAAAGAGGGAGCGGAGGTGTTCCGCTGTAAGAAGGTGTGAATGTCCGACCATAGTTGGTAAAAAAACGGGTAAGAAAAGGTTAAAATACCCGACTGTACACAATCAATAGCGGGAGCGGATGTGTTTGGCTACAAGAATGTGTGACAGTCCGACCATGGTTTGTAAAAAACGGGTAAGAAAAGGTGCGAATGCCCAACAATGTATGATCAAAAGAGGGAGCGGAGGTTTTCGGCTACAAGAAGGTTTGAATGTCCGACCATAGTTTGTAAAAAGCGGGTAAGAAAAGGTTCAAATGCCTGACTATACACCATCAAAAGCGGGAGCGGAGGTGTTCCGCTGTAAGACGGTGTGAATGTCCGACCATAGTTGGTAAAAAGCGGGTAAGAAAAGGTTAAAATACCTGACTGTACACAATCAATAGCGGGAGCGGAGTTGTTCGGCTACAAGAAGGTGTGAAAGTTCAACCATGGTTTGTAAAAAGCTGCTAAGAAAAGGTTCGAATGCCCGAATATATACCATCAAAAGCGGGAGCAGAGCTGATCGACTGCAAGTAGGTGTGAATGTCCAGCCATAATTACTCACAAACGGGTAAGAAAATGTAGTATTGCCAGACCATACATGATCAAAACAGGGAGCTGAGGTGGTTCAGCTGCAAGGTGTGAATGTCTGACTATAGTTTGTAAAAAGCGGGTAAGACAAGGTGCTAATGCCCGACAATGTATGATCAAAAGAGGGAGTGGAGGTCTTCGGCTGCGAGGTCTGAATGTCCATCCATAATTTCTAAAACCGGGTAAGAAAAGGCTCGAAAGCCCAACTATACACAATCAAAAGCGGGAGCGGGAGGTTTTCAGCTGCAAATCCTTCACTCAAACCAAGTGAAAACTGCTTTGTCCTTCATATTTATCAATGTCTAGATCGACTTCAACAAAGAACAACATTGTACTTTGCAGTAAAGAAAGAGCAAATCAAAAGTTTTAGGAATCCGAGAATAAGCTTATTTTCATGAGTTCTGCACGATTATTGATTTTACCTCAAATGAATGCCTTCACTCAAACTATGTTAAAACTGCTTTGTCCTTCATATTTATCAATGTCTAGATTTACTTCAACAAAGAACAAGGCTGTATTTTGCAGTAGTAGAAAGAGCAACACTGAAGGATCAGGAATCCGAGAATAAGCTTATTTTCATACGTTCTGCATGATTTGGGATTTTATGTATAAAATGAATTCCTTTACTCAAACTATGTTAAAACTGCTTTGTCCTTCATATTTATCAATGTCTAGATTGACTTCAACAAAGAACAACATTGTATTTTGCAGTAGAAGAAATAGCAACACTGAAGGATCAGGAATCCGAAAACAAGCTTATTTTCATACGTTCTGCTTGATTTGGGATTTTGCTATAAAATTAATTCCTTCAATTCAAACAAAGTGGAAACTGCTTTGTCCTTCATATTTATCAATGTCTATATAAATTTCAACAAAGAACAAGGCGGTATTTTTCATTATAGGAAAGAGCAACACTGGAGGATCAGGAATCCGAGAAAAAGCTTACTTTCATGAGTCCTGCACGATTTCGGATTTTTCTATAAAATGAATTGCTTTGTTCAAACCAAGTTAAAATTGCTTTGTCCTTCATAGTTATCCATGTCTAAAATGTATCAAGCATAAAGTTCCTCATATTACCCTGAATGAGAAAGAAGCATCCCTTTGGTTGAGCAATACGTTCCTTTTGCGGAGTTATGCATGATTTCGGATTTTGCTATAAAATTCATTCCTTCACACCTTTTTTTTTCACCACATTTTATAGATTATGGTTGGAAATTCTCAACCACTCTAATCCGAAGACCTCTCCTCCCGCTTTTGTTAATATATTTGAACTTTAGTTGGACATTCACCCCTTTTTGCAGCTAAACCACCTCCGCTCCCTGTTTTGATCATGTATGGTCAAGCAATACTACATTTTCTTACCCGTTTGTGAGTAATTATGGCTGGATATTCACACCTACTTGCAGCTGAACACAATCTCTCTCGCTTTTAATTATGTTTGGATATTCGAACCTTTTCTTTACTGCTTTTTGCCAAATTTGGTTGGACGTTCACAACTTCTTGCAGCCGAACACCTCCGCTTCCGCTTTTGATGGTATATATTCGGGCATTCGAACCTTTTCTTACCAGCTTTTTACAAACGATGGTTGGACTTTCACACCTTCTTGTAGCCGAACAACTCCGCTCCCGCTATTGATTGTGTACAGTCGGGTATTTTAACCTTTTCTTACCCGCTTTTTACCAACTATGGTCGGACATTCACACCGTCTTACAGCGGAACATCTCCGCTCCCGCTTTTGATGGTGTATAGTCAGGAATTTGAACCTTTTCTTACCCGCTTTTTACAAACTATGGTCGGACATTCAAACCTTCTTGTAGCCGAAAACCTCTGCTCCCTCTTTTGATTATACATTGTCGGGCATTCGCACCTTATCTTACCCGCTTTGTACAAACTATAGTCAGACATTCACACCTTGGTGCTGAACCACCTCAGCTCCCGGTTTTGATCATGTATGGTCTGGCAATACTACCTTTTCTTACCCGTTTGTGAGTAATTATGGCTGGACATTCACACCTACTTGCAGTCGAACAGCTCTGCTCCCGCTTTTGATTATGTTTGGTTGGATATTCGAACCTTTTCTTAACTGCTTTTTACAAACTTTGGTCGGACGTTCACACCTTCTTGCAGCCGAACACTTCCGCTTCCGCTTTTGATGGTATATATTCGGGCATTCGAACCTTTTCTTACCAGCTTTTTACAAACCATGGTTGGACTTTCACACCTTCTTGTAGCCGAACAACTCCGCTCCCCCTATTGATTGTGTACAGTCGGGTATTTTAACCTTTTCTTACCCACTTTTTACCAACTATGGTCGGACATTCACACCGTCTTACAGCGAAACACCTCCGCTCCATGCTTTTGATGGTGTATAGTCAGGCATTTGAACCTTTTCTTACCCGCTTTTTACAAACTATGGTCGGACATTCACACCGTCTTACAGCGGAACACCTCCGCTCCCGCTTTTGATGGTGTATAGTCAGGCATTTGAACCTTTTCTTACCCGCTTTTTACAAACTATGGTCGGACATTTAAACCTTCTTGTAGCGGAAAACCTCCGCTCCCTCTTTTGATCATACATTGTCGGGCATTCGCACCTTTTCTTACCCGTTTTTTACAAACCATGGTCGGACTGTCACACATTCTTGTAGCCAAACACATCCGCTCCCACTATTGATTGTGTACAGTCGGGTATTTTAACCTTTTCTTATCCGTTTTTTTACCAACTATGGTCGGACATTCACACCTTCTTACAGCGGAACACCTCCGCTCCCTCTTTTGATAGTGTATGTTCGGGCATTCGAATCTATTCTTACCCCCTTTTTACAAAATATGC
This sequence comes from Leuresthes tenuis, assembly GCF_036924035.1. NCBI lineage: Eukaryota > Metazoa > Chordata > Actinopteri > Atheriniformes > Atherinopsidae > Leuresthes > Leuresthes tenuis. The sequence goes on from NW_027325362.1 coordinate 28,960,991, forward strand.
TCGGAGATTCACACCTACTCACAGCCGAACAACTCCGCTCCCGCATTTGATGGTGTATAGTCGGGCATTCTCACCCTTTCTCATCAGCTTTTTGCAAATTATTATCTGACATTCACACCTACTTGCAGTCGAAATGCTCTGCTCCCGCTTTTGATTATGTTTGGTTGGATATTCGAAACTTTTCTTAACTGCTTTTTACAAACTTTGGTAGGACGTTCAAACTTTCAAGCAGCCGAACACCTCCGCTTCCGCTTTTGATGTTGTATATTCGGGCATACAAACCTTTTCTTACCCACTTTTTACAAACCATGGTCAGACTTTCACTCTTTGTTGCTGAACAACTCCGCTCCCTCTTTTGATTGTGTGCAGTCGGGTATTTTCACCTTTTCTTACCTGCTTTTTACAAACTTTGGTCGGACATTCAAACCTTCTTGTAGCCGAACACATCCACTCCTGCTTTTGATGATGTATGGTTGGGCATTCGCACCTTTTCTTACCCATTTTTCAGTAATTATTGGTGGACATTCAGACCTTCTTGCAGCTGAACACCTCTGCTCCCTCTTTTGATCATGTATGGTCTGGCAATACTACCTTTTCTTACCCATTTGTGAGTAATTATGGCTGGACATTCACACCTACTTGCAGCCGAACACCACCTCTCCCGCTTTTGATGATGTATTGTCCGGCATTCTAGTCTCTTCTAACACATTTTTCAGCAATTATGGTCGGACATTCACACCTACTCACAGCCGAACACTTCCGCTCCCGCATTTGATGGTGTATAGCCGGGCATTCTCACCCTTTCTCATCAGCTTTTTGCAAATTATGATCTGACATTCACACCTACTTGCAGTCGAACAGCTCTGCTCCCACTTTTGATTATGTTTGGTTGGATATTCGAACCTTTTCTTAACTGCTTTTTACAAACTTTGGTCGGACGTTCACACCTTCTTGCAGCCGAACACCTCCGCTTCCGCTTTTGATGGTATATATTCGGGCATTCGAACCTTTTCTTACCCGCTTTTTACAAACCGTGGTCGGACTTTCACACTTTCTTGTAGCCGAACAACTCCGCTCCCGCTATTGATTGTGTACAGTCGGGTAGTTTAACCTTTTCTTACCCGCTTTTTACCAACTATGGTCGGACATTTACACCTTCTTACAGCGGAACACCTCCGCTCCCTCTTTTGATGGTCTATGTTTGGGCATTCGAACCTTTTCTTACCGGCTTTTTACAAACTATGGTCGGACATTCAAACCTTCTTCTAGCCGAACACATCCACTCCTGCTTTTGATGATGTATGGTTTGGCATTCGCACCCTTTTTTTACCCATTTTTCAGGAATTATTCAGACCTTCTTGCAGCCGAAAACCTCCGCTCCCTCTTTTGATCATGCATTGTCGGGCATTCGCACCTTGTCTTACTCGCTTTTTATAAACTTTAGTTGGACATTCACACCTTCTTGCAGCTGAACGACCTCCGCTCCCTGTTTTGATCATGTATGGTCTGGCAATACTACCTTTTCTTACCCGTTTGTGAGTAATTAATATTGAGCATAAAATAAAATAAGTCTTTATGCTGATGATGTATTACTTTTCCTTCAGAACTCACAGACGTCTCTCACTCACACGATCACACTCATAAATAAATTCTCAACACTTTCTGACTACTCTATCAACTGGTCTAAGACCACAGTTCTGCCCATTAACTGTAGGGTCCATAATATACCTGCGATCACTTTACAGTCAGGAAATATTAGATATTTAGGCATAAACATTTCCTCCAGGCTCTCAGAGCTAACAAAGCTAAATTATGTGCAATTATTGAAGACAGTAGAGGACGATCTCTCTCGTTGGAAGTCCTTACCTATATCACTTATGGGGAGAATTACATCCATTAAAATGATGATACTACCAAAAGTTAACTATTTGTTCTCAATGATCCCCATAAAACCATCTGCTACTTGGTTTAAGTAACTAGATTCATGCATCTCCAAATTTCTGTGGAAAAACAAACCACCACGTATTAGTTTAAAAACCCTACAGAAGACCAAGGACAATGGTGGATTAGATTTACCTCATTTTCAGCACTATTCCTTAGCCAATAGGTTACAATATATATCAAAATGGTTTAAACCTTGTTTTTGTCACAGTTCCCAGAGACGTTGTAATCGTTGAGGATTCTATATTCACCCCCTCATTAGAGGCACGTAATGCAGATTGATGACACTGAATCTTCTTCTCTGTTCATTGCTGGCATCATTCCCAGCATCGTAAGTGTTCGTGGCATTGTTAGCCTCTTCTTCTGGATCTTGATATCGAGAATCCTTTTGTATTTCTGGTTTGTCAGTGCTCTCTTTTCGTTCACCGGCGTCTTCGTCTTTTTGTCCTTGAGTTTGGTGATTTTTTCTTCTTTTGATGCCTTGACACAATGTGACAGGTGATACCACGTGGGAGATCCTGTAACTTGGACTGCTGTCCCTGTGCTGCGAAATGGCTGTGCTGCTCAAATGGTCTCTCCTTCATCATGGTTACATGCTGCCATTCCGACATCTCGCCATTCCGACATGGGTTTCCAATTGTCGGAATGGCGACACTTAATTTTTTATCAAACGTCCCACCATTCCGACACTTTTTTCCTGAAACTGATTAAGCAGAAATACATTGTCAGTGAGCTGTCACAGCAGCCAGCTGGAGCGGAGCTCTCCACAGAGCCCATGCGTCTTTTGCACGCTGTCATCATATGCAAAAGTAATAATTGCACAGATATCACGGCTACGGCACAGGACACAGTTGCGAGCACTCTGCCTTGCCTTGCCAATAGGAGAAGAGAGAAATGACAGCATAGAACGTATAAAACACAACAAAATGCAGTAAAAACGTTTATTCATGTTATTCACGTGATTTATGAGTACTCGCTCCAATTTTGGGAAGCGCGGATGGGCTTTGCGCATTTGGCACAAACACACAGCCGTTGCGCAAGGCTTTATACAGCCTGTTGATATCTTAAGGACGTAACTGGTCACACCTGGGAGTAAATGTCATGTAGAGATTGTTTTTACATGACATTACAGCTAAACATATAGCTTTCATCCACAAACCAATGTGGGAGAGCCCGAAGACGCATGTGCCAGACGCACATAGGCATGCGTAAAACCAATTTTGACCACTTCATACTGTTTATTTGCTTTCTTTTAGTTAATTTTCGTTTCTTTTGGATTCTTGTGCGTGTTATGGAGCCATTTTGGTCCATGTTTTTAAGCCTTTTTTTCCTGGATTAAATTTTCGGAAGTTCAAACAAGTGGCATTGGAGTGTGTGATTGAAAACCACCGCGGACTGCTTCTCCTCCTCCAGTTGCCGAGACTTTGTGTTTTTAATAACGCTTGTCTATAAACATGTGTTAAACATATAAATTGCATGAACAGAAAGAAGGGACTCACCTGTTGAGTAACACACATTTCCTTATACAGAAAGCCTTGTCGGAATGGTGGGACATTTGAACGTCGGAATGGTGGGACGTTTGCATGTCGGAATGGTGGTATGTCGGAATGGTGGTATGTCGGAATGGTGGGATGTCGGAATAGCGGGATGTCGGAATGGCGGGATTTCGGAATGGGTGTTGCCACCCCCTTCATCATATACACTTTTATTTATACATCACCTTCCACCATGAAGCGTTGTCCCTTTTTGTTTCTCTCTTTGTTCTTAAAATGCTGTTATGCATGTCTAAACCAATCCATTAAATTTGATCATTTTGTCAGTAAAGCGATCTACATTGTGCTTGGTCGCAAAGCTGCTCATCTGTGGTAAACAGCTCTTCAGAAAGGCATTCTTCAATTGATTTAACTAATTCTATGTAATAATTTTGTGATTTCCTACAAAACTACACTTCTTCTCCCATCTGTCTGAGTATTTAATATTGTCTAGGTCCCGTTAAAACATGTATTTTTCCCATCTAATTCCTTGTTTGCTTTAAAACAAGTATTCCCCATTTTCTATCCCTTCAGTAGCCAACCAGTTTGTATGGAGTACACTGGAGCAACTTGACTGATCAGTAAAACACTGCTTTTGTTGTCACCGCAAGGCTTCCCCCGTCGGTTGTTTCACTGAGACACTACTGAGTAACTATAACTCAACACAGTTTATACACGTAACATTCATATACATACTAACAAACAAACAAACAATTATTTATCGCGATTTTCTCATCTCTGTTTGAACGTACACCCAGGTAAATATTCCTGTAGTCTTCTCATACCGACTATGGACCCATTCATTGTTTAACTTCACTGTTTTGCAAATCCTAATTGAATATTACACGTTGACATTGAACTTTACTGGATAAGCAGGTCTTCATTGCATTCAGCAACCTATATGTGAGCATCTATGTGTAAGCTGTTCTTCTTTGCATTTATCAGCAGCAAGCAATTCTTCATTGCACATGCATATGAAAATAGTAAAACAATTCCAATGCGTTAGCGAAACCTTCTATATCAGGAGTGTCCATCATGATGCTGGGAATAGAACCTCTTTCCCAGAATAGTTCAACCTTCATTACTCAACTGATCATAACTCCGCAATGAGCACATTTCAAAGTATCATTCCTCTACATGTATTCAAAAATCTATGTGTAAATGTTTAATATTTCTTATATTTGTTGATGTCATTCTATGTGCATGTGGCCTAAACTTAATCTCTGTGTGGCAATTTTAATTTAAACAAGTTGAACTCTGCCTCTGATCATTTAAAAAAGGTGTGTACCAATATCAACCTTTCTCAGGTAATTACTGATCCTACAAAACCAAAGAGATCCTTCAAGGTTGTCCCTGATTGGCTCAATCTTAACAAATCAAAGGTAGAATATCTGCAGTATCTGAACTTGGTGTTAGTTATCACTGCTCAATAGCCTGTATCAGAATTGCAAAAATGAAAACATTAGGTCCACGCTTGGTATCCAGATCCTGAAACATCTCCATGAGCAGGCTTTTTTTTAACTGATCTGTTGAATAGTTATATGACACTGTTAAAATCTCAGATGAAGATCTAGCACTTGACCATTTTTGTAAATCTTCTAATTCCATAGTTGATAAACATGCCCCTTTTAAAAAGTATAGAACTTAGAACAGGTCTAGTCCCTGACTTTCGGCAGAACTGTCTTCTTTACTTTTTTTTTTCCCCTTGTCCTGTTCAGCATTATGTCAGAAGAATTGTAGTCTGAATACCTTTGATGCCAAACAGATTTGCTTTGCCAAGGGAAGTTTTATAAATGTAAAGCTCCCCTTGATGCCCATTTATTTATTTCTGTTTACAATATATGACATGAACTGAACTGAACCGGACCAGGGGACAAGGAAAGAAGAAGAGGAAAGAAGAGGAAACAGAACAAAAATAGAAACAAAAACCAGACAACCAGCTGCTACACCTGTAAAAAATAAAACAGACAACAATCCATGGCCTATGAGGGGAATCCAGCCTTAGCGCCACCAGGAGCACCTGAAAGCAGACAAGCAGAGAAAAAACAAACACACAAACAAACAAAAACAAGCACAAGAAGCGGCAATCGCATACAACACAGCTGTGGATATAGATGACCTGAGACGACATGATAATACATCAACTGCTTAGTGACCATGCTACTGGACTAATGAATGTGTGTGTGTGTGTGTGAGAACATGCAACACCCATGGCACAGGACCTACATGATAACCGTGCTTAGTTATGAGTGTATAAGCGTACAGGGCCACAATCCACAGCCCCCCCCCCAAGCAATCAGAAGCAGGCAGAGAGGGCCACAAGACCCAGGCCACCAGCAGCCCCCACAGAGCACAGAACCCAGGCAGCCCACCGCAGGGGCAACCACGCATCCACCCAGAAGACTGCAGAGGAAGCCCCCGGAAAGAGCCCCCATAAGCATAGGGCAGAGGCACTCCGGGAACCAGGGGTAACAGCCCACCGACCCCGCCAGGCCCCAGCCGCCGAGACATGGGCCATGCACTGGACCTGGGCCCCAGGAGCCCGAGCGCCCCCAAACCCCCCGGCAGAGGCCCCACCCAATACCCAGGAGGGCCAAGCGCCCCAGACAGCCACAAAGTGGGTCAGCGCCTGCCCCAGCGCCCCTGGCCAAGTGCCCTGGGAGTCAAGACGTGCCCACAGGTGGGTGAAGTCGCGAGCAGTGGGGAGAGGCAACGCTGATGCCCCATCGGGAGAAACACAGGCAGGCCAGGCGACAGCAAGTCCCAGATCCAGGCCCAATCATTACCACACACACTTTCACGTCCCATACATCCACACATCCACATATCCTACCTCCCTCGACTCTGCTGGGGTGTAGTGCAGCGGGCACACCAGGAGGCCAGCAACCCCCCAGCCACCACAGACCCCGAACCAGCAGAACAATTAATTAATCCTCCTGGCCCCTCCTGCCCCGAGCAGACACCAGGAAGCAGGGGTGTGCGAAGAAGACCCCTCCCCTCACCCTTCTGGCTCTTCAATATTTTCTAATAGTGAGCAATTAAAATTGAGGGGCAGCCAAACTTGTAGAACTGGGAGCGCGGCACTCTGGGCAGCCTACATACCCATGGAGCCCCGCCCACCAGATGCCACTCAGTGTAACCACCCCCCAAGACCTAATGTGTGTGTGTGAGTGTGTTTGATAAGTAGTAATGTCTAAGGTGTAATTAAAACACGGGCAGGGAACTGCAGAGTGCAACCAAAGGGGACCACCTACGTGGCCCCATCCACTACACCCCACCGAACACACACGCCCCCAAAACCCTTAATGTGTGAGTGTGTGCTGTGTACAGGAGCCAGAAGGGAGAGGGGTATGGGGATATATACCGGGGGAGCTACTCTCCCCCAGAGAGGGCAGCCAGGGACTGGCTGCAATAGGCATCCCCGCTACCTGGGAGCCAACAATGGGCAGGAGGGCCTGATGTCCACCAGGCTCGAGGCTGCAGCTACCATATTCTGGGAGCTACTGTACCCCCAGAAGGTACCCATCCCGCCCCACCCCACTCAACCCAACCCCACCCAGGAGGACCTCTACAAAAAACAAACAAACAACATCAAAAAACAAACAAACAAACCACCCGGTCACACCAGTCGCAGCAGCCCGGGCCTGAGACCCACCATCACCCAGCAACCCACCACCACCACTATGTGATAAAACTAATCAGAGGGGACCAGAGAGAATGAAATTCAGCCAATTGATGTTTTGAGGAGGCAGACATTGTTTCCATGCTAATATAATCTAAAAGAAAATTTCTAAACTGGTTAATACACAGATTGTTCTTTGCTTTCCAGTTCATGAGAATAGTTTTCTTTGCGATACATAACACTGTGACAACCATGTGTGCTGAGTTAATTTCCATGTTGATGTTGTCTAAGTCACCCAGTATGCACAGTGTGGGGCATGCAGGGATGCTACACTTTAGCCATGTTGATAGGTCCTCACAGACTTCAAGCCAGAACTTCTGGACAGGCGCAGAAAAACCACAAAGCGTGTGCATAATCATCAGGTGTGTTATCTGTGCAATGTGAGCAGATGTTTGAGTGTTTTAGACCCATCCTGAACATCCTTTGTACTTTATAGTGTGTTCTATGAAGGATTTTGTATTGTATGAGCTGTAAATTAGGATTTCGAGTCTTTATGAAGGTGTTCAAACATATTTGTGGTTAGAAGCTATGACCAGAACTGATGGATAAATCTGCCTCCCATTTTGAGGATGGAAGAGACATTGTGTCATCTATCTTAGACAATAATTTATATATTTTTGATAGTAGTTTTGGGGTACAGATGCTTAGAAATTCTGCTACCCTAGTCGGGGGTTGTAAGTCTGGTTGGTGGAGGATATATCCATCCATCCATCCATCATCTGCCGCTTATCCGGGGGTCGGGTCGCGGGGGCAGCAGCTTGAGCAGAGAAACCCAGACGTCTCTGTCCCCGGCCACTTCCTCCAGCTCTTCCGGGGGGATCCCGAGGCGTTCCCAGGCCAGCCGAGAGACATAGTCTCTCCAACGTGTCCTGGGTCTCCCCCGGGGTCTCCTCCCAGTGGGACGTGCCCGGAACACCTCCCCAGGGAGGCGCCCAGGGGGCATCCTAACCAGATGCCCGAGCCACCTCATCTGACTCCTCTCAATGCGGAGGAGCAGCGGTTCTACTCCGAGCCCCTCCCGGATGACTGAGCTTCTCACCCTATCTCTAAGGGAGAGCCCAGACACCCTGCGGAGGAAACCCATTTCGGCCGCTTGTATTCGCGATCTTGTTCTTTCGGTCACTACCCACAACTCGTGACCATAGGTGAGGATGGGAACGTAGATTGACCAGTAAGTAGAGAGCTTCGCCTTCTGGCTCAGCTCCCTCTTGACAACGACGGGTCGGTGCAGAGCCTGCAACACTGCAGGCGCCGCACCGATCCGCCCGTCAATCTCCCGCTCCATTCGTCCGTCACTCGTGAACAAGACCCCGAGATACTTGAACTCCTCCTCTTGGGGAAGGATCTCATTCCCGACCCGGAGAGAGCATTCCACCCTTTTCCAGCTGAGAACCATAGTCTCGGATTTGGAGGTGCTGATTCTCATCCCAGCCGCTTCACACTCGGCTGCGAATCACTCCAGTGAGAGCTGAAGGTCACGGCCTGACGACGCTAACAGAACCACATCATCTGCAAAAAGCAGAGACCCGATTCTGAGGTCGCCAAATGGGACACCCTCAACGCCCTGGCTCCGCCTAGAAATTCTGTCCATAAAATTTAGGAACAGAATCGGTGACAAAGGGAAGCCCTGACGGAGTCCAACTCTCACCGGAAACGTATCCGACTTACTGCCGGCAATGCGGACCAAACTCTGGCACCGGTCATACAGAGACCGAACGGCCCCTATCAAGGGGTCCGGCACTCCATATTCCCGGAGCACCCCCCACAGGACTCCACAAGGGACACGGTCGAACGCTTTCTCCAAGTCCACAAAACACATGTAGACTGGTTGGGCGAACTCCCATGCACCCTCCAGGATCCTGCCGAGGGTATAGAGGGGGACCACCACCCCAATCTGCCAGTCCAGAGGCACTGTCCCCGATGTCCACGCGATACTGCAGAGGCGTGTCAGCCAAGACAGCCCTACAACATCCAGAGCCTTGAGAAACTCAGGTCGGACCTCATCCACCCCCGGGGCCTTGCTACCGAGGAGCTTTTTAACCACCTCGGCAACCTCAGCCCCAGAAATGGGAGGCCCCGTCTCCGAGCTCTCCGACTCTGCCTCTTCCGAGCACGTGTTGGTAGGATTGAGGAGTTCCTCGAAGTACTCCCCCCACCGACTCACAACATCCCTAGTTGAGGTCAGCAAAGCCCCGTCCCCACTGTAAACAGTGTTGACTGTGAGCCGCTCCCCCCCCCCTGAGACGCCGGATGGTGGACCAGAATCTTTTCGAGGCCGTCCGGAAATCGTTCTCCATGGTCTCACCGAACTCCTCCCAGGCCCGAGTTTTTGCCTCAGCAACCGCCGAAGCCGCGGCCCGTCTGGCCCGTCTGTACCTATCAGCTTCTTCCAGGGTCCCACTGGCCAAAAAGGCCCGATAGGACTCCTTCTTCAGCTTGACGGCTTCCCTCACCACTGGTGTCCACCAGCAGGTTCGAGGGTATCCGCCACGACAGGCACCGACCACCTTACGGCCACAACTCCGACCAGCTGCCTCGGCAATGGAGTCACGGAACATGACCCATTCGGACTCAATGTCCCCCACCTCAAATATGGTTGAAGCTCTGCCGGAGGTGGGAGTTAAAGCTCCTTCTGACGGGGGATTCTGACAAACGCTCCCAGCAGACCCTCACAATACGTTTGGGCCTGCCAGGTCTGATCGGCATCCTCCCCCACCAGCGGAGCCAACTCACCACCAGGTGGTGATCAGTTGACAGCTCCGCCCCTCTCTTCACCCGAGTGTCCAGGACATACGGCCGCAAGTCCGATGATACAACCACAAAGTAGATCATCGAACTGCGGCCAAGGGTGTCCTTGTGCCAAGTGCACATATGGACACCCTTATGCCTGAACATGGTGTTCGTTATGGACAGTCTATGACTGGCACAGAAGTCCAACAACATAACACCACTCTGATTCAGATCGGGGGGGCCGTTCCTCCCAATCACACCCCTCCAGGTCTCACTGTCATTGCCCACGTGAGCATTGAAGTCCCCCAGCAGAATGAGGGAGTCTCTGGTAGGAGCATTCTCCAGTGCCTCCCCCAGAGACTCCAAAAAGGGTAGGTACTCTGAACTGCTGTTTGGCGCATAGGCACAAACAACAGTCAGGACTCGTCCCCCCACCCAAAGGCGGAGGGAGGCTACCCTCTCGTTCACTGGGGTAAACCCCAATGTACTGGCACACAGCCGGGGGGCAATAAGTATGCCCACACCTGCTCTGCGCCTCTCACCACGGGCAACTCCAGAGTGGAAGAGAGTCCAACCCCTCTCAAGAGTACTGGTTCCAGATCCCAAGCCGTGCGTCGAGGTGAGTCCGACTATATCTAACGGTCTGATGAAGTTTCAACAATAAACAACAAACTTTGTATTATGAGAAAGAACCAGACTCATTCTTCAGGAATCCGAAAATAAGCTCTATTTTACGAGTTATGCACGAATTCGGATTCTCCTATAAAACGAATTCCTTAACTCAAACCATGTTAAGACTGCTTTGTCCTTCATATTTATTCATGTCTAATCAAGTTTCAATGATAAACAACGTTGTACTTTGTAGAATGAGAAAGAACTTCTTCAGCAATAAGCATCTCTCGACAAATGACGAAATACAGATTTTGCTATAAAATTAATTGCTATCAGCCTGACTTAAAACTGTTTGTCTTCCTTATTTATTAAAAAAATTTTGTAGTTTGAGAAAGAACAACTTAATCTTGAGCAATCAGTATAAAAAGAGGGTAAGCAAAGGTGCGAATGTCAAACCATACATGATCAAAACAGGGAGCGGAGGTGTTTGGCTGAGACAAGGTGTGAATGTCCACCCATAATTAATGAAAAGCGGGCAACAAGTAGGTTCGAATGCCCAACCATACATCATCAAAAGCAGGAGTGGATATGTTCGGCTACAAGAAGGTTTGAACGTCTGACCATAGTTTGTAAAAAGCGGGTAAGAAAAGGTTCGAATGCCCGAACATACACCATCAAAGGAGGGAGCGGAGGTGTTCCGCTGTAAGAAGGTGTGAATGTCCGACCATAGTTGGTAAAAAACGGGTAAGAAAAGGTTAAAATACCCGACTGTACACAATCAGTAGCGGGTGCGGAGTTGTTCGGCTACTAAAAGGTGTGAAAGTCCAACCATGGTTTGTAAAAAGCGGGTAAGAAAAGGTGCGAATGCCCGAAAATGTATGATCAAAAGAGGGAGCGGAGGTGTTTGGCTGCAAGAAGGTGTGAATGTACACCCATAATTACTGAAAAATGGGTAAGAAAAGGTGCGAATGCCCAACTATACATAATCAAAAGCAGGAGTGGATGTGTTCGGCTCCAAGAAGGGTTGAATGTCTGACCATAGTTTGTAAAAAGCAGGTAAGAAAAGGTTTGACTGCCCGAACATACACCATCAAAAGAGGGAGCGGAGGTGTTCCGCTGTAAGAAGGTGTGAATGTCCGACCATAGTTGGTAAAAAGCGGGTAAGAAAAGGTTAAAATACCCGACTGTACACAATCAATAGCGGGAGCGGAGTTGTTCGGCTACTAAAAGATGTGAAAGTCCGACTATGGTTTGTAAAAAGCGGGTAAGAAAAGGTGCTAATGCCCGACAATGTATGATCAAAAGAGGGAGCGGAGGTGTTCGGCTGCAAGAAGGTCTGAATGTCCAACCATAATTTGTAAAAACCGGGAAGGAGAGGCTCGAAAGCCCGACTATACACCATCAAAAGCGGGAGCAGAGTGGTTCAGCTGCAAGAAGGTCTGAATGTCCATCAATAATTGCTTTAAAACATGAAAGAAAATTATCGAAAATCAAACCGCACATGATCATAAGTGGGAGAGGAGGTGTTCAGCTGCAAGAAGGTGTGAATGTCCACCCATACATCATCAAAAGCAGGAGTGGATGTGTTCGGCTACAAGAAGGTGTGAACGTCCAACCAAAGTTTGTAAAAAGCAGTTAAGAAAAGGTTTGAATATCCAACCAAACATAATCAAAAGCGGGAGCATAGCTTTTCGACTGCAAGTAGGTGTGAATGTCAGATCATAATTTGCAAAAAGCTGATGAGAAAGGGTGAGAATGTCCGACTAAATATCAACAAAGTGGGGGCGGAGGTCTTCGGATGCAACTGGGTGTGAACATCCCACCATACAAGTATGGTGGAGAGGAAGCTGTGAACAGCCGACCATAGTTTGCAAAAAGCGGGTGAGACAAGGTGCGAATGTCCAACCATACATGATCAAAACTGGGAGCTGAGGTGGTTTAGCTGCAAAAAGGGGTGAATGTCCAACTAAAGTTCAAATATATTAACAAAAGCGGGAGGAGAGGTCTTCGGATTAGAGTGGTTGAAATTTCCAACCATAATCTATAAAATGCGGTGAAAAAAAAGGTGTGAAGGAATGAATTTTATAGCAAAATCCGAAATCATGCATAACTCCGCAAAAGGAACGTATTGCTCAACCAAAGGGATGCTTCTTTCTCATTCAGGGTAATATGAGGAACTTTATGCTTGATACATTTTAGACATGGATAACTATGAAGGACAAAGCAATTTTAACTTGGTTTGAGCAAAGCAATTCATTTTATAGGAAAATCCAAAATCGTGCAGGACTCATGAAAGTAAGCTTATTCTCGGATTCCTGATCCTCCAGTGTTGCTCTTTCCTATACTGCAAAATACAGCCTTGTTCTTTGTTGAAATCGATATAGACATTGATAAATATGAAGGACAAAGCAGTTTCCACTTTGTTTGAGTGAAGGAATTAATTTTATAGCAAAATCCCAAATCAAGCAGAACGCATGAAAATAAGCTTGTTTTCGGATTCCTGATCCTTCAGTGTTGCTATTTCTTCTACTGCAAAATACAATGTTGTTCTTTGTTGAAGTCAATCTAGACATTGATAAATATGAAGGACAAAGCAGTTTTAACATAGTTTGAGTAAAGGAATTCATTTTATAAATAAAATCCCAAATCATGCAGAACGTATGAAAATAAGCTTATTCTCGGATTCCTGTTCCTTCAAGTGTTGCTCTTTCTACTACTGCAAAATACAATGTTGTTCTTTGTTGAAGTAAATCTAGACATTGATAAATATGAAGGACAAAGCAGTTTCCACTTTGTTTGAGTGAAGGAATTAATTTTATAGCAAAATCCCAAATCAAGCAGAACGTATGAAAATAAGCTTGTTTTCGGATTCCTGATCCTTCAGTGTTGCTATTTCTTCTACTGCAAAATACAATGTTGTTCTTTGTTGAAGTCAATCTAGACATTGATAAATATGAAGGACAAAGCAGTTTTAACATAGTTTGAGTAAAGGAATTCATTTTATACATAAAATCCCAAATCATGCAGAACGTATGAAAATAAGCTTATTCTCGGATTCCTGTTCCTTCAAGTGTTGCTCTTTCTACTACTGCAAAATACAATGTTGTTCTTTGTTGAAGTAAATCTAGACATTGATAAATATGAAGAACAAAGCAGTTTTCACTTGGTTTGAGTGAAGGATTTGCAGCTGAAAACCTCCCGCTCCCGCTTTTGATTGTGTATAGTCGGGCTTTCGAGCCTTTTCTTAACCGGTTTTTAGAAATTATGGTTGGACATTCAGACCTTGCAGCCGAAGACCTCCACTCCCTCTTTTGATCATACATTGTCGGGCATTCGCACCTTGTCTTACCCGCTTTTTACAAACTATAGTCAGACATTCACACCTTGCAGCTGAACCACCTCAGCTCCCTGTTTTGATCATGTATGGTCTGGATATACTACCTTTTCTTACCCGTTTGTGAGTAATTATGGCTGGACATTCACACCTACTTGCAGTCGAACAGCTCTGCTCCCGCTTTTGATGGTATATATTCGGGCATTCCAACCATTTCTTAACTGCTTTTTGCAAACTTTGGTCGGACGTTCACACCTTCTTGCAGCCGAACACCTCCGCTTCCGCTTTTGATGGTATATATTCGGGCATTCGAACCTTTTCTTAGCAGCTTTTTACAAACCATGGTTGAACTTTCACACCTTCTTGTAGCCGAACACCTCCGCTTCCGCTTTTGATGGTATATATTCAGGCATTCGAACCTTTTCTTAGCAGCTTTTTACAAACTATGGTCGGACATTCAAACCTTCTTGTAGCTGAAAACCTCCGCTCCCTCTTTTGATCATACATTGTCGGGCATTCGCACCTTTTCTTACCCGTTTTGTACAAACCATGGTCGGACTGTCACACATTCTTGTAGCCGAACAACTCCGCTCCCCCTATTGATTGTGTACAGTCGGGTATTTTAACCTTTTCTTACCCGTTTTTTACCAACTATGGTCGGACATTCACACCTTCTTACAGCGGAACACCTCCGCTCCCTCTTTTGATGGTGTATGTTTGGGCATTCGAACCTTTTCTTACCCGCTTTTTACAAACTATGCTCGGACATTCAAACCTTCTTGTAGCCGAACACATCCACTCCTGCTTTTGATGATGTATGGTTGGGCATTCAAACCTACTTGTTGCCCGCTTTTCATTAATTTTGGGTGGACATTCACACCTTGTCACAGCCAAACACCTCCGCTCCCTGTTTTGATCATGTATGGTTGGACATTCGCACCTTTTCTCACCCGCTTTTTGCCAACTATGGTCGGCTGTTCACAGCTTCCTCTCCACCATACTTGTATGGTGGGATATTCACACCCACTTGCATCCGAAGACCTTTTGTTGATATTTAGTCGGTCATTCGCAGCTTACCCGCTTTTGGCAAACTATGGCCTTCATGCAGCCAAAAACCTCTGATCTCGCTTTTGATGATGTAAGGTTGGGCATTCAGACCTTGCTTCACCTGCTTTTCACCACATATAGTCGGACATTCACACCTTCTTGCAGCCGAACACTTCCGCTCCACCTTTTAGTGTTCTATAACACCTTTTTTTTCACCGCATTTTATAGATTATGGTTGGAAATTCTCAACCACTCTCATCCGAAGACCTCTCCTCCCGCTTTTGTTAATATATTTGAACTTTAGTCGGACATTCACACCTTCTTGCAGCTGAACCACCTCCGCTCCCTGTTTTGATCATGTATGGTATGGCAATACTACCTTTTCTTACCCGTTTGTTAGTAATTCTGGCTGGACATTCACACCTACTTGCAGCCGAACACCACCTCTCCCGCTTTTGATGATGTATGGACCGGCATTCTTACCTTTTCTAACACATTTTTCAGCAATTATGGTCGGAGATTCACACTTACTCACAGCCGAACAACTCCGCTCCCGCATTTGATGGTGTATAGTCGGGCATTCTCACCCTTTCTCATCAGCTTTTTGCAAATTATGATCTGACATTCACACCTGCTTTTGATAATGTATGGTTGGGCATTCGCACCTTTTCTTACCCATTTTTCAGTAATTATGGGTGGACATTCACACCTTCTTGCAGCTGAACACCTCCTCTCCCGCTATTGATTGTGTACAGTCGGGTATTTTAACCTTTTCTTACCCGCTTTTTACCAAATATGGTCGGACATTCACACCGTCTTACAGCGGAACACCTCCGCTCCCGCTTTTGATGGTGTATAGTCAGGCATTTGAACCTTTTCTTACCCACTTTTTACAATCTATGGTCGGACATTCAAACCTTCTTGTAGCCGAAAACCTCCGCTCCCTCTTTTGATTATACATTGTTGGGCATTCGCACCTTATTTACAAACTATAGTCACACATTCACACCTTGCAGCTGAGCCACCTCAGCTCCCTGTTTTGATAGTGTATGTTCGGGCATTCGAACCTATTCTTACCCCCTTTTTACAAACTATGCTCGGAGATTCACACCTACTCACAGCTGAACAACTCCGCTCCCGTATTTGATGATGTCTTGTCCGGCATTCTAGTCTCTTCTAACACATTTTTCAGCAATTATGGTCGGACATTCACACCTACTCACAGCCGAACAACTCCGCTCCCGCATTTGATGGTGTATAGCCGGGCATTCTCACCCTTTCTCATCAGCTTTTTGCAAATTATGATCTGACATTCACACCTACTTGCAGTTGAACAGCTCTGCTCCCGCTTTTGATTATGTTTGGTTGGATATTCGAACCTTTTCTTAACTGCTTTTTACAAACTTTGGTCGGACGTTCACACCTTCTTGCAGCCGAACACATCCACTTCCACTTTTGATGGTATATATTCGGGCATTCGAACCTTTTCTTACCCGCTTTTTATAAACCGTGGTCGGACTTTCACACCTTCTTGTAGCCAAACAACTCCGCTCCCGCTATTGATTGTGTACAGTCGGGTATTTTAACCTTTTCTTACCCACTTTTTACCAACTATGGTCGGACATTTACACCTTCTTACAGCGGAACACCTCCGCTCCCGCTTTTGATTGTGTACAGTCGGGTATTTTAACCTTTTCTTACCCGCTTTTTACCAACTATGGTCGGACATTCACACCTTCTTACAGCGGAACACCTCCGCTCCCTCCTTTGATGGTGTATGTTCGGGCATTCGAACCTTTTCTTACCCGCTTTTTACAAACTATGGTCAGACTTTCAAACCTTCTTGTAGCCGAACATATCCACTCCTGCTTTTGATGATGTATGGTTGGGCATTCGAACCTACTTGTTGCCCGCTTTTCATTAATTATGGGTGGACATTCACACCTTGTCTCAGCCAAACACCTCCGCTCCCTGTTTTGATCATGTATGGTTTGACATTCGCACCTTTGCCCACCCTCTTTTTATACTGATTGCTCAAGATTAAGTTGTTCTTTCTCAAACTACAAAATTTTTTTAATTGTTGAAATTTGATTTGAAGTGGATAAATAAGGAAGACAAACAGTTTTAAGTCAGGCTGATAGCAATTAATTTTATAGCAAAATCTGTATTTCGTCATTTGTCGAGAGATGCTTATTGCTGAAGAAGTTCTTTCTCATTCTACAAAGTACAACGTTGTTTATCATTGAAACTTGATTAGACATGAATAAATATGAAGGACAAAGCAGTCTTAACTTGGTTTGAGTTAAGGAATTCGTTTTATAGGAGAATCCGAATTCGTGCATAACTCGTAAAATAGAGCTTATTTTCGGATTCCTGAAGAATGAGTCTGGTTCTTTCTCATAATACAAAGTTTGTTGTTTATTGTTGAAACTTCATCAGACCGTTAGATATAGTCGGACTCACCTCGACGCACGGCTTGGGATCTGGAACCAGTACTCTTGAAAGGGGTTGGACTCTCTTCCACTCTGGAGTTGCCCGTGGTGAGAGGCTCAGAGCAGGTGTGGGCATACTTATTGCCCCCCGGCTGTGTGCCAGTACATTGGGGTTTACCCCAGTGAACGAGAGGGTAGCCTCCCTCCGCCTTGGGTGGGGGGACGAGTCCTGACTGTTGTTTGTGCCTATGCGCCAAACAGCAGTTCAGAGTACCTACCCTTTTTGGAGTCTCTGGGGGAGGCACTGGAGAATGCTCCTACCGGAGACTCCCTCATTCTGCTGGGGGACTTCAATGCTCACGTGGGCAATGACAGTGAGACCTGGAGGGGTGTGATTGGGAGGAACGGCCCCTCCGATCTGAATCAGAGTGGTGTTATGTTGTTGGACTTCTGTGCCAGTCATAGACTGTCCATAACGAACACCATGTTCAGGCATAAGGGTGTCCATATGTGCACTTGGCACCAGGACACCCTTGGCCGCAGTTCGATGATCGACTTTGTGGTTGTATCATCGGACTTGCGGCCGTATGTCCTGGACACTCGGGTGAAGAGAGGGGCGGAGCTGTCAACTGATCACCACCTGGTGGTGAGTTGGCTCCGCTGGTGGGGGAGGATGCCGATCAGACCTGGCAGGCCCAAACGTATTGTGAGGGTCTGCTGGGAGCGTTTGTCAGAATCCCCCGTCAGAAGGAGCTTTAACTCCCACCTCCGGCAGAGCTTCAACCATATTTGAGGTGGGGGATATTGAGTCCGAATGGGCCATGTTCCGTGACTCCATTGCCGAGGCAGCTGGTCGGAGTTGTGGCCGTAAGGTGGTCGGTGCCTGTCGTGGCGGCAACCCTCGAACCTGCTGGTGGACACCAGTGGTGAGGGAAGCCGTCAAGCTGAAGAAGGAGTCCTATCGGGCCTTTTTGGCCAGTGGGACCCTGGAAGAAGCTGATAGGTACCGACGGGCCAGACGGGCCACGGCTTCGGCGGTTGCTGAGGCAAAAACTCGGGCCTGGGAGGAGTTCGGTGAGACCATGGAGAACGATTTCCGGACGGCCTCGAAAAGATTCTGGTCCACCATCCGGCGTCTCAGGGGGGGGGAAGCGGCTCACAGTCAACACTGTTTACAGTGGGGACGGGGCTTTGCTGACCTCAACTAGGGATGTTGTGAGTTGGTGGGGGGAGTACTTCGAGGAACTCCTCAATCCTACCAACACGTGCTCGGAAGAGGCAGAGTCGGAGAGCTCGGAGACGGGGCCTCCCATTTCTGGGGCTGAGGTTGCCGAGGTGGTTAAAAAGCTCCTCGGTGGCAAGGCCCCGGGGGTGGATGAGGTCCGTCCTGAGTTTCTCAAGGCTCTGGATGTTGTAGGGCTGTCTTGGCTGACACGCCTCTGCAGTATCGCGTGGACATCGGGGACAGTGCCTCTGGACTGGCAGATTGGCGTGGTGGTCCCCCTCTTATAAAAGGGGGACCGGAGGGTGTGTTCCAACTATAGGGGTATCACACTCCTCAGCCTCCCTGGTAAGGTCTATTCGGGGG
Organism: Leuresthes tenuis; assembly: GCF_036924035.1. NCBI lineage: Eukaryota > Metazoa > Chordata > Actinopteri > Atheriniformes > Atherinopsidae > Leuresthes > Leuresthes tenuis. Next base: position 28,979,889 of record NW_027325362.1, read on the forward strand.
TATTGGAGAGGAGGATCCGTCGGATAATCGAGCCTCGGATTCAGGAGATGCAGTGTGGCTTTCGTCCTGGCCGTGGAACAGTGGACCAGCTCTATACCCTCGGCAGGATCCTGGAGGGTGCATGGGAGTTCGCCCAACCAGTCTACATGTGTTTTGTGGACTTGGAGAAAGCGTTCGACCGTGTCCCTCGTGGAGTCCTGTGGGGGGTGCTCCGGGAATATGGAGTGCCGGACCCCTTGATAGGGGCCGTTCGGTCTCTGTATGACCGGTGCCAGAGTTTGGTCCGCATTGCCGGCAGTAAGTCGGATACGTTTCCGGTGAGAGTTGGACTCCGTCAGGGCTGCCCTTTGTCACCGATTCTGTTCCTAACTTTTATGGACAGAATTTCTAGGCGGAACCAGGGCGTTGAGGGTGTCCCATTTGGCGACCTCAGAATCGGGTCTCTGCTTTTTTGCAGATGATGTGGTTCTGTTAGCGTCGTCAGGCCGTGACCTTCAGCTCTCACTGGAGTGATTCGCAGCCGAGTGTGAAGCGGCTGGGATGAGAATCAGCACCTCCAAATCCGAGACTATGGTTCTCAGCCGGAAAAGGGTGGAATGCTCTCTCCGGGTTGGGAATGAGATCCTTCCCCAAGAGGAGGAGTTCAAGTATCTCGGGGTCTTGTTCACGAGTGACGGACGAATGGAGCGGGAGATTGACGGGCGGATCGGTGCGGCGCCTGCAGTGTTGCAGGCTCTGCACCGACCCGTCGTTGTGAAGAGGGAGCTGAGCCAGAAGGCGAAGCTCTCTACTTACTGGTCAATCTACGTTCCCATCCTCACCTATGGTCACGAGTTGTGGGTAGTGACCGAAAGAACAAGATCGCGAATACAAGCGGCCGAAATGGGTTTCCTCCGCAGGGTGTCTGGGCTCTCCCTTAGAGATAGGGTGAGAAGCTCAGTCATCCGGGAGGGGCTCGGAGTAGAACCGCTGCTCCTCCGCATTGAGAGGAGTCAGATGAGGTGGCTCGGGCATCTGGTTAGGATGCCCCCTGGGCGCCTCCCTGGGGAGGTGTTCCGGGCACGTCCCACTGGGAGGAGACCCCGGGGGAGACCCAGGACACGTTGGAGAGACTATGTCTCTCGGCTGGCCTGGGAACGCCTCGGGGTCCCCCCGGAAGAGCTGGAGGAAGTGGCCGGGGACAGAGACGTCTGGGTTTCTCTGCTCAAGCTCCTGCCCCTGCGACCCGACCCCCGGATAAGCGGCAGATGATGGATGGATGGATGGATATATCCTCCACCAACCAGACTTACAACCCCCGACTAGGGTAGCAGAATTTCTAAGCATCTGTACCCCAAAACTACTATCAAAAATATATAAATTATTGTCTAAGATAGATGACACAATGTCTCTTCCATCCTCAAAATGGGAGGCAGATTTATCCATCAGTTCTGGTCATAGCTTCTAACCACAAATATGTTTGAACACCTTCATAAAGACTCGAAATCCTAATTTACAGCTCATACAATACAAAATCCTTCATAGAACACACTATACAGGACAAAGGATGTTCAGGATGGGTCTAACACACTCAAACATCTGCTCACATTGCACAGATAACACACCTGATGATTATGCACACGCTTTGTGGTTTTCTGCGCCTGTCCAGAAGTTCTGGCTTGAAGTCTGTGAGGACCTATCAACATGGCTAAAGTGTAGCATCCCTGCATGCCCCACACTGTGCATACTGGGTGACTTAGACAACATCAACATGGAAATTAACTCAGCACACATGGTTGTCACAGTGTTATGTATCGCAAAGAAAACTATTTTCATGAACTGGAAAGCGAAGAACAATTGTGTATTAACCAGTTTAGAAATTTTCTTTTAGATTATATTAGCATGGAAACAATGTCTGCCTCCTCAAAACATCAATTGGCTGGATTTCATTCTCTCTGGTCCCCTCTGATTAGTTTTATCACATAGTGGTGGTGGTGGGTTGCTGGGTGATGGTGGGTCTCAGGCCCGGGCTGCTGCGACTGGTGTGACCGGGTGGTTTGTTTGTTTGTTTTTTTATGTTGTTTGTTTGTTTTTTGTAGAGGTCCTCCTGGGTGGGGCTGGGTTGAGTGGGGTGGGGCGGGATGGGTACCTTCTGGGGGTACAGTAGCTCCCGGAATATGGTCGCTGCAGGCCCCGAGCCTGGTGAACATCAGGCCCTCCTACCCATTGTTGGCTCAAAGGTAGCGGGGATGCCTATTGCAGCCAGTCCCTGGCTGCCCTCTCTGGGGGAGAGTAGCTCCCCCGGTATATATCCCCATACCCCTCTCCCTTCTGGCTCCTGTACACAGCACACACTCACACATGAAGGGTTTTGGGGGCGTGTGTGTTCGGTGGGGTGTAGTGGATGGGGCCACGTAGGTGGTTCCCTTTGGTTGCACTCTGCAGTTCCCTGCCCCTGTTTTAATTTCACCTTAGACATTACTACTTATCAAACACACTCACACACACACATTAGGTCTTGGGGGGTGGTTACACTGAGTGGCATCTGGTGGGCGGGGCTCTTTGGGTATGTAGGCTGCCCAGAGTGCCGCGCTCCCAGTTCTACAAGTTTGGCTGCCCCTCAATTTTAATTGCTCACTATTAGAAAATATTGAAGAGCCAGAAGGGTGAGGGGAGGGGTCTTCTTCGCACACCCCTGCTTCCTGGTGTCTGCTCGGGGCAGGAGGGGCCAGGAGGATTAATTAATTGTTCTGCTGGTTCGGGGTCTGTGGTGGCTGGGGGGTTGCTGGCCTCCTGGTGTGCCCGCTGCACTACACCCCAGCAGAGTCGAGGGAGGTAGGATGTGTGGATGTGTGGATGTATGGGACGTGAAAGTGTGTGTGGTAATGATTGGGCCTGGATCTGGGACTTGCTGTCGCCTGGCCTGCCTGTGTTTCTCCCGATGGGGCATCAGCGTTGCCTCTCCCCACTGCTCGCGACTTCACCCACCTGTGGGCACGTCTTGACTCCCAGGGCACTTGGCCAGGGGCGCTGGGGCAGGCGCTGACCCACTTTGTGGCTGTCTGGGGCGCTTGGCCCTCCTGGGTATTGGGTGGGGCCTCTGCCGGGGGGTTTGGGGGCGCTCGGGCTCCTGGGGCCCAGGTCCAGTGCACGGCCCATGTCTGGGCGGCTGGGGCCTGGCGGGGTCGGTGGGCTGTTACCCCTGGTTCCCGGAGTGCCTCTGCCCTATGCTTATGGGGGCTCTTTCCGGGGGCTTCCTCTGCAGTCTTCTGGGTGGATGCGTGGTTGCCCCTGCGGTGGGCTGCCTGGGTTCTGTGCTCTGTGGGGGCTGCTGGTGGCCTGGGTCTTGTGGCCCTCTCTGCCTGCTTCTGATTGCTTGGGGGGGGGCTGTGGATTGTGGCCCTGTACGCTTATACACTCATAACTAAGCACGGTTATCATGTTGGTCCTGTGCCATGGGTGTTGCATGTTCTCACACACACACACACACATTCATTAGTCCAGTAGCATGGTCACTAAGCAGTTGATGTATTATCATGTCATCTCAGGTCATCTATATCCACAGCTGTGTTGTATGCGATTGCCGCTTCTTGTGCTTGTTTTTGTTTGTTTGTGTGTTTGTTTTTTCTCTGCTTGTCTGCTTTCAGGTGCTCCTGGTGGCGCTAAGGCTGGATTCCCCTCATAGGCCATGGATTGTTGTCTGTTTTGTTTTTTACAGGTGTAGCAGCTGGTTGTCTGGTTTTTGTTTCTATTTTTGTTCTGTTTCCTCTTCTTTCCTCTTCTTCTTTCCTTGTCCCCCGGTCCGGTTCAGTTCAGTTCATGTCATATATTGTAAACAGAAATAAATAAATGGGCATCAAGGGGAGCTTTACATTTATAAAACTTCCCTTGGCAAAACAAATCTGTTTGGCATCAAAGGTATTCAGACTACAATTCTTCTGACATAATGCTGAACAGGACAAGGGAAAAAAAAGTAAAGAAGACAGTTCTGCCGAAAGCCAGGGATAGACCTGTTCTAAGTTCTATACTTTTTAAAAGGGGCGTGTTTATCAACTGTGGAATTAGAAGATTTACAAAAATGGTCAAGTGCTAGATCTTCATCTGGGATTTTAACAGTGTCATATAACTATTCAACAGATCAGTTAAAAAAAAGCCTGCTCATGGAGATGTTTCAGGATCTGGATACCAAGCGTGGACCTAATGTTTTCATTTTTGCAATTCTGATACAGGCTATTGAGCAGTGATAACTAACACCAAGTTCAGATACTGCGGATTTTCTACCTTTGATTTGTTAAGATTGAGCCAATCAAGGACAACCTTGAAGGATCTCTTTGGTTTTGTAGGATCAGTAATTACCTGAGAAAGGTACACACCTTTTTTAAATGATCAGAGGCAGAGTTCAACTTGTTTAAATTAAAATTGCCACACAGAGATTGGGTTTAGGCCACATGCACACAGAATGACATCAACAAATATAAGAAATATTAAACATTTACACATAGATTTTTGAATATATGTAGAGGAATGATACTTTGAAATGTGCTCATTGCGGAGTTATGATCAGTTGAGTAATGAAGGTTGAACTATTCTGGGAAAGAGGTTCTATTCCCAGCATCATGATGGACACTCCTGATATAGAAGGTTTCGCTAACGCATTGGAATTGTTTTACTATTTTCATATGCATGTGCAATGAAGAATTGCTTGCTGCTGATAAATGCAAAGAAGAACAGCTTACACATAGATGCTCACATATAGGCTGCTGAATGCAATGAAGACCTGCTTATCAAGTAAAGTTCAATGTCAATGTGTAATATTCAATTAGGATTTGCAAAACAGTGAAGTTAAACAATGAATGGGTCCATAGTCGGTATGAGAAGACTACAGGAATATTTACCTGGGTGTACGTTCAAACAGAGATGAGAAAATTACGATAAATAATTGTTTGTTTGTTTGTTAGTATGTATAGGAATGTTATGTGTATAAACTGTGTTGAGTTATAGTTACTCAGTAGTGTCTCAGTGAAACAACCGACGGGGGAAGCCTTGCGGTGACAACAAAAGCAGTGTTTTACTGATCAGTCAAGTTGCTCCAGTGTACTCCATACAAACTGGTTGGCTACTGAAGGGATAGAAAATGGGGAATACTTGTTTTAAAGCAAACAAGGAATTAGATGGGAAAAATACATGTTTTAACGGGACCCAGACAATATTAAATACTCAGACAGATGGGAGAAGAAGTGTAGTTTTGTAGGAAATCACAAAATTATTACATAGAATTAGTGAAATCAATTGAAGAATGCCTTTCTGAAGAGCTGTTTACCACAGATGAGCAGCTTTGCGACCAAGCACATTGTAGATCGCTTTACTGCCAAAATGATCTAATTTAATGGATTGGTTTAGACATGCATAACAGCATTTTAAGAACAAAGAGAGAAACAAAAAGGGACAACGCTTCATGGTGGAAGGTGATGTATAAATAAGTGTGTATATGATGAAGGGGGTGGCAACACCCATTCCGAAATCCCGCCATTCCGACATCCCGCTATTCCGACATCCCACCATTCCGACATACCACCATTCCGACATGCAAACGTCCCACCATTCCGACATCCCACCATTGCGACATCCCGCTATTCTGACGTTCAAATGTCCCACCATTCCGACAAGGCTTTCCGTATAAGGAAATGTGTGTTACTCAACAGGTGAGTCCCTTCTTTCTGTTCATGCAATTTATATGTTTAACACATGTTTATAGACAAGCGTTATTAAAAACACAAAGTCTTGGTAACTGGAGGAGGAGAAGCAGTCCGCGGTGGTTTTCAATCACACACTCCAATGCCACTTGTTTCAACTTCCGAAAATTTAATCCAGGAAAAAAAGGCTTACAAACATGGACCAAAACGGCTCCATAACACGCACAAGAATCCAAAAGAAACGAAAGTTAACTAAAAGAAAGCAAATAAACAGTATGAAGTGGTCAAAATTGGTTTTACGCATGCCTATGTGCGTCTGGCACATGCGTCTTCGGGCTCTCCCACGTTGGTTTGTGGATGAAAGCTATATGTTCAGCTGTAATGTCATGTAAAAACAATCTCTACATGACATTGTGTGACCAGTTAGGTCCTTAAGATATCAACAGGCTGTATAAAGCTACAACCGTTGCGGCTGTGTGTTTGTGCCAAATGCGCAAAGCCCATCCACGCTTCCAAAAATTGGAGTGAGTACTCATAAATCACGTCAATAACATGAATAAACGTTTTTACTGAATTTTGTTGTGTTTTATACGTTCTATGCTGTCATTTCTCTCTTCTCCTATTGGCAAGGCAAGGCAGAGTGCTCGCAACTGTGTCCTGTGCAGTAGCCGTGATATCTGTAATTGCAATTATTACTTTTGCATATGATGACAGCGTGCGAAAGACGCATGGGCTCTGTGGAGAGCTCCGCTCCAGCTGGCTGCTGTGACAGCTCACTGACACTGTATTTCTGCTTAATCAGTTTCAGTCTCGCCAGAGTTACATTAATATCTGTATTTTTATATTTGAAATTCAGGGGATTTTGATAATAGATTATTAAAGTTTGTTTGCGAGGCTGTGGCCTCTGCATGTGCAAAGCTTGTGCGTCAAACTTTAGGGCGTATTTGCGCCGGCATATCATTAGTGCAAAATGTTTTGGGTAAAAAATAGGCTATTAAAAGGAACTGTCGGAATGGCGGTATGTTAAAAAAAACAAAAAACATACCGCCATTCCGACCATAGGAGGAAAAAAGTGTCGGAATGGTGGGACGTTTGATAAAAAATTAAGTGTCGCCATTCCGACAATTGGAGACCCATGTCGGAATGGCGAGATGTCGGAATGGCAGCATGTAACCATGATGAAGGAGAGACCATTTGAGCAGCACAGCCATTTCGCAGCACAGGGACAGCAGTCCAAGTTACAGGATCTCCCACGTGGTATCACCTGTCACATTGTGTCAAGGCATCAAAAGAAGAAAAAATCACCAAACTCAAGGACAAAAAGACAAAGACTCCGGTGAACGAAGACAGAGGACTGACAAACCAGAAATACAAAAGGATTCTCGATATCAAGATCCAGAAGAAGAGGCTAACAATGCCACGAACACTTACGATGCTGGGAATGATGCCAGCAATGAACAGAGAAGAAGATTCAGTGTCATCAATCTGCATTACGTGCCTCTAATGAGGGGGTGAATATAGAATCCTCAACGATTACAACGTCTCTGGGAACTGTGACAACAACAAGGTTTAAACCATTTTGATATATATTGTAAACTATTGTCTAAGGAATAGTGCTGAAAATGAGGTAAATCTAATCCACCACTGTCCTTGGTCTTCTGTAGGGTTTTTAAACTAATACGTGGTGGTTTGTTTTTCCACAGAAATTTGGAGATGCATGAATCTAGTGACTTAAACCAAGTAGCAGATGGTTTTATGGGGATCATTGAGAACAAATAGTTAACTTTTGGTAGTATCATCATTTTAATGGATGTAACTCTCCCCATAAGTGATATAGGTAAGGACTTCCAACGAGAGATCGTCCTCTACTGTCTTTAATAATTGCACATAATTTAGCTTTGTTAGCTCTGAGAGCCTGGAGGAAATGTTTATGCCTAAATATCTAATATTTCCTGACTGTAAAGTGATCGCAGGTATATTATGGACCCTACAGTTAATGGGCAGAACTGTGGTCTTAGACCAGTTGATAGAGTAGTCAGAAAGTGCTGAGAATTTATTTATGAGTGTGATCGTGTGACTGAGAGACGTCTGTGAGTTCTGAAGGAAAAGTAATACATCATCAGCATAAAGACTTATTTTATGCTCAATATTTTGGGATTAATTACTCACAAACGGGTAAGAAAAGGTAGTATTGCAAGACCATACATGATCAAAACAGGGAGCGGAGGTGGTTCAGCTGCAAGGTGTGAATGTCTGACTATAGTTTGTAAAAAGCGGGTAAGATAAGGTGCGAATGCCCGACAATGTATGATCAAAAGAGGGAGCGGAGGTTTTCGGCTGCAAGAAGGTCTGAATGTCCACCCAAAATTCCTGAAAAATGGGTAAAAAAAGGGTGCGAATGCCAAACCATACATCATCAAAAGCAGGAGTGGATGTGTTCGGCTACAAGAAGGTTTGAATGTCCGACCATAGTTTGTAAAAAGCGGGTAAGAAAAGGTTCGAATGCCCGAACATAGACCATCAAAAGATGGAGCGGAGGTGTTCCGCTGTAAGAATGTGTAAATGTCCGACCATAGTTGGTAAAAAGCGGGTAAGAAAAGGTTAAAATACCCGACTGTACACAATCAATAGCGGGAGCGGAGTTGTTTGGCTACAAGAAGGTGTGAAAGTCTGACCACGGTTTGTAAAAAGCGGGTAAGAAAAGGTTCGAATGCCCGAATATATACCATCAAAAGTGGGAGTGGATGTGTTCGGCTGCAAGAAGGTGTGAACTTCCGACCAAAGTTTGTAAAAAGCAGTTAAGAAAAGGTTCGAATATCCAACCAAACATAATCAAAAGCGGGAAAAGAGCTGTTCGACTGCAAGTAGGTGTGAATGTCAGATCATAATTTGCAAAAAGCTGATGAGAAAGGGTGAGAATGCCCGGCTATACACCATCAAATGCGGGAGCGGAAGTTTTTGGCTGTGAGTAGGTGTGAATGTCCGACCATAATTGCTGAAAAATGTGTTAGAAGAGACTAGAATGCCGGACAATACATCATCAAATGCGGGAGCGGAGTTGTTCGGCTGTGAGTAGGTGTGAATCTCCGAGCATAGTTTGTAAAAAGGGGGTAAGAATAGGTTCGAATGCCCGAACATACACTATCAAAACAGGGAGCTGAGGTGGCTCAGCTGCAAGGTGTGAATGTCTGACTATAGTTTGTAAAAAGCGGGTAAGAAAAGGTTCAAGTGCCTGACTATACACCATCAAAAGCGGGAGCAGAGGTGTTCCGCTGTAAGACGGTGTGAATGTCCGACCATAGTTGGTAAAAAGCGGGTAAGAAAAGGTTAAAATACCCGACTGTACACAATCAATAGCCGGAGAGGACGTGTTCAGCTGCAAGAAGGTGTGAATGTCCACCCATAATTACTGAAAAATGGGTAAGAAAAGGTGCGAATGCCCAACCATACATTATCAAAAGCAGGTGTGAATGTCAGATCATAATTTGCAAAAAGCTGATGAGAAAGGGTGAGAATGCCCGACTATACACCATCAAATGCGGGAGCGGAGTTGTTCGGCTGTGAGTAGGTGTGAATCTCTGACCATAATTGCTGAAAAATGTGTTAGAAAAGGTAAGAATGCCGGTCCATACATCATCAAAAGCGGGAGAGGTGGTGTTCGACTGCAAGTAGGTGTGAATGTCCAGCCATAAATACTAACAAACGGGTAAGAAAAGGTAGTATTGCCAGACCATACATGATCAAAACAGGGAGCGGAGGTGGTTCAGCTGCAAGAAGGTGTGAATGTCCGACTAAAGTTCAAATATATTAACAAAAGCGGGAGGAGAGGTCTTCGGATGAGAGTGGTTGAGAATTTCCAACCATAATCTATAAAATGCGGTGAAAAAAAAGGTGTGATAGAACACTAAAAGGTGGAGCGGAAGTGTTCGGCTGCAAGAAGGTGTGAATGTCCGACTATATTTGGTGAAAAGCAGGTGAAGCAAGGTCTGAATGCCCAACCTTACATCATCAAAAGCGAGATCAGAGGTGTTTGGCTGCATGAAGGCCATAGTTTGCCAAAAGCGGGTAAGCTGCGAATGACCGACTAAATATCAACAAAAGGTCTTCGGATGCAAGTGGGTGTGAATATCCCACCATACAGGTATGGTCGAGAGGAAGCTGTGAACAGCTGACCATAGTTGGCAAAAAGCGGGTGAGAAAAGGTGCGAATGTCCAACCATACATGATCAAAACAGGGAGCGGAGGTGTTTGGCTGTGACAAGGTGTGAATGTCCACCCAAAATTAATGAAAAGCGGGCAACAAGTAGGTTTGAATGCCCAACCATACATCATCAAAAGCAGGAGTGGATGTGTTCGGCTACAAGGTTTGAATGTCCGAGCATAGTTTGTAAAAAGCGGGTAAGAAAAGGTTCGAATGCCCAAACATACACCATCAAAAGAGGGAGCGGAGGTGTTCCGCTGTAAGAAGGTGTGAATGTCCGACCATAGTTGGTAAAAAAACGGGTAAGAAAAGGTTAAAATACCCGACTGTACACAATCAATAGCGGGAGCGGATGTGTTTGGCTACAAGAATGTGTGACAGTCCGACCATGGTTTGTAAAAAACGGGTAAGAAAAGGTGCGAATGCCCGACAATGTATGATCAAAAGAGGGAGCGGAGGTTTTCGGCTACAAGAAGGTTTGAATGTCCGACCATAGTTTGTAAAAAGCGGGTAAGAAAAGGTTCAAATGCCTGACTATACACAATCAATAGCGGGAGCGGAGTTGTTCGGCTACAAGAAGGTGTGAAAGTTCAACCATGGTTTGTAAAAAGCTGCTAAGAAAAGGTTCGAATGCCCGAATATATACCATCAAAAGCGGAAGCGGAGGTGTTCGGCTGCAAGAAGGTGTGAACGTCCGACCAAAGTTTGCAAAAAGCAGTTAAGAAAAGGTTCGAATGCCCGAATATATACCATCAAAAGCGGGAGCAGAGCTGTTCGACTGCAAGTAGGTGTGAATGTCCAGCCATAATTACTCACAAACGGGTAAGAAAATGTAGTATTGCCAGACCATACATGATCAAAACAGGGAGCTGAGGTGGTTCAGCTGCAAGGTGTGAATGTCTGACTATAGTTTGTAAAAAGCGGGTAAGACAAGGTGCGAATGCCCGACAATGTATGGTCAAAAGAGGGAGTGGAGGTCTTCGGCTGCAAGGTCTGAATGTCCAACCATAATTTCTAAAAACCGGGTAAGAAAAGGCTCGAAAGCCCGACTATACACAATCAAAGCGGGAGCGGGAGGTTTTCAGCTGAAAATCCTTCACTCAAACCAAGTGAAAACTGCTTTGTCCTTCATATTTATCAATGTCTAGATCGACTTCAACAAAGAACAACATTGTACTTTGCAGTAAAGAAAGAGCAAATCAAAAGTTTTAGGAATCCGAGAATAAGCTTATTTTCATGAGTTCTGCACGATTATTGATTTTACTATAAATGAATGCCTTCACTCAAACTATGTTAAAACTGCTTTGTCCTTCATATTTATCAATGTCTAGATTGACTTCAACAAAGAACAACACTGGATTTTGCAGTAGAAGAAAGAGCAACACTGAAGGATCAGTAATCCGAGAATAAGCTTATTTTCATACGTTCTGCATGATTTGGGATTTTATGTATAAAATGAATTCCTTCACTCAAACCAAGTTAAAACTGCTTTGTCCTTCATATTTATCAATGTCTAGATTGACTTCAACAAAGAACAACATTGTATTTTGCAGTAGAAGAAAAAGCAAAACTGAAGGATCAGGAATCCGAGAATAAGCTTCTTTTCATACGTTTTGAATGATTTGGGATTTTATGTATAAAATGAATTCCTTCACTCAAACCAAGTGAAAACTGCTTTGTCCTTCATATTTATCAATGTCTAGATTGACTTCAACAAAGAACAACATTGTATTTTGCAGTAGAAGAAATAGCAACACTGAAGGATCAGGAATCCGAAAACAAGCTTATTTTCATACGTTCTGCTTGATTTGGGATTTTGCTATAAAATTAATTCCTTCACTCAAACAAAGTGGAAACTGCTTTGTCCTTCATATTTATCAATGTCTATATAAATTTCAACAAAGAACAAGGCGGTATTTTTCATTATAGGAAAGAGCAACACTGGAGGATCAGGAATCCGAGAAAAAGCTTACTTTCGTGAGTCCTGCACGATTTCGGATTTTCCTATAAAATGAATTGCTTTGCTCAAACCAAGTTAAAATTGTTTTGTCCTTCATAGTTATCCATGTCTAAAATGTATCAAGCATAAAGTTCCTCATATTACCCTGAATGAGAAAGAAGCATCCCTTTGGTTGAGCAATACGTTCCTTTTGCGGAGTTATGCATGATTTCGGATTTTGCTATAAAATTCATTCCTTCACACCTTTTTTTTCACCACATTTTATAGATTATGGTTGGAAATTCTCAACCACTCTAATCCGAAGACCTCTCCTCCCGCTTTTGTTAATATATTTGAACTTTAGTTGGACATTCACCCCTTTTTGCAGCTAAACCACCTCCGCTCCCTGTTTTGATCATGTATGGTCAAGCAATACTACATTTTCTTACCCATTTGTGAGTAATTATGGCTGGATATTCACACCTACTTGCAGCCGAACACCTCCGCTTCCGCTTTTGATGGTATATATTCGGGCATTCGAACCTTTTCTTACCAGCTTTTTACAATCGATGGTTGGACTTTCACACCTTGTAGCCGAACAACTCCGCTCCCGCTATTGATTGTGTACAGTCGGGAATTTTAAACTTTTCTTACCCGCTTTTTACCAACTATGGTCGGACATTCACACCGTCTTACAGCGGAACATCTCCGCTCCCGCTTTTGATGGTGTATAGTCAGGCATTTGAACCTTTTCTTACCCGCTTTTTACAAACTATGGTCGGATATTCAAACCTTCTTGTAGCCGAAAACCTCTGCTCTCTCTTTTGATTATACAATGTTGGGCATTCGCACCTTATCTTACCCGCTTTTTACAAACTATAGGCAGACATTCACACCTTGCAGCTGAACAACCTCAGCTCCCTGTTTTGATCATGTATGGTCTGGCAATACTACCTTTTCTTACCCGTTTGTGAGTAATTATGGCTGGACATTCACACCTACTTGCAGTCGAAAAGCTCTGCTCCCGCTTTTGATTATGTTTGGTTGGATATTCGAAACTTTTCTTAACTGCTTTTTACAAACTTTGGTCGGACGTTCACACCTTCTTGCAGCCGAACACCTCTGCTTCCGCTTTTGATGGTATATATTCGGGCATTCGAACCTTTTCTTAGCAGCTTTTTACAAACCATGGTTGAACTTTCACACCTTCTTGTAGCCGAACCACTCCGCTCCCGCTATTGATTGTGTACAGTCAGGTATTTTAACCTTTTCTTACCCGCTTTTTACCAACTATGGTCGGACATTCACACCGTCTTACAGCGGAACACCTCCGCTCCCGCTTTTGATGGTGTATAGTCAGGCATTTGAACCTTTTCTTACCCGCTTTTTACAAACTATGGTCGGACATTTAAACCTTCTTGTAGCCGAAAACCTCCGCTCCCTCTTTTGATCATACATTGTCGGGCATTCGCACCTTTTCTTACCCGTTTTTTACAAACCATGGTCGGACTGTCACACATTCTTGTAGCCAAACACATCCGCTCCCACTATTGATTGTGTACAGTCGGGTATTTTAACCTTTTCTTACCCGTTTTTTTACCAACTATGGTCAGACATTCACACCTTCTTACAGCGGAACACCTCCGCTCCCTCTTTTGATAGTGTATGTTCGGGCATTCGAATCTATTCTTACCCGCTTTTTACAAACTATGCTCGGAGATTCACACCTACTCACAGCCGAACAACTCCGCTCCCGCATTTGATGGTGTATAGTCGGGCATTCTCACCCTTTCTCATCAGCTTTTTGCAAATTATTATCTGACATTCACACCTACTTGCAGTCGAAATGCTCTGCTCCCGCTTTTGATTATGTTTGGTTGGATATTCGAAACTTTTCTTAACTGCTTTTTACAAACTTTGGTAGGACGTTCAAACTTTCAAGCAGCCGAACACCTCCGCTTCCGCTTTTGATTGTGTGCAGTCGGGTATTTTCACCTTTTCTTACCTGCTTTTTACAAACTTTGGTCGGACATTCAAACCTTCTTGTAGCCGAACACATCCACTCCTGCTTTTGATGATGTATGGTTGGGCATTCGCACCTTTTCTTACCCATTTTTCAGTAATTATTGGTGGACATTCAGACCTTCTTGCAGCTGAACACCTCTGCTCCCTCTTTTGATCATGTATGGTCTGTCAATACTACCTTTTCTTACCCATTTGTGAGTAATTATGGCTGGACATTCACACCTACTTGCAGCCGAACACCACCTCTCCCGCTTTTGATGATGTATTGTCCGGCATTCTAGTCTCTTCTAACACATTTTTCAGCAATTATGGTCGGACATTCACACCTACTCACAGCCGAACACTTCCGCTACCGCATTTGATGGTGTATAGCCGGGCATTCTCACCCTTTCTCATCAGCTTTTTGCAAATTATGATCTGACATTCACACCTACTTGCAGTCGAACAGCTCTGCTCCCGCTTTTGATTATGTTTGGTTGGATATTCGAACCTTTTCTTAACTGCTTTTTACAAACTTTGGTCGGACGTTCACACCTTCTTGCAGCCGAACACCTCCACTTCCGCTTTTGATGGTATATATTCGGGCATTCGAACCTTTTCTTACCCGCTTTTTACAAACCGTGGTCGGACTTTCACACCTTCTTGTAGCCGAACAACTCCGCTCCCGCTATTGATTGTGTACAGTCGGGTAGTTTAACCTTTTCTTACCCGCTTTTTACCAACTATGGTCGGACATTTACACCTTCTTACAGCGGAACACCTCCGCTCCCTCTTTTGATGGTCTATGTTCGGGCATTCGAACCTTTTCTTACCCGCTTTTTACAAACTATGGTCGGACATTCAAACCTTCTTCTAGCCGAACACATCCACTCCTGCTTTTGATGATGTATGGTTTGGCATTCGCACCCTTTTTTTACCCATTTTTCAGGAATTATGGGTGGACATTCAGACCTTCTTGCAGCCGAAAACCTCCGCTCCCTCTTTTGATCATGCATTGTCGGGCATTCGCACCTTGTCTTACCCGCTTTTTATAAACTTTAGTTGGACATTCACACCTTCTTGCAGCTGAACGACCTCCGCTCCCTGTTTTGATCATGTATGGTCTGGCAACACTACCTTTTCTTACCCGTTTGTGAGTAATTAATCCCAAAATATTGAGCATAAAATAAGTCTTTATGCTGATGATGTATTACTTTTCCTTCAGAACTCACAGACGTCTCTCACTCACACGATCACACTCATAAATAAATTCTCAACACTTTCTGACTACTCTATCAACTGGTCTAAGACCACAGTTCTGCCCATTAACTGTAGGGTCCATAATATACCTGCGATCACTTTACAGTCAGGAAATATTAGATATTTAGGCATAAACATTTCCTCCAGGCTCTCAGAGCTAACAAAGCTAAATTATGTGCAATTATTAAAGACAGTAGAGGACGATCTCTCTCGTTGGAAGTCCTTACCTATATCACTTATGGGGAGAATTACATCCATTAAAATGATGATACTACCAAAAGTTAACTATTTGTTCTCAATGATCCCCTTAAAACCATCTGCTACTTGGTTTAAGTAACTAGATTCATGCATCTCCAAATTTCTGTGGAAAAACAAACCACCACGTATTAGTTTAAAAACCCTACAGAAGACCAAGGACAATGGTGGATTAGATTTACCTCATTTTCAGCACTATTCCTTAGCCAATAGGTTACAATATATATCAAAATGGTTTAAACCTTGTTTTTGTCACAGTTCCCAGAGACGTTGTAATCGTTGAGGATTCTATATTCACCCCCTCATTAGAGGCACGTGTTGCAGATTGATGACACTGAATCTTCTTCTCTGTTCATTGCTGGCATCATTCCCAGCATCGTAAGTGTTCGTGGCATTGTTAGCCTCTTCTTCTGGATCTTGATATCGAGAATCCTTTTGTATTTCTGGTTTGTCAGTGCTCTCTCTTCGTTCACCGGCGTCTTCGTCTTTTTGTCCTTGAGTTTGGTGATTTTTTCTTCTTTTGATGCCTTGACACAATGTGACAGGTGATACCACGTGGGAGATCCTGTAACTTGGACTGCTGTCCCTGTGCTGCGAAATGGCTGTGCTGCTCAAATGGTCTCTCCTTCATCATGGTTACATGCTGCCATTCCGACATCTCGCCATTCCGACATGGGTTTCCAATTGTCGGAATGGCGACACTTAATTTTTTATCAAACGTCCCACCATTCCGACACTTTTTTCCTCCTATGGTCGGAATGGCGGTATGTTTTTTTTTTTTTAACATACCGCCATTCCGACAGTTCCTTTTAATAGCCTATTTTTTACCCAAAACATTTTGCACTAATGATATGCCGGCGCAAATACGCCCTAAAGTTTGGCGCACAAGCTCTGCACATGCAGAGGCCACAGCCTCGCAAACAAACTTTAATAATCTATTATCAAAATCCCCTGAATTTCAAATATAAAAATACAGATATTAATGTAACTCTGGCGAGACTGAAACTGATTAAGCAGAAATACATTGTCAGTGAGCTGTCAAAGCAGCCAGCTGGAGCGGAGCTCTCCACAGAGACCATGCGTCTTTTGCACGCTGTCATCATATGCAAAAGTAATAATTGCACAGATATCACGGCTACGGCACAGGACACAGTTGCGAGCACTCTGCCTTGCCTTGCCAATAGGAGAAGAGAGAAATTACAGCATAGAACGTATAAAACACAACAAAATGCAGTAAAAACGTTTATTCATGTTATTCACGTGATTTATGAGTACTCGCTCCAATTTTGGGAAGCGCGGATGGGCTTTGCGCATTTGGCACAAACACACAGCCGTTGCGCAAGGCTTTATACAGCCTGTTGATATCTTAAGGACGTAACTGGTCACACCTGGGAGTAAATGTCATGTAGAGATTGTTTTTACATGACATTACAGCTGAACATATAGCTTTCATCCACAAACCAATGTGGGAGAGCCCGAAGACGCATGTGCCAGACGCACATAGGCATGCGTAAAACCAATTTTGACCACTTCATACTGTTTATTTGCTTTCTTTTAGTTAATTTTCTTTTCTTTTGGATTCTTGTGCGTGTTATGGAGCCGTTTTGGTCCATGTTTGTAAGCCTTTTTTTCCTGGATTAAATTTTCGGAAGTTGAAACAAGTGGCATTGGAGTGTGTGATTGAAAACCACCGCGGACTCCTTCTCCTCCTCCAGTTGCCGAGACTTTGTGTTTTTAATAACGCTTGTCTATAAACATGTGTTAAACATATAAATTGCATGAACAGAAAGAAGGGACTCACCTGTTGAGTAACACACATTTCCTTATACAGAAAGCCTTGTCGGAATGGTGGGACATTTGAACGTCGGAATGGTGGGACGTTTGCATGTCGGAATGGTGGTATGTCGGAATGGTGGTATGTCGGAATGGTGGGATGTCGGAATAGCGGGATTTCGGAATGGCGGGATTTCGGAATGGGTGTTGCCACCCCCTTCATCATATACACACTTATTTATACATCACCTTCCACCATGAAGCGTTGTCCCTTTTTGTTTCTCTCTTTGTTCTTAAAATGCTTTTATGCATGTCTAAACCAATCCATTAAATTAGATAATTTTGTCAGTAAAGCGATCTACATTGTGCTTGGTCGCAAAGCTGCTCATCTGTGGTAAACAGCTCTTCAGAAAGGCATTCTTCAATTGATTTCACTAATTCTATGTAATAATTTTGTGATTTCCTACAAAACTACACTTCTTCTCCCATCTGTCTGAGTATTTAATATTGTCTAGGTCCCGTTAAAACATGTATTTTTCCCATCTAATTCCTTGTTTGCTTTAAAACAAGAATTCCCCATTTTCTATCCCTTCAGTAGCCAACCAGTTTGTATGGAGTACACTGGAGCCACTTGACTGATCAGTAAAACACTGCTTTTGTTGTCACCGCAAGGCATCCCCCGTCGGTTGTTTCACTGAGACACTACTGAGTAACTATAACTCAACACAGTTTATACACGTAACATTCATATACATACTAACAAACAAACAAACAATTATTTATCGCGATTTTCTCATCTCTGTTTGAACGTACACCCAGGTAAATATTCCTGTAGTCTTCTCATACCGACTATGGACCCATTCATTGTTTAACTTCACTGTTTTGCAAATCCTAATTGAATATTACACATTGACATTGAACTTTACTGGATAAGCAGGTCTTCATTGCATTCAGCAACCTATATGTGAGCATCTATGTGTAAGCTGTTCTTCTTTGCATTTATCAGCAGCAAGCAATTCTTCATTGCACATGCATATGAAAATAGTAAAACAATTCCAATGCGTTAGCGAAACCTTCTATATCAGGAGTGTCCATCATGATGCTGGGAATAGAACCTCTTTCCCAGAATAGTTCAACCTTCATTACTCAACTGATCATAACTCCGCAATGAGCACATTTCAAAGTATCATTCCTCTACATGTATTCAAAAATCTATGTGTAAATGTTTAATATTTCTTATATTTGTTGATGTCATTCTGTGTGCATGTGGCCTAAACCCAATCTCTGTGTGGCAATTTTAATTTAAACAAGTTGAACTCTGCCTCTGATCATTTAAAAAAGGTGTGTACCAATATCAACCTTTCTCAGGTAATTACTGATCCTACAAAACCAAAGAGATCCTTCAAGGTTGTCCCTGATTGGCTCAATCTTAACAAATCAAAGGTAGAATATCCGCAGTATCTGAACTTGGTGTTAGTTATCACTGCTCAATAGCCTGTATCAGAATTGCAAAAATGAAAACATTAGGTCCACGCTTGGTATCCGGATCCTGAAACATCTCCATGAGCAGGCTTTTTTTTAACTGATCTGTTGAATAGTTATATGACACTGTTAAAATCTCAGATGAAGATCTAGCACTTGACCATTTTTGTAAATCTTCTAATTCCATAGTTGATAAACATGCCCCTTTTAAAGAGTATAGAACTTAGAACAGGTCTAGTCCCTGACTTTCGGCAGAACTGTCTTCTTTACTTTTTTTTTTTTTTCCCCTTGTCCTGTTCAGCATTATGTCAGAAGAATTGTAGTCTGAATACCTTTGATGCCAAACAGATTTGCTTTGCCAAGGGAAGTTTTATAAATGTAAAGCTCCCCTTGATGCCCATTTATTTATTTCTGTTTACAATATATGACATGAACTGAACTGAACCGGACCGGGGGACAAGGAAAGAAGAAGAGGAAAGAAGAGGAAACAGAACAAAAATAGAAACAAAAACCAGACAACCAGCTGCTACACCTGTAAAAAACAGACAGCAATCCATGGCCTCTGAGGGGAATCCAGCCTTAGCGCCACCAGGAGCACCTGAAAGCAGACAAGCAGAGAAAAAACAAACACACAAACAAACAAAAACAAGCACAAGAAGCGGCAATCGCATACAACACAGCTGTGGATATAGATGACCTGAGATGACATGATAATACATCAACTGCTTAGTGACCATGCTACTGGACTAATGAATGTGTGTGTGTGTGTGTGAGAACATGCAACACCCATGGCTCAGGACCTACATGATAACCGTGCTTAGTTATGAGTGTATAAGCGTACAGGGCCACAATCCACAGCCCCCCCCCCCAAGCAATCAGAAGCAGGCAGAGAGGGCCACAAGACCCAGGCCACCAGCAGCCCCCACAGAGCACAGAACCCAGGCAGCCCACCGCAGGGGCAACCACGCATCCACCCAGAAGACTGCAGAGGAAGCCCCCGGAAAGAGCCCCCATAAGCATAGGGCAGAGGCACTCCGGGAACCAGGGGTAACAGCCCACCGACCCCGCCAGGCCCCAGCCACCCAGACATGGGCCGTGCACTGGACCTGGGCCCCAGGAGCCCGAGCGCCCCCAAACCCCCCGGCAGAGGCCCCACCCAATACCCAGGAGGGCCAAGCGCCCCAGACAGCCACAAAGTGGGTCAGCGCCTGCCCCAGCGCCCCTGGCCAAGTGCCCTGGGAGTCAAGACGTGCCCACAGGTGGGTGAAGTCGCGAGCAGTGGGGAGAGGCAACGCTGATGCCCCATCGGGAGAAACACAGGCAGGCCAGGCGACAGCAAGTCCCAGATCCAGGCCCAATCATTAACACACACACTTTCACGTCCCATACATCCACACATCCACACATCCTACCTCCCTCGACTCTGCTGGGGTGTATTGCAGCGGGCACACCAGGAGGCCAGCAACCCCCCAGCCACCACAGACCCCGAACCAGCAGAACAATTAATTAATCCTCCTGGCCCCTCCTGCCCCGAGCAGACACCAGGAAGCAGGGGTGTGCGAAGAAGACCCCTCCCTCACAATACGTTTGGGCCTGCCAGGTCTGAAAAGGTAAGAATGCCGGTCCATACATCATCAAAAGCGGGAGAGCTTGTACACCCTATCTCTAAGGGAGAGCCCAGACACCCTGCGGAGGAAACCCATTTCGGCCGCTTGTATTCGCGATCTTGTTCTTTCGGTCACTACCCACAACTCGTGACCATAGGTGAGGATGGGAACGTAGATTGACCAGTAAGTAGAGAGCTTCGCCTTCTGGCTCAGCTCCCTCTTCACAACGACGGGTCGGTGCAGAGCCTGCAACACTGCAGGCGCCGCACCGATCCGCCCGTCAATCTCCCGCTCCATTCGTCCGTCACTCGTGAACAAGACCCCGAGATACTTGAACTCCTCCTCTTGGGGAAGGATCTCATTCCCGACCCGGAGAGAGCTTCTCAAACTACAAAATTTTTTTAATTGTTGAAACTTGATTTGAAGTGGATAAATAAGGAAGACAAACAGTTTTAAGTCAGGCTGATAGCAATTAATTTTATAGCAAAATCTGTATTTCGTCATTTGTCGAGAGATGCTTATTGCTGAAGAAGTTCTTTCTCATTCTACAAAGTACAACGTTGTTTATCATTGAAACTTGATTAGACATGAATAAATATGAAGGACAAAGCAGTCTTAACTTGGTTTGAGTTAAGGAATTCGTTTTATAGGAGAATCCGAATTCGTGCATAACTCGTAAAATAGAGCATATTTTCGGATTCCTGAAGAATGAGTCTGGTTCTTTCTCATAATACAAAGTTTGTTGTTTATTGTTGAAACTTGATCAGACCGTTAGATATAGTCGGACTCACCTCGACGCACGGCTTGGGATCTGGAACCAGTACTCTTGAGAGGGGTTGGACTCTCTTCCACTCTGGAGTTGCCCGTGGTGAGAGGCGCAGAGCAGGTGTGGGCATACTTATTGCCCCCCGGCTGTGTGCCAGTACATTGGGGTTTACCCCAGTGAACGAGAGGGTAGCCTCCCTCCGCCTTGGGTGGGGGGACGAGTCCTGACTGTTGTTTGTGCCTATGCGCCAAACAGCAGTTCAGAGTACCTACCCTTTTTGGAGTCTCTGGGGGAGGCACTGGAGAATGCTCCTACCGGAGACTCCCTCATTCTGCTGGGGGACTTCAATGCTCACGTGGGCAATGACAGTGAGACCTGGAGGGGTGTGATTGGGAGGAACGGCCCCCCCGATCTGAATCAGAGTGGTGTTATGTTGTTGGA
Source organism: Leuresthes tenuis (assembly GCF_036924035.1). Classification (NCBI taxonomy): domain Eukaryota; kingdom Metazoa; phylum Chordata; class Actinopteri; order Atheriniformes; family Atherinopsidae; genus Leuresthes; species Leuresthes tenuis. The sequence continues at coordinate 29,001,289 of NW_027325362.1, forward strand.
CTTCTGTGCCAGTCATAGACTGTCCATAACGAACACCATGTTTAGGCATAAGGGTGTCCATATGTGCACTTGGCACCAGGACACCCTTGGCCGCAGTTCGATGATCGACTTTGTGGTTGTATCATCGGACTTGCGGCCGTATGTCCTGGACACTCGGGTGAAGAGAGGGGCGGAGCTGTCAACTGATCACCACCTGGTGGTGAGTTGGCTCCGCTGGTGGGGGAGGATGCCGATCAGACCTGGCAGGCCCAAACGTATTGTGGCCCCAGCCGAGGCAGCTGGTCGGAGTTGTGGCCGTAAGGTGGTCGGTGCCTGTCGTGGCGGCAACCCTCGAACCTGCTGGTGGACACCAGTGGTGAGGGAAGCCGTCAAGCTGAAGAAGGAGTCCTATCGGGCCTTTTTGGCCAGTGGGACCCTGGAAGAAGCTGATAGGTACCGACGGGCCAGACGGGCCGCGGCTTTGGCGGTTGCTGAGGCAAAAACTCGGGCCTGGGAGGAGTTCGGTGAGACCATGGAGAACGATTTCCGGACGGCCTCGAAAAGATTCTGGTCCACCATCCGGCGTCTCAGGGGGGGGAAGTGGCTCACAGTCAACACTGTTTACAGTGCGGACGGGGCTTTGCTGACCTCAACTAGGGATGTTGTGAGTCGGTGGGGGGAGTACTTCGAGGAACTCCTCAATCCTACCAACACGTGCTCGGAAGAGGCAGAGTCGGAGAGCTCGGAGACGGGGCCTCCCATTTCTGGGGCTGAGGTTGCCGAGGTGGTTAAAAAGTTCCTCGGTGGCAAGGCCCCGGGGATGGATGAGGTCCGTCCTGAGTATCTCAAGGCTCTGGATGTTGTAGGGCTGTCTTGGCTGACACGCCTCTGCAGTATCGCGTGGACATCGGGGACAGTGCCTCTGGACTGGCAGATTGGGGTGGTGGTCCCCCTCTTTAAAAAGGGGGACCGGAGGGTGTGTTCCAACTATAGGGGTATCACACTCCTCAGCCTCCCTGGTAAGGTCTATTCGGGGGTATTGGAGAGGAGGATCCGTCGGATAATCGAGCCTCGGATTCAGGAGATGCAGTGTGGCTTTCGTCCTGGCCGTGGAACAGTGGACCAGCTCTATACCCTCGGCAGGATCCTGGAGGGTGCATGGGAGTTCGCCCAACCAGTCTACATGTGTTTTGTGGACTTGGAGAAAGCGTTCGACCGTGTCCCTCGTGGAGTCCTGTGGGGGGTGCTCCGGGAATATGGAGTGCCGGACCCCTTGATAGGGGCCGTTCGGTCTCTGTATGACCGGTGCCAGAGTTTGGTCCGCATTGCCGGCAGTAAGTCGGATACGTTTCCGGTGAGAGTTGGACTCCGTCAGGGCTGCCCTTTGTCACCGATTCTGTTCCTAACTTTTATGGACAGAATTTCTAGGCGGAGCCAGGGCGTTGAGGGTGTCCCATTTGGCGACCTCAGAATCGGGTCTCTGCTTTTTGCAGATGATGTGGTTCTGTTAGCGTCGTCAGGCCGTGACCTTCAGCTCTCACTGGAGTGATTCGCAGCCGAGTGTGAAGCGGCTGGGATGAGAATCAGCACCTCCAAATCCGAGACTATGGTTCTCAGCCGGAAAAGGGTGGAATGCTTTCTCCGGGTCGGGAATGAGATCCTTCCCCAAGAGGAGGAGTTCTGATCATTTAAAAAAGGTGTGTACCAATATCAACCTTTCTCAGGTAATTACTGATCCTACAAAACCAAAGAGATCCTTCAAGGTTGTCCCTGATTGGCTCAATCTTAACAAATCAAAGGTAGAATATCCGCAGTATCTGAACTTGGTGTTAGTTATCACTGCTCAATAGCCTGTATCAGAATTGCAAAAATGAAAACATTAGGTCCACGCTTGGTATCCGGATCCTGAAACATCTCCATGAGCAGGCTTTTTTTTAACTGATCTGTTGAATAGTTATATGACACTGTTAAAATCTCAGATGAAGATCTAGCACTTGACCATTTTTGTAAATCTTCTAATTCCATAGTTGATAAACATGCCCCTTTTAAAGAGTATAGAACTTAGAACAGGTCTAGTCCCTGACTTTCGGCAGAACTGTCTTCTTTACTTTTTTTTTTTTTTCCCCTTGTCCTGTTCAGCATTATGTCAGAAGAATTGTAGTCTGAATACCTTTGATGCCAAACAGATTTGCTTTGCCAAGGGAAGTTTTATAAATGTAAAGCTCCCCTTGATGCCCATTTATTTATTTCTGTTTACAATATATGACATGAACTGAACTGAACCGGACCGGGGGACAAGGAAAGAAGAAGAGGAAAGAAGAGGAAACAGAACAAAAATAGAAACAAAAACCAGACAACCAGCTGCTACACCTGTAAAAAACAGACAGCAATCCATGGCCTCTGAGGGGAATCCAGCCTTAGCGCCACCAGGAGCACCTGAAAGCAGACAAGCAGAGAAAAAACAAACACACAAACAAACAAAAACAAGCACAAGAAGCGGCAATCGCATACAACACAGCTGTGGATATAGATGACCTGAGATGACATGATAATACATCAACTGCTTAGTGACCATGCTACTGGACTAATGAATGTGTGTGTGTGTGTGTGAGAACATGCAACACCCATGGCTCAGGACCTACATGATAACCGTGCTTAGTTATGAGTGTATAAGCGTACAGGGCCACAATCCACAGCCCCCCCCCCCAAGCAATCAGAAGCAGGCAGAGAGGGCCACAAGACCCAGGCCACCAGCAGCCCCCACAGAGCACAGAACCCAGGCAGCCCACCGCAGGGGCAACCACGCATCCACCCAGAAGACTGCAGAGGAAGCCCCCGGAAAGAGCCCCCATAAGCATAGGGCAGAGGCACTCCGGGAACCAGGGGTAACAGCCCACCGACCCCGCCAGGCCCCAGCCACCCAGACATGGGCCGTGCACTGGACCTGGGCCCCAGGAGCCCGAGCGCCCCCAAACCCCCCGGCAGAGGCCCCACCCAATACCCAGGAGGGCCAAGCGCCCCAGACAGCCACAAAGTGGGTCAGCGCCTGCCCCAGCGCCCCTGGCCAAGTGCCCTGGGAGTCAAGACGTGCCCACAGGTGGGTGAAGTCGCGAGCAGTGGGGAGAGGCAACGCTGATGCCCCATCGGGAGAAACACAGGCAGGCCAGGCGACAGCAAGTCCCAGATCCAGGCCCAATCATTAACACACACACTTTCACGTCCCATACATCCACACATCCACACATCCTACCTCCCTCGACTCTGCTGGGGTGTATTGCAGCGGGCACACCAGGAGGCCAGCAACCCCCCAGCCACCACAGACCCCGAACCAGCAGAACAATTAATTAATCCTCCTGGCCCCTCCTGCCCCGAGCAGACACCAGGAAGCAGGGGTGTGCGAAGAAGACCCCTCCCTCACAATACGTTTGGGCCTGCCAGGTCTGAAAAGGTAAGAATGCCGGTCCATACATCATCAAAAGCGGGAGAGCTTGTACACCCTATCTCTAAGGGAGAGCCCAGACACCCTGCGGAGGAAACCCATTTCGGCCGCTTGTATTCGCGATCTTGTTCTTTCGGTCACTACCCACAACTCGTGACCATAGGTGAGGATGGGAACGTAGATTGACCAGTAAGTAGAGAGCTTCGCCTTCTGGCTCAGCTCCCTCTTCACAACGACGGGTCGGTGCAGAGCCTGCAACACTGCAGGCGCCGCACCGATCCGCCCGTCAATCTCCCGCTCCATTCGTCCGTCACTCGTGAACAAGACCCCGAGATACTTGAACTCCTCCTCTTGGGGAAGGATCTCATTCCCGACCCGGAGAGAGCTTCTCAAACTACAAAATTTTTTTAATTGTTGAAACTTGATTTGAAGTGGATAAATAAGGAAGACAAACAGTTTTAAGTCAGGCTGATAGCAATTAATTTTATAGCAAAATCTGTATTTCGTCATTTGTCGAGAGATGCTTATTGCTGAAGAAGTTCTTTCTCATTCTACAAAGTACAACGTTGTTTATCATTGAAACTTGATTAGACATGAATAAATATGAAGGACAAAGCAGTCTTAACTTGGTTTGAGTTAAGGAATTCGTTTTATAGGAGAATCCGAATTCGTGCATAACTCGTAAAATAGAGCATATTTTCGGATTCCTGAAGAATGAGTCTGGTTCTTTCTCATAATACAAAGTTTGTTGTTTATTGTTGAAACTTGATCAGACCGTTAGATATAGTCGGACTCACCTCGACGCACGGCTTGGGATCTGGAACCAGTACTCTTGAGAGGGGTTGGACTCTCTTCCACTCTGGAGTTGCCCGTGGTGAGAGGCGCAGAGCAGGTGTGGGCATACTTATTGCCCCCCGGCTGTGTGCCAGTACATTGGGGTTTACCCCAGTGAACGAGAGGGTAGCCTCCCTCCGCCTTGGGTGGGGGGACGAGTCCTGACTGTTGTTTGTGCCTATGCGCCAAACAGCAGTTCAGAGTACCTACCCTTTTTGGAGTCTCTGGGGGAGGCACTGGAGAATGCTCCTACCGGAGACTCCCTCATTCTGCTGGGGGACTTCAATGCTCACGTGGGCAATGACAGTGAGACCTGGAGGGGTGTGATTGGGAGGAACGGCCCCCCCGATCTGAATCAGAGTGGTGTTATGTTGTTGGACTTCTGTGCCAGTCATAGACTGTCCATAACGAACACCATGTTTAGGCATAAGGGTGTCCATATGTGCACTTGGCACCAGGACACCCTTGGCCGCAGTTCGATGATCGACTTTGTGGTTGTATCATCGGACTTGCGGCCGTATGTCCTGGACACTCGGGTGAAGAGAGGGGCGGAGCTGTCAACTGATCACCACCTGGTGGTGAGTTGGCTCCGCTGGTGGGGGAGGATGCCGATCAGACCTGGCAGGCCCAAACGTATTGTGGCCCCAGCCGAGGCAGCTGGTCGGAGTTGTGGCCGTAAGGTGGTCGGTGCCTGTCGTGGCGGCAACCCTCGAACCTGCTGGTGGACACCAGTGGTGAGGGAAGCCGTCAAGCTGAAGAAGGAGTCCTATCGGGCCTTTTTGGCCAGTGGGACCCTGGAAGAAGCTGATAGGTACCGACGGGCCAGACGGGCCGCGGCTTTGGCGGTTGCTGAGGCAAAAACTCGGGCCTGGGAGGAGTTCGGTGAGACCATGGAGAACGATTTCCGGACGGCCTCGAAAAGATTCTGGTCCACCATCCGGCGTCTCAGGGGGGGGAAGTGGCTCACAGTCAACACTGTTTACAGTGCGGACGGGGCTTTGCTGACCTCAACTAGGGATGTTGTGAGTCGGTGGGGGGAGTACTTCGAGGAACTCCTCAATCCTACCAACACGTGCTCGGAAGAGGCAGAGTCGGAGAGCTCGGAGACGGGGCCTCCCATTTCTGGGGCTGAGGTTGCCGAGGTGGTTAAAAAGTTCCTCGGTGGCAAGGCCCCGGGGATGGATGAGGTCCGTCCTGAGTATCTCAAGGCTCTGGATGTTGTAGGGCTGTCTTGGCTGACACGCCTCTGCAGTATCGCGTGGACATCGGGGACAGTGCCTCTGGACTGGCAGATTGGGGTGGTGGTCCCCCTCTTTAAAAAGGGGGACCGGAGGGTGTGTTCCAACTATAGGGGTATCACACTCCTCAGCCTCCCTGGTAAGGTCTATTCGGGGGTATTGGAGAGGAGGATCCGTCGGATAATCGAGCCTCGGATTCAGGAGATGCAGTGTGGCTTTCGTCCTGGCCGTGGAACAGTGGACCAGCTCTATACCCTCGGCAGGATCCTGGAGGGTGCATGGGAGTTCGCCCAACCAGTCTACATGTGTTTTGTGGACTTGGAGAAAGCGTTCGACCGTGTCCCTCGTGGAGTCCTGTGGGGGGTGCTCCGGGAATATGGAGTGCCGGACCCCTTGATAGGGGCCGTTCGGTCTCTGTATGACCGGTGCCAGAGTTTGGTCCGCATTGCCGGCAGTAAGTCGGATACGTTTCCGGTGAGAGTTGGACTCCGTCAGGGCTGCCCTTTGTCACCGATTCTGTTCCTAACTTTTATGGACAGAATTTCTAGGCGGAGCCAGGGCGTTGAGGGTGTCCCATTTGGCGACCTCAGAATCGGGTCTCTGCTTTTTGCAGATGATGTGGTTCTGTTAGCGTCGTCAGGCCGTGACCTTCAGCTCTCACTGGAGTGATTCGCAGCCGAGTGTGAAGCGGCTGGGATGAGAATCAGCACCTCCAAATCCGAGACTATGGTTCTCAGCCGGAAAAGGGTGGAATGCTTTCTCCGGGTCGGGAATGAGATCCTTCCCCAAGAGGAGGAGTTCAAGTATCTCGGGGTCTTGTTCACGAGTGACGGACGAATGGAGCGGGAGATTGACGGGCGGATCGGTGCGGCGCCTGCAGTGTTGCAGGCTCTGCACCGACCCGTCGTTGTGAAGACGGAGCTGAGCCAGAAGGCGAAGCTCTCTACTTACTGGTCAATCTACGTTCCCATCCTCACCTATGGTCACGAGTTGTGGGTAGTGACCGAAAGAACAAGATCGCGAATACAAGCGGCCAAAATGGGTTTCCTCCGCAGGGTGTCTGGGCTCTCCCTTAGAGATAGGGTGAGAAGCTCAGTCATCCGGGAGGGGCTCGGAGTAGAACCGCTGCTCCTCCGCATTGAGAGGAGTCAGATGAGGTGGCTCGGGCATCTGGTTAGGATGCCCCCTGGGCGCCTCCCTGGGGAGGTGTTCCGGGCACGTCCCACTGGGAGGAGACCCCGGGGGAGACCCAGGACACGTTGGAGAGACTATGTCTCTCGGCTGGCCTGGGAACGCCTCGGGGTCCCCCCGGAAGAGCTGGAGGAAGTGGCCGGGGACAGAGACGTCTGGGTTTCTCTGCTCAAGCTGCTGCCCCCGCGACCCGACCCCCGGATAAGCGGCAGATGATGGATGGATGGATGGATATATCCTCCACCAACCAGACTTACAACCCCCGACTAGGGTAGCAGAATTTCTAAGCATCTGTACCCCAAAACTACTATCAAAAATATATAAATTATTGTCTAAGATAGATGACACAATGTCTCTTCCATCCTCAAAATGGGAGGCAGATTTATCCATCAATTCTGGTCATAGCTTCTAACCACAAATATGTTTGAACACCTTCATAAAGACTCGAAATCCTAATTTACAGCTCATACAATACAAAATCCTTCATAGAACACACTATACAGGACAAAGGATGTTCAGGATGGGTCTAACACACTCAAACATCTGCTCACATTGCACAGATAACACACCTGATGATTATGCACACGCTTTGTGGTTTTCTGCGCCTGTCCAGAAGTTCTGGCTTTAAGTCTATGAGGACCTATCAACATGGCTAAAGTGTAGCATCCCTGCATGCCCCACACTGTGCATACTGGGTGACTTAGACAACATCAACATGGAAATTAACTCAGCACACATGGTTGTCACAGTGTTATGTATCGCAAAGAAAACTATTCTCATGAACTGGAAAGCGAAGAACAATCTGTGTATTAACCAGTTTAGAAATTTTCTTTTAGATTATATTAGCATGGAAACAGTGTCTGCCTCCTCAAAACATCAATTGGCTGAATTTCATTCTCTCTGGTCCCCTCTGATTAGTTTTATCACATAGTGGTGGTGGTGGGTTGCTGGGTGATGGTGGGTCTCAGGCCCGGGCTGCTGCGACTGGTGTGACCGGGTGGTTTGTTTGTTTTTTTATGTTGTTTGTTTGTTTTTTGTAGAGGTCCTCCTGGGTTGGGTTGGGTTGACTGGGGTGGGGCGGGATGGGTACCTTCTGGGGGTACAGTAGCTCCCGCAATATGGTCGCTGCAGGCCCCAAGCCTGGTGGACATCAGGCCCTCCTGCCCATTGTTGGCTCCCAGGTAGCGGGGATGCCTATTGCAGCCAGTCCCTGGCTGCCCTCTCTGGGGGAGAGTAGCTCCCCCGGTATATATCCCCATACCCCTCTCCCTTCTGGCTCCTGTACACAGCACACACTCACACATGAAGGGTTTTGGGGGCGTGTGTGTTCGGTGGGGTGTAGTGGATGGGGCCACGTAGGTGGTCCCCTTTGGTTGCACTCTGCAGTTCCCTGCCCCTGTTTTAATTACACCTTAGACATTACTACTTATCAAACACACTCACACACACACATTAGGTCTTGGGGGGTGGTTACACTGAGTGGCATCTGGTGGGCGGGGCTCTTTGGGTATGTAGGCTGCCCAGAGTGCCGCGCTACCAGTTCTACAAGTTTGGCTGCCCCTCAATTTTAATTGCTCACTATTAGAAAATATAGAAGAGCCAGAAGGGTGAGGGGAGGGGTCTTCTTCGCACACCCCTGCTTCCTGGTGTCTGCTCGGGGCAGGAGGGGCCAGGAGGATTAATTAATTGTTCTGCTGGTTCGGGGTCTGTGGTGGCTGGGGGGTTGCTGGCCTCCTGGTGTGCCCGCTGCACTACACCCCAGCAGAGTCGAGGGAGGTAGGATGTGTGGATGTGTGGATGTATGGGACGTGAAAGTGTGTGTGGTAATGATTGGGCCTGGATCTGGGACTTGCTGTCGCCTGGCCTGCCTGTGTTTCTCCCGATGGGGCATCAGCGTTGCCTCTCCCCACTGCTCGCGACTTCACCCACCTGTGGGCACGTCTTGACTCCCAGGGCACTTGGCCAGGGGCGCTGGGGCAGGCGCTGACCCACTTTGTGGCTGTCTGGGGCGCTTGGCCCTCCTGGGTATTGGGTGGGGCCTCTGCCGGGGGGTTTGGGGGCGCTCGGGCTCCTGGGGCCCAGGTCCAGTGCACGGCCCATGTCTGGGCAGCTGGGGCCTGGCGGGGTCGGTGGGCTGTTACCCCTGGTTCCCGGAGTGCCTCTGCCCTATGCTTATGGGGGCTCTTTCCGGGGGCTTCCTCTGCAGTCTTCTGGGTGGATGCGTGGTTGCCCCTGCAGTGGGCTGCCTGGGTTCTGTGCTCTGTGGGGGCTGCTGGTGGCCTGGGTCTTGTGGCCCTCTCTGCCTGCTTCTGATTGCTTGGGGGGGGGGCTGTGGATTGTGGCCCTGTACGCTTATACACTCATAACTAAGCACGGTTATCATGTAGGTCCTGTGCCATGGGTGTTGCATGTTCTCACACACACACACACACATTCATTAGTCCAGTAGCATGGTCACTAAGCAGTTGATGTATTATCATGTCGTCTCAGGTCATCTATATCCACAGCTGTGTTGTATGCGATTGCCGCTTCTTGTGCTTGTTTTTGTTTGTTTCTGTGTTTGTTTTTTCTCTGCTTGTCTGCTTTCAGGTGCTCCTGGTGGCACTAAGGCTGGATTCCCCTCATAGGCCATGGATTGTTGTCTGTTTTGTTTTTTACAGGTGTAGCAGCTGGTTGTCTGGTTTTTGTTTCTATTTTTGTTCTGTTTCCTCTTCTTTCCTCTTCTTCTTTCCTTGTCCCCCGGTCCGGTTCAGTTCAGTTCATGTCATATATTGTAAACAGAAATAAATAAATGGGCATCAAGGGGAGCTTTACATTTATAAAACTTCCCTTGGCAAAACAAATCTGTTTGGCATCAAAGGTATTCAGACTACAATTCTTCTGACATAATGCTGAACAGGAAGAGGGGAAAAAAAAGTAAAGAAGACAGTTCTGCCGAAAGCCAGGGATAGACCTGTTCTAAGTTCTATACTTTTTAAAAGGGGCGTGTTTATCAACTATGGAATTAGAAGATTTACAAAAATGGTCAAGTGCTAGATCTTCATCTGGGATTTTAACAGTGTCATATAACTATTCAACAGATCAGTTAAAAAAAAGCCTGCTCGTGGAGATGTTTCAGGATCTGGATACCAAGCGTGGACCTAATGTTTTCATTTTTGCAATTCTGATACAGGCTATTGAGCAGTGATAACTAACACCAAGTTCAGATACTGCGGATTTTCTACCTTTGATATGTTAAGATTGAGCCAATCAGGGACAACCTTGAAGGATCTCTTTGGTTTTGTAGGATCAGTAATTACCTGAGAAAGGTTGATATTGGTACACACCTTTTTTAAATGATCAGAGGCAGAGTTCAACTTGTTTAAATTAAAATTGCCACACAGAGATTGGGTTTAGGCCACATGCACACAGAATGACATCAACAAATATAAGAAATATTAAACATTTACACATAGATTTTTGAATACATGTAGAGGAATGATACTTTGAAATGTGCTCATTGCGGAGTTATGATCAGTTGAGTAATGAAGGTTGAACTATTCTAGGAAAGAGGTTCTATTCCCAGCATCATGATGGACACTCCTGATATAGAAGGTTTCGCTAACGCATTGGAATTGTTTTACTATTTTCATATGCATGTGCAATGAAGAATTGCTTGCTGCTGATAAATGCAAAGAAGAACAGCTTACACATAGATGCTCACATATAGGCTGCTGAATGCAATGAAGACCTGCTTATCAAGTAAAGTTCAATGTCAATGTGTAATATTCAATTAGGATTTGCAAAACAGTGAAGTTAAACAATGAATGGGTCCATAGTCGGTATGAGAAGACTACAGGAATATTTACCTGGGTGTACGTTCAAACAGAGATGAGAAAATTGCGATAAATAATTGTTTGTTTGTTTGTTAGTATGTATATGAATGTTATGTGTATAAACTGTGTTGAGTTATAGTTACTCAGTAGTCTCAGTGAAACAACCGACGGGGGAAGCCTTGCGGTGACAACAAAAGCAGTGTTTTACTGATCAGTCAAGTTGCTCCAGTGTACTCCATACAAACTGGTTGGCTACTGAAGGGATAGAAAATGGGGAATACTTGTTTTAAAGCAAACAAGGAATTAGATGGGAAAAATACATGTTTTAACGGGACCCAGACAATATTAAATACTCAGACAGATGGGAGAAGAAGTGTAGTTTTGTAGGAAATCACAAAATTATTACATAGAATTAGTGAAATCAATTGAAGAATGCCTTTCTGAAGAGCTGTTTACCACAGATGAGCAGCTTTGCGACCAAGCACATTGTAGATCGCTTTACTGCCAAAATGATCTAATTTAATGGATTGGTTTAGACATGCATAACAGCATTTTAAGAACAAAGAGAGAAACAAAAAGGGACAACGCTTCATGGTGGAAGGGGATGTATAAATAACTGTGTATATGATGAAGGGGGTGGCAACACCCATTCCGAAATCCCGCCATTCCGACATCCCGCTATTCCGACATCCCACCATTCCGACATACCACCATTCCGACATACCACCATTCCGACATGCAAACGTCCCACCATTCCGACATCCCACCATTGCGACATCCCGCTATTCTGACGTTCAAATGTCCCACCATTCCGACAAGGCTTTCCGTATAAGGAAATGTGTGTTACTCAACAGGTGAGTCCCTTCTTTCTGTTCATGCAATTTATATGTTTAACATGTTTATAGACAAGCGTTATGAAAAACACAAAGTCTCGGCAACTGGAGGAGGAGAAGCAGTCCGTGGTGGTTTTCAATCACACACTCCAATGCCACTTGTTTCAACTTCCGAAAATTTAATCCAGGAAAAAAAGGCTTACAAACATGGACCAAAACGGCTCCATAACACGCACAAGAATCCAAAAGAAACGAAAGTTAACTAAAAGAAAGCAAATAAACAGTATGAAGTGGTCAAAATTGGTTTTACGCATGCCTATGTGCGTCTGGCACATGCGTCTTCGGGCTCTCCCACGTTGGTTTGTGGATGAAAGCTATATGTTCAGCTGTAATGTCATGTAAAAACAATCTCTACATGACATTTACTCCCAGGTGTGACCAGTTAGGTCCTTAAGATATCAACAGGCTGTATAAAGCTACAACCGTTGCGGCTGTGTGTTTGTGCAAAATGCGCAAAGCCCATCCGCGCTTCCCAAAATTGGAGTGAGTACTCATAAATCACGTGAATAACATGAATAAACGTTTTTACTGAATTTTGTTGTGTTTTATACGTTCTATGCTGTCATTTCTCTCTTCTCCTATTGGCAAGGCAAGGCAAAGTGCTCGCAACTGTGTCCTGTGCAGTAGCCGTGATATCTGTAATTGCAATTATTACTTTTGCATATGATGACAGCGTGCAAAAGACGCATGGGCTCTGTGGAGAGCTCTGCTCCAGCTGGCTGCTGTGACAGCTCACTGACACTGTATTTCTGCTTAATCAGTTTCAGTCTCGCCAGAGTTACATTAATATCTGTATTTTTATATTTGAAATTCAGGGGATTTTGATAATAGATTATTAAAGTTTGTTTGCGAGGCTGTGGCCTCTGCATGTGCAAAGCTTGTGCGCCAAACTTTAGGGCGTATTTGCGCCGGCATATCATTAGTGCAAAATGTTTTGGGTAAAGAATAGGCTATTAAAAGGAACTGTCGGAATGGCGGTATGTTAAAAAAAACAAAAAACAAATGGGTAAAAAAAGGGTGCGAATGCCAAACCATACATCATCAAAAGCAGGAGTGGATGTGTTCGGCTACAAGAAGATTTGAATGTCCATCAATAATTGCTTTAAAACATGAAAGAAAATTTTCGAATATCAAACCGCACATGATCATAAACCATACATGATCAAAACAGGGAGCGGAGGTGGTTCAGCTGCAAGGTGTGAATGTCTGACTATAGTTTGTAAAAAGCGGGTAAGATAAGGTGCGAATGCCCGACAATGTATGATCAAAAGAGGGAGAGGAGTTGTTCAGCTGCAAGAAGGTGTGAATGTCCACCCATAATTACTGAAAAATGGGTAAGAAAAGGTGAAAATGCCCAACCATACATCATCAAAAGCAGGAGTGGATGTGTTCGGCTACAAGAAGGTTTATATACAAGAAATATATTAACAAAAGCGGGAGGAGAGGTCTTCGGATGAGAGTGGTTGAGAATTTCCAACCATAATCTATAAAATGCAGTGAAAAAAAAGGTGTGATAGAACACTAAAAGGTGGAGCGGAAGTGTTCGGCTGCAAGAAGGTGTGAATGTCCGACTATATTTGGTGAAAAGCAGGTGAAGCAAGGTCTGAATGCCCAACCTTACATCATCAAAAGCGAGATCAGAGGTGTTTGGCTGCATGAAGGCCATAGTTTGCCAAAAGCGGGTAAGCTGCGAATGACCGACTAAATATCAACAAAAGGTCTTCGGATGCAACTGGGTGTGAATATCCCACCATACAAGTATGGTGGAGAGGAAGCTGTGAACAGCCGACCATAGTTTGCAAAAAGCGGGTGAGACAAGGTGCGAATGTCCAACTATACATGATCAAAACAGGGAGCGGAGGTGTTTGGCTGTGACAAGGTGTGAATGTCCACCCAAAATTAATGAAAAGCGGGCAAAAAGTAGGTTTGAATGCCCAAGCATACATCATCAAAAGAAGGAGTGGATGTGTTTGGCTACAAGAAGGTTTGAATGTCCGACCATAGTTTGTAAAAAGCGGGTAAGAAAAGGTTCGAATGCCCGAACATAGACCATCAAAAGAGGGAGCGGAGGTGTTCCGCTGTAAGAAGGTGTTGGTAAAAAAGAGTTGGTAAAAAACGGGTAAGAAAAGGTTAAAATACCCGACTGTACACAATCAATAGCGGGAGCGGAGTTGTTTGGCTACAAGAAGGTGTGAAAGTCCGACCACGGTTTGTAAAAAGCGGGCAAGAAAAGGTTCGAATGCCCGAATATATACCATCAAAAGTGGAAGTGGATGTGTTTGGCTGCAAGAAGGTGTGAACGTCCGACCAAAGTTTGTAAAAAGCAGTTAAGAAAAGGTTCGAATATCCAACCAAACATAATCAAAAGCGGGAGCAGAGCTGTTCGACTGCAAGTAGGTGTGAATGTCAGATCATAATTTGCAAAAAGCTGATGAGAAAGGGTGAGAATGCCCGGCTATACACCATCAAATGCGGGAGCGGAAGTGTTCGGCTGTGAGTAGGTGTGAATGTCCGACCATAATTGCTGAAAAATGTATTAGAAGAGACTAGAATGCCGGACAAGACATCATCAAATGCGGGAGCGGAGTTGTTCGGCTGTGAGTAGGTGTGAATCTCCGAGCATAGTTTGTAAAAAGGGGGTAAGAATAGGTTCAAATGCCCGAACATACACTATCAAAACAGGGAGCTGAGGTGGCTCAGCTGCAAGGTGTGAATGTCTGACTATAGTTTGTAAATAAGGTGCGAATGCCCAACAATGTATAATCAAAAGAGGGAGCGGAGGTTTTCGGCTACAAGAAGGTTTGAATGTCCGACCATAGTTTGTAAAAAGCGGGTAAGAAAAGGTTCAAATGCCTGACTATACACCATCAAAAGCGGGAGCAGAGGTGTTCCGCTGTAAGACGGTGTGAATGTCCGACCATATTTGGTAAAAAGCGGGTAAGAAAAGGTTAAAATACCCGACTGTACACAATCAATAGCGGGAGCGGAGTTGTTCGGCTACTAAAAGATGTGAAAGTCCGACTATGGTTTGTAAAAAGCGGGTAAGAAAAGGTGCTAATGCCCGACAATATATGATCAAAAGAGGGAGTGGAGGTTTTCGGCTGTAAGAAGGTCTGAATGTCCAACTATAATTTGTAAAAATCGGGTAAGAAAAGGCTTGAAAGCCCGACTATACACCATCATAAGTGGGAGAGGAGGTGTTCAGCTGCAAGAAGGTGTGAATGTACACCCATAATTACTGAAAAATGGGTAAGAAAAGGTGCGAATGCCCAAACATACATCATCAAAAGCAGGAGTGGATGTGTTGGGCTACAAGAAGGTTTGAAAGTCCGACCATGGTTTGTAAAAAACGGGTAAGAAAAGGTGCGAATGCCCGACAATGTATGATCAAAAGAGGGAGCGGAGTTGTTTGGCTACAAGAAGGTGTGAAAGTCCACCCATGGTTTGTAAAAAGCTGCTAAGAAAAGGTTCTAATGCCCGAATATATACCATCAAAAGCGGAAGCGGAGGTGTTCGGCTACAAGAAGGTGTGAACGTCCGACCAAAGTTTGTAAAAAGCAGTTAAGAAAAGGTTCGAATATCCAACAAAACATAATCAAAAGCGGGAGAAGAGCTGTTCGACTGCAAGTAGGTGTGAATGTCCAGCCATAATTACTCACAAACGGGTAAGAAAAGGTAGTATTGCCAGACCATACATGATCAAAACAGGGAGCGGAGGTGGTTCAGCTGCAAGGTGTGAATGTCTGACTATAGTTTGTAAAAAGCGGGTAAGATAAGGTGCGAATGCCCGACAATGTATGATCAAAAGAGGGAGCAGAGGTTTTCGGCTGCAAGAAGGTCTGAATGTCCACCCAAAATTCCTGAAAAATGGGTAAAAAAAGGGTGCGAATGCCAAACCATGCATCATCAAAAGCAGGAGTGGATGTGTTCGGCTACAAGAAGATTTGAATGTCCATCAATAATTGCTTTAAAACATGAAAGAAAATTTTCGAATATCAAACCGCACATGATCAAAAGCGGGAGCAGAGGTGTTCCGCTGTAAGACGGTGTGAATGTCCGACCATATTTGGTAAAAAGCGGGTAAGAAAAGGTTAAAATACCCGACTGTACACAATCAATAGCGGGAGAGGAGGTGTTCAGCTGCAAGAAGGTGTGAATGTCCACCCATAATTACTGAAAAATGGGTAAGAAAAGGTGCGAATGCCCAACCATACATTATCAAAAGCAGGTGTGAATGTCAGATCATAATTTGCAAAAAGCTGATGAGAAAGGGTGAGAATGCCCGACTATACACCATCAAATGCGGGAGCGGAGTTGTTCGGCTGTGAGTAAGTGTGAATCTCCGACCATAATTGCTGAAAAATGTGTTAGAAAAGGTAAGAATACCGGTCCATACATCATCAAAAGCGGGAGAGGTGGTGTTTGGCAGCAAGTAGGTGTGAATGTCCAGCCATAATTACTAACAAATGGGTAAGAAAAGGTAGTATTGCCATACCATATATGATCAAAACAGGGAGCGGAGGTGGTTCAGCTGCAAGAAGGTGTGAATGTCCGACTAAAGTTCAAATATATTAACAAAAGCGGGAGAAGAGGTCTTCGGATGAGAGTGGTTGAGAATTTCCAACCATAATCTATAAAATGCGGTGAAAAAAAGGTGTGATAGAACACTAAAAGGTGGAGCGGAAGTGTTCGGCTGCAAGAAGGTGTGAATGTCCTACTATATTTGGTGAAAAGCAGGTGAAGCAAGGTCTGAATGCCCAACCTTACATCATCAAAAGCGAGATCAGAGGTGTTTGGCTGCATGAAGGCCATAGTTTGCCAAAAGCGGGTAAGCTGCGAATGACCGACTAAATATCAACAAAAGGTCTTCGGATGCAAGTGGGTGTGAATATCCCACCATACAAGTATGGTGGAGAGGAAGCTGTGAACAGCCGACCATAGTTGGCAAAAAGCGGGTGAGAAAAGGTGCGAATGTCCAACCATACATGATCAAAACAGGGAGCGGAGGTGTTTGGCTGTGACAAGGTGTGAATGTCCACCCAAAATTAATGAAAAGTGGGCAACAAGTAGGTTTGAATGCCCAACCATACATCATCAAAAGCAGGAGTGGATGTGTTCGGCTACAAGAAGGTTTGAATGTCCGAGCATAGTTTGTAAAAAGCGGGTAAGAAAAGGTTCGAATGCCCAAACATACACCATCAAAAGAGGGAGCGGAGGTGTTCCGCTGTAAGAAGGTGTGAATGTCCGACCATAGTTGGTAAAAAACGGGTAAGAAAAGGTTAAAATACCCGACTGTACACAATCAATAGCGGGAGCGGATGTGTTTGGCTACAAGAATGTGTGACAGTCCGACCATGGTTTGTAAAAAACGGGTAAGAAAAGGTGCGAATGCCCGACAATGTATGATCAAAAGAGGGAGCGGAGGTTTTCGGCTACAAGAAGGTTTGAATGTCCGACCATAGTTTGTAAAAAGCGGGTAAGAAAAGGTTCAAATGCCTGACTATACACCATCAAAAGCGGGAGCGGAGGTGTTCCGCTGTAAGACGGTGTGAATGTCTGACCATAGTTTGTAAAAAGCGGGTAAGAAAAGGTTAAAATACCTGACTGTACACAATCAATAGCAGGAGCGGAGTTGTTCGGCTACAAGAAGGTGTGAAAGTTCAACCATGGTTTGTAAAAAGCTGCTAAGAAAAGGTTCGAATGCCCGAATATATACCATCAAAAGCGGAAGCGGAGGTGTTCGGCTGCAAGAAGGTGTGAACGTCCGACCAAAGTTTGCAAAAAGCAGTTATGAAAAGGTTTGAATGCCCGAATATATACCATCAAAAGCGGGAGCAGAGCTGTTCGACTGCAAGTAGGTGTGAATGTCCAGCCATAATTACTCACAAACGGGTAAGGAAAGGTAGTATTGCCAGACCATACATGATCAAAACAGGGAGCTGAGGTGGTTCAGCTGCAAGGTGTGAATGTCTGACTATAGTTTGTAAAAAGCGAGTAAGACAAGGTGCGAATTCCCGAGAATGTATGATCAAAAGAGGGAGTGGAGGTCTTCGGCTGCAAGGTCTGAATGTCCAACCATAATTTCTAAAAACCGGGTAAGAAAAGGCTCGAAAGCCCGACTATACACAATCAAAAGCGGGAGCGGGAGGTTTTCAGCTGCAAATCCTTCACTCAAACCAAGTGAAAACTGCTTTGTCCTTCATATTTATCAATGTCTAGATCGACTTCAACAAAGAACAACATTGTACTTTGCAGTAAAGAAAGAGCAAATCAAAAGTTTTAGGAATCCGAGAATAAGCTTATTTTCATGAGTTCTGCACGATTATTGATTTTACTATAAATGAATGCCTTCACTCAAACTATGTTAAAACTGCTTTGTCCTTCATATTTATCAATGTCTAGATTGACTTCAACAAAGAACAACACTGGATTTTGCAGTAGAAGAAAGAGCAACACTGAAGGATCAGTAATCCGAGAATAATCTTATTTTCATACGTTCTGCATGATTTGGGATTTTATGTATAAAATGAATTCCTTCACTCAAACCAAGTTAAAACTGCTTTGTCCTTCATATTTATCAATGTCTAGATCGACTTCAACAAAGAACAACATTGTATTTTGCAGTAGAAGAAAAAGCAACACTGAAGGATCAGGAATCCGAGAATAAGCTTATTTTCATACGTTCTGCATGATTTGGGATTTTATGTATAAAATGAATTCCTTCACTCAAACCAAGTGAAAACTGCTTTGTCCTTCATATTTATCAATGTCTAGATTTACTTCAACAAAGAACAACATTGTATTTTGCAGTAGAAGAAATAGCAACACTGAAGGATCAGGAATCCGAAAACAAGCTTATTTTCATACGTTCTGCTTGATTTGGGATTTTGCTATAAAATTAATTCCTTCACTCAAACAAAGTGGAAACTGCTTTGTCCTTCATATTTATCAATGTCTATATCGATTTCAACAAAGAACAAGGCTGTATTTTGCAGTATAGGAAAGAGCAACACTGGAGGATCAGGAATCCGAGAATAAGCTTACTTTCATGAGTCCTGCACGATTTCGGATTTTCCTATAAAATTAATTGCTTTGCTCAAACCAAGTTAAAATTGCTTTGTCCTTCATAGTTATCGTTGTCTAAAATGTATCAAGCATAAAGTTCCTCATATTACCCTGAATGAGAAAGAAGCATCCCTTTGGTTGAGCAATACGTTCCTTTTGCGGAGTTATGCATGATTTCGGATTTTGCTATAAAATTCATTCCTTCACACCTTTTTTTTCACCGCATTTTATAGATTATGGTTGGAAATTCTCAACCACTCTAATCCGAAGACCTCTCCTCCCGCTTTTGTTAATATATTTGAACTTTAGTTGGACATTCACCCCTTTTTGCAGCTAAACCACCTCCGCTCCCTTTTTTGATCATGTATGGTCTGGCAATACTACATTTTCTTACCCGTTTCTTGCAGCCGAACACCTCCGCTTCCGCTTTTGATGGTATATATTCGGGCATTCGAACCTTTTCTTACTAGCTTTTTACAAACCATGGTTGGACTTTCACACCTTCTTGTAGCCGAACAACTCCGCTCCCCCTATTGATTGTGTACAGTCGGGTATTTTAACCTTTTCTTACCCGCTTTTTACCAACTATGGTCGGACATTCACACCGTCTTACAGCGGAACACCTCCGCTCCCGCTTTTGATGGTGTATAGTTAGGCATTTGAACCTTTTCTTACCCGCTTTTTACAAACTATGGTCGGACATTCAAACCTTCTTGTAGCCAAAAACCTCCGCTCCCTCTTTTGATCATACATTGTCGGACATTCACACCTTCTAGCAGCCGAACACTTCCGCTCCACCTTTTAGTGTTCTATCACACCTTTTTTTCACCGAATTTTATAGATTATGGTTGGAAATTCTCAACCACTCTCATCCGAAGACCTCTCCTCCCGCTTTTGTTAATATATTTGAACTTTAGTCGGACATTCACACCTTCTTGCAGCTGAACCACCTCCGCTCCCTGTTTTGATCATGTATGGTCTGGCAATACTACCTTTTCTTACCCGTTTGTGAGTAATTATGGCTGGACATTCACACCTACTTGCAGCCGAACACCACCTCTCTCGCTTTTGATGATGTATGGACCGGCATTCTTACCTTTTCTAACACATTTTTCAGAAATTACGGTCGGAGATTCACACCTACTCACAGCCGAACAACTCCGCTCCCGCATTTGATGGTGTGCAGTCGGACATTCTCACCCTTTCTCATCAGCTTTTTGCAAATTATGATCTGACATTCACACCTACTTGCAGTCGAAAAGCTATGCTCCCGCTTTTGATTATGTTTGGTTGGATATTCAAACCTTTTCTTAACTGCTTTTTACAAACTTTGGTTGGACGTTCACACCTTCTTGTAGCCGAACACATCCACTCCTGCTTTTGATGATGTATGGTTGGGCATTCGCACCTTTTTTTTACCCATTTGTCAGGAATAATGGGTGGACATTCACACCTTCTTGCAGCTGAACACCTCCTCTCCCACTTATGATCATGTGCGGTTTGATTTTCGAAAATTTTCTTTCATGTTTTCTAGCAATTATTGATGGACATTTAGACCTTCTTGCAGCTGAACACCTCCGCTCCTGCTTTTGATCATACCTGGTCAGGCATTCGCACCATGTCTTACCCGCTTTTTACAAACTTTAGTCGAACATTTACACCTTTTTGCAGCCGAACACCACCTCTCTCGCTTTTGATGATGTATGGTCCGGCATTCTTTCCTTTTCTAACACATTTTTCAGCAATTATGGTCGGACAGTCACACCTACTCAGAGCCGAACACCTCCGCTCCCGCATTTGATGGTGTATAGTCGGGCATTCTCACCCTTTCGCATCAGCTTTTTGCAGATTATGATCAGACATTCACACCTGCTTTTGATAATGTATGGTTGGGCATTCACACCTTTTTTTACCCATTTTTCAGGAATTATGGGTGGATATTCACACCTTCTTGCAGCTGAACACCTCCTCTCCTTCTTGTGATCATGTGCGGATGATATTCGAAAATTTTCTTTCATGTTTTAAAGCAATTATGGATGGACACTCAGACCTTCTTGCAGCTGAACCACTCTGCTCCCGCTTTTGATGGTGTATAGTCGGGCTTTCGAGCCTTTCCTTCCCGGTTTTTACAAATTATGGTTGGACATTCAGACCTTCTTGCAGCCGAACACCTCCGCTCCCTCTTTTGATCATACATTGTCGGGCATTCGAACCTTTTCTTACTAGCTTTTTACAAACCATGGTTGGACTTTCACACCTTCTTGTAGCCGAACAACTCCGCTCCCGCTATTGATTGTGTACAGTCGGGTATTTTAACCTTTTCTTACCCGCTTTTTACCAACTATGGTCGGACATTCACACCGTCTTACAGCGGAACACCTCCGCTCCGCGCTTTTGATGGTGTATAGTCAGGCATTTGAACCTTTTCTTACCCGCTTTTTACAAACTATGGTCGGACATTTATACATTGTCGGGCATTCGCACCTAATCTTACCCGCTTTTTACAAACTATAGTCAGACATTCACACCTTGGTGCTGAACCACCTCAGCTCCCTGTTTTGATCATGTATGGTCTGGCAATACTACCTTTTCTTACCCGTTTGTGAGTAATTATGGCTGGACATTCACACCTACTTGCAGTCGAACAGCTCTGCTCCCGCTTTTGATTATGTTTGGTTGGATATTCGAACCTTTTCTTAACTGCTTTTTACAAACTTTGGTCGGACGTTCACACCTTCTTGCAGCCGAACACCTCCGCTTCCGCTTTTGATGGTATATATTCGGGCATTCGAACCTTTTCTTAGCAGCTTTTTACAAACCATGGTTGGACTTTCACACCTTCTTGTAGCCGAACAACTCCGCTCCCGCTATTGATTGTGTACAGTCGGGTATTTTAACCTTTTCTTACCCACTTTTTACCAACTATGGTCGGACATTCACACCTTCTTACAGCGGAACACCTCCGCTCCCTCTTTTGATGGTGTATGTTTGGGCATTCGAACCTTTTCTTACCCGCTTTTTACAAACTATGGTCGGACATTCAAACCTTCTTGTAGCCAAAAACCTCCGCTCCCTCTTTTGATCATACATTGTCGGGCATTCGCACCTTTTCTTACCCGTTTTTTACAAACCATGGTCGGACTTTCAAACCTTCTTGTAGCCCAACACATCCACTCCTGCTTTTGATGATGTATGTTAGGGCATTCGCCCCTTTTCTTACCCATTTTTCAGTAATTATGGGTGGACATTCACACCTTCTTGCAGCTGAACACCTCCTCTCCCGCTTATGATGATGTATAGTCGGGCTTTCAAGCCTATTCTTCCACGGTTTTTACAAATTATAGTTGGACATTCAGACCTTCTTACAGCCGAAAACCTCCACTCCCTCTTTTAATCATACATTGTCGGGCATTAGCACCTTTTCTTACCCGCTTTTTACAAACCATAGTCAGACTTTCACATCTTTTAGTAGCCGAACATATCCACTCCTGCTTTTGATGATGTATGGTTGGGCATTCGCACCTACTTGTTGCCCGCTTTTCATTAATTATGGGTAGACATTCACACCTTGTCGCAGCCAAACACCTCCGCTCCCTGTCTTGATCATGTATGGTTTGACATTCGCACCTTTGCTTACCCTCTTTTTATACTGATTGCTCGAGATTAAGTTGTTCTTTCTCAAAATACAAAATTTTTTTAATTGTTGAAACTTGATTTGAAGTGGATAAATAAGGAAGACAAACAGTTTTAAGTCAGGCTGATTGCAATTAATTTTATAGCAAAATCTGTATTTCGTCATTTGTCGAGAGATGCTTGTTGCTGAAGAAGTTCTTTCTCATTCTACAAAGTACAACGTTGTTTATCATTGAAACTTGATTAGACATGAATTAATATGAAGGACATAAGCAGTCTTAACTTGGTTTGAGTTAAGGAATTCGTTTTATAGGAGAATCCGAATTCGTGCATAACTCGTAAAATAGAGCTTATTTTCGGATTCCTGAAGAATGTGTACATGAATGAGGACATGAAAAGGTTCGAATGCCCGAACATTCACCATCAAAGGAGGGAGCGGAGGTGTTCCGCTGTAAGACGGTGTGAATGTCCGACCATAGTTGGTAAAAAGCGGGTAAGAAAAGGTTAAAATACCCGACTGTACACAATCAATAGCGGGAGCGGAGTTGTTCGGCTACAAGAAGGTGTGAAAGTCCAACCATGGTTTGTAAAAAGCTGCTAAGAAAAGGTTCGAATGCCCGAATATATACCATCAAAAGCGGAAGCGGAGGTGTTCGGCTGCAAGAAGGTGTGAACGTCCGACCAAAGTTTGTAAAAAGCAGTTAAGAAAAGGTTCGAATATCCAACCAAACATAATCAAAAGCGGGAGCAGAGCTGTTCGACTGCAAGTAGGTGTGAATGTCCAGCCATAATTACTCACAAACGGGTAAGAAAAGGTAGTATTGCCAGACCATACATGATCAAAACAGGGAGCTGAGGTAGTTCAGCACCAAGGTGTGAATGTCTGACTATAGTTTGTAAAAAGCGGGTAAGATAAGGTGCGAATGCCCGACAATGTATAATCAAAAGAGGGAGCAGAGGTTTTCGGCTACAAGAAGGTTTGAATGTCCGACCATAGTTTGTAAAAAGCGGATAAGAAAAGGTTCAAATGCCTGACTATACACCATCAAAAGCGGGAGCGGAGATGTTCCGCTGTAAGACGGTGTGAATGTCTGACCATAGTTGGTAAAAAGCGGGTAAGAAAAGGTTAAAATACCCGATTGTACACAATCAATAGGAATGAATTTTATAGCAAAATCCGAAATCATGCATAACTCCGCAAAAGGAACGTATTGCTCAACCAAAGGGATGCTTCTTTCTCATTCAGGGTAATATGAGGAACTTTATGCTTGATACATTTTAGACATGGATAACTATGAAGGACAAAGCAATTTTAACTTGGTTTGAGCAAAGCAATTCATTTTATAGGAAAATCCGAAATCGTGCAGGACTCATGAAAGTAAGCTTATTCTCGGATTCCTGATCCTCCAGTGTTGCTTTTTCTTCTACTGCAAAATACAATGTTGTTCTTTGTTGAAGTCGATCTAGACATTGATAAATATGAAGGACAAAGCAGTTTTAACTTGGTTTTAGTGAAGGAATTCATTTTATACATAAAATCCCAAATCATGCAGAACGTATGAAAATAAGCTTATTCTCGGATTACTGATCCTTCAGTGTTGCTCTTTCTTCTACTGCAAAATCCAGTGTTGTTCTTTGTTGAAGTCAATCTAGACATTGATAAATATGAAGGACAAAGCAGTTTTAACATAGTTTGAGTGAAGGCATTCATTTATAGTAAAATCAATAATCGTGCAGAACTCATGAAAATAAGCTTATTCTCGGATTCCTAAAACTTTTGATTTGCTCTTTCTTTACTGCAAAGTACAATGTTGTTCTTTGTTGAAGTCGATCTAGACATTGATAAATATGAAGGACAAAGCAGTTTTCACTTGGTTTGAGTGAAGGATTTGCAGCTGAAAACCTCCCGCTCCCGCTTTTGATTGTGTATAGTCGGGCTTTCGAGCCTTTTCTTACCCGGTTTTTAGAAATTATGGTTGGACATTCAGACCTTGCAGCCGAAGACCTCCACTCCCTCTTTTGATCATACATTGTCGGGCATTCGCACCTTGTCTTACCCGCTTTTTACAAACTATGGTCAGACATTCACACCTTGCAGCTGAACCACCTCAGCTCCCTGTTTTGATCATGTATGGTCTGGCAATACTACCTTTCCTTACCCGTTTGTGAGTAATTATGGCTGGACATTCACACCTACTTGCAGTCGAACAGCTCTGCTCCCGCGTTTGATGGTATATATTCGGGCATTCGAACCTTTTCTTAACTGCTTTTTGCAAACTTTGGTCGGACGTTCACACCTTCTTGCAGCCGAACACCTCCGCTTCCGCTTTTGATGGTATATAGTCAGGCATTTGAACCTTTTCTTACCCGCTTTTTACAAACTATGGTCGGACATTCAAACCTTCTTGTAGCCGAAAACCTCCGCACCTTTTCTTAGCAGCTTTTTACAAACCATGGCTGAACTTTCACACCTTCTTGTAGCCGAAAACCTCCGCTCCCTCTTTTGATCATACATTGTCGGGCATTCACACCTTTTCTTACCCGTTTTTTACAAACCTTGGTCGGACTGTCACACATTCTTGTAGCCAAACACATCCGCTCCCGCTATTGATTGTGTACAGTCGGGTATTTTAACCTTTTCTTACCCGTTTTTTACCAACTATGGTCTGACATTCACACCTTCTTACAGCGGAACACCTCCTCTCCCTCTTTTGATGGTGTATGTTTGGGCATTCAAACCTTTTCTTACCCGCTTTTTACAAACTATGCTCGGACATTCAAACCTTCTTGTAGCCGAACACATCCACTCTTGATTTTGATGATGTATGGTTGGGTTTTCAAACCTACTTGTTGCCCGCTTTTCATTAATTTTGGGTGGACATTCACACCTTGTCACAGCCAAACACCTCCGCTCCCTGTTTTGATCATGTATGGTTGGACATTCGCACCTTTTCTCACCCGCTTTTTGCCAACTATGGTCGGCTGTTCACAGCTTCCTCTCCACCATACTTGTATGGTGGGATATTCACACCCACTTGCATCCGAAGACCTTTTGTTGATATTTAGTTGGTCATTCGCAGCTTACCCGCTTTTGGCAAACTATGGCCTTCATGCAGCCAAACACCTTTGATCTCGCTTTTGATGATGTAAGGTTGGGCATTCAGACCTTGCATCACCTGCTTTTCACCAAATATAGTAGGACATTCACACCTTCTTGCAGCCGAACACTTCCGCTCCACCTTTTAGTGTTCTATCACACCTTTTTTTTCACCGCATTTTATAGATTATTTTTGGAAATTCTCAACCACTCTCATCCGAAGACCTCTCCTCCCGCTTTTGTTAATATATTTGAACTTTAGTCGGACATTCACACCTTCTTGCAGCTGAACCACCTCCGCTCCCTGTTTTGATCATGTATGGTCTGGCAATACTACCTTTTCTTACCCGTTTATTAGTAATTATGGCTAGACATTCACACCTACTTGCAGCCGAACACCACCTCTCCCGCTTTTGATGATGTATGGACCGGCATTCTTACCTTTTCTAACACATTTTTCAGCAATTATGGTCGGAGATTCACACTTACTCACAGCCGAACAACTCCGCTCCCGCATTTGATGGTGTATAGTCGGGCATTCTCACCCTTTCTCATCAGCTTTTTGCAAATTATGATCTTACATTCACACCTGCTTTTGATAATGTATGGTTGGGCATTCGCACCTTTTCTTACCCATTTTTCAGTAATTATGGGTGGACATTCACACCTTCTTGCAGCTGAACACCTCCTCTCCCGCTATTGATTGTGTACAGTCGGGTATTTTAACCTTTTCTTACCCGCTTTTTACCAAATATGGTCGGACATTCACACCGTCTTACAGCGGAACACCTCTGCTCCCGCTTTTGATGGTGTATAGTCAGGCGCTTGAACCTTTTCTTACCCGCTTTTTACAAACTATGGTCGGACATTCAAACCTTCTTGTAGCCGAAAACCTCCGCTCCCTCTTTTGATTATACATTGTTGGGCATTCGCACCTTATTTACAAACTATAGTCAGACATTCACACCTTGCAGCTGAGCCACCTCAGCTCCCTGTTTTGATAGTGTATGTTCGGGCATTCGAACCTATTCTTACCCCCTTTTTACAAACTATGCTCGGAGATTCACACCTACTCACAGCAGAACAACTCCGCTCCCGCATTTGATGATGTCTTGTCCGGCATTCTAGTCTCTTCTAACACATTTTTCAGCAATTATGGTCGGACATTCACACCTACTCACAGCCGAACACTTCCGCTCCCGCATTTGATGGTGTATAGCCGGGCATTCTCACCCTTTCTCATCAGCTTTTTGCAAATTATGATCTGACATTCACACCTACTTGCAGTCGAACAGCTCTGCTCTCGCTTTTGATTATGTTTGGTTGGATATTCGAACCTTTTCTTAACTGCTTTTTACAAACTTTGGTCGGACGTTCACACCTTCTTGCAGCCGAACACATCCACTTCCACTTTTGATGGTATATATTCGGGCATTCGAACCTTTTCTTACCCAATTTTTACAAACCGTGGTCGGACTTTCACACCTTCTTGTAGCCAAACAACTCCGCTCCCGCTATTGATTGTGTACAGTCGGGTATTTTAACCTTTTCTTACCCGCTTTTTACCAACTATAGTCGGACGTTCACACCTTCTTACAGCGGAACACCTCCGCTCCCTCTTTTGATGGTCTATGTTCGGGCATTCGAACCTTTTCTTACCCGCTTTTTACAAACTGTGGTCGGACATTCAAACCTTCTTGTAGCCGAACACATCCACTCCTGCTTTTGATGATGTATGGTTGGGCATTTTCACCTTTTCTTACCCATTTTTCAGTAATTATGGGTGGACATTCACACCTTCTTGCAGCTGAACACTCTCCCGCTATTGATTGTGTACAGTCGGGTATTTTAACCTTTTCTTACCCGCTTTTTACCAAATATGGTCGGACATTCACACCGTCTTACAGCGGAACACCTCTGCTCCCGCTTTTGATGGTGTATAGTCAGGCATTTGAACCTTTTCTTACCCGCTTTTTACAAACTATGGTCGGACATTCAAACCTTCTTGTAGCCGAAAACCTCCGCTCCCTCTTTTGATTATACATTGTTGGGCATTCGCACCTTATTTACAAACTATAGTCAGACATTCACACCTTGCAGCTGAGCCACCTCAGCTCCCTGTTTTGGTAGTGTATGTTCGGGCATTCGAACCTATTCTTACCCCCTTTTTACAAACTATGCTCGGAGATTCACACCTACTCACAGCCGAACAACTCCGCTCCCGCATTTGATGATGTCTTGGCCGGCATTCTAGTCTCTTCTAACACATTTTTCAGCAATTATGGTTGGACATTCACACCTACTCACAGCCGAACACTTCCGCTCCCGCATTTGATGGTGTATAGCCGGGCATTCTCACCCTTTCTCATCAGCTTTTTACAAATTATGATCTGACATTCACACCTACTTGCAGTCGAACTTTCACACCTTCTTGTAGCCGAACACCTCCGCTCCCGCTTTTGATGGTGTATAGTCAGGCATTTGAACCTTTTCTTACCCGCTTTTTACAAACTATGGTCGGACATTCAAACCTTCTTGTAGCCAAAAACCTCCGCTCCCTCTTTTGATCATACATTGTCGGGCATTCGCACCTTATCTTACCCGCTTTTTACAAACTATAGTCAGACATTCACACCTTGCAGCTGAACCACCTCCGCTCCCTGTTTTGATCATGTATGGTCTGGCAATACTACCTTTTCTTACCCGTTTGTGAGTAATTAATCCCAAAATTAATAAAACAGTCAGGAAATATTAGATATTTAGGCATAAACATTTCCTCCAGGCTCTCAGAGCTAACAAAGCTAAATTATGTGCAATTATTAAAGACAGTAGAGGACGATCTCTCGTTGGAAGTCCTTACCTATATCACTTATGGGGAGAGTTACATCCATTAAAATGATGATACTACCAAAAGTTAACTATTTGTTCTCAATGATCTGGTTTAAGTCACTAGATTCATGCATCTCCAAATTTCTGTGGAAAAACAAACCACCACGTCTTAGTTTAAAAACCCTACAGAAGACCAAGGACAGTGGTGGATTAGATTTACCTCATTTTCAGCACTATTCCTTAGACAATAGGTTACAATATATATCAAAATGGTTTAAACCTTGTTGTTGTCACAGTTCCCAGAGACGTTGTAATCGTTGAGGATTCTATATTCACCCCCTCATTAGAGGCACGTAATGCAGATTGATGACACTGAATCTTCTTCTCTGTTCATTGCTGGCATCATTCCCAGCATCGTAAGTGTTCGTGGCATTGTTAGCCTCTTCTTCTGGATCTTGATATCGAGAATCCTTTTGTATTTCTGGTTTGTCAGTGCTCTCTCTTCGTTCACCGGAGTCTTTGTCTTTTTGTCCTTGAGTTTGGTGATTTTTTCTTCTTTTGATGCCTTGACACAATGTGACAGGTGATACCACGTGGGAGATCCTGTAACTTGGATTGCTGTCCCTGTGCTGCGAAATGGCTGTGCTGCTCAAATGGTCTCTCCTTCATCATGGTTACATGCTGCCATTCCGACATCTCGCCATTCCGACATGGGTCTCCAATTGTCGGAATGGCGACACTTAATTTTTTATCAAACGTCCCACCATTCCGACACTTTTTTCCTCCTATGGTCGGAATGGCGGTATGTTTTTTGTTTTTTTTAACATACCGCCATTCCGACAGTTCCTTTTAATAGCCTATTTTTTACCCAAAACATTTTGCACTAATGATATGCCGGCGCAAATACGCCCTAAAGTTTGGCGCACAAGCTTTGCACATGCAGAGGCCACAGCCTCGCAAACAAACTTTAATAATCTATTATCAAAATCCCCTGAATTTCAAATATAAAAATACAGATATTAATGTAACTCTGGCGAGACTGAAACTGATTAAGCAGAAATACAGTGTCAGTGAGCTGTCACAGCAGCCAGCTGGAGCGGAGCTCTCCACAGAGCCCATGCGTCTTTTGCACGCTGTCATCATATGCAAAAGTAATAATTGCAATTACAGATATCACGGCTACTGCACAGGACACAGTTGAGAGCACTCTGCCTTGCCTTGCCAATAGGAGAAGAGAGAAATGACAGCATAGAACGTATAAAACACAACAAAATGCAGTAAAAACGTTTATTCATGTTATTCACGTGATTTATGAGTACTCACTCCAATTTTGGGAAGCGCGGATGGGTTTTGCGCATTTGGCACAAACACACAGCCGCAACGGTTGTAGCTTTATACAGCCTGTTGATATCTTAAGGACCTAACTGGTCACACCTGGGAGTAAATGTCATGTAGAGATTGTTTTTACATGACATTACAGCTGAACATATAGCTTTCATCCACAAACCAACGTGGGAGAGCCCGAAGACGCATGTGCCAGACGCACATAGGCATGCGTAAAACCAATTTTGACCACTTCATACTGTTTATTTGCTTTCTTTTAGTTAACTTTCGTTTCTTTTGGATTCTTGTGCGTGTTATGGAGCCGTTTTGGTCCATGTTTGTAAGCCTTTTTTTCCTGGATTAAATTTTCGGAAGTTGAAACAAGTGGCATTGGAGTGTGTGATTGAAAACCACCGCGGACTGCTTCTCCTCCTCCAGTTGCCGAGACTTTGTGTTTTTAATAACGCTTGTCTATATACATGTGTTAAACATATAAATTGCATGAACAGAAAGAAGGGACTCACCTGTTGAGTAACACACATTTCCTTATACGGAAAGCCTTGTCGGAATGGTGGGACATTTGAACGTCAGAATAGCGGGATGTCGCAATGGTGGGATGTCGGAATGGTGGGACGTTTGCATGTCGGAATGGTGGTATGTCGGAATGGTGGTATGTCGGAATGGTGGGATGTCGGAATAGCGGGATGTCGGAATGGCGGGATTTCGGAATGGGTGTTGCCACCCCCTTCATCATATACACAGTTATTTATACATCACCTTCCACCATGAAGCGTTGTCCCTTTTTGTTTCTCTCTTTGTTCTTAAAATGCTGTTATGCATGTCTAAACCAATCCATTAAATTAGATCATTTTGGCAGTAAAGCGATCTACAATGTGCTTGGTCGCAAAGCTGCTCATCTGTGGTAAACAGCTCTTCAGAAAGGCATTCTTCAATTGATTTCACTAATTCTATGTAATAATTTTGTGATTTCCTACAAAACTACACTTCTTCTCCCATCTGTCTGAGTATTTAATATTGTCTGGGTCCCGTTAAAACATGTATTTTTCCCATCTAATTCCTTGTTTGCTTTAAAACAAGTATTCGCCATTTTCTATCCCTTCAGTAGCCAACCAGTTTGTATGGAGTACACTGGAGCAACTTGACTGATCAGTAAAACACTGCTTTTGTTGTCACCGCAAGGCTTCCCCCGTCGGTTGTTTCACTGAGACACTACTGAGTAACTATAACTCAACACAGTTTATACACATAACATTCATATACATACTAACAAACAAACAAACAATTATTTATCGTAATTTTCTCATCTCTGTTTGAACGTACACCCAGGTAAATATTCCTGTAGTCTTCTCATACCGACTATGGACCCATTCATTGTTTAACTTCACTGTTTTGCAAATCCTAATTGAATATTACACATTGACATTGAACTTTACTTGATAAGCAGGTCTTCATTGCATTCAGCAGCCTATATGTGAGCATCTATGTGTAAGCTGTTCTTCTTTGCATTTATCAGCAGCAAGCAATTCTTCATTGCACATGCATATGAAAATAGTAAAACAATTCCAATGCGTTAGCGAAACCTTCTATATCAGGAGTGTCCATCATGATGCTGGGAATAGAACCTCTTTCCCAGAATAGTTCAACCTTCATTACTCAACTGATCATAACTCCGCAATGAGCACATTTCAAAGTATCATTCCTCTACATATATTCAAAAATCTATGTGTAAATGTTTAATATTTCTTATATTTGTTGATGTCATTCTGTGTGCATGTGGCCTAAACCCAATCTCTGTGTGGCAATTTTAATTTAAACAAGTTGAACTCTGCCTCTGATCATTTAAAAAAGGTGTGTACCAATATCAACCTTTCTCAGGTAATTACAGATCCTACAAAACCAAAGAGATCCTTCAAGGTTGTCCCTGATTGGCTCAATCTTAACAAATCAAAGGTAGAAAATCCGCAGTATCTGAACTTGGTGTAAGTTATCACTGCTCAATAGCCTGTATCAGAATTTGCCAAAAATGAAAACATTAGGTCCACGCTTGGTATCCAGATCCTGAAACATCTCCATGAGCAGGCTTTTTTTTAACTGATCTGTTGAATAGTTATATGACACTGTTAAAATCCCAGATGAAGATCTAGCACTTGACCATTTTTGTAAATCTTCTAATTCCATAGTTGATAAACACGCCCCTTTTAAAAAGTATAGAACTTAGAACAGGTCTATCCCTGGCTTTCGGCAGAACTGTCTTCTTTACTTTTTTTTCCCCTTGTCCTGTTCAGCATTATGTCAGAAGAATTGTAGTCTGAATACCTTTGATGCCAAACAGATTTGTTTTGCCAAGGGAAGTTTTATAAATGTAAAGCTCCCCTTGATGCCAATTTATTTATTTCTGTTTACAATATATGACATGAACTGAACTGAACCGGACCGGGGGACAAGGAAAGAAGAAGAGGAAAGAAGAGGAAACAGAACAAAAATAGAAACAAAAACCAGACAACCAGCTGCTACACCTGTAAAAAACAAAACAGACAACAATCCATGGCCTATGAGGGGAATCCAGCCTTAGCGCCACCAGGAGCACCTGAAAGCAGACAAGCAGAGAAAAAACAAACACACAAACAAACAAAAACAAGCACAAGAAGCGGCAATCGCATACAACACAGCTGTGGATATAGATGACCTGAGACGACATGATAATACATCAACTGCTTAGTGACCATGCTACTGGACTAATGAATGTGTGTGTGTGTGTGTGAGAACATGCAACACCCATGGCACAGGACCTACATGATAACCGTGCTTAGTTATGAGTGTATAAGCGTACAGGGCCACAATCCACAGCCCCCCCCCCCAAGCAATCAGAAGCAGGCAGAGAGGGCCACAAGACCCAGGCCACCAGCAGCCCCCACAGAGCACAGAACCCAGGCAGCCCACCGCAGGGGCAACCACGCATCCACCCAGAAGACTGCAGAGGAAGCCCCCGGAAAGAGCCCCCATAAGCATAGGGCAGAGGCACTCCGGGAACCAGGGGCAACAGCCCACCGACCCCGCCAGGCCCCAGCCGCCCAGACATGGGCCGTGCACTGGACCTGGGCCCCAGGAGCCCGAGCGCCCCCAAACCCCCCGGCAGAGGCCCCACCCAATACCCAGGAGGGCCAAGCGCCCCAGACAGCCACAAAGTGGGTCAGCGCCTGCCCCAGCGCCCCTGGCCAAGTGCCCTGGGAGTCAAGACGTGCCCACAGGTGGGTGAAGTCGCGAGCAGTGGGGAGAGGCAACGCTGATGCCCCATCGGGAGAAACACAGGCAGGCCAGGCGACAGCAAGTCCCAGATCCAGGCCCAATCATTACCACACACACTTTCACGTCCCATACATCCACACATCCACACATCCTACCTCCCTCGACTCTGCTGGGGTGTAGTGCAGCGGGCACACCAGGAGGCCAGCAACCCCCCAGCCACCACAGACCCCGAACCAGCAGAACAATTAATTAATCCTCCTGGCCCCTCCTGCCCCGAGCAGACACCAGGAAGCAGGGGTGTGCGAAGAAGACCCCTCCCCTCACCCTTCTGGCTCTTCAATATTTTCTAATAGTGAGCAATTAAAATTGAGGGGCAGCCAAACTTGTAGAACTGGGAGCGCGGCACTCTGGGCAGCCTACATACCCAAAGAGCCCCGCCCACCAGATGCCACTCAGTGTAACCACCCCCCAAGACCTAATGTGTGTGTGTGAGTGTGTTTGATAAGTAGTAATGTCTAAGGTGTAATTAAAACAGGGGCAGGGAACTGCAGAGTGCAACCAAAGGGGACCACCTACGTGGCCCCATCCACTACACCCCACCGAACACACACGCCCCCAAAACCCTTCATGTGTGAGTGTGTGCTGTGTACAGGAGCCAGAAGGGAGAGGGGTATGGGGATATATACCGGGGGAGCTACTCTCCCCGAGAGAGGGCAGCCAGGGACTGGCTGCAATAGGCATCCCCGCTACCTGGGAGCCAACAATGGGCAGGAGGGCCTGATGTCCACCAGGCTCGGGGCCTGCAGCGACCATATTCCGGGAGCTACTGTACCCCCAGAAGGTACCCATCCCGCCCCACCCCACTCAACCCAACCCCACCCAGGAGGACCTCTACAAAAAACAAACAAACAAACCACCCGGTCACACCAGTTGCAGCAGCCCGGGCCTGAGACCCACCATCACCCAGCAACCCACCACCACCACTATGTGATAAAACTAATCAGAGGGGACCAGAGAGAATGAAATTCAGCCAATTGATGTTTTGAGGAGGCAGACATTGTTTCCATGCTAATATAATCTAAAAGAAAATTTCTAAACTGGTTAATACACAGATTGTTCTTCGCTTTCCAGTTCATGAGAATAGTTTTCTTTGCGATACATAACACTGTGACAACCATGTGTGCTGAGTTAATTTCCATGTTGATGTTGTCTAAGTCACCCAGTATGCACAGTGTGGGGCATGCAGGGATGCTACACTTTAGCCATGTTGATAGGTCCTCACAGACTTCAAGCCAGAACTTCTGGACAGGCGCAGAAAACCACAAAACGTGTGCATAATCATCAGGTGTGTTATCTGTGCAATGTGAGCAGATGTTTGAGTGTGTTAGACCCATCCTGAACATCCTTTGTCCTGTATAGTGTGTTCTATGAAGGATTTTGTATTGTATGAGCTGTAAATTAGGATTTCGAGTCTTTATGAAGGTGTTCAAACATATTTGTGGTTAGAAGCTATGACCAGAACTGATGGATAAATCTGCCTCCCATTTTGAGGATGGAAGAGACATTGTGTCATCTATCTTAGACAATAATTTATATATTTTTGATAGTAGTTTTGGGGTACAGCTGCTTAGAAATTCTGCTACCCTAGTCGGGGGTTGTAAGTCTGGTTGGTGGAGGATATATCCATCCATCCATCCATCATCTGCCGCTTATCCGGGGGTCGGGTCGCGGGGGCAGCAGCTTGAGCAGAGAAACCCAGACGTCTCTGTCCCCGGCCACTTCCTCCAGCTCTTCCGGGGGGACCCCGAGGCGTTCCCAGGCCAGCCGAGAGACATAGTCTCTCCAACGTGTCCTGGGTCTCCCCCGGGGTCTCCTCCCAGTGCGACGTGCCCGGAACACCTCCCCAGGGAGGCGCCCAGGGGGCATCCTAACCAGATGCCCGAGCCACCTCATCTGACTCCTCTCAATGCGGAGGAGCAGCGGTTCTACTCCGAGCCCCTCCCGGATGACTGAGCTTCTCACCCTATCTCTAAGGGAGAGCCCAGACACCCTGCGGAGGAAATCCATTTCGGCCGCTTGTATTCGCGATCTTGTTCTCTTGTCCTCTCAGGTGAGGATGGGAACGTAGATTGACCAGTAAGTAGAGAGCTTCGCCTTCTGGCTCAGCTCCCTCTTCACAACGACGGGTCGGTGCAGAGCCTGCAACACTGCAGGCGCCGCACCGATCCGCCCGTCAATCTCCCGCTCCATTCGTCCGTCACTCGTGAACAAGACCCCGAGATACTTGAACTCCTCCTCTTGGGGAAGGATCTCATTCCCGACCCGGAGAGAGCATTCCACCCTTTTCCGGCTGAGAACCATAGTCTCGGATTTGGAGGTGCTGATTCTCATCCCAGCCGCTTCACACTCGGCTGCGAATCACTCCAGTGAGAGCTGAAGGTCACGGCCTGACGACGCTAACAGAACCACATCATCTGCAAAAAGCAGAGACCCGATTCTGAGGTCGCCAAATGGGACACCCTCAACGCCCTGGCTCCGCCTAGAAATTCTGTCCATAAAAGTTAGGAACAGAATCGGTGACAAAGGGCAGCCCTGACGGAGTCCAACTCTCACCGGAAACGTATCCGACTTACTGCCGGCAATGCGGACCAAACTCTGGCACCGGTCATACAGAGACCGAACGGCCCCTATGAAGGGGTCCGGCACTCCATATTCCCGGAGCACCCCCCACAGGACTCCACGAGGGACACGGTCGAACGCTTTCTCCAAGTCCACAAAACACATGTAGACTGGTTGGGCGAACTCCCATGCACCCTCCAGGATCCTGCCGAGGGTATAGAGCTGGTCCACTGTTCCACGGCCAGGACGAAAGCCACACTGCATCTCCTGAATCCGAGGCTCGATTATCCGACGGATCCTCCTCTCCAATACCCCCGAATAGACCTTACCAGGGAGGCTGAGGAGTGTGATACCCCTATAGTTGGAACACACCCTCCGGTCCCCCTTTTTAAAGAGGGGGACCACCACCCCAATCTGCCAGTCCAGAGGCACTGTCCCCGATGTCCACGCGATACTGCAGAGGCGTGTCAGCCAAGACAGCCCTACAACATCCAGAGCCTTGAGAAACTCAGGACGGACCTCATCCACCCCCGGGGCCTTGCCACCGAGGAACTTTTTAACCACCTCGGCAACCTCAGCCCCAGAAATGGGAGGCCCCGTCTCCGAGCTCTCCGACTCTGCCTCTTCCGAGCACGTGTTGGTAGGATTGAGGAGTTCCTCGAAGTACTCCCCCCACCGACTCACAACATCCCTAGTTGAGGTCAGCAAAGCCCCGTCCGCACTGTAAACAGTGTTGACTGTGAGCCGCTTCCCCCCCCTGAGACGCCGGATGGTGGACCAGAATCTTTTCGAGGCCGTCCGGAAATCGTTCTCCATGGTCTCACCGAACTCCTCCCAGGCCCGAGTTTTTGCCTCAGCAACCGCCGAAGCCGCGGCCCGTCTGGCCCGTCGGTACCTATCAGCTTCTTCCAGGGTCCCACTGGCCAAAAAGGCCCGATAGGACTCCTTCTTCAGCTTGACAGCTTCCCTCACCACTGGTGTCCACCAGCAGGTTCGAGGGTTGCCGCCATGACAGGCACCGACCACCTTACGGCCACAACTCCGACCAGCTGCCTCGGCAATGGAGTCACGGAACATGGCCCATTCAATGTCCCCCACCTCAAATATGGTTGAAGCTCTGCCGGAGGTGGGAGTTAAAGCTCCTTCTGACGGGGGATTCTGACAAACGCTCCCAGCAGACCCTCACAATACGTTTGGGCCTGCCAGGTCTGATCGGCATCCTCCCCCACCAGCGGAGCCAACTCACCACCAGGTGGTGATCAGTTGACAGCTCCGCCCCTCTCTTCACCCGAGTGTCCAGGACATACGGCCGCAAGTCTGATGATATAACCACAAAGTCGATCATCGAAATTCGGCCAAGGGTGTCCTGGTGCCAAGTGCACATATGGAGACCCTTATGCCTGAACATGGTGTTCGTTATGGACAGTCTATGACTGGCACAGAAGTCCAACAACATAACACCACTCTGATTCAGATCGGGGGGGCCGTTCCTCCCAATCACACCCCTCCAGGTCTCACTGTCATTGCCCACGTGAGCATTGAAGTCCCCCAGCAGAATGAGGGAGTCTCCGGTAGGAGCATTCTCCAGTGCCTCCCCCAGAGACTCCAAAAAGGGTAGGTACTCTGAACTGCTGTTTGGCGCATAGG
Organism: Leuresthes tenuis; assembly: GCF_036924035.1. Taxonomy (NCBI): domain Eukaryota; kingdom Metazoa; phylum Chordata; class Actinopteri; order Atheriniformes; family Atherinopsidae; genus Leuresthes; species Leuresthes tenuis. The sequence continues at coordinate 29,038,158 of NW_027325362.1, forward strand.
CACAAACAACAGTCAGGACTCGTCCCCCCACCCAAGGCGGAGGGAGGCTACCCTCTCGTTCACTGGGGTAAACCCCAATGTACTGGCACACAGCCAGGGGGCAATAAGTATGCCCACACCTGCTCTGCGCCTCTCACCACGGGCAACTCCAGAGTGGAAGAGAGTCCAACCCCTCTCAAGAGTACTGGTTCCAGATCCCAAGCCGTGCGTCGAGGTGAGTCCGACTATATCTAACGGTCTGATGAAGTTTCAACAATAAACCACAAACTTTGTATTATGAGAAAGAACCAGACTCATTCTTCAGGAATCCGAAAATAAGCTCTATTTTACGAGTTATGCACGAATTCGGATTCTCCTATAAAACGAATTCCTTAACTCAAACCAAGTTAAGACTGCTTTGTCCTTCATATTTATTCATGTCTAATCAAGTTTCAATGATAAACAACGTTGTACTTTGTAGAATGAGAAAGAACTTCTTCAGCAATAAGCATCTCTCGACAAATGACGAAATACAGATTTTGCTATAAAATGAATTGCTATCAGCCTGACTTAAAACTGTTTGTCTTCCTTATTCATCCACTTCAAATCAAGTTTCAACAATTAAAAAAATTTTGTAGTTTGAGAAAGAACAACTTAATCTTGAGCAATCAGTATAAAAAGAAGGTAAGCAAAGGTGCGAATGTCAAACCATACATGATCAAAACAGGGAGCGGAGGTGTTTGGCTGAGACAAGGTGTGAATGTCCACCCATAATTAATGAAAAGCGGGCAACAAGTAGGTTCGAATGCCCAACCATACATCATCAAAAGCAGGAGTGGATATGTTCGGCTACAAGAAGGTTTGAACGTCTGACCATAGTTTGTAAAAAGCGGGTAAGAAAAGGTTCAAATGCCCGAACATACACCATCAAAGGAGGGAGCGGAGGTGTTCCGCTGTAAGAAGGTGTGAATGTCCAACCATAGTTGGTAAAAAACGGGTAAGAAAAGGTTAAAATACCCGACTGTACACAATCAGTAGCGGGTGCGGAGTTGTTCGGCTACTAAAAGGTGTGAAAGTACGACCATGGTTTGTAAAAAGCGGGTAAGAGAAGGTGCGAATGCCCGAAAATGTATGATCAAAAGAGGGAGCGGAGGTGTTCGGCTGCAAGAAGGTGTGAATGTACACCCATAATTACTGAAAAATGGGTAAGAAAAGGTGCGAATGCCTAACTATACATAATCAAAAGCAGGAGTGGATGTGTTCGGCTCCAAGAAGGGTTGAATGTCTGACCATAGTTTGTAAAAAGCAGGTAAGAAAAGGTTTGACTGCCCGAACATACACCATCAAAAGAGGGAGCGGAGGTGTTCCGCTGTAAGAAGGTGTGAATGTCCGACCATAGTTGGTAAAAAGCGGGTAAGAAAAGGTTAAAATACCCGACTGTACACAATCAATAGCGGGAGCGGAGTTGTTCGGCTACTAAAAGATGTGAAAGTCCGACTATGGTTTGTAAAAAGCGGGTAAGAAAAGGTGCTAATGCCCGACAATGTATGATCAAAAGAGGGAGTGGAGGTTTTCGGCTGTAAGAAGGTCTGAATGTCCAACTATAATTTGTAAAAACCGGGTAAGAAAAGGCTTGAAAGCCCAACTATACACCATCATAAGCGGGAGAGGAGGTGTTCAGCTGCAAGAAGGTGTGAATGTCCACCCATAATTACTGAAAAATGGGTAAGAAAAGATGCGAATGCCCAAACATACATCATGAAAAGCAGGAGTGGATGTGTTGGGCTACAAGAAGGTTTGAAAGTCCGACCATAGTTTGTAAAAAACGGGTAAGAAAAGGTGCGAATGCCCGACAATGTATGATCAAAAGAGGGAGCGGAGGTTTTTGGCTACAAGAAGGTTTGAATGTCCGACCATAGTTTGTAAAAAGCAGGTAAGAAAAGGTTCAAATGCCTGACAATACACCATCAAAAGCGGGAGCGGAGGTGTTCCGCTGTAAGACGGTGTGAATGTCCGATCATAGTTGGTAAAAAGCGGGTAAGAAAAGGTTAAAATACCCGACTGTACACAATCAATAGCGGGAGCGGAGTTGTTCAGCTACAAGAAGGTGTGAAAGTCCAACCATGGTTTGTAAAAAGCTGCTAAGAAAAGGTTCGAATGCCCGAATATATACCATCAAAAGCGGAAGCGGAGGTGTTCGGCTGCAAGAAGGTGTGAACGTCCGACCAAAGTTTGTAAAAAGCAGTTAAGAAAAGGTTCGAATATCCAACCAAACATAATCAAAAGCGGGAGCAGAGCTGTTCGACTGCAAGTAGGTGTGAATGTCCAGCCATAATTACTCACAAACGGGTAAGAAAAGGTAGTATTGCCAGACCATACATGATCAAAACAGGGAGCTGAGGTGGTTCAGCACCAAGGTGTGAATGTCTGACTATAGTTTGTAAAAAGCGGGTAAGATAAGGTGCGAATGCCCGACAATGTATGATCAAAAGAGGGAGCAGAGGTTTTCGGCTGCAAGAAGGTCTGAATGTCCATCCAAAATTCCTGAGAAATGGGTAAAAAATAGGTGCGAATGCCAAACCATACATCATCAAAAGCAGGAGTGGATGTGTTCGGCTACAAGAAGATTTGAATGTCCATCAATAATTGCTTTAAAACATGAAAGAAAATTTTCGAATATCAAACCGCACATGATCATAAGCGGGAGAGGAGTTGTTCAGCTGCAAGAAGGTGTGAATGTCCACCCATAATTACTGAAAAATGGGTAAGAAAAGGTGAAAATGCCCAACCATACATCATCAAAAGCAGGAGTGGATGTGTTCGGCTACAAGAAGGTTTGAATGTCTGACCATAGTTTGTAATAAGCGGGTAAGAAAAGGTTCGAATGCCCCGAACATAGACCATCAAAAGAGGGAGCGGAGGTGTTCCGCTGTAAGAAGGTGTAAATGTCCGACCATAGTTGGTAAAAAGCGGGTAAGAAAAGGTTAAAATACCCGACTGTACACAATCAATAGCGGGAGCAGAGTTGTTTGGCTACAAGAAGGTGTGAAAGTCCGACCACGGTTTGTAAAAAGCGGGTAAGAAAAGGTTCGAATGCCCGAATATATACCATCAAAAGTGGAAGTGGATGTGTTCGGCTGCAAGAAGGTGTGAACGTCCGACCAAAGTTTGTAAAAAGCAGTTAAGAAAAGGTTCGAATATCCAACCAAACATAATCAAAAGCGGGAGCAGAGCTGTTCGACTGCAAGTAGGTGTGAATGTACAGCCATAATTACTCACAAACGGGTAAGAAAAGGTAGTATTGCCAGACCATACATGATCAAAACAGGGAGCTGAGGTGGTTCAGCACCAAGGTGTGAATGTCTGACTATAGTTTGTAAAAAGCGGGTAAGATAAGGTGCGAATGCCCGACAATGTATGATCAAAAGAGGGAGCAGAGGTTTTCGGCTGCAAGAAGGTCTGAATGTCCATCCAAAATTCCTGAGAAATGGGTAAAAAATAGGTGCGAATGCCAAACCATACATCATCAAAAGCAGGAGTGGATGTGTTCGGCTACAAGAAGATTTGAATGTCCATCAATAATTGCTTTAAAACATGAAAGAAAATTTTCGAATATCAAACCGCACATGATCATAAGCGGGAGAGGAGTTGTTCAGCTGCAAGAAGGTGTGAATGTCCACCCATAATTACTGAAAAATGGGTAAGAAAAGGTGAAAATGCCCAACCATACATCATCAAAAGCAGGAGTGGATGTGTTCGGCTACAAGTAGGTTTGAATGTCTGACCATAGTTTGTAATAAGCGGGTAAGAAAAGGTTCGAATGCCCCGAACATAGACCATCAAAAGAGGGAGCGGAGGTGTTCCGCTGTAAGAAGGTGTAAATGTCCGACCATAGTTGGTAAAAAGCGGGTAAGAAAAGGTTAAAATACCCGACTGTACACAATCAATAGCGGGAGCGGAGTTGTTTGGCTACAAGAAGGTGTGAAAGTCCGACCACGGTTTGTAAAAAGCGGATAAGAAAAGGTTCGAATGCCCGAATATATACCATCAAAAGTGGAAGTGGATGTGTTCGGCTGCAAGAAGGTGTGAACGTCCGACCAAAGTTTGTAAAAAGCAGTTAAGAAAAGGTTCGAATATCCAACCAAACATAATCAAAAGCGGGAGCAGAGCTGTTCGACTGCAAGTAGGTGTGAATGTCCAGCCATAATTACTCACAAACGGGTAAGAAAAGGTAGTATTGCCAGACCATACATGATCAAAACAGGGAGCTGAGGTGGGTCAGCACCAAGGTGTGAATGTCTGACTATAGTTTGTAAAAAGCGGGTAAGATAAGGTGCGAATGCCCGACAATGTATGATCAAAAGAGGGAGCAGAGGTTTTCGGCTGCAAGAAGGTCTGAATGTCCATCCAAAATTCCTGAGAAATGGGTAAAAAATAGGTGCGAATGCCAAACCATACATCATCAAAAGCAGGAGTGGATGTGTTCGGCTACAAGAAGATTTGAATGTCCATCAATAATTGCTTTAAAACATGAAAGAAAATTTTCGAATATCAAACCGCACATGATCATAAGCGGGAGAGGAGTTGTTCAGCTGCAAGAAGGTGTGAATGTCCACCCATAATTACTGAAAAATGGGTAAGAAAAGGTGAAAATGCCCAACCATACATCATCAAAAGCAGGAGTGGATGTGTTCGGCTACAAGAAGGTTTGAATGTCTGACCATAGTTTGTAATAAGCGGGTAAGAAAAGGTTCGAATGCCCCGAACATAGACCATCAAAAGAGGGAGCGGAGGTGTTCCGCTGTAAGAAGGTGTAAATGTCCGACCATAGTTGGTAAAAAGCGGGTAAGAAAAGGTTAAAATACCCGACTGTACACAATCAATAGCGGGAGCGGAGTTGTTTGGCTACAAGAAGGTGTGAAAGTCCGACCACGGTTTGTAAAAAGCGGGTAAGAAAAGGTTCGAATGCCCGAATATATACCATCAAAAGTGGAAGTGGATGTGTTCGGCTGCAAGAAGGTGTGAACGTCCGACCAAAGTTTGTAAAAAGCAGTTAAGAAAAGGTTCGAATATCCAACCAAACATAATCAAAAGCGGGAGCAGAGCTGTTCGACTGCAAGTAGGTGTGAATGTACAGCCATAATTACTCACAAACGGGTAAGAAAAGGTAGTATTGCCAGACCATACATGATCAAAACAGGGAGCTGAGGTGGTTCAGCACCAAGGTGTGAATGTCTGACTATAGTTTGTAAAAAGCGGGTAAGATAAGGTGCGAATGCCCGACAATGTATGATCAAAAGAGGGAGCAGAGGTTTTCGGCTGCAAGAAGGTCTGAATGTCCATCCAAAATTCCTGAGAAATGGGTAAAAAATAGGTGCGAATGCCAAACCATACATCATCAAAAGCAGGAGTGGATGTGTTCGGCTACAAGAAGATTTGAATGTCCATCAATAATTGCTTTAAAACATGAAAGAAAATTTTCGAATATCAAACCGCACATGATCATAAGCGGGAGAGGAGTTGTTCAGCTGCAAGAAGGTGTGAATGTCCACCCATAATTACTGAAAAATGGGTAAGAAAAGGTGAAAATGCCCAACCATACATCATCAAAAGCAGGAGTGGATGTGTTCGGCTACAAGAAGGTTTGAATGTCTGACCATAGTTTGTAATAAGCGGGTAAGAAAAGGTTCGAATGCCCCGAACATAGACCATCAAAAGAGGGAGCGGAGGTGTTCCGCTGTAAGAAGGTGTAAATGTCCGACCATAGTTGGTAAAAAGCGGGTAAGAAAAGGTTAAAATACCCGACTGTACACAATCAATAGCGGGAGCGGAGTTGTTTGGCTACAAGAAGGTGTGAAAGTCCGACCACGGTTTGTAAAAAGCGGGTAAGAAAAGGTTCGAATGCCCGAATATATACCATCAAAAGTGGAAGTGGATGTGTTCGGCTGCAAGAAGGTGTGAACGTCCGACCAAAGTTTGTAAAAAGCAGTTAAGAAAAGGTTCGAATATCCAACCAAACATAATCAAAAGCGGGAGCAGAGCTGTTCGACTGCAAGTAGGTGTGAATGTCCAGCCATAATTACTCACAAACGGGTAAGAAAAGGTAGTATTGCCAGACCATACATGATCAAAACAGGGAGCTGAGGTGGTTCAGCACCAAGGTGTGAATGTCTGACTATAGTTTGTAAAAAGCGGGTAAGATAAGGTGCGAATGCCCGACAATGTATGATCAAAAGAGGGAGCAGAGGTTTTCGGCTGCAAGAAGGTCTGAATGTCCATCCAAAATTCCTGAGAAATGGGTAAAAAATAGGTGCGAATGCCAAACCATACATCATCAAAAGCAGGAGTGGATGTGTTCGGCTACAAGAAGATTTGAATGTCCATCAATAATTGCTTTAAAACATGAAAGAAAATTTTCGAATATCAAACCGCACATGATCATAAGCGGGAGAGGAGTTGTTCAGCTGCAAGAAGGTGTGAATGTCCACCCATAATTACTGAAAAATGGGTAAGAAAAGGTGAAAATGCCCAACCATACATCATCAAAAGCAGGAGTGGATGTGTTCGGCTACAAGAAGGTTTGAATGTCTGACCATAGTTTGTAATAAGCGGGTAAGAAAAGGTTCGAATGCCCCGAACATAGACCATCAAAAGAGGGAGCGGAGGTGTTCCGCTGTAAGAAGGTGTAAATGTCCGACCATAGTTGGTAAAAAGCGGGTAAGAAAAGGTTAAAATACCCGACTGTACACAATCAATAGCGGGAGCAGAGTTGTTTGGCTACAAGAAGGTGTGAAAGTCCGACCACGGTTTGTAAAAAGCGGGTAAGAAAAGGTTCGAATGCCCGAATATATACCATCAAAAGTGGAAGTGGATGTGTTCGGCTGCAAGAAGGTGTGAACGTCCGACCAAAGTTTGTAAAAAGCAGTTAAGAAAAGGTTCGAATATCCAACCAAACATAATCAAAAGCGGGAGCAGAGCTGTTCGACTGCAAGTAGGTGTGAATGTCCAGCCATAATTACTCACAAACGGGTAAGAAAAGGTAGTATTGCCAGACCATACATGATCAAAACAGGGAGCTGAGGTGGTTCAGCACCAAGGTGTGAATGTCTGACTATAGTTTGTAAAAAGCGGGTAAGATAAGGTGCGAATGCCCGACAATGTATGATCAAAAGAGGGAGCAAAGGTTTTCGGCTGCAAGAAGGTCTGAATGTCCATCCAAAATTCCTGAGAAATGGGTAAAAAATAGGTGCGAATGCCAAACCATACATCATCAAAAGCAGGAGTGGATGTGTTCGGCTACAAGAAGATTTGAATGTCCATCAATAATTGCTTTAAAACATGAAAGAAAATTTTCGAATATCAAACCGCACATGATCATAAGCGGGAGAGGAGTTGTTCAGCTGCAAGAAGGTGTGAATGTCCACCCATAATTACTGAAAAATGGGTAAGAAAAGGTGAAAATGCCCAACCATACATCATCAAAAGCAGGAGCGGAGGTGTTCCGCTGTAAGAAGGTGTAAATGTCCGACCATAGTTGGTAAAAAGCGGGTAAGAAAAGGTTAAAATACCCGACTGTACACAATCAATAGCGGGAGCGGAGTTGTTTGGCTACAAGAAGGTGTGAAAGTCCGACCACGGTTTGTAAAAAGCGGGTAAGAAAAGGTTCGAATGCCCGAATATATACCATCAAAAGTGGAAGTGGATGTGTTCGGCTGCAAGAAGGTGTGAACGTCCGACCAAAGTTTGTAAAAAGCAGTTAAGAAAAGGTTCGAATATCCAACCAAACATAATCAAAAGCGGGAGCAGAGCTGTTCGACTGCAAGTAGGTGTGAATGTCAGATCATAATTTGCAAAAAGCTGATGAGAAAGGGTGAGAATGCCCGGCTATACACCATCAAATGCGGGAGTGGAAGTGTTCGGCTGTGAGTAGGTGTGAATGTCCGACCATAATTGCTGAAAAATGTGTTAGAAGAGACTAGAATGCCGGACAAGACATCATCAAATGCGGGAGCGGAGTTGTTCGGCTGTGAGTAGGTGTGAATCTCCGAGCATAGTTTGTAAAAAGGGGGTAAGAATAGGTTTGAATGCCCGAACATACACTATCAAAACAGGGAGCTGAGGTGGCTCAGCTGCAAGGTGTGAATGTCTGACTATAGTTTGTAAATAAGGTGCGAATGCCCAACAATGTATAATCAAAAGAGGGAGCGGAGGTTTTCGGCTACAAGAAGGTTTGAATGTCCGACCATAGTTTGTAAAAAGCGGGTAAGAAAAGGTTCAAGCGCCTGACTATACACCATCAAAAGCGGGAGCAGAGGTGTTCCGCTGTAAGACGGTGTGAATGTCCGACCATATTTGGTAAAAAGCGGGTAAGAAAAGGTTAAAATACCCGACTGTACACAATCAATAGCGGGAGAGGAGGTGTTCAGCTGCAAGAAGGTGTGAATGTCCACCCATAATTACTGAAAAATGGGTAAGAAAAGGTGCGAATGCCCAACCATACATTATCAAAAGCAGGTGTGAATGTCAGATCATAATTTGCAAAAAGCTGATGAGAAAGGGTGAGAATGCCCGACTATACACCATCAAATGCGGGAGCGGAGTTGTTCGGCTGTGAGTAAGTGTGAATGTCCGACCATAATTGCTGAAAAATGTGTTAGAAAAGGTAAGAATTCCGGTCCATACATCATCAAAAGCGGGAGAGGTGGTGTTCGGCTGCAAGTAGGTGTGAATGTCCAGCCATAATTACTAACAAACGGGTAAGAAAAGGTAGTATTGCCATACCATACATGATCAAAACAGGGAGCGGAGGTGGTTCAGCTGCAAGAAGGTGTGAATGTCCGACTAAAGTTCAAATATATTAACAAAAGCGGGAGGAGAGGTCTTCGGATGAGAGTGGTTGAGAATTTCCAAAAATAATCTATAAAATGCGGTGAAAAAAAAGGTGTGATAGAACACTAAAAGGTGGAGCGGAAGTGTTCGGCTGCAAGAAGGTGTGAACGTCCGACCAAAGTTTGTAAGAAGCAGTTAAGACAAGGTTCGAATATCCAACCAAACATAATCAAAAGCGGGAGCAGAGCTGTTCGACTGCAAGTAGGTGTGAATGTCCAGCCATAATTACTCACAAACGGGTAAGAAAAGGTAGTATTGCCAGACCATACATGATCAAAACAGGGAGCTGAGGTGGTTCAGCACCAAGGTGTGAATGTCTGACTATAGTTTGTAAAAAGCGGGTAAGATAAGGTGCGAATGCCCGACAATGTATGATCAAAAGAGGGAGCAGAGGTTTTCGGCTGCAAGAAGGTCTGAATGTCCACCCAAAATTCCTGAGAAATGGGTAAAAAATAGGTGCGAATGCCAAACCATACATCATCAAAAGCAGGAGTGGATGTGTTCGGCTACAAGAAGATTTGAATGTCCATCAATAATTGCTTTAAAACATGAAAGAAAATTTTCGAATATCAAACCGCACATGATCATAAGCGGGAGAGGAGTTGTTCAGCTGCAAGAAGGTGTGAATGTCCACCCATAATTACTGAAAAATGGGTAAGAAAAGGTGAAAATGCCCAACCATACATCATCAAAAGCAGGAGTGGATGTGTTCGGCTACAAGAAGGTTTGAATGTCTGACCATAGTTTGTAATAAGCGGGTAAGAAAAGGTTCGAATGCCCCGAACATAGACCATCAAAAGAGGGAGCGGAGGTGTTCCGCTGTAAGAAGGTGTAAATGTCCGACCATAGTTGGTAAAAAGCGGGTAAGAAAAGGTTAAAATACCCGACTGTACACAATCAATAGCGGGAGCGGAGTTGTTTGGCTACAAGAAGGTGTGAAAGTCCGACCACGGTTTGTAAAAAGCGGGTAAGAAAAGGTTCGAATGCCCGAATATATACCATCAAAAGTGGAAGTGGATGTGTTCGGCTGCAAGAAGGTGTGAACGTCCGACCAAAGTTTGTAAAAAGCAGTTAAGAAAAGGTTCGAATATCCAACCAAACATAATCAAAAGCGGGAGCAGAGCTGTTCGACTGCAAGTAGGTGTGAATGTCCAGCCATAATTACTCACAAACGGGTAAGAAAAGGTAGTATTGCCAGACCATACATGATCAAAACAGGGAGCTGAGGTGGTTCAGCACCAAGGTGTGAATGTCTGACTATAGTTTGTAAAAAGCGGGTAAGATAAGGTGCGAATGCCCGACAATGTATGATCAAAAGAGGGAGCAGAGGTTTTTGGCTGCAAGAAGGTCTGAATGTCCATCCAAAATTCCTGAGAAATGGGTAAAAAATAGGTGCGAATGCCAAACCATACATCATCAAAAGCAGGAGTGGATGTGTTCGGCTACAAGAAGATTTGAATGTCCATCAATAATTGCTTTAAAACATGAAAGAAAATTTTCGAATATCAAACCGCACATGATCATAAGCGGGAGAGGAGTTGTTCAGCTGCAAGAAGGTGTGAATGTCCACCCATAATTACTGAAAAATGGGTAAGAAAAGGTGAAAATGCCCAACCATACATCATCAAAAGCAGGAGTGGATGTGTTCGGCTACAAGAAGGTTTGAATGTCTGACCATAGTTTGTAATAAGCGGGTAAGAAAAGGTTCGAATGCCCCGAACATAGACCATCAAAAGAGGGAGCGGAGGTGTTCCGCTGTAAGAAGGTGTAAATGTCCGACCATAGTTGGTAAAAAGCGGGTAAGAAAAGGTTAAAATACCCGACTGTACACAATCAATAGCGGGAGCGGAGTTGTTTGGCTACAAGAAGGTGTGAAAGTCCGACCACGGTTTGTAAAAAGCGGGTAAGAAAAGGTTCGAATGCCCGAATATATACCATCAAAAGTGGAAGTGGATGTGTTCGGCTGCAAGAAGGTGTGAACGTCCGACCAAAGTTTGTAAAAAGCAGTTAAGAAAAGGTTCGAATATCCAACCAAACATAATCAAAAGCGGGAGCAGAGCTGTTCGACTGCAAGTAGGTGTGAATGTCAGATCATAATTTGCAAAAAGCTGATGAGAAAGGGTGAGAATGCCCGGCTATACACCATCAAATGCGGGAGTGGAAGTGTTCGGCTGTGAGTAGGTGTGAATGTCCGACCATAATTGCTGAAAAATGTGTTAGAAGAGACTAGAATGCCGGACAAGACATCATCAAATGCGGGAGCGGAGTTGTTCGGCTGTGAGTAGGTGTGAATCTCCGAGCATAGTTTGTAAAAAGGGGGTAAGAATAGGTTCGAATGCCCGAACATACACTATCAAAACAGGGAGCTGAGGTGGCTCAGCTGCAAGGTGTGAATGTCTGACTATAGTTTGTAAATAAGGTGCGAATGCCCAACAATGTATAATCAAAAGAGGGAGCGGAGGTTTTCGGCTACAAGAAGGTTTGAATGTCCGACCATAGTTTGTAAAAAGCGGGTAAGAAAAGGTTCAAGCGCCTGACTATACACCATCAAAAGCGGGAGCAGAGGTGTTCCGCTGTAAGACGGTGTGAATGTCCGACCATATTTGGTAAAAAGCGGGTAAGAAAAGGTTAAAATACCCGACTGTACACAATCAATAGCGGGAGAGGAGGTGTTCAGCTGCAAGAAGGTGTGAATGTCCACCCATAATTACTGAAAAATGGGTAAGAAAAGGTGCGAATGCCCAACCATACATTATCAAAAGCAGGTGTGAATGTCAGATCATAATTTGCAAAAAGCTGATGAGAAAGGGTGAGAATGCCCGACTATACACCATCAAATGCGGGAGCGGAGTTGTTCGGCTGTGAGTAAGTGTGAATGTCCGACCATAATTGCTGAAAAATGTGTTAGAAAAGGTAAGAATGCCGGTCCATACATCATCAAAAGCGGGAGAGGTGGTGTTCGGCTGCAAGTAGGTGTGAATGTCCAGCCATAATTACTAACAAACGGGTAAGAAAAGGTAGTATTGCCATACCATACATGATCAAAACAGGGAGCGGAGGTGGTTCAGCTGCAAGAAGGTGTGAATGTCCAACTAAAGTTCAAATATATTAACAAAAGCGGGAGGAGAGGTCTTCGGATGAGAGTGGTTGAGAATTTCCAAAAATAATCTATAAAATGCGGTGAAAAAAAAGGTGTGATAGAACACTAAAAGGTGGAGCGGAAGTGTTCGGCTGCAAGAAGGTGTGAACGTCCGACCAAAGTTTGTAAGAAGCAGTTAAGACAAGGTTCGAATATCCAACCAAACATAATCAAAAGCGGGAGCAGAGCTGTTCGACTGCAAGTAGGTGTGAATGTCCAGCCATAATTACTCACAAACGGGTAAGAAAAGGTAGTATTGCCAGACCATACATGATCAAAACAGGGAGCTGAGGTGGTTCAGCACCAAGGTGTGAATGTCTGACTATAGTTTGTAAAAAGCGGGTAAGATAAGGTGCGAATGCCCGACAATGTATGATCAAAAGAGGGAGCAGAGGTTTTCGGCTGCAAGAAGGTCTGAATGTCCACCCAAAATTCCTGAGAAATGGGTAAAAAATAGGTGCGAATGCCAAACCATACATCATCAAAAGCAGGAGTGGATGTGTTCGGCTACAAGAAGATTTGAATGTCCATCAATAATTGCTTTAAAACATGAAAGAAAATTTTCGAATATCAAACCGCACATGATCATAAGCGGGAGAGGAGTTGTTCAGCTGCAAGAAGGTGTGAATGTCCACCCATAATTACTGAAAAATGGGTAAGAAAAGGTGAAAATGCCCAACCATACATCATCAAAAGCAGGAGTGGATGTGTTCGGCTACAAGAAGGTTTGAATGTCTGACCATAGTTTGTAATAAGCGGGTAAGAAAAGGTTCGAATGCCCGAACATAGACCATCAAAAGAGGGAGCGGAGGTGTTCCGCTGTAAGAAGGTGTAAATGTCCGACCATAGTTGGTAAAAAGCGGGTAAGAAAAGGTTAAAATACCCGACTGTACACAATCAATAGCGGGAGCGGAGTTGTTCGGCTACAAGAAGGTGTGAAAGTCCAACCATCGTTTGTAAAAAGCTGGTAAGAAAAGTTTCGAATGCCCGAATATATACCATCAAAAGCGGAAGCGGAGGTGTTCGGCTGCAAGAAGGTGTGAACGTCCGACCAAAGTTGGCAAAAAGCAGTAAAGAAAAGGTTCGAATATCCAAACATAATTAAAAGCGATAGAGATTGTGTTCAGCTGCAAGTAGGTGTCAATATCCAGCCATAATTACTCACAAACGGGTAAGAAAATGTAGTATTGCCAGACCATACATGATCAAAACAGGGAGCGGAGGTGGTTTAGCTGCAAAAAGGGGTGAATGTCCAACTAAAGTTCAAATATATTAACAAAAGCGGGAGGAGAGGTCTTCGGATTAGAGTGGTTGAAATTTCCAACCATAATCTATAAAATGCGGTGAAAAAAAAAGGTGTGAAGGAATGAATTTTATAGCAAAATCCGAAATCATGCATAACTCTGCATAAGGAACGTATTGCTCAACCAAAGGGATGCTTCTTTCTCATTCAGGGTAATATGAGGAACTTTATGCTTGATACATTTTAGACATGGATAACTATGAAGGACAAAGCAATTTTAACTTGGTTTGAGCAAAGCAATTCATTTTATAGGAAAATCCGAAATCGTGCAGGACTCATGAAAGTAAGCTTATTCTCGGATTCCTGATCCTCCAGTGTTGCTCTTTCCTATACTGCAAAATACAGCCTTGTTCTTTGTTGAAATCGATATAGACATTGATAAATATGAAGGACAAAGCAGTTTCCACTTTGTTTGAGTGAAGGAATTAATTTTATAGCAAAATCCCAAATCAAGCAGAACGTATGAAAATAAAGCGTGTTTTCGGATTCCTGATCCTTCAGTGTTGCTATTTCTTCTACTGCAAAATACAATGTTGTTCTTTGTTGAAGTCAATCTAGACATTGATAAATATGAAGGACAAAGCAGTTTTAACATAGTTTGAGTAAAGGAATTCATTTTATACATAAAATCCCAAATCATGCAGAACGTATGAAAATAAGCTTATTCTCGGATTCCTGATCCTTCAGTGTTGCTTTTTCTTCTACTGCAAAATACAATGTTGTTCTTTGTTGAAGTAAATCTAGACATTGATAAATATGAAGGACAAAGCAGTTTTCACTTGGTTTGAGTGAAGGAATTCATTTTATACATAAAATCCCAAATCATGCAGAACGTATGAAAATAAGCTTATTCTCGGATTCCTGATCCTTCAGTGTTGCTTTTTCTTCTACTGCAAAATACAATGTTGTTCTTTGTTGAAGTCGATCTAGACATTGATAAATATGAAGGACAAATCAGTTTTAACTTGGTTTGAGTGAAGGAATTCATTTTATACATAAAATCCCAAATCATGCAGAACGTATGAAAATAAGCTTATTCTCGGATTACTGATCCTTCAGTGTTGCTCTTTCTTCTACTGCAAAATCCAGTGTTGTTCTTTGTTGAAGTCAATCTAGACATTGATAAATATGAAGGACAAAGCAGTCTAACATAGTTTGAGTGAAGGCATTCATTTATAGTAAAATCAATAATCGTGCAGAACTCATGAAAATAAGCTTATTCTCGGATTCCTAAAACTTTTGATTTGCTCTTTCTTTACTGCAAAGTACAATGTTGTTCTTTGTTGAAGTCGATCTAGACATTGATAAATATGAAGGACAAAGCAGTTTTCACTTGGTTTGAGTGAAGGATTTGCAGCTGAAAACCTCCCGCTCCCGCTTTTGATTGTGTATAGTCGGAATTTCAAGCCTTTTCTTACCCGGTTTTTAGAAATTATGGTTGGACATTCAGACCTTGCAGCCGAAGACCTCTACTCCCTCTTTTGATCATACATTGTCGGGCATTCGCACCTTGTCTTACCCGCTTTTTACAAACTATAGTCAGACATTCACACCTTGCAGCTGAACCACCTCAGCTCCCTGTTTTGATCATGTATGGTCTGGCAATACTACCATTTCTTACCCGTTTGTGATTAATTATGGCTGGACATTCACACCTACTTGCAGTCGAACACCTCCGCTTCCGCATTTGATGGTATATGTTCGGGCATTCGAACATTTTCTTACCAGCTTTTTACAAACCATGGTTGGACTTTCACACCTTCTTGTAGCCGAACAACTCCGCTCCCCCTATTGATTGTGTACAGTCGGGTATTTTAACCTTTTCTTACCCGTTTTTTACCAACTATGGTCGGACATTCACACCTTCTTACAGCGGAACACCTCCGCTCCCTCTTTTAATGGTGTATGTTTGGGCATTCGAACCTTTTCTTACCCGCTTTTTACAAACTATGCTCGGACATTCAAACCTTCTTGTAGCCGAACACATCCACTCCTGCTTTTGATGATGTATGGTTGGGCATTCAAACCTACTTGTTGCCCGCTTTTCATTAATTTTGGGTGGACATTCACACCTTGTCACAGCCAAACACCTCCGCTCCCTGTTTTGATCATGTATGGTTGGACATTCGCACCTTTTCTCACCCGCTTTTTGCCAACTATGGTCGGCATTCACAGCTTCCTCTCCACCATACTTGTATGGTGGGATATTCACACCCACTTGCATCCGAAGACCTTTTGTTGATATTTAGTCGGTCATTCGCAGCTTACCCGCTTTTGGCAAACTATGGCCTTCATGCAGCCAAACACCTCTGATCTCACTTTTGATGATGTAAGGTTGGGCATTCAGACCTTGCTTCACCTGCTTTTCACCAAATATAGTCGGACATTCACACCTTCTTGCAGCCGAACACTTCCGCTCCACCTTTTAGTGTTCTATCACACCTTTTTTTTCACCGCATTTTATAGATTATGGTTGGAAATTCTCAACCACTCTCATCCGAAGACCTCTCCTCCCGCTTTTGTTAATATATTTGAACTTTAGTCGGACATTCACACCTTCTTGCAGCTGAACCACCTCCGCTCCCTGTTTTCATCATGTATGGTCTGGCAATACTACCTTTTCTTACCCGTTTGTTAGTAATTATGGCTGGACATTCACACCTACTTGCAGCCGAACACCACCTCTCCCGCTTTTGATGATGTATGGACTGGCATTCTTACCTTTTCTAACACATTTTTCAGCAATTATGGTCGGAGATTCACACTTACTCACAGCCGAACAACTCCGCTCCCGCATTTGATGGTGTATAGTCGGGCATTCTCACCCTTTCTCATCAGCTTTTTGCAAATTATGATCTGACATTCACACCTGCTTTTGATAATGTATGGTTTGGCATTCGCACCTTTTCTTACCCATTTTTCAGTAATTATGGGTGGACATTCACACCTTCTTTCAGCTGAACACCTCCTCTCCCGCTATTGATTGTGTACAGTCGGGTATTTTAACCTTTTCTTACCCGCTTTTTACCAAATATGGTCGGACATTCACACCGTCTTACAGCGGAACACCTCTGCTCCCGCTTTTGATGGTGTATAGTCAGGCATTTGAACCTTTTCTTACCCGCTTTTTACAAACTATGGTCGGACATTCAAACCTTCTTGTAGCCGAAAACCTCCGCTCCCTCTTTTGATTATACATTGTTGGGCATTCGCACCTTATTTACAAACTATAGTCAGACATTCACACCTTGCAGCTGAGCCACCTCAGCTCCCTGTTTTGATAGTGTATGTTCGGGCATTCAAACCTATTCTTACCCCCTTTTTACAAACTATGCTCGGAGATTCACACCTACTCACAGCCGAACAACTCCGCTCCCGCATTTGATGATGTCTTGTCCGGCATTCTAGTCTCTTCTAACACATTTTTCAACAATTATGGTTGGACATTCACACCTACTCACAGCCGAACAGTTCCGCTCCCGCATTTGATGGTGTATAGCCGGGCATTCTCACCCTTTCTCATCAGCTTTTTGCAAATTATGATCTGACATTCACACCTACTTGCAGTCGAACAGCTCTGCTCCCGCTTTTGATTATGTTTGGTTGGATATTCGAACCTTTTCTTAACTGCTTTTTACAAACTTTGGTCGGACGTTCACACCTTCTTGCAGCCGAACACATCCACTTCCACTTTTGATGGTATATATTCGGGCATTCGAACCTTTTCTTACCCGCTTTTTACAAACCGTGGTCGGACTTTCACACCTTCTTGTAGCCAAACAACTCCGCTCCCCCTATTGATTGTGTACAGTCGGGTATTTTAACCTTTTCTTACCCGTTTTTTACCAACTATGGTCGGACATTTACACCTTCTTACAGCGGAACACCTCCGCTCCCTCTTTTGAATGTCTATATTCGGGCATTCGAACCTTTTCTTACCCGCTTTTTAAAAACTATGGTCGGACATTCAAACTTTCTTGTAGCCGAACACATCCACTCCTGCTTTTGATGATGTATGGTTGGGCATTTTCACCTTTTCTTACCCATTTTTCAGTAATTATGGGTGGACATTCACACCTTCTTGCAGCTGAACAACTCCTCTCCCGCTTATGATCATGTGCGGTTTGATATTCGAAAATTTTCTTTCATGTTTTAAAGCAATTATTGATGGACATTCAAATCTTCTTGTAGCCGAACACATCCACTCCTGCTTTTGATGATGTATGGTAACCTTTTCTTACCCGCTTTTTACAAACTATGGTCGGATATTCAAACCTTCTTGTAGCCAAAACACTCCGCTCCCTCTTTTGATCATACATTGTCGGGCATTCGCACCTTATCTTACCCGCTTTTTACAAACTATAGTCAGACATTCACACCTTGCAGCTGAACCACCTCCGCTCCCTGTTTTGATCATGTAGGGTCTGGCAATACTACCTTTTCTTACCCGTTTGTGAGTAATTAATCCCAAAATTTAAGCATAAAATAAGTCTTTATGCTGATGATGTATTACTTTTCCTTCAGAACTCACAGACGTCTCTCAGTCACACGATCACACTCATAAATAAATTCTCAGCACTTTCTGACTACTCTATCAACTGGTCTAAGACCACAGTTCTGCCAATTAACTGTAGGGTCCATAATATACCTGCGATCACTTTACAGTCAGGAAATATTAGATATTTAGGCATAAACATTTCCTCCAGGCTCTCAGAGCTAACAAAGCTAAATTATGTGCAATTATTAAAGACAGTAGAGGACGATCTCTCGTTGGAAGTCCTTACCTATATCACTTATGGGGAGAGTTACATCCATTAAAATGATGATACTACCAAAAGTTAACTATTTGTTCTCAATGATCCCCATAAAACCATCTGCTACTTGGTTTAAGTCACTAGATTCATGCATCTCCAAATTTCTGTGGAAAAACAAACCACCACGTCTTAGTTTAAAAACCCTACAGAAGACCAAGGACAGTGGTGGATTAGATTTACCTCATTTTCGGCACTATTCCTTAGACAATAGGTTACAATATATATCAAAATGGTTTAAACCTTGTTGTTGTCACAGTTCCCAGAGACGTTGTAATCGTTGAGGATTCTATATTCACCCCCTCATTAGAGGCACGTAATGCAGATTGATGACACTGAATCTTCTTCTCTGTTCATTGCTGGCATCATTCCCAGCATCGTAAGTGTTCGTGGCATTGTTAGCCTCTTCTTCTGGATCTTGATATCGAGAATCCTTTTGTATTTCTGGTTTGTCAGTCCTCTGTCTTCGTTCACCGGAGTCTTTGTCTTTTTGTCCTTGAGTTTGGTGATTTTTTCTTCTTTTGATGCCTTGACACAATGTGACAGGTGATACCACGTGGGAGATCCTGTAACTTGGATTGCTGTCCCTGTGCTGCGAAATGGCTGTGCTGCTCAAATGGTCTCTCCTTCATCATGGTTACATGCTGCCATTCCGACATCTCGCCATTCCGACATGGGTCTCCAATTGTCGGAATGGCGACACTTAATTTTTTATCAAACGTCCCACCATTCCGACACTTTTTTCCTCCTATGGTCGGAATGGCGGTATGTTTTTTGTTTTTTTTAACCTACTGCCATTCCGACAGTTCCTTTTAATAGCCTATTTTTTACCCAAAACAATTTGCACTAATGATATGCCGGCGCAAATACGCCCTAAAGTTTGTCGCACAAGCTTTGCACATGCAGAGGCCACAGCCTCGCAAACAAACTTTAATAATCTATTATCAAAATCCCCTGAATTTCAAATATAAAAATACAGATATTAATGTAACTCTGGCGAGACTGAAACTGATTAAGCAGAAATACAGTGTCAGTGAGCTGTCACAGCAGCCAGCTGGAGCGGAGCTCTCCACAGAGCCCATGCGTCTTTTGCACGCTGTCATCATATGCAAAAGTAATAATTGCAATTACAGATATCACGGCTACTGCACAGGACACAGTTGCGAGCACTCTGCCTTGCCTTGCCAATAGGAGAAGATAGAAATGACAGCATAGAACGTATAAAACACAACAAAATGCAGTAAAAATGTTTATTCATGTTATTCACGTGATTTATGAGTACTCACTCCAATTTTGGGAAGCGCGGATGGGTTTTGTGCATTTGGCACAAACACACAGCCGCAACGGTTGTAGCTTTATACAGCCTGTTGATATCTTAAGGACCTAACTGGTCACACCTGGGACTAAATGTCATGTAGAGATTGTTTTTACATGACATTACAGCTGAACATATAGCTTTCATCCACAAACCAACGTGGGAGAGCCCGAAGACGCATGTGCCAGACGCACATAGGCATGCGTAAAACCAATTTTGACCACTTCATACTGTTTATTTGCTTTCTTTTAGTTAACTTTCGTTTCTTTTGGATTCTTATGCGTGTTATGGAGCCGTTTTGGTCCATGTTTGTAAGCCTTTTTTTCCTGGATTAAATTTTCGGAAGTTGAAACAAGTGGCATTGGAGTGTGTGATTGAAAACCACCGCGGACTGCTTCTCCTCCTCCAGTTGCCGAGACTTTGTGTTTTTCATAACGCTTGTCTATAAACATGTTAAACATATAAATTGCATGAACAGAAAGAAGGGACTCACCTGTTGAGTAACACACATTTCCTTATACGGAAAGCCTTGTCGGAATGGTGGGACATTTGAACGTCAGAATAGCGGGATGTCGCAATGGTGGGATGTCGGAATGGTGGGACGTTTGCATGTCGGAATGGTGGTATGTCGGAATGGTGGTATGTCGGAATGGTGGGATGTCGGAATAGCGGGATGTCGGAATGGCGGGATTTCGGAATGGGTGTTGCCACCCCCTTCATCATATACACAGTTATTTATACATCACCTTCCACCATGAAGCGTTGTCCCTTTTTGTTTCTCTCTTTGTTCTTAAAATGCTGTTATGCATGTCTAAACCAATCCATTAAATTAGATCATTTTGGCAGTAAAGCGATCTACAATGTGCTTGGTCGCAAAGCTGCTCATCTGTGGTAAACAGCTCTTCAGAAAGGCATTCTTCAATTGATTTCACTAATTCTATGTAATAATTTTGTGATTTCCTACAAAACTACACTTCTTCTCCCATCTGTCTGAGTATTTAATATTGTCTGAGTCCCGTTAAAACATGTATTTTTCCCATCTAATTCCTTGTTTGCTTTAAAACAAGTATTCCCCATTTTCTATCCCTTCAGTAGCCAACCAGTTTGTATGGAGTACACTGGAGCAACTTGACTGATCAGTAAAACACTGCTTTTGTTGTCACCACAAGGCTTCCCCCGTCGGTTGTTTCACTGAGACACTACTGAGTAACTATAACTCAACACAGTTTATACACATAACATTCCTATACATACTAACAAACAAACAAACAATTATTTATCGCAATTTTCTCATCTCTGTTTGAACGTACACCCAGGTAAATATTCCTGTAGTCTTCTCATACCGACTATGGACCCATTCATTGTTTAACTTCACTGTTTTGCAAATCCTAATTGAATATTACACATTGACATTGAACTTTACTTGATAAGCAGGTCTTCATTGCATTCAGCAGCCTATATGTGAGCATCTATGTGTAAGCTGTTCTTCTTTGCATTTATCAGCAGCAAGCAATTCTTCATTGCACATGCATATGAAAATAGTAAAACAATTCCAATGCGTTAGCGAAACCTTCTATATCAGGAGTGTCCATCATGGTGCTGGGAATAGAACCTCTTTCCCAGAATAGTTCAACCTTCATTACTCAACTGATCATAACTCCGCAATGAGCACATTTCAAAGTATCATTCCTCTACATATATTCAAAAATCTATGTGTAAATGTTTAATATTTCTTATATTTGTTGATGTCATTCTGTGTGCATGTGGCCTAAACCCAATCTCTGTGTGGCAATTTTAATTTAAACAAGTTGAACTCTGCCCAGGAGGGCCAAGCGCCCCAGACAGCCACAAAGTGGGTCAGCGCCTGCCCCAGCGCCCCTGGCCAAGTGCCCTGGGAGTCAAGACGTGCCCACAGGTGGGTGAAGTCGCGAGCAGTGGGGAGAGGCAACGCTGATGCCCCATCGGGAGAAACACAGGCAGGCCAGGCGACAGCAAGTCCCAGATCCAGGCCCAATCATTACCACACACACTTTCACGTCCCATACATCCACAGATCCACACATCCTACCTCCCTCGACTCTGCTGGGGTGTAGTGCAGCGGGCACACCAGGAGGCCAGCAACCCCCCAGCCACCACAGACCCCGAACCAGCAGAACAATTAATTAATCCTCCTGGCCCCTCCTGCCCCGAGCAGACACCAGGAAGCAGGGGTGTGCGAAGAAGACCCCTCCCCTCACCCTTCTGGCTCTTCAATATTTTCTAATAGTGAGCAATTAAAATTGAGGGGCAGCCAAACTTGTAGAACTGGGAGCGCGGCACTCTGGGCAGCCTACATACCCAAAGAGCCCCGCCCACCAGATGCCACTCAGTGTAACCACCCCCCAAGACCTAATGTGTGTGTGTGAGTGTGTTTGATAAGTACTAATGTCTAAGGTGTAATTAAAACAGGGGCAGGGAACTGCAGAGTGCAACCAAAGGGGACCACCTACGTGGCCCCATCCACTGCACCCCACCGAACACACACGCCCCCAAAACCCTTCATGTGTGAGTGTGTGCTGTGTACAGGAGCCAGAAGGGAGAGGGGTATGGGGATATATAACGGGGGAGCTACTCTCCCCCAGAGAGGGCAGCCAGGGACTGGCTGCAATAGGCATCCCCGCTACCTGGGAGCCAACAATGGGCAGGAGGGCCTGATGTCCACCAGGCTCGGGGCCTGCAGCGACCATATTCCGGGAGCTACTGTACCCCCAGAAGGTACCCATCCCGCCCCACCCCACTCAACCCAACCCCACCCAGGAGGACCTCTACAAAAAACAAACAAACAACATCAAAAAACAAACAAACAAACCACCCGGTCACACCAGTCGCAGCAGCCCGGGCCTGAGACCCACCATCACCCAGCAACCCACCACCACCACTATGTGATAAAACTAATCAGAGGGGACCAGAGAGAATGAAATTCAGCCAATTGATGTTTTGAGGAGGCAGACATTGTTTCCATGCTAATATAATCTAAAATAAAATTTCAAAACTGGTTAATACACAGATTGTTCTTCGCTTTCCAGTTCATGAGAATAGTTTTCTTTGCGATACATAACACTGTGACAACCATGTGTGCTGAGTTAATTTCCATGTTGATGTTGTCTAAGTCACCCAGTATGCACAGTGTGGGGCATGCAGGGATGCTACACTTTAGCCATGTTGATAGGTCCTCACAGACTTCAAGCCAGAACTTCTGGACAGGCGCAGAAAAACCACAAAGCGTGTGCATAATCATCAGGTGTGTTATCTGTGCAATGTGAGCAGATGTTTGAGTGTGTTAGACCCATCCTGAACATCCTTTGTCCTGTATAGTGTGTTCTATGAAGGATTTTGTATTGTATGAGCTGTAAATTAGGATTTCGAGTCTTTATGAAGGTGTTCAAACATATTTGTGGTTAGAAGCTATGACCAGAACTGATGGATAAATCTGCCTCCCATTTTGAGGATGGAAGAGACATTGTGTCATCTATCTTAGACAATAATTTATATATTTTTGATAGTAGTTTTGGGGTACAGATGCTTAGAAATTCTGCTACCCTAGTCGGGGGTTGTAAGTCTGGTTGGTGGAGGATATATCCATCCATCCATCCATCATCTGTCGCTTATCCGGGGGTCGGGTCGCGAGGGCAGCAGCTTGAGCAGAGAAACCCAGACGTCTCTGTCCCCGGCCACTTCCTCCAGCTCTTCCGGGGGGACCCCGAGGCGTTCCCAGGCCAGCCGAGAGACATAGTCTCTCCAACGTGTCCTGGGTCTCCCCCGGGGTCTCCTCCCAGTGGGACGTGCCCGGAACACCTCCCCAGGGAGGCGCCCAGGGGGCATCCTAACCAGATGCCCGAGCCACCTCATCTGACTCCTCTCAATGCGGAGGAGCAGCGGTTCTACTCCGAGCCCCTCCCGGATGACTGAGCTTCTCACCCTATCTCTAAGGGAGAGCCCAGACACCCTGCGGAGGAAACCCATTTCGGCCGCTTGTATTCGCGATCTTGTTCTTTCGGTCACTACCCACAACTCGTGACCATAGGTGAGGATGGGAACGTAGATTGACCAGTAAGTACGCAGAGCCTGCAACACTGCAGGCGCCGCACCGATCCGCCCGTCAATCTCCCGCTCCATTCGTCCGTCACTCGTGAACAAGACCCCGAGATACTTGAACTCCTCCTCTTGGGGAAGGATCTCATTCCCGACCCGGAGAGAGCATTCCACCTTTTTCCGGCTGAGAACCATAGTCTCGGATTTGGAGGTGCTGATTCTCATCCCAGCCGCTTCACACTCGGCTGCGAATCACTCCAGTGAGAGCTGAAGGTCACGGCCTGACGACGCTAATAGAACCACATCATCTGCAAAAAGCAGAGACCCGATTCTGAGGTCGCCAAATGGGACACCCTCAACGCCCTGGCTCCGCCTAGAAATTCTGTCCATAAAAGTTAGGAACAGAATCGGTGACAAAGGGCAGCCCTGACGGAGTCCAACTCTCACCGGAAACGTATCCGACTTACTGCCGGCAATGCGGACCAAACTCTGGCACCGGTCATACAGAGACCGAACGGCCCCTATCAAGGGGTCCGGCACTCCATATTCCCGGAGCACCCCCCACAGGACTCCACGAGGGACACGGTCGAACGCTTTCTCCAAGTCCACAAAACACATGTAGACTGGTTGGGCGAACTCCCATGCACCCTCCAGGATCCTGCCGAGGGTATAGAGCTGGTCCACTGTTCCACGGCCAGGACGAAAGCCACACTGCATCTCCTGAATCCGAGGCTCGATTATCCGACGGATCCTCCTCTCCGATACCCCCGAATAGACCTTACCAGGGAGACTGAGGAGTGTGATACCCCTATAGTTGGAACACACCCTCCGGTCCCCCTTTTTAAAGAGGGGGACCACCACCCCAATCTGCCAGTCCAGAGGCACTGTCCCCGATGTCCACGCGATACTGCAGAGGCGTGTCAGCCAAGACAGCCCTACAACATCCAGAGCCTTGAGAAACTCAGGACGGACCTCATCCACCCCCGGGGCCTTGCCACCGAGGAGCTTTTTAACCACCTCGGCAACCTCAGCCCCAGAAATGGGTGGCCCCGTCTCCGAGCTCTCCGACTCTGCCTCTTCCGAGCACGTGTGGGTAGGATTGAGGAGTTCCTCGAAGTACTCCCCCCACCGACTCACAACATCCCTAGTTGAGGTCAGCAAAGCCCCGTCCCCACTGTAAACAGTGTTGACTGTGAGCCGCTTCCCCCCCCCTGAGACGCCGGATGGTGGACCAGAATCTTTTCGAGGCCGTCCGGAAATCGTTCTCCATGGTCTTGCCAAACTCCTCCCAGGCCCGAGTTTTTGCCTCACAACCGCCGAAGCCGTGGCCCGTCTGGCCCGTCGGTACCTATCAGCTTCTTCCAGGGTCCCACTGGCCAAAAAGGCCCGATAGGACTCCTTCTTCAGCTTGACGGCTTCCCTCACCACTGGTGTCCACCAGCAGGTTCGAGGGTTGCCGCCACGACAGGCACCGACCACCTTACGGCCACAACTCCGACCAGCTGCCTCGGCAATGGAGTCACGGAACATGGCCCATTCGGACTCAATGTCCCCCACCTCAAATATGGTTGAAGCTCTGCCAGAGGTGGGAGTTAAAGCTCCTTCTGACGGGGGATTCTGACAAACGCTCCCAGCAGACCCTCACAATACGTATGGGCCTGCCAGATCTGATCGGCATCCTCCCCCACCAGCGGAGCCAACTCACCACCAGGTGGTGATCAGTTGACAGCTCCGCCCCTCTCTTCACCCGAGTGTCCAGGACATACGGCCGCAAGTCCGATGATACAACCACAAAGTCGATCATCGAACTGCGGCCAAGGGTGTCCTGGTGCCAAGTGCACATATGGACACCCTTATGCCTGAACATGGAGTTCGTTATGGACAGTCTATGACTGGCACAGAAGTCCAACAACATAACACCACTCTGATTCAGATCGGGGGGGCCGTTCCTCCCAATCACACCCCTCCAGGTCTCACTCTCATTGCCCACGTGAGCATTGAAGTCCCCCAGCAGAATGAGGGAGTCTCCGGTAGGAGCATTCTCCAGTGCCTCCCCCAGAGACTCCAAAAAGGGTAGGTACTCTGAACTGCTGTTTGGCGCATAGGCACAAACAACAGTCAGGACTCGTCCCCCCACCCAAAGGCGGAGGGAGGCTACCCTCTCGTTCACTGGGGTAAACCCCAATGTACTGGCACACAGCCGGGGGGCAATAAGTATGCCCACACCTGCTCTGCGCCTCTCACCACGGGCAACTCCAGAGTGGAAGAGAGTCCAACCCCTCTCAAGAGTACTGGTTCCAGATCCCAAGCCGTGCGTCGAGGTGAGTCCGACTATATCTAACGGTCTGATGAAGTTTCAACAATAAACAACAAACTTTGTATTATGAGAAAGAACCAGACTCATTCTTCAGGAATCCGAAAATAAGCTCTATTTTACGAGTTATGCACGAATTCGGATTCTCCTATAAAACGAATTCCTTAACTCAAACCATGTTAAGACTGCTTTGTCCTTCATATTTATTCATGTCTAATCAAGTTTCAATGATAAACAACGTTGTACTTTGTAGAATGAGAAAGAACTTCTTCAGCAATAAGCATCTCTCGACAAATGACGAAATACAGATTTTGCTATAAAATTAATTGCTATCAGCCTGACTTAAAACTGTTTGTCTTCCTTATTTATCCACTTCAAATCAAGTTTCAACAACTAAAAAAATTTTGTAGTTTGAGAAAAAACAACTTAATCTTGAGCAATCAGTATAAAAAGAGGGTAAGCAAAGGTGCGAATGTCAAACCATACATGATCAAAACAGGGAGCGGAGGTGTTTGGCTGAGACAAGGTGTGAATGTCCACCCATAATTAATGAAAAGCGGGCAACAAGTAGGTTCGAATGCCCAACCATACATCATCAAAAGCAGGAGTGGATATGTTCGGCTACAAGAAGGTTTGAACGTCTGACCATAGTTTGTAAAAAGCGGGTAAGAAAAGGTTCGAATGCCCGAACATACACCATCAAAGGAGGGAGCGGAGGTGTTCCGCTGTAAGAAGGTGTGAATGTCCGACCATAGCTGGTAAAAAACGGGTAAGAAAAGGTTAAAATACCCGACTGTACACAATCAGTAGCGGGTATGGAGTTGTTCGGCTACTAAAAGGTGTGAAAGTCCGACCATGGTTTGTAAAAAGCGGATAAGAAAAGGTGCGAATGCCCGAAAATGTATGATCAAAAGAGGGAGCGGAGGTGTTTGGCTGCAAGAAGGTGTGAATGTACACCCATAATTACTGAAAAATGGGTAAGAAAAGGTGCGAATGCCCAACTATACATAATCAAAAGCAGGAGTGGATGTGTTCGGCTCCAAGAAGGGTTGAATGTCTGACCATAGTTTGTAAAAAGCAGGTAAGAAAAGGTTTGACTGCCCGAACATACACCATCAAAAGAGGGAGCGGAGGTGTTCCGCTGTAAGAAGGTGTGAATGTCCGACCATAGTTGGTAAAAAGCGGGTAAGAAAAGGTTAAAATACCCGACTGTACACAATCAATAGCGGGAGCGGAGTTGTTCGGCTACTAAAAGATGTGAAAGTCCGACTATGGTTTGTAAAAAGCGGGTAAGAAAAAGTGATAATGCCCGACAATGTATGATCAAAAGAGGGAGTGGAGGTTTTCGGCTGTAAGAAGGTCTGAATGTCCAACTATAATTTGTAAAAACCGGGTAAGAAAAGGCTTGAAAGCCCGACTATACACCATCATAAGCGGGAGAGGAGGTGTTCAGCTGTAAGAAGGTGTGAATGTCCACCCATAATTACTGAAAAATGGGTAAGAAAAGGTGCGAATGCCCAAACATACATCATCAAAAGCAGGAGTGGATGTGTTGGGCTACAAGAAGGTTTGAAAGTCCGACCATGGTTTGTAAAAAACGGGTTAGAAAAGGTGCGAATGCCCGACAATATATGATCAAAAGAGGGAGCGGAGGTTTTTGGCTACAAGAAGGTTTGAATGTCCGACCATAGTTTGTAAAAAGCGGGTAAGAAAAGGTTCAAATGCCTGACAATACACCATCAAAAGCGGGAGCGGAGGTGTTCCGCTGTAAGACGGTGTGAATGTCCGACCATAGTTGGTAAAAAGCGGGTAAGAAAAGGTTAAAATACCCGACTGTACACAATCAATAGCGGGAGCGGAGTTGTTCGGCTACAAGAAGGTGTGAAAGTCTAACCATGGTTTGTAAAAAGCTGCTAAGAAAACGTTCGAATGTCCGAATATATACCATCAAAAGCGGAAGCGGAGGTGTTCGGCTGCAAGAAGGTGTGAACGTCCGACCAAAGTTTGTAAAAAGCAGTTAAGAAAAGGTTCGAATATCCAACCAAACATAATCAAAAGCGGGAGCAGAGCTGTTCGACTGCAAGTAGGTGTGAATGTCAGACTATAATTACTCACAAACGGGTAAGAAAAGGTAGTATTGCCAGACCATACATGATCAAAACAGGGAGCTGAGGTGGTTCAGCACCAAGGTGTGAATGTCTGACTATAGTTTGTAAAAAGCGGGTAAGCTGCGAATGACCGACTAAATATCAACAAAAGGTCTTCAGATGCAAGTGGGTGTGAATATCCCACCATACAAGTATGGTGGAGAGGAAGCTGTGAACAGCCGACCATAGTTTGCAAAAATCGGGTGAGACAAGGTGCGAATGTCCAACCATACATGATCAAAACAGGGAGCGGAGGTGTTTGGCTGTGACAAGGTGTGAATGTCCACCCAAAATTAATGAAAAGCGGGCAAAAAGTAGGTTTGAATGCCCAAGCATACATCATCAAAAGAAGGAGTGGATGTGTTCGGCCACAAGAAGGTTTGAATGTCCGAGCATAGTTTGTAAAAAGCGGGTAAGAAAAGGTTCGAATGCCCAAACATACACCATCAAAAGAGGGAGCGGAGGTGTTCCGCTGTAAGAAGGTGTGAATGTCCGACCATAGTTGGTAAAAAGTGGGTAAGAAAAGGTTAAAATACCCGACTGTACACAATCAATAGGGGGAGCGGAGTTGTTCGGCTACAAGAAGGTGTGAAAGTCCAACCATGGTTTGTAAAAAGCTGGTAAGAAAAGGTTCAAATGCCCGAATATATACCATCAAAAGCGGAAGCGGAGGTGTTCGGCTGCAAGAAGGTGTGAACGTCCGACCAAAGTTTGTAAAAAGCAGTTAAGAAAAGGTTCGAATATCCAACCAAACATAATCAAAAGCGGGAGCAGAGCTGTTCGACTGCAAGTAGGTGTGAATGTCCAGCCATAATTACTCACAAACGGGTAAGAAAAGGTAGTATTGCCAGACCATACATGATCAAAACAGGGAGCTGAGGTGGATCAGCACCAAGGTGTGAATGTTTGACTATAGTTTGTAAAAAGCGGGTACGATAAGGTGCGAATGCCCGACAATGTATTATCAAAAGAGGGAGCAGAGGTTTTCGGCTACAAGAAGGTTTGAATGTCCGACCATAGTTTGTAAAAAGCGGGTAAGAAAAGGTTCAAATGCCTGACTATACACCATCAAAAGCGGGAGCGGAGATGTTCCGCTGTAAGACGGTGTGAATGTCCGACCATAGTTGGTAAAAAGCGGGTAAGAAAAGGTTAAAATACCCGACTGTACATAATCAATAGCGGGAGCGGAGTTGTTCGGCTACAAGAAGGTGTGAAAGTCCAACCATGGTTTGTAAAAAGCTGCTAAGAAAAGGTTCGAATGCCCGAATATATACCATCAAAAGTGGAAGCGGAGGTGTTCGGCTGCAAGAAGGTGTGAACGTCCAACCAAAGTTTGTAAAACGCAGTTAAGAAAAGGTTCGAATATCCAACCAAACATAATCAAAAGCGGGAGCAGAGCTGTTCGACTGCAAGTAGGTGTGAATGTCCAGCCATAATTACTCACAAACGGGTAAGAAAAGGTAGTATTGCCAGACCATACATGATCAAAACAGGGAGCTGAGGTGGTTCAGCACCAAGGTGTGAATGTCTGACTATAGTTTGTAAAAAGCGGGTAAGCTGCGAATGACCGACTAAATATCAACAAAAGGTCTTCGGATGCAAGTGGGTGTGAATATCCCACCATACAAGTATGGTGGAGAGGAAGCCGGGAACAGCCGACCATAGTTTGCAAAAAGCGGGTGAGACAAGGTGCGAATGTCCAACCATACATGATCAAAACAGGGAGCGGAGGTGTTTGGCTGTGACAAGGTGTGAATATCCACCCAAAATTAATGAAAAAAGGGCAAAAAGTAGGTTTGAATGCCCAAGCATACATCATCAAAAGAAGGAGTGGATGTGTTCGGCTACAAGAAGGTTTGAATGTCCGAGCATAGTTTGTAAAAAGCGGGTAAGAAAAGGTTCGAATGCCCAAACATACACCATCAAAAGAGGGAGCGGAGGTGTTCCGCTGTAAGAAGGTGTGAATGTCCGACCATAGTTGGTAAAAAGTGGGTAAGAAAAGGTTAAAATACCCGACTGTACACAATCAATAGGGGGAGCGGAGTTGTTCGGCTACAAGAAGGTGTGAAAGTCCAACCATGGTTTGTAAAAAGCTGGTAAGAAAAGGTTCGAATGCCCGAATATATACCATCAAAAGCGGAAGCGGAGGTGTTCGGCTGCAAGAAGGTGTGAACGTCCGACCAAAGTTTGTAAAAAGCAGTTAAGAAAAGGTTCGAATATCCAACCAAACAAAATCAAAAGCGGGAGCAGAGCTGTTCGACTGCAAGTAGGTGTGAATGTCCAGCCATAATTACTCACAAACGGGTAAGAAAAGGTAGTATTGCCAGACCATACATGATCAAAACAGGGAGCTGAGGTGGTTCAGCACCAAGGTGTGAATGTCTGACTATAGTTTGTAAAAAGCGGGTACGATAAGGTGCGAATGCCCGACAATGTATAATCAAAAGAGGGAGCAGAGGTTTTCGGCTACAAGAAGGTTTGAATGTCCGACCATAGTTTGTAAAAAGCGGGTAAGAAAAGGTTCAAATGCCTGAACTTTTGATTTGCTCTTTCTTTACTGCAAAGTACAATGTTGTTCTTTGTTGAAGTCGATCTAGACATATGAAGGACAAAGCAGTTTTCACTTGGTTTGAGTGAAGGATTTGCAGCTGAAAACCTCCCGCTCCCGCTTTTGATTGTGTATAGTCGGAATTTCGAGCCTTTTCTTACCCGGTTTTTAGAAATTATGGTTGGACATTCAGACCTTGCAGCCGAAGACCTCCACTCCCTCTTTTGATCATACATTGTCGGGCATTCGCACCTTGTCTTACCCGCTTTTTACAAACTATAGTCAGACATTCACACCTTGCAGCTGAACCACCTCAGCTCCCTGTTTTGATCATGTATGGTCTGGCAATACTACCTTTTCTTACCCGTTTGTGAGTAATTATGGCTGGACATTCACACCTCCTTGCAGTCGAACAGCTCTGCTCCCGCATTTGATGGTATATATTCGGGCATTCGAACCTTTTCTTAACTGCTTTTTGCAAACTTTGGTCGGACGTTCACACCTTCTTGCAGCCGAA
Organism: Leuresthes tenuis; assembly: GCF_036924035.1. Taxonomy (NCBI): domain Eukaryota; kingdom Metazoa; phylum Chordata; class Actinopteri; order Atheriniformes; family Atherinopsidae; genus Leuresthes; species Leuresthes tenuis. The sequence continues at coordinate 29,069,191 of NW_027325362.1, forward strand.
CACCTCCGCTCCCGCTTTTGATGGTATATATTCGGGCATTCAAACCTTTTCTTAACTGCTTTTTGCAAACTTTGGTCGGACGTTCACACCTTCTTGCAGCCGAACACCTCCGCTTCCGCTTTTGATGGTATATATTCGGGCATTCGAACCTTTTCTTAGCTGCTTTTTACAAACCATGGTTGAACTTTCACACCTTCTTGTAGCCGAACACCTCCGCTACCGCTTTTGATGGTGTATAGTCAGGCATTTGAACCTTTTCTTACCCGCTTTTTACAAACTATGGTCGGACATTCAAACCTTCTTGTAGCCGAAAACCTCCGCTCCCTCTTTTGATCATACATTGTTTGGCATTCGCACCTTTTCTTACCCGTTTTTTACAAACCATGGTCGGACTGTCACACATTCTTGTAGCCAAACACATCCGCTCCCGCTATTGATTGTGTACAGTCGGGTATTTTAACCTTTTCTTACCCGTTTTTTACCAACTATGGTGGGACATTCACACCTTCTTACAGCGGAACACCTCTGCTCCCTCTTTTGATGGTGTATGTTTGGGCATTCAAACCTTTTCTTACCCGCTTTTTACAAACTATGCTCGGACATTCAAATCTTCTTGTAGCCGAACACATCCACTCCTGCTTTTGATGATGTATGCTTGGGCATTCAAACCTACTTTTTGCCCGCTTTTCATTAATTTTGGGTGGACATTCACACCTTGTCACAGCCAAACACCTCCGCTCCCTGTTGTGATCATGTATGGTTGGACATTCGCACCTTGTCTCACCCGCTTTTTGCAAACTATGGTCGGCTTTTCACAGCTTCCTCTCCACCATACTTGTATGGTGGGATGTTCACACCCAGTTGAATCCGAAGACCTCCGCCCCCACTTTTGTTGATATTTAGTTGGTCATTCGCAGCTTACCCGCTTTTGGCAAACTATGGCCTTCATGCAGCCAAACACCTCTGATCTCGCTTTTGATGATGTAAGGTTGGGCATTCAGACCTTGCTTCACCTGCTTTTCACCAAATATAGTCGGACATTCACACCTTCTTGCAGCCGAACACTTCCGCTCCACCTTTTAGTGTTCTATCACACCTTTTTTTTCACCGCATTTTATAGATTATGGTTGGAAATTCTCAACCACTCTCATCCGAAGACCTCTCCTCCCGCTTTTGTTAATATATTTGAACTTTAGTCGGACATTCACTACTTCTTGCAGCTGAACCACCTCCGCTCCCTGTTTTGATCATGTATGGTCTGGCAATACTACCTTTTCTTACCCGTTTGTTAGTAATTATGGCTGGATATTCACACCTACTTGCAGTCAAACACCACCTCTCCCGCTTTTGATGATGTATGGACCGGCATTCTTACCTTTTCTAAAACATTTTTCAGCAATTATGGTCGGAGATTCACACTTACTAACAGCCGAACAACTCCGCTCCCGCATTTGATGGTGTATAGTCAGGCATTCTCACCCTTTCTCATCAGCTTTTTGCAAATTATGATCTGACATTCACACCTGCTTTTGATAATGTATCGTTTGGCATTCGCACCTTTTCTTACCCATTTTTCAGTAATTATGGGTGGACATTCACACCTTCTTGCAGCTGAACACCTCCTCTCCCGCTATTGATTGTGTACAGTCGGGTATTTTAACCTTTTCTTACCCGCTTTTTACCAATATGGTCGGACATTCACACCGTCTTACAGCGGAACACCTCTGCTCCCGCTTTTGATGGTGTATAGTCAGGCATTTGAACCTTTTCTTACCCGCTTTTTACAAACTATGGTCGGACATTCAAACCTTGTAGCCGAAAACCTCCGCTCCCTCTTTTGATTATACATTGTTGGGCATTCGCACCTTATTTACAAACTATAGTCAGACATTCACACCTTGCAGCTGAGCCACCTCAGCTCCCTGTTTTGATAGTGTATGTTCGGGCATTCGAACCTATTCTTACCACCTTTTTACAAACTATGCTCGGAGATTCACACCTACTCAAAGCCGAACAACTCCGCTCCCGCATTTGATGATGTCTTGTCCGGCATTCTAGTCTCTTCTAACACACTTTTCAGCAATTATGGTTGGACATTCACACCTACTCACAGCCGAACACTTCCGCTCCCACATTTGATGGTGTATAGCCGGGCATTCTCACCCTTTCTCATCAGCTTTTTGCAAATTATGATCTGACATTCACACCTACTTGCAGTCGAACAGCTCTGCTCCCGCTTTTGATTATGTTTGGTTGGATATTCGAACCTTTTCTTAACTGCTTTTTATAAACTTTGGTCGGACGTTCACACCTTCTTGCAGCCGAACACATCCACTTCCACTTTTGATGGTATATATTCGGGCATTCGAACCTTTTCTTACCCGCTTTTTACAAACCGTGGTCGGACTTTCACACCTTCTTGTAGCCAAACAACTCCGCTCCCGCTATTGATTGTGTACAGTCGGGTATTTTAACCTTTTCTTACCCGCTTTTTACCAACTATGGTCGGACATTTACACCTTCTTACAGCGGAACACCTCCGCTCCCTCTTTTGATGGTCTATGTTCGGGCATTCGAACCTTTTCTTACCCGCTTTTTACAAACTATGGTCGGACATTCAAACTTTCTTGTAGCCGAACACATCCACTCCTACTTTTGATGATGTATGGTTGGGCATTTTCACCTTTTCTTACCCATTTTTCAGTAATTATGGGTGGACATTCACACCTTCTTGCAGCTGAACAACTCCTCTCCCGCTTATGATCATGTGCGGTTTGATATTCGAAAATTTTCTTTCATGTTTTAAAGCAATTATTGATGGACATTCAAATCTTCTTGTAGCCGAACACATCCACTCCTGCTTTTGATGATGTATGGTAACCTTTTCTTACCCGCTTTTTACAAACTATGGTCGGACATTCAAACCTTCTTGTAGCCAAAACCCTCCGCTCCCTCTTTTGATCATACATTGTCGGGCATTCGCACCTTATCTTACCCGCTTTTTACAAACTATAGTCAGACATTCACACCTTGCAGCTGAACCACCTCCGCTCCCTGTTTTGATCATGTATGGTCTGGCAATACTACCTTTTCTTACCCGTTTGTGAGTTATTAATCCCAAAATATTGAGCATAAAATAAGTCTTTATGCTGATGATGTATTACTTTTCCTTCAGAACTCACAGACGTCTCTCAGTCACACGATCACACTCATAAATAAATTCTCAGCACTTTCTGACTACTCTATCAACTGGTCTAAGACCACAGTTCTGCCCATTAACTGTAGGGTCCATAATATACCTGCGATCACTTTACAGTCAGGAAATATTAGATATTTAGGCATAAACATTTCCTCCAGGCTCTCAGAGCTAACAAAGCTAAATTATGTGCAATTATTAAAGACAGTAGAGGACGATCTCTCGTTGGAAGTCCTTACCTATATCACTTAAGTGTTCGTGGCATTGTTAGCCTCTTCTTCTGGATCTTGATATCGAGAATCCTTTTGTATTTCTGGTTTGTCAGTCCTCTGTCTTCGTTCACCGGAGTCTTTGTCTTTTTGTCCTTGAGTTTGGTGATTTTTTCTTCTTTTGATGCCTTGACACAATGTGACAGGTGATACCACGTGGGAGATCCTGTAACTTGGATTGCTGTCCCTGTGCTGCGAAATGGCTGTGCTGCTCAAATGGTCTCTCCTTCATCATGGTTACATGCTGCCATTCCGACATCTCGCCATTCCGACATGGGTCTCCAATTGTCGGAATGGCGACACTTAATTTTTTATCAAACGTCCCACCATTCCGACACTTTTTTCCTCCTATGGTCGGAATGGCGGTATGTTTTTTGTTTTTTTTAACATACCGCCATTCCGACAGTTCCTTTTAATAGCCTATTTTTTACCCAAAACATTTTGCACTAATGATATGCCGGCGCAAATACGCCCTAAAGTTTGGCGCACAAGCTTTGCACATGCAGAGGCCACAGCCTCGCAAACAAACTTTAATAATCTATTATCAAAATCCCCTGAATTTCAAATATAAAAATACAGATATTAATGTAACTCTGGCGAGACTGAAACTGATTAAGCAGAAATACAGTGTCAGTGAGCTGTCACAGCAGCCAGCTGGAGCGGAGCTCTCCACAGAGCCCATGCGTCTTTTGCACGCTGTCATCATATGCAAAAGTAATAATTGCAATTACAGATATCACGGCTACTGCACAGGACACAGTTGCGAGCACTCTGCCTTGCCTTGCCAATAGGAGAAGATAGAAATGACAGCATAGAACGTATAAAACACAACAAAATGCAGTAAAAACGTTTATTCATGTTATTCACGTGATTTATGAGTACTCACTCCAATTTTGGGAAGCGCGGATGGGTTTTGCGCATTTGGCACAAACACACAGCCACAACGGTTGTAGCTTTATACAGCCTGTTGATATCTTAAGGACCTAACTGGTCACACCTGGGAGTAAATGTCATGTAGAGATTGTTTTTACATGACATTACAGCTGAACATATAGCTTTCATCCACAAACCAACGTGGGAGAGCCCGAAGACGCATGTGCCAGACGCACATAGGCATGCGTAAAACCAATTTTGACCACTTCATACTGTTTATTTGCTTTCTTTTAGTTAACTTTCGTTTCTTTTGGATTCTTGTGCGTGTTATGGAGCCGTTTTGGTCCATGTTTGTAAGCCTTTTTTTCCTGGATTAAATTTTCGGAAGTTGAAACAAGTGGCATTGGAGTGTGTGATTGAAAACCACCGCGGACTGCTTCTCCTCCTCAAGTTGCCGAGACTTTGTGTTTTTAATAACGCTTGTCTATAAACATGTTAAACATATAAATTGCATGAACAGAAAGAAGGGACTCACCTGTTGAGTAACACACATTTCCTTATATGGAAAGCCTTGTCGGAATGGTGGGACATTTGAACGTCAGAATAGCGGGATGTCGCAATGGTGGGATGTCGGAATGGTGGGACGTTTGCATGTCGGAATGGTGGTATGTCGGAATGGTGGTATGTCGGAATGGTGGGATGTCGGAATAGCGGGATGTCGGAATGGCGGGATTTCGGAATGGGTGTTGCCACCCCCTTCATCATATACACAGTTATTTATACATCACCTTCCACCATGAAGCGTTGTCCCTTTTTGTTTCTCTCTTTGTTCTTAAAATGCTGTTATGCATGTTTAAACCAATCCATTAAATTAGATCATTTTGGCAGTAAAGCGATCTACAATGTGCTTGGTCGCAAAGCTGCTCATCTGTGGTAAACAGCTCTTCAGAAAGGCATTCTTCAATTGATTTCACTAATTCTATGTAATAATTTTGTGATTTCCTACAAAACTACACTTCTTCTCCCATCTGTCTGAGTATTTAATATTGTCTGGGTCCCGTTAAAACATGTATTTTTCCCATCTAATTCCTTGTTTGCTTTAAAACAAGTATTCCCCATTTTCTATCCCTTCAGTAGCCAACCAGTTTGTATGGAGTACACTGGAGCAACTTGACTGATCAGTAAAACACTGCTTTTGTTGTCACCGCAAGGCTTCCCCCGTCAGTTGTTTCACTGAGACACTACTGAGTAACTATAACTCAACACAGTTTATACACATAACATTCATATACATACTAACAAACAAACAAACAATTATTTATCGCAATTTTCTCATCTCTGTTTGAACGTACACCCAGGTAAATATTCCTGTAGTCTTCTCATACCGACTATGGACCCATTCATTGTTTAACTTCACTGTTTTGCAAATCCTAATTGAATATTACACATTGACATTGAACTTTACTTGATAAGCAGGTCTTCATTGCATTCAGCAGCCTATATGTGAGCATCTATGTGTAAGCTGTTCTTCTCTGCATTTATCAGCAGCAAGCAATTCTTCATTGCACATGCATATGAAAATAGTAAAACAATTCCAATGCGTTAGCGAAACCTTCTATATCAGGAGTGTCCATCATGATGCTGGGAATAGAACCTCTTTCCCAGAATAGTTCAACCTTCATTACTCAACTGATCATAACTCCGCAATGAGCACATTTCAAAGTATCATTCCTCTACATATATTCAAAAATCTATGTGTAAATGTTTAATATTTCTTATATTTGTTGATGTCATTCTGTGTGCATGTGGCCTAAACCCAATCTCTGTGTGGCAATTTTAATTTAAACAAGTTGAACTCTGCCTCTGATCATTTAAAAAAGGTGTGTACCAATATCAACCTTTCTCAGGTAATTACTGATCCTACAAAACCAAAGAGATCCTTCAAGGTTGTCCCTGATTGGCTCAATCTAAACAAATCAAAGGTAGAAAATCCGCAGTATCTGAACTTGGTGTTAGTTATCACTGCTCAATAGCCTGTATCAGAATTGCAAAAATGAAAACATTAGGTCCACGCTTGGTATCCAGATCCTGAAACATCTCCATGAGCAGGCTTTTTTTTAACTGATCTGTTGAATAGTTATATGACACTGTTAAAATCCCAGATGAAGATCTAGCACTTGACCATTTTTGTAAATCTTCTAATTCCATAGTTGATAAACACGCCCCTTTTAAAAAGTATAGAACTTAGAACAGGTCTATCCCTGGCTTTCGGCAGAACTGTCTTCTTTACTTTTTTTTCCCCTTGTCCTGTTCAGCATTATGTCAGAAGAATTGTAGTCTGAATACCTTTGATGCCAAACAGATTTGTTTTGCCAAGGGAAGTTTTATAAATGTAAAGCTCCCCTTGATGCCCATTTATTTATTTCTGTTTACAATATATGACATGAACTGAACTGAACCGGACCGGGGGACAAGGAAAGAAGAAGAGGAAAGAAGAGGAAACAGAACAAAAATAGAAACAAAAACCAGACAACCAGCTGCTACACCTGTAAAAAACAAAACAGACAACAATCCATGGCCTATGAGGGGAATCCAGCCTTAGCGCCACCAGGAGCACCTGAAAGCAGACAAGCAGAGAAAAAACAAACACACAAACAAACAAAAACAAGCACAAGAAGCGGCAATCGCATACAACACAGCTGTGGATATAGATGACCTGAGACGACATGATAATACATCAACTGCTTAGTGACCATGCTACTGGACTAATGAATGTGTGTGTGTGTGTGTGAGAACATGCAACACCCATGGCACAGGACCTACATGATAACCGTGCTTAGTTATGAGTGTATAAGCGTACAGGGCCACAATCCACAGCCCCCCCCCAAGCAATCAGAAGCAGGCAGAGAGGGCCACAAGACCCAGGCCACCAGCAGCCCCCACAGAGCACAGAACCCAGGCAGCCCACCGCAGGGGCAACCACGCATCCACCCAGAAGACTGCAGAGGAAGCCCCCGGAAAGAGCCCCCATAAGCATAGGGCAGAGGCACTCCGGGAACCAGGGGCAACAGCCCACCGACCCCGCCAGGCCCCAGCCGCCCAGACATGGGCCGTGCACTGGACCTGGGCCCCAGGAGCCCGAGCGCCCCCAAACCCCCCGGCAGAGGCCCCACCCAATACCCAGGAGGGCCAAGCGCCCCAGACAGCCACAAAGTGGGTCAGCGCCTGCCCAAGCGCCCCTGGCCAAGTGCCCTGGGAGTCAAGACGTGCCCACAGGTGGGTGAAGTCGCGAGCAGTGGGGAGAGGCAACGCTGATGCCCCATCGGGAGAAACACAGGCAGGCCAGGCGACAGCAAGTCCCAGATCCAGGCCCAATCATTACCACACACACTTTCACGTCCCATACATCCACACATCCACACATCCTACCTCCCTCGACTCTGCTGGGGTGTAGTGCAGCGGGCACACCAGGAGGCCAGCAACCCCCCAGCCACTACAGACCCCGAACCAGCAGAACAATTAATTAATCCTCCTGGCCCCTCCTGCCCCGAGCAGACACCAGGAAGCAGGGGTGTGCGAAGAAGACCCCTCCCCTCACCCTTCTGGCTCTTCAATATTTTCTAATAGTGAGCAATTAAAATTGAGGGGCAGCCAAACTTGTAGAACTGGGAGCGCGGCACTCTGGGCAGCCTACATACCCAAAGAGCCCCGCCCACCAGATGCAACTCAGTGTAACCACCCCCCAAGACCTAATGTGTGTGTGAGTGTGTTTGATAAGTAGTAATGTCTAAGGTGTAATTAAAACAGGGGCAGGGAACTGCAGAGTGCAACCAAAGGGGACCACCTACGTGGCCCCATCCACTACACCCCACCGAACACACACGCCCCCAAAACCCTTCATGTGTGAGTGTGTGCTGTGTACAGGAGCCAGAAGGGAGAGGGGTATGGGGATATATACCGGGGGAGCTACTCTCCCCCAGAGAGGGCAGCCAGGGACTGGCTGCAATAGGCATCCCCGCTACCTGGGACCCAACAATGGGCAGGAGGGCCTGATGTCCACCAGGCTCGGGGCCTGCAGCGACCATATTCCGGGAGCTACTGTACCCCCAGAAGGTACCCATCCCGCCCCACCCCACTCAACCCAACCCCACCCCGGAGGACCTCTACAAAAAACAAACAAACAAACCACCCGGTCACACCAGTCGCAGCAGCCCGGGCCTGAGACCCACTATCACCCAGCAACCCACCACCACCACTATGTGATAAAACTAATCAGAGGGGACCAGAGAGAATGAAATTCAGCCAATTGATGTTTTGAGGAGGCAGACATTGTTTCCATGCTAATATAATCTAAAAGAAAATTTCTAAACTGGTTAATACACAGATTGTTCTTCGCTTTCCAGTTCATGAGAATAGTTTTCTTTGCGATACATAACACTGTGACAACCATGTGTGCTGAGTTAATTTCCATGTTGATGTTGTCTAAGTCACCCAGTATGCACAGTGTGGGGCATGCAGGGATGCTACACTTAAGCCATGTTGATAGGTCCTCACAGACTTCAAGCCAGAACTTCTGGACAGGCGCAGAAAACCACAAAGCGTGTGCATAATCATCAGGTGTGTTATCTGTGCAATGTGAGCAGATGTTTGAGTGTGTTAGACCCATCCTGAACATCCTTTGTCCTGTATAGTGAAGGATTTTGTATTGTATGAGCTGTAAATTAGGATTTCGAGTCTTTATGAAGGTGTTCAAACATATTTGTGGTTAGAAGCTATGACCAGAACTGATGGATAAATCTGCCTCCCATTTTGAGGATGGAAGAGACATTGTGTCATCTATCTTAGACAATAATTTATATATTTTTGATAGTAGTTTTGGGGTACAGATGCTTAGAAATTCTGCTACCCTAGTCGGGGGTTGTAAGTCTGGTTGGTGGAGGATATATCCATCCATCCATCCATCATCTGCCGCTTATCCGGGGGTCGGGTCGCGGGTGCAGCAGCTTGAGCAGAGAAACCCAGACGTCTCTGTCCCCGGCCACTTCCTCCAGCTCTTCCGGGGGGACCCCGAGGCGTTCCCAGGCCAGCCGAGAGACATAGTCTCTCCAACGTGTCCTGGGTCACCCCCGGGGTCTCCTCCCAGTGGGACGTGCCCGGAACACCTCCCCAGGGAGGCGCCCAGGGGGCATCCTAACCAGATGCCCGAGCCACCTCATCTGACTCCTCTCAATGCGGAGGAGCAGCGGTTCTACTCCGAGCCCCTCCCGGATGACTGAGCTTCTCACCCTATCTCTAAGGGAGAGCCCAGACACCCTGCGGAGGAAACCCATTTCGGCCGCTTGTATTCGCGATCTTGTTCTTTCGGTCACTACCCACAACTCGTGACCATAGGTGAGGATGGGAACGTAGATTGACCAGTAAGTAGAGAGCTTCGCCTTCTGGCTCAGCTCCCTCTTCACAACGACGGGTCGGTGCACAGCCTGCAACACTGCAGGCGCCGCACCGATCCGCCCGTCAATCTCCCGCTCCATTCGTCCGTCACTCGTGAACAAGACCCCGAGATACTTGAACTCCTCCTCTTGGGGAAGGATCTCATTCCCGACCCGGAGAGAGCATTCCACCCTTTTCCGGCTGAGAACCATAGTCTCGGATTCTTGCAGCTGAACACCTCCTTTCCCGCTTATGATGGTGTATAGTCGGGCTTTCAAGTCTTTTCTTACCCGGTTTTTACAAATTATAGTTGGACATTCAGACCTTCTTACAGCCGAAAACCTCCACTCCCTCTTTTGATCATACATTGTCGGGCATTAGCACCTTTTCTTACCCGCTTTTTACAAACCATAGTCGGACTTTCACATCTTTTAGTAGCCGAACAACTCCGCTCCCGCTATTGATTGTGTACAGTCGGGTATTTTAACCTTTTCTTACCCGCTTTTTACCAACTATGGTCGGACATTCACACCTTCTTACAGCGGAACACCTCCGCTCCCTCTTTTGATGGTGTATGTTCGGGCAGTCAAACCTTTTCTTACCCGCTTTTTAAAAACTATGGTCAGACATTCAACCCTTCTTGGAGCCGAACACATCCACTCCTGCTTTTGATTATGTATAGTTAGGCATTTGCACCTTTTCTTACCCATTTTTCAGTAATTATGGGTGTACATTCAAACCTTCTTGCAGCCGAACACCTCCGCTCCCTCTTTTGATCATACATTTTCGGGCATTCGCACCTTTTCTTACCCGTTTTTTACCAACTATGGTCGGACATTCACACCTTCTTACAGCGGAACACCTCCGCTCCCTCCTTTGATGGTGTATGTTCGGGCATTCGAACCTTTTCTTACCCGCTTTTTACAAACTATGGTCAGACGTTCAAACCTTCTTGTAGCCGAACATATCCACTCCTGCTTTTGATGATGTATGGTTGGGCATTCGAACCTACTTGTTGCCCGCTTTTCATTAATTATGGGTGGACATTCACACCTTGTCTCAGCCAAACACCTCCGCTCCCTGTTTTGATCATGTATGGTTTGACATTCGCACCTTTGCTTACCTTCTTTTTATACTGATTGCTCAAGATTAAGTTTTTCTTTCTCAAACTACAAAATTTTTTTAATTGTTGAAACTTGATTTGAAGTGGATAAATAAGGAAGACAAACAGTTTTAAGTCAGGCTGATAGCAATTAATTTTATAGCAAAATCTGTATTTCGTCATTTGTCGAGAGATGCTTATTGCTGAAGAAGTTCTTTCTCATTCTACAAAGTACAACGTTGTTTATCATTGAAACTTGATTAGACATGAATAAATATGAAGGACAAAGCAGTCTTAACTTGGTTTGAGTTAAGGAATTCGTTTTATAGGAGAATCCGAATTCGTGCATAACTCGTAAAATAGAGCTTATTTTCGGATTCCTAAAGAATGAGTCTGGTTCTTTCTCATAATACAAAGTTTGTTGTTTATTGTTGAAACTTCATCAGACCGTTAGATATAGTCGGACTCACCTCGACGCACGGCTTGGGATCTGGAACCAGTACTCTTGAGAGGGGTTGGACTCTCTTCCACTCTGGAGTTGCCCGTGGTGAGAGGCGCAGAGCAGGTGTGGGCATCAGCACCTCCAAATCCGAGACTATGGTTCTCAGCCGGAAAAGGGTGGAATGCTCTCTCCGGGTCGGGAATGAGATCCTTCCCCAAGAGGAGGAGTTCAAGTATCTCGGGGTCTTGTTCACGAGTGACGGACGAATGGAGCGGGAGATTGACGGGCGGATCGGTGCGGCGCCTGCAGTGTTGCAGGCTCTTCACCGACCCGTCGTTGTGAAGAGGGAGCTGAGCCAGAAGGCGAAGCTCTCTACTTACTGGTCAATCTACGTTCCCATCCTCACCTATGGTCACAAGTTGTGGGTAGTGACCGAAAGAACAAGATCGCGAATACAAGCGGCCGAAATGGGTTTCCTCCGCAGGGTGTCTGGGCTCTCCCTTAGAGATAGGGTGAGAAGCTCAGTCATCCGGGAGGGGCTCGGAGTAGAACCGCTGCTCCTCCGCATTGAGAGGAGTCAGATGAGGTGGCTCGGGCATCTGGTTAGGATGCCCCCTGGGCGCCTCCCTGGGGAGGTGTTCCGGGCACGTCCCACTGGGAGGAGACCCCGGGGGTGACCCAGGACACGTTGGAGAGACTATGTCTCTCGGCTGGCCTGGGAACGCCTCGGGGTCCCCCCGGAAGAGCTGGAGGAAGTGGCCGGGGACAGAGACGTCTGGGTTTCTCTGCTCAAGCTGCTGCACCCGCGACCCGACCCCCGGATAAGCGGCAGATGATGGATGGATGGATGGATATATCCTCCACCAACCAGACTTACAACCCCCGACTAGGGTAGCAGAATTTCTAAGCATCTGTACCCCAAAACTACTATCAAAAATATATAAATTATTGTCTAAGATAGATGACACAATGTCTCTTCCATCCTCAAAATGGGAGGCAGATTTATCCATCAGTTCTGGTCATAGCTTCTAACCACAAATATGTTTGAACACCTTCATAAAGACTCGAAATCCTAATTTACAGCTCATACAATACAAAATCCTTCATAGAACACACTATACAGGACAAAGGATGTTCAGGATGGGTCTAACACACTCAAACATCTGCTCACATTGCACAGATAACACACCTGATGATTATGCACACGCTTTGTGGTTTTCTGCGCCTGTCCAGAAGTTCTGGCTTGAAGTCTGTGAGGACCTATCAACATGGCTAAAGTGTAGCATCCCTGCATGCCCCACACTGTGCATACTGGGTGACTTAGACAACATCAACATGGAAATTAACTCAGCACACATGGTTGTCACAGTGTTATGTATCGCAAAGAAAACTATTCTCATGAACTGGAAAGCGAAGAACAATCTGTGTATTAACCAGTTTAGAAATTTTCTTTTAGATTATATTAGCATGGAAACAATGTCTGCCTCCTCAAAACATCAATTGGCTGAATTTCATTCTCTCTGGTCCCCTCTGATTAGTTTTATCACATAGTGGTGGTGGTGGGTTGCTGGGTGATGGTGGGTCTCAGGCCCGGGCTGCTGCAACTGGTGTTACCGGGTGGTTTGGTTGTTTGTTTTTTGTAGAGGTCCTCCTGGGTGGGGTTGGGTTGAGTGGGGTGGGGCGGGATGGGTACCTTCTGGGGGTACAGTAGCTCCCGGAATATGGTCGCTGCAGGCCCCGAGCCTGGTGGACATCAGGCCCTCCTGCCCATTGTTGGGTCCCAGGTAGCGGGGATGCCTATTGCAGCCAGTCCCTGGCTGCCCTCTCAGGGGGAGAGTAGCTCCCCCGGTATATATCCCCATACCCCTCTCCCTTCTGGCTCCTGTACACAGCATACACTCACACATGAAGGGTTTTGGGGGCGTGTGTGTTCGGTGGGGTGTAGTGGATGGGGCCACGTAGGTGGTCCCCTTTGGTTGCACTCTGCAGTTCCCTGCCCCTGTTTTAATTACACCTTAGACATTACTACTTATCAAACACACTCACACACACACATTAGGTCTTGGGGGGTGGTTACACTGAGTGGCATCTGGTGGGCGGGGCTCTTTGGGTATGTAGGCTGCCCAGAGTCCCGCGCTCCCAGTTCTACAAGTTTGGCTGCCCCTCAATTTTAATTGCTCACTATTAGAAAATATTGAAGAGCCAGAAGGGTGAGGGGAGGGGTCTTCTTCGCACACCCCTGCTTCCTGGTGTCTGCTCGGGGCAGGAGGGGCCAGGAGGATTAATTAATTGTTCTGCTGGTTCGGGGTCTGTGGTGGCTGGGGGGTTGCTGGCCTCCTGGTGTGCCCGCTGCACTACACCCCAGCAGAGTCGAGGGAGGTAGGATGTGTGAATGTGTGGATGTATGGGACGTGAAAGTGTGTGTGGTAATGATTGGGCCTGGATCTGGGACTTGCTGTCGCCTGGCCTGCCTGTGTTTCTCCCGATGGGGCATCAGCGTTGCCTCTCCCCACTGCTCGCGACTTCACCCACCTGTGGGCACGTCTTGACTCCCAGGGCACTTGGCCAGGGGCGCTGGGGCAGGCGCTGACCCACTTTGTGGCTGTCTGGGGCGCTTGGCCCTCCTGGGTATTGGGTGGGGCCACTGCCGGGGGGTTTGGGGGCGCTCGGGCTCCTGGGGCCCAGGTCCAGTGCACGGCCCATGTCTGAGCGGCTGGGGCCTGGCGGGGTCGGTGGGCTGTTGCCCCTGGTTCCCGGAGTGCCTCTGCCCTATGCTTATGGGGGCTCTTTCCGGGGGCTTCCTCTGCAGTCTTCTGGGTGGATGCGTGGTTGCCCCTGCGGTGGGCTGCCTGGGTTCTGTGCTCTGTGGGGGCTGCTGGTGGCCTGGGTCTTGTGGCCCTCTCTGCCTGCTTCTGATTGCTTGGGGGGGGGGCTGTGGATTGTGGCCCTGTACGCTTATACACTCATAACTAAGCACGGTTATCATGTAGGTCCTGTGCCATGGGTGTTGCATGTTCTCACACACACACACACACATTCATTAGTCCAGTAGCATGGTCACTAAGCAGTTGATGTATTATCATGTCGTCTCAGGTCATCTATATCCACAGCTGTGTTGTATGCGATTGCCGCTTCTTGTGCTTGTTTTTGTTTGTTTGTGTGTTTGTTTTTTCTCTGCTTGTCTGCTTTCAGGTGCTCCTGGTGGCGCTAAGGCTGGATTCCCCTCATAGGCCATGGATTGTTGTCTGTTTTGTTTTTTACAGGTGTAGCAGCTGGTTGTCTGGTTTTTGTTTCTATTTTTGTTCTGTTTCCTCTTCTTTCCTCTTCTTCTTTCCTTGTCCCCCGGTCCGGTTCAGTTCAGTTCATGTCATATATTGTAAACAGAAATAAATAAATTGGCATCAAGGGGAGCTTTACATTTATAAAACTTCCCTTGGCAAAACAAATCTGTTTGGCATCAAAGGTATTCAGACTACAATTCTTCTGACATAATGCTGAACAGGACAAGGGGAAAAAAAAGTAAAGAAGACAGTTCTGCCGAAAGCCAGGGATAGACCTGTTCTAAGTTCTATACTTTTTAAAAGGGGCGTGTTTATCAACTATGGAATTAGAAGATTTACAAAAATGGTCAAGTGCTAGATCTTCATCTGGGATTTTAACAGTGTCATATAACTATTCAACAGATCAGTTAAAAAAAAGCCTGCTCATGGAGATGTTTCAGGATCTGGATACCAAGCGTGGACCTAATGTTTTCATTTTTGCAATTCTGATACAGGCTATTGAGCAGTGATAACTAACACCAAGTTCAGATACTGCGGATTTTCTACCTTTGATTTGTTAAGATTGAGCCAATCAGGGACAACCTTGAAGGATTTCTTTGGTTTTGTAGGATCTGTAATTACCTGAGAAAGGTTGATATTGGTACACACCTTTTTTAAATGATCAGAGGCAGAGTTCAACTTGTTTAAATTAAAATTGCCACACAGAGATTGGGTTTAGGCCACATGCACACAGAATGACATCAACAAATATAAGAAATATTAAACATTTACACATAGATTTTTTAATATATGTAGAGGAATGATACTTTGAAATGTGCTCATTGCGGAGTTATGATCAGTTGAGTAATGAAGGTTGAACTATTCTGGGAAAGAGGTTCTATTCCCAGCATCATGATGGACACTCCTGATATAGAAGGTTTCGCTAACGCATTGGAATTGTTTTACTATTTTCATATGCATGTGCAATGAAGAATTGCTTGCTGCTGATAAATGCAAAGAAGAACAGCTTACACATAGATGCTCACATATAGGCTGCTGAATGCAATGAAGACCTGCTTATCAAGTAAAGTTCAATGTCAATGTGTAATATTCAATTAGGATTTGCAAAACAGTGAAGTTAAACAATGAATGGGTCCATAGTCGGTATGAGAAGACTACAGGAATATTTACCTGGGTGTACGTTCAAACAGAGATGAGAAAATTACGATAAATAATTGTTTGTTTGTTTGTTAGTATGTATATGAATGTTATGTGTATAAACTGTGTTGAGTTATAGTTACTCAGTAGTGTCTCAGTGAAACAACCGACGGGGGAAGCCTTGCGGTGACAACAAAAGCAGTGTTTTACTGATCAGTCAAGTTGCTCCAGTGTACTCCATACAAACTGGTTGGCTACTGAAGGGATAGAAAATGGGGAATACTTGTTTTAAAGCAAACAAGGAATTAGATGGGAAAAATACATGTTTTAACGGGACCCAGACAATATTAAATACTCAGACAGATGGGAGAAGAAGTGTAGTTTTGTAGGAAATCACAAAATTATTACATAGAATTAGTGAAATCAATTGAAGAATGCCTTTCTGAAGAGCTGTTTACCACAGATGAGCAGCTTTGCGACCAAGCACATTGTAGATCGCTTTACTGCCAAAATGATCTAATTTAATGGATTGGTTTAGACATGCATAACAGCATTTTAAGAACAAAGAGAGAAACAAAAAGGGACAACGCTTCATGGTGGAAGGTAATGTATAAATAACTGTGTATATGATGAAGGGGGTGGCAACACCCATTCCGAAATCCCGCCATTCCGACATCCCGCTATTCCGACATCCCACCATTCCGACATACCACCATTCCGACATACCACCATTCCGACATGCAAACGTCCCACCATTCCGACATCCCACCATTGCGACATCCCGCTATTCTGACGTTCAAATGTCCCACCATTCCGACAAGGCTTTCCGTATAAGGAAATGTGTGTTACTCAACAGGTGAGTCCCTTCTTTCTGTTCATGCAATTTATATGTTTAACACATGTTTATAGACAAGCGTTATTAAAAACACAAAGTCTCGGCAACTGGAGGAGGAGAAGCAGTCCGCGGTGGTTTTCAATCACACACTCCAATGCCACTTGTTTCAACTTCCGAAAATTTAATCCAGGAAAAAAAGGCTTACAAACATGGACCAAAACGGCTCCATAACACGCACAAGAATCCAAAAGAAACGAAAGTTAACTAAAAGAAAGCAAATAAACAGTATGAAGTGGTCAAAATTGGTTTTACGCATGCCTATGTGCGTCTGGCACATGCGTCTTCGGGCTGTCCCACGTTGGTTTGTGAATGAAAGCTATATGTTCAGCTGTAATGTCATGTAAAAACAATCTCTACATGACATTTACTCCCAGGTGTGACCAGTTAGGTCCTTAAGATATCAACAGGCTGTATAAAGCTACAACCGTTGCGGCTGTGTGTTTGTGCCAAATGCGCAAAACCCATCCGCGCTTCCCAAAATTGGAGTGAGTACTCATAAATCACGTGAATAACATGAATAAACGTTTTTACTGCATTTTGTTGTGTTTTATACGTTCTATGCTGTCATTTCTCTCTTCTCCTATTGGCAAGGCAAGGCAGAGTGCTCGCAACTGTGTCCTGTGCAGTAGCCGTGATATCTGTAATTGCAATTATTACTTTTGCATATGAATACAGCGTGCAAAAGACGCATGGGCTCTGTGGAGAGCTCCGCTCCAGCTGGCTGCTGTGACAGCTCACTGACACTGTATTTCTGCTTAATCAGTTTCAGTCTCGCCAGAGTTACATTAATATCTGTATTTTTATATTTGAAATTCAGGGGATTTTGATAATAGATTATTAAAGTTTGTTTGCGAGGCTGTGGCCTCTGCATGTGCAAAGCTTGTGCGCCAAACTTTAGGGCGTATTTGCGCCGGCATATCATTAGTGCAAAATGTTTTGGGTAAAAAATAGGCTATTAAAAGGAACTGTCGGAATGGCGGTATGTTAAAAAAAACAAAAAACATACCGCCATTCCGACCATAGGAGGAAAAAAGTGTCGGAATGGTGGGACGTTTGATAAAAAATTAAGTGTCGCCATTCCGACAATTGGAGACCCATGTCGGAATGGCGAGATGTCGGAATGGCAGCATGTAACCATGATGAAGGAGAGACCATTTGAGCAGCACAGCCATTTCGCAGCACAGGGACAGCAATCCAAGTTACAGGATCTCCCACGTGGAGCCACCTCATCTGACTCCTCTCAATGCGGAGGAGCAGCGGTTCTACTCCGAGCCCCTCCCGGATGACTGAGCTTCTCACCCTATCTCTAAGGGAGAGCCCAGACACCCTGCGGAGGAAACCCATTTCGGCCGCTTGTATTCGCGATAAGTAGTAATGTCTAAGGTGTAATTAAAACAGGGGCAGGGAACTGCAGAGTGCAACCAAAGGGGACCACCTACGTGGCCCCATCCACTACACCCCACCGAACACACACGCCCCCAAAACCCTTCATGTGTGAGTGTGTGCTGTGTACAGGAGCCAGAAGGGAGAGGGGTATGGGGATATATACCGGGGGAGCTACTCTCCCCCAGAGAGGGCAGCCAGGGACTGGCTGCAATAGGCATCCCCGCTACCTGGGAGCCAACAATGGGCAGGAGGGCCTGATGTCCACCAGGCTCTTGGCCTGCAGCAACCATATTCCAGGAGCTACTGTACCCCCAGAAGGTACCCATCCCGCCCCACCCCACTCAACCCAACCCCACCCCGGAGGACCTCTACAAAAAACAAACAAACAAACCACCCGGTCACACCAGTCGCAGCAGCCCGGGCCTGAGACCCACCATCACCCAGCAACCCACCACCACCACTATGTGATAAAACTAATCAGAGGGGACCAGAGAGAATGAAATTCAGCCAATTGATGTTTTGAGGAGGCAGACATTGTTTCCATGCTAATATAATCTAAAAGAAAATTTCTAAACTGGTTAATACACAGATTGTTCTTCGCTTTCCAGTTCATGAGAATAGTTTTCTTTGCGATACATAACACTGTGACAACCATGTGTGCTGAGTTAATTTCCATGTTGATGTTGTCTAAGTCACCCAGTATGCACAGTGTGGGGCATGCAGGGATGCTACACTTAATCCATGTTGATAGGTCCTCACAGACTTCAAGCCAGAACTTCTGGACAGGCGCAGAAAACCACAAAGCGTGTGCATAATCATCAGGTGTGTTATCTGTGCAATGTGAGCAGATGTTTGAGTGTGTTAGACCCATCCTGAACATCCTTTGTCCTGTATAGTGTGTTCTATGAAGGATTTTGTATTGTATGAGCTGTAAATTAGGATTTCGAGTCTTTATGAAGGTGTTCAAACATATTTGTGGTTAGAAGCTATGACCAGAACTGATGGATAAATCTGCCTCCCATTTTGAGTATGGAAGAGACATTGTGTCATCTATCTTAGACAATAATTTATATATTTTTGATAGTAGTTTTGGGGTACAGCTGCTTAGAAATTCTGCTACCCTAGTCGGGGGTTGTAAGTCTGGTTGGTGGAGGATATATCCATCCATCCATCCATCATCTGCCGCTTATCCGGGGGACGGGTCGCGGGGGCAGCAGCTTGAGCAGAGAAACCCAGACGTCTCTGTCCCCGGCCACTTCCTCCAGCTCTTCCGGGGGGACCCCGAGGCGTTCCCAGGCCAGCCGAGAGACATAGTCTCTCCAACGTGTCCTGGGTCTCCCCCGGGGTCTCCTCCCAGTGGGACGTGCCCGGAACACCTCCCCAGGGAGGCGCCCAGGGGGCATCCTAACCAGATGCCTGAGCCACCTCATCTGACTCCTCTCAATGCGGAGGAGCAGCGGTTCTACTCCGAGCCCCTCCCGGATGACTGAGCTTCTCACCCTATCTCACCCTATCTCTAAGGGAGAGCCCAGACACCCTGCGGAGGAAACCCATTTCGGCCGCTTGTATTCGCGATCTTCTGGCTCAGCTCCCTCTTCACAGCGACGGGTCGGTGCAGAGCCTGCAACACTGCAGGCGCCGCACCGATCCACCCGTCAATCTCCCGCTCCATTCGTCCGTCACTCGTGAACAAGACCCCGAGATACTTGAACTCCTCCTCTTGGGGAAGGATCTCATTCCCGACCCGGAGAGAGCATTCCACCCTTTTCCGGCTGAGAACCATAGTCTCGGATTTGGAGGTGCTGATTCTCATCCCAGCCGCTTCACACTCGGCTGCGAATCACTCCAGTGAGAGCTGAAGGTCACGGCCTGACGACGCTAACAGAACCACATCATCTGCAAAAAGCAGAGACCCGATTCTGAGGTCGCCAAATGGGACACCCTCAACGCCCTGGCTCCGCCTAGAAATTCTGTCCATAAAAGTTAGGAACAGAATCGGTGACAAAGGGCAGCCCTGACGGAGTCCAACTCTCACCGGAAACGTATCCGACTTACTGCCGGCAATGCGGACCAAACTCTGGCACCGGTCATACAGAGACCGAACGGCCCCTATGAAGGGGTCCGGCACTCCATATTCCCGGAGCACCCCCCACAGGACTCCACGAGGGACACGGTCGAACGCTTTCTCCAAGTCCACAAAACACATGTAGACTGGTTGGGCGAACTCCCATGCACCCTCCAGGATCCTGCCGAGGGTATAGAGCTGGTCCACTGTTCCACGGCCAGGACGAAAGCCACACTGCATCTCCTGAATCCGAGGCTCGATTATCCGACGGATCCTCCTCTCCAATACCCCCGAATAGACCTTACCAGGGAGGCTAAGGAGTTTGATACCCCTATAGTTGGAACACACCCTCCGGTCCCCCTTTTTAAAGAGGGGGACCACCACCCCAATCTGCCAGTCCAGAGGCACTGTCCCCGATGTCCACGCGATACTGCAGAGGCGTGTCAGCCAAGACAGCCCTTCAACATCCAGAGCCTTGAGAAACTCAGGACGGACCTCATCCACCCCCGGGGCCTTGCCACCGAGGAGCTTTTCAACCACCTCGGCAACCTCAGCCCCAGAAATGGGAGGCCCCGTCTCCGAGATCTCCGACTCTGCCTCTTCCGAGCACGTGTTGGTAGGATTGAGGAGTTCCTCGAAGTACTCCCCCCACCGACTCACAACATCCCTAGTTGAGGTCAGCAAAGCCCCGTCCGCACTGTAAACAGTGTTGACTGTGAGCCGCTTCCCCCCCCCCCCCCCGAGACGCCGGATGGTGGACCAGAATCTTTTCGAGGCCGTCCGGAAATCGTTCTCTATGGTCTCACCGAACTCCTCCCAGGCCCGAGTTTTTGCCTCAGCAACCGCCGAAGCCGTGGCCCGTCTGGCCCGTCGGTACCTATCAGCTTCTTCCAGGGTCCCACTGGCCAAAAAGGCCCGATAGGACTCCTTCTTCAGCTTGACGGCTTCCCTCACCACTGGTGTCCACCAGCAGGTTCGAGGGTTGCCGCCACGACAGGCACCGACCACCTTACGGCCACAACTCCGACCAGCTGCCTCGGCAATGGAGTCACGGAACATGGCCCATTCGGACTCAATGTCCCCCACCTCAAATATGGTTGAAGCTCTGCCGGAGGTGGGAGTTAAAGCTCCTTCTGACGGGGGATTCTGACAAACGCTCCCAGCAGACCCTCACAATACGTTTGGGCCTGCCAGGTCTGATCGGCATCCTCCCCCACCAGCGGAGCCAACTCACCACCAGGTGGTGATCAGTTGACAGCTCCGCCCCTCTCTTCACCCGAGTGTCCAGGACGTACGGCCGCAAGTCCGATGATACAACCACAAAGTCGATCATCGAACTGCGGCCAAGGGTGTCCTGGTGCCAAGTGCACATATGGACACCCTTATGCCTGAACATGGTGTTCGTTATGGACAGTCTATGACTGGCACAGAAGTCCAACAACGTAACACCACTCTGATTCAGATCGGGGGGGCCGTTCCTCCCAATCACACCCCTCCAGGTCTCACTCTCATTGCCCACGTGAGCATTGAAGTCCCCCAGCAGAATGAGGGAGTCTCCGGTAGGAGCATTCTCCAGTGCCTCCCCCAGAGACTCCAAAAAGGGTAGGTACTCTGAACTGCTGTTTGGCGCATAGGCACAAACAACAGTCAGGACTCGTCCCCCCACCCAAGGCGGAGGGAGGCTACCCTCTCGTTCACTGGGGTAAACCCCAATGTACTGGCACACAGCCGGGGGGCAATAAGTATGCCCACACCTGCTCTGCGCCTCTCACCACGGGCAACTCCAGAGTGGAAGAGAGTCCAACCCCTCTCAAGAGTACTGGTTCCAGATCCCAAGCCGTGCGTCGAGGTGAGTCCGACTATATCTAACGGTCTGATGAAGTTTCAACAATAAACAACAAACTTTGTATTATGAGAAAGAACCAGACTCATTCTTTAGAATTCCGAAAATAAGCTCTATTTTACGAGTTATGCACGAATTCGGATTCTCCTATAAAACGAATTCCTTAACTCAAACCAAGTTAAGACTGCTTTGTCCTTCATATTTATTCATGTCTAATCAAATTTCAATGATAAACAACGTTGTACTTTTTAGAATGAGAAAGAACTTCTTCAGCAATAAGCATCTCTCGACAAATGACGAAATACAGATTTTGCTATAAAATTAATTGCTATCAGCCTGACTTAAAACTGTTTGTCTTCCTTATTTATCCACTTCAAATCAAGTTTAAACAATTAAAAAAATTTTGTAGTTTGAGAAAGAACAACTTAATCTTGAGCAATCAGTATAAAAAGAAGGTAAGCAAAGGTGCGAATGTCAAACCATACATGATCAAAACAGGGAGCGGAGGTGTTTGGCTGAGACAAGGTGTGAATGTCCACCCATAATTAATGAAAAGCGGGCAACAAGTAGGTTCGAATGCCCAACCATACATCATCAAAAGCAGGAGTGGATATGTTCGGCTACAAGAAGGTTTGAACGTCTGACCATATTTTGTAAAAAGCGGGTAAGAAAAGGTTCGAATGCCCGAACATACACCATCAAAGGAGGGAGCGGAGGTGTTCCGCTGTAAGAAGGTGTTAATGTCCGACCATAGTTGGTAAAAAGCGGGTAAGAAAAGGTTAAAATACCCGACTGTACGCAATCAGTAGCGGGTGCGGAGTTGTTCGGCTACTAAAAGGTGTGAAAGTCCGACCATGGTTTGTAAAAAGCGGGTAAGAAAAGGTGCGAATGCCCGAAAATGTATGATCAAAAGAGGGAGCGGAGGTGTTCGGCTGCAAGAAGGTGTGAATGTACACCCATAATTACTGAAAAATGGGTAAGAAAAGGTGCGAATGCCCAACTATACATAATCAAAATCAGGAGTGGATGTGTTCGGCTCCAAGAAGGGTTGAATGTCTGACCATAGTTTGTAAAAAGCAGGTAAGAAAAGGTTTGACTGCCCGAACATACACCATCAAAAGAGGGAGCGGAGGTGTTCCGCTGTAAGAAGGTGTGAATGTCCGACCATAGTTGGTAAAAAGCGGGTAAGAAAAGGTTAAAATACCCGACTGTACACAATCAATAGCGGGAGCGGAGTTGTTCGGCTACTAAAAGATGTGAAAGTCCGACTATGGTTTGTAAAAAGCGGGTAAGAAAAGGTGCGAATGCCCGAAAATGTATGATCAAAAGAGGGAGCGGAGGTGTTCGGCTGCAAGAAGGTGTGAATGTACACCCATAATTACTGAAAAATGGGTAAGAAAAGGTGCGAATGCCCAACTATACATAATCAAAAGCAGGAGTGGATGTGTTCGGCTCCAAGAAGGGTTGAATGTCTGACCATAGTTTGTAAAAAGCAGGTAAGAAAAGGTTTGACTGCCCGAACAAACACCATCAAAAGAGGGAGCGGAGGTGTTCCGCCGTAAGAAGGTGTGAATGTCCGACCATAGTTGGTAAAAAGCGGGTAAGAAAAGGTTAAAATACCCGACTGTACACAATCAATAGCGGGAGCGGAGTTGTTCGACTACTAAAAGATGTGAAAGTCCGACTATGGTTTGTAAAAAGCGGGTAAGAAAAGGTGCTAATGCTCGACAATGTATGATCAAAAGAGGGAGTGGAGGTTTTCGGCTGTAAGAAGGTCTGAATGTCCAATTATAATTTGTAAAAACCGGGTAAGAAAAGGCTTGAAAGCCCGACTATACACCATCATAAGCGGGAGAGGAGGTGTTCAGCTGCAAGAATCCGAGACTATGGTTCTCAGCCGGAAAAGGGTGGAATGCTCTCTCCGGGTCGGGAATGAGATCCTTCCCCAAGAGGAGGAGTTCAAGTATCTCGGGGTCTTGTTCACGAGTGACGGACGAATGGAGCGGGAGATTGACGGGCGGATCGGTGCGGCGCCTGCAGTGTTGCAGGCTCTGCACCGACCCGTCGTTGTGAAGAGGGAGCTGAGCCAGAAGGCGAAGCTCTCTACTTACTGGTCAATCTACGTTCCCATCCTCACCTATGGTCACAAGTTGTGGGTAGTGACCGAAAGAACAAGATCGCGAATACAAGCGGCCGAAATGGGTTTCCTCCGCAGGGTGTCTGGGCTCTCCCTTAGAGATAGGGTGAGAAGCTCAGTCATCCGGGAGGGGCTCGGAGTAGAACCGCTGCTCCTCCGCATTGAGAGGAGTCAGATGAGGTGGCTCGGGCATCTGGTTAGGATGCCCCCTGGGCGCCTCCCTGGGGAGGTGTTCCGGGCACGTCCCACTGGGAGGAGATCCCGGGGGTGACCCAGGACACGTTGGAGAGACTATGTCTCTCGGCTGGCCTGGGAACGCCTCGGGGTCCCCCCGGAAGAGCTGGAGGAAGTGGCCGGGGACAGAGACGTCTGGGTTTCTCTGCTCAAGCTGCTGCACCCGCGACCCGACCCCCGGATAAGCGGCAGATGATGGATGGATGGATGGATATATCCTCCACCAACCAGACTTACAACCCCCGACTAGGGTAGCAGAATTTCTAAGCATCTGTACCCCAAAACTACTATCAAAAATATATAAATTATTGTCTAAGATAGATGACACAATGTCTCTTCCATCCTCAAAATGGGAGGCAGATTTATCCATCAGTTCTGGTCATAGCTTCTAACCACAAATATGTTTGAACACCTTCATAAAGACTCGAAATCCTAATTTACAGCTCATACAATACAAAATCCTTCACTATACAGGACAAAGGATGTTCAGGATGGGTCTAACACACTCAAACATCTGCTCACATTGCACAGATAACACACCTGATGATTATGCACACGCTTTGTGGTTTTCTGCGCCTGTCCAGAAGTTCTGGCTTGAAGTCTGTGAGGACCTATCAACATGGCTTAAGTGTAGCATCCCTGCTTGCCCCACACTGTGCATACTGGGTGACTTAGACAACATCAACATGGAAATTAACTCAGCACACATGGTTGTCACAGTGTTATTTATCGCAAAGAAAACTATTCTCATGAACTGGAAAGCGAAGAACAATCTGTGTATTAACCAGTTTAGAAATTTTCTTTTAGATTATATTAGCATGGAAACAATGTCTGCCTCCTCAAAACATCAATTGGCTGAATTTCATTCTCTCTGGTCCCCTCTTATTAGTTTTATCACATAGTGGTGGTGGTGGGTTGCTGGGTGATGGTGGGTCTCAGGCCCGGGCTGCTGCGACTGGTGTGACCGGGTGGTTTGTTTGTTTGTTTTTTGTAGAGGTCCTCCGGGGTGGGGTTGGGTTGAGTGGGGTGGGGCGGGATGGGTACCTTCTGGGGGTACAGTAGCTCCTGGAATATGGTTGCTGCAGGCCTCCAGCCTGGTGGACATCAGGCCCTCCTGCCCATTTTTGGCTCCCAGGTAGCGGGGATGCCTATTGCAGCCAGTCCCTGGCTGCCCTCTCTGGGGGAGAGTAGCTCCCCCGGTATATATCCCCATACCCCTCTCCCTTCTGGCTCCTGTACACAGCACACACTCACACATGAAGGGTTTTGGGGGCGTGTGTGTTCGGTGGGGTGTAGTGGATGGGGCCACGTAGGTGGTCCCCTTTGGTTGCACTCTGCAGTTCCCTGCCCCTGTTTTAATTACACCTTAGACATTACTACTTATCAAACACACTCACACACACACATTAGGTCTTGAGGGGTGGTTACACTGAGTGGCATCTGGTGGGCGGGGCTCTTTGGGTATGTAGGCTGCCCAGAGTGCCGCGCTCCCAGTTCTACAAGTTTGGCTGCCCCTCAATTTTAATTGCTCACTATTAGAAAATATTGAAGAGCCAGAAGGGTGAGGGGAGGGGTCTTCTTCGCACACCCCTGCTTCCTGGTGTCTGCTCGGGGCAGGAGGGGCCAGGAGGATTAATTAATTGTTCTGCTGGTTCGGGGTCTGTAGTGGCTGGGGGGTTGCTGGCCTCCTGGTGTGCCCGCTGCACTACACCCCAGCAGAGTCGAGGGAGGTAGGATGTGTGGATGTGTGGATGTATGGGACGTGAAAGTGTGTGTGGTAATGATTGGGCCTGGACTTGGAGAAAGCGTTCGACCGTGTCCCTCGTGGAGTCCTGTGGGGGGTGCTCCGGGAATATGGAGTGCCGGACCCCTTGATAGGGGCCGTTCGGTCTCTGTATGACCGGTGCCAGAGTTTGGTCCGCATTGCCGGCAGTAAGTCGGATACGTTTCCGGTGAGAGTTGGACTCCGTCAGGGCTGCCCTTTGTCACCGATTCTGTTCCTAACTTTTATGGACAGAATTTCTAGGCGGAGCCAGGGCGTTGAGGGTGTCCCATTTGGCGACCTCAGAATCGGGTCTCTGCTTTTTGCAGATGATGTGGTTCTGTTAGCGTCGTCAGGCCGCGACCTTCAGCTCTCACTGGAGTGATTCGCAGCCGAGTGTGAAGCGGCTGGGATGAGAATCAGCACCTCCAAATCCGAGACTATGGTTCTCAGCCGGAAAAGGGTGGAATGCTCTCTCCGGGTCGGGAATGAGATCCTTCCCCAAGAGGAGGAGTTCAAGTATCTCGGGGTCTTGTTCACGAGTGACGGACGAATGGAGCGGGAGATTGACGGGCGGATCGGTGCGGCACCTGCAGTGTTGCAGGCTCTGCACCGACCCGTCGTTGTGAAGAGGGAGCTGAGCCAGAAGGCGAAGCTCTCTACTTACTGGTCAATCTACGTTCCCATCCTCACCTATGGTCACGAGTTGTGGGTAGTGACCGAAAGAACAAGATCGCGAATACAAGCGGCCGAAATGGGTTTCCTCCGCAGGGTGTCTGGGCTCTCCCTTAGAGATAGGGTGAGAAGCTCAGTCATCCGGGAGGGGCTCGGAGTAGAACCGCTGCTCCTCCGCATTGAGAGGAGTCAGATGAGGTGGCTCGGGCATCTGGTTAGGATGCCCCCTGGGCGCCTCCCTGGGGAGGTGTTCCGGGCACGTCGCACTGGGAGGAGACCCCGGGGGAGACCCAGGACACGTTGGAGAGACTATGTCTCTCGGCTGGCCTGGGAACGCCTCGGGGTCCCCCCGGAAGAGCTGGAGGAAGTGGCCGGGGACAGAGACGTCTGGGTTTCTCTGCTCAAGCTGCTGCCCCCGCGACCCGACCCCCGGATAAGCGGCAGATGATGGATGGATGGATGGATATATCCTCCACCAACCAGACTTACAACCCCCAACTAGGGTAGCAGAATTTCTAAGCAGCTGTACCCCAAAACTACTATCAAAAATATATAAATTATTGTCTAAGATAGATGACACAATGTCTCTTCCATCCTCAAAATGGGAGGCAGATTTATCCATCAGTTCTGGTCATAGCTTCTAACCAAAAATATGTTTGAACACCTTCATAAAGACTCGAAATCCTAATTTACAGCTCATACAATACAAAATCCTTCATAGAACACACTATACAGGACAAAGGATGTTCAGGATGGGTCTAACACACTCAAACATCTGCTCACATTGCACAGATAACACACCTGATGATTATGCACACGCTTTGTGGTTTTCTGCGCCTGTCCAGAAGTTCTGGCTTGAAGTCTGTGAGGACCTATCAACATGGCTTAAGTGTAGCATCCCTGCATGCCCCACACTGTGCATACTGGGTGACTTAGACAACATCAACATGGAAATTAACTCAGCACACATGGTTGTCACAGTGTTATGTATTGCAAAGAAAACTATTCTCATGAACTGGAAAGCGAAGAACAATCTGTGTATTAACCAGTTTAGAAATTTTCTTTTACATTATATTAGCATGGAAACAATGTCTGCCTCCTCAAAACATCAATTGGCTGAATTTCATTCTCTCTGGTCCCCTCTGATTAGTTTTATCACATAGTGGTGGTGGTGGGTTGCTGGGTGATGGTGGGTCTCAGGCCCGGGCTGCTGCGACTGGTGTGACCGGGTGGTTTGTTTGTTTGTTTTTTGTAGAGGTCCTCCGGGGTGGGGTTGGGTTGAGTGGGGTGGGGCGGGATGGGTACCTTCTGGGGGTACAGTAGCTCCCGGAATATGGTCGCTGCAGGCCCCGAGCCTGGTGGACATCAGGCCCTCCTGCCCATTGTTGGGTCCCAGGTAGCGGGGATGCCTATTGCAGCCAGTCCCTGGCTGCCCTCTCTGGGGGAGAGTAGCTCCCCCGGTATATATCCCCATACCCCTCTCCCTTCTGGCTCCTGTACACAGCACACACTCACACATGAAGGGTTTTGGGGGCGTGTGTGTTCGGTGGGGTGTAGTGGATGGGGCCACGTAGGTGGTCCCCTTTGGTTGCACTCTGCAGTTCCCTGCCCCTGTTTTAATTACACCTTAGACATTACTACTTATCAAACACACTCACACACACATTAGGTCTTGGGGGGTGGTTACACTGAGTTGCATCTGGTGGGCGGGGCTCTTTGGGTATGTAGGCTGCCCAGAGTGCCGCGCTCCCAGTTCTACAAGTTTGGCTGCCCCTCAATTTTAATTGCTCACTATTAGAAAATATTGAAGAGCCAGAAGGGTGAGGGGAGGGGTCTTCTTCGCACACCCCTGCTTCCTGGTGTCTGCTCGGGGCAGGAGGGGCCAGGAGGATTAATTAATTGTTCTGCTGGTTCGGGGTCTGTGGTGGCTGGGGGGTTGCTGGCCTCCTGGTGTGCCCGCTGCACTACACCCCAGCAGAGTCGAGGGAGGTAGGATGTGTGGATGTGTGGATGTATGGGACGTGAAAGTGTGTGTGGTAATGATTGGGCCTGGACTTGGAGAAAGCGTTCGACCGTGTCCCTCGTGGAGTCCTGTGGGGGGTGCTCCGGGAATATGGAGTCCCGGACCCCTTGATAGGGGCCGTTCGGTCTCTGTATGACCGGTGCCAGAGTTTGGTCCGCATTGCCGGCAGTAAGTCGGATACGTTTCCGGTGAGAGTTGGACTCCGTCAGGGCTGCCCTTTGTCACCGATTCTGTTCCTAACTTTTATGGACAGAATTTCTAGGCGGAGCCAGGGCGTTGAGGGTGTCCCATTTGGCGACCTCAGAATCGGGTCTCTGCTTTTTGCAGATGATGTGGTTCTGTTAGCGTCGTCAGGCCGCGACCTTCAGCTCTCACTGGAGTGATTCGCAGCCGAGTGTGAAGCGGCTGGGATGAGAATCAGCACCTCCAAATCCGAGACTATGGTTCTCAGCCGGAAAAGGGTGGAATGCTCTCTCCGGGTCGGGAATGAGATCCTTCCCCAAGAGGAGGAGTTCAAGTATCTCGGGGTCTTGTTCACGAGTGACGGACGAATGGAGCGGGAGATTGACGGGCGGATCGGTGCGGCACCTGCAGTGTTGCAGGCTCTGCACCGACCCGTCGTTGTGAAGAGGGAGCTGAGCCAGAAGGCGAAGCTCTCTACTTACTGGTCAATCTACGTTCCCATCCTCACCTATGGTCACGAGTTGTGGGTAGTGACCGAAAGAACAAGATCGCGAATACAAGCGGCCGAAATGGGTTTCCTCCGCAGGGTGTCTGGGCTCTCCCTTAGAGATAGGGTGAGAAGCTCAGTCATCCGGGAGGGGCTCGGAGTAGAACCGCTGCTCCTCCGCATTGAGAGGAGTCAGATGAGGTGGCTCGGGCATCTGGTTAGGATGCCCCCTGGGCGCCTCCCTGGGGAGGTGTTCCGGGCACGTCGCACTGGGAGGAGACCCCGGGGGAGACCCAGGACACGTTGGAGAGACTATGTCTCTCGGCTGGCCTGGGAACGCCTCGGGGTCCCCCCGGAAGAGCTGGAGGAAGTGGCCGGGGACAGAGACGTCTGGGTTTCTCTGCTCAAGCTGCTGCCCCCGCGACCCGACCCCCGGATAAGCGGCAGATGATGGATGGATGGATGGATATATCCTCCACCAACCAGACTTACAACCCCCGACTAGGGTAGCAGAATTTCTAAGCAGCTGTACCCCAAAACTACTATCAAAAATATATAAATTATTGTCTAAGATAGATGACACAATGTCTCTTCCATCCTCAAAATGGGAGGCAGATTTATCCATCAGTTCTGGTCATAGCTTCTAACCAAAAATATGTTTGAACACCTTCATAAAGACTCGAAATCCTAATTTACAGCTCATACAATACAAAATCCTTCATAGAACACACTATACAGGACAAAGGATGTTCAGGATGGGTCTAACACACTCAAACATCTGCTCACATTGCACAGATAACACACCTGATGATTATGCACACGCTTTGTGGTTTTCTGCGCCTGTCCAGAAGTTCTGGCTTGAAGTCTGTGAGGACCTATCAACATGGCTTAAGTGTAGCATCCCTGCATGCCCCACACTGTGCATACTGGGTGACTTAGACAACATCAACATGGAAATTAACTCAGCACACATGGTTGTCACAGTGTTATGTATCGCAAAGAAAACTATTCTCATGAACTGGAAAGCGAAGAACAATCTGTGTATTAACCAGTTTAGAAATTTTCTTTTAGATTATATTAGCATGGAAACAATGTCTGCCTCCTCAAAACATCAATTGGCTGAATTTCATTCTCTCTGGTCCCCTCTGATTAGTTTTATCACATAGTGGTGGTGGTGGGTTGCTGGGTGATGGTGGGTCTCAGGCCCGGGCTGCTGCGACTGGTGTGACCGGGTGGTTTGTTTGTTTGTTTTTTGTAGAGGTCCTCCGGGGTGGGGTTGGGTTGAGTGGGGTGGGGCGGGATGGGTACCTTCTGGGGGTACAGTAGCTCCCGGAATATGGTCGCTGCAGGCCCCGAGCCTGGTGGACATCAGGCCCTCCTGCCCATTGTTGGGTCCCAGGTAGCGGGGATGCCTATTGCAGCCAGTCCCTGGCTGCCCTCTCTGGGGGAGAGTAGCTCCCCCGGTATATATCCCCATACCCCTCTCCCTTCTGGCTCCTGTACACAGCACACACTCACACATGAAGGGTTTTGGGGGCGTGTGTGTTCGGTGGGGTGTAGTGGATGGGGCCACGTAGGTGGTCCCCTTTGGTTGCACTCTGCAGTTCCCTGCCCCTGTTTTAATTACACCTTAGACATTACTACTTATCAAACACACTCACACACACATTAGGTCTTGGGGGGTGGTTACACTGAGTTGCATCTGGTGGGCGGGGCTCTTTGGGTATGTAGGCTGCCCAGAGTCCCGCGCTCCCAGTTCTACAAGTTTGGCTGCCCCTCAATTTTAATTGCTCACTATTAGAAAATATTGAAGAGCCAGAAGGGTGAGGGGAGGGGTCTTCTTCGCACACCCCTGCTTCCTGGTGTCTGCTCGGGGCAGGAGGGGCCAGGAGGATTAATTAATTGTTCTGCTGGTTCGGGGTCTGTAGTGGCTGGGGGGTTGCTGGCCTCCTGGTGTGCCCGCTGCACTACACCCCAGCAGAGTCGAGGGAGGTAGGATGTGTGGATGTGTGGATGTATGGGACGTGAAAGTGTGTGTGGTAATGATTGGGCCTGGATCTGGGACTTGCTGTCGCCTGGCCTGCCTGTGTTTCTCCCGATGGGGCATCAGCGTTGCCTCTCCCCACTGCTCGCGACTTCACCCACCTGTGGGCATGTCTTGACTCCCAGGGCACTTGGCCAGGGGCGCTGGGGCAGGCGCTGACCCACTTTGTGGCTGTCTGGGGCGCTTGGCCCTCCTGGGTATTGGGTGGGGCCTCTGCCGGGGGGTTTGGGGGCGCTCGGGCTCCTGGGGCCCAGGTCCAGTGCACGGCCCATGTCTGGGCGGCTGGGGCCTGGCGGGGTCGGTGGGCTGTTGCCCCTGGTTCCCGGAGTGCCTCTGCCCTATGCTTATGGGGGCTCTTTCCGGGGGCTTCCTCTGCAGTCTTCTGGGTGGATGCGTGGTTGCCCCTGCGGTGGGCTGCCTGGGTTCTGTGCTCTGTGGGGGCTGCTGGTGGCCTGGGTCTTGTGGCCCTCTCTGCCTGCTTCTGATTGCTTGGGGGGGGGCTGTGGATTGTGGCCCTGTACGCTTATACACTCATAACTAAGCACGGTTATCATGTAGGTCCTGTGCCATGGGTGTTGCATGTTCTCACACACACACACACACATTCATTAGTCCAGTAGCATGGTCACTAAGCAGTTGATGTATTATCATGTCGTCTCAGGTCATCTATATCCACAGCTGTGTTGTATGCGATTGTCGCTTCTTGTGCTTGTTTTTGTTTGTTTGTGTGTTTGTTTTTTCTCTGCTTGTCTGCTTTCAGGTGCTCCTGGTGGCGCTAAGGCTGGATTCCCCTCATAGGCCATGGATTGTTGTCTGTTTTGTTTTTTACAGGTGTAGCAGCTGGTTGTCTGGTTTTTGTTTCTATTTTTGTTCTGTTTCCTCTTCTTTCCTCTTCTTCTTTCCTTGTCCCCCGGTCCGGTTCAGTTCAGTTCATGTCATATATTGTAAACAGAAATAAATAAATGGGCATCAAGGGGAGCTTTACATTTATAAAACTTCCCTTGGCAAAACAAATCTGTTTGGCATCAAAGGTATTCAGACTACAATTCTTCTGACATAATGCTGAACAGGACAAGGGGAAAAAAAAGTAAAGAAGACAGTTCTGCCGAAAGCCAGGGATAGACCTGTTCTAAGTTCTATACTTTTTAAAAGGGGCGTGTTTATCAACTATGGAATTAGAAGATTTACAAAAATGGTCAAGTGCTAGATCTTCATCTGGGATTTTAACAGTGTCATATAACTATTCAACAGATCAGTTAAAAAAAAGCCTGCTCATGGAGATGTTTCAGGATCTGGATACCAAGCGTGGACCTAATGTTTTCATTTTTGCAATTCTGATACAGGCTATTGAGCAGTGATAACTAACACCAAGTTCAGATACTGCGGATTTTCTACCTTTGATTTGTTTAGATTGAGCCAATCAGGGACAACCTTGAAGGATCTCTTTGGTTTTGTAGGATCAGTAATTACCTGAGAAAGGTTGATATTGGTACACACCTTTTTTAAATGATCAGAGGCAGAGTTCAACTTGTTTAAATTAAAATTGCCACACAGAGATTGGGTTTAGGCCACATGCACACAGAATGACATCAACAAATATAAGAAATATTAAACATTTACACATAGATTTTTGAATATATGTAGAGGAATGATACTTTGAAATGTGCTCATTGCGGAGTTATGATCAGTTGAGTAATGAAGGTTGAACTATTCTGGGAAAGAGGTTCTATTCCCAGCATCATGATGGACACTCCTGATATAGAAGGTTTCGCTAACGCATTGGAATTGTTTTACTATTTTCATATGCATGTGCAATGAAGAATTGCTTGCTGCTGATAAATGCAAAGAGGAACAGCTTACACATAGATGCTCACATATAGGCTGCTGAATGCAATGAAGACCTGCTTATCAAGTAAAGTTCAATGTCAATGTGTAATATTCAATTAGGATTTGCAAAACAGTGAAGTTAAACAATGAATGGGTCCATAGTCGGTATGAGAAGACTACAGGAATATTTACCTGGGTGTACGTTCAAACAGAGATGAGAAAATTGCGATAAATAATTGTTTGTTTGTTTGTTAGTATGTATATGAATGTTATGTGTATAAACTGTGTTGAGTTATAGTTACTCAGTAGTGTCTCAGTGAAACAACTGACGGGGGAAGCCTTGCGGTGACAACAAAAGCAGTGTTTTACTGATCAGTCAAGTTGCTCCAGTGTACTCCATACAAACTGGTTGGCTACTGAAGGGATAGAAAATGGGGAATACTTGTTTTAAAGCAAACAAGGAATTAGATGGGAAAAATACATGTTTTAACGGGACCCAGACAATATTAAATACTCAGACAGATGGGAGAAGAAGTGTAGTTTTGTAGGAAATCACAAAATTATTACATAGAATTAGTGAAATCAATTGAAGAATGCCTTTCTGAAGAGCTGTTTACCACAGATGAGCAGCTTTGCGACCAAGCACATTGTAGATCGCTTTACTGCCAAAATTATCTAATTTAATGGATTGGTTTAAACATGCATAACAGCATTTTAAGAACAAAGAGAGAAACAAAAAGGGACAACGCTTCATGGTGGAAGGTGATGTATAAATAACTGTGTATATGATGAAGGGGGTGGCAACACCCATTCCGAAATCCCGCCATTCCGACATCCCGCTATTCCGACATCCCACCATTCCGACATACCACCATTCCGACATACCACCATTCCGACATGCAAACGTCCCACCATTCCGACATCCCACCATTGCGACATCCCGCTATTCTGACGTTCAAATGTCCCACCATTCCGACAAGGCTTTCCGTATAAGGAAATGTGTGTTACTCAACAGGTGAGTCCCTTCTTTCTGTTCATGCAATTTATATGTTTAACATGTTTATAGACAAGCGTTATTAAAAACACAAAGTCTCGGCAACTTGAGGAGGAGAAGCAGTCCGCGGTGGTTTTCAATCACACACTCCAATGCCACTTGTTTCAACTTCCGAAAATTTAATCCAGGAAAAAAAGGCTTACAAACATGGACCAAAACGGCTCCATAACACGCACAAGAATCCAAAAGAAACGAAAGTTAACTAAAAGAAAGCAAATAAACAGTATGAAGTGGTCAAAATTGGTTTTACGCATGCCTATGTGCGTCTGGCACATGCGTCTTCGGGCTCTCCCACGTTGGTTTGTGGATGAAAGCTATATGTTCAGCTGTAATGTCATGTAAAAACAATCTCTACATGACATTTACTCCCAGGTGTGACCAGTTACGTCCTTAAGATATCAATAGGCTGTATAAAGCTACAACCGTTGCGGCTGTGTGTTTGTGCCAAATGCGCAAAACCCATCCGCGCTTCCCAAAATTGGAGTGAGTACTCATAAATCACGTGAATAACATGAATAAACGTTTTTACTGCATTTTGTTGTGTTTTATACGTTCTATGCTGTCATTTCTATCTTCTCCTATTGGCAAGGCAAGGCAGAGTGCTCGCAACTGTGTCCTGTGCAGTAGCCGTGATATCTGTAATTGCAATTATTACTTTTGCATATGATGACAGCGTGCAAAAGACGCATGGGCTCTGTGGAGAGCTCCGCTCCAGCTGGCTGCTGTGACAGCTCACTGACACTGTATTTCTGCTTAATCAGTTTCAGTCTCGCCAGAGTTACATTAATATCTGTATTTTTATATTTGAAATTCAGGGGATTTTGATAATAGATTATTAAAGTTTGTTTGCGAGGCTGTGGCCTCTGCATGTGCAAAGCTTGTGTGCCAAACTTTAGGGCGTATTTGCGCCGGCATATCATTAGTGCAAAATGTTTTGGGTAAAAAATAGGCTATTAAAAGGAACTGTCGGAATGGCGGTATGTTAAAAAAAACAAAAAACATACCGCCATTCCGACCATAGGAGGAAAAAAGTGTCGGAATGGTGGGACGTTTGATAAAAAATTAAGTGTCGCCATTCCGACAATTGGAGACCCATGTCGGAATGGCGAGATGTCGGAATGGCAGCATGTAACCATGATGAAGGAGAGACCATTTGAGCAGCACAGCCATTTCGCAGCACAGGGACAGCAATCCAAGTTACAGGATCTCCCACGTGGTATCACCTGTCACATTGTGTCAAGGCATCAAAAGAAGAAAAAATCACCAAACTCAAGGACAAAAAGACAAAGACTCCGGTGAACGAAGACAGAGGACTGACAAACCAGAAATACAAAAGGATTCTCGATATCAAGATCCAGAAGAAGAGGCTAACAATGCCACGAACACTTAAGTGATATAGGTAAGGACTTCCAACGAGAGATCGTCCTCTACTGTCTTTAATAATTGCACATAATTTAGCTTTGTTAGCTCTGAGAGCCTGGAGGAAATGTTTATGCCTAAATATCTAATATTTCCTGACTGTAAAGTGATCGCAGGTATATTATGGACCCTACAGTTAATGGGCAGAACTGTGGTCTTAGACCAGTTGATAGAGTAGTCAGAAAGTGCTGAGAATTTATTTATGAGTGTGATCGTGTGACTGAGAGACGTCTGTGAGTTCTGAAGGAAAAGTAATACATCATCAGCATAAAGACTTATTTTATGCTCAATATTTTGGGATTAATAACTCACAAACGGGTAAGAAAAGGTAGTATTGCCAGACCATACATGATCAAAACAGGGAGCGGAGGTGGTTCAGCTGCAAGGTGTGAATGTCTGACTATAGTTTGTAAAAAGCGGGTAAGATAAGGTGCGAATGCCCGACAATGTATGATCAAAAGAGGGAGCGGAGGGTTTTGGCTACAAGAAGGTTTGAATGTCCGACCATAGTTTGTAAAAAGCGGGTAAGAAAAGGTTACCATACATCATCAAAAGCAGGAGTGGATGTGTTCGGCTACAAGAAGATTTGAATGTCCATCAATAATTGCTTTAAAACATGAAAGAAAATTTTCGAATATCAAACCGCACATGATCATAAGCGGGAGAGGAGTTGTTCAGCTGCAAGAAGGTGTGAATGTCCACCCATAATTACTGAAAAATGGGTAAGAAAAGGTGAAAATGCCCAACCATACATCATCAAAAGTAGGAGTGGATGTGTTCGGCTACAAGAAAGTTTGAATGTCCGACCATAGTTTGTAAAAAGCGGGTAAGAAAAGGTTCGAATGCCCGAACATAGACCATCAAAAGAGGGAGCGGAGGTGTTCCGCTGTAAGAAGGTGTAAATGTCCGACCATAGTTGGTAAAAAGCGGGTAAGAAAAGGTTAAAATACCCGACTGTACACAATCAATAGCGGGAGCGGAGTTGTTCGGCTACAAGAAGGTGTGAAAGTCCGACCACGGTTTGTAAAAAGCGGGTAAGAAAAGGTTCGAATGCCCGAATATATACCATCAAAAGTGGAAGTGGATGTGTTCGGCTGCAAGAAGGTGTGAACGTCCGACCAAAGTTTATAAAAAGCAGTTAAGAAAAGGTTCGAATATCCAACCAAACATAATCAAAAGCGGGAGCAGAGCTGTTCGACTGCAAGTAGGTGTGAATGTCAGATCATAATTTGCAAAAAGCTGATGAGAAAGGGTGAGAATGCCCGGCTATACACCATCAAATGTGGGAGCGGAAGTGTTCGGCTGTGAGTAGGTGTGAATGTCCAACCATAATTGCTGAAAAGTGTGTTAGAAGAGACTAGAATGCCGGACAAGACATCATCAAATGCGGGAGCGGAGTTGTTCGGCTTTGAGTAGGTGTGAATCTCCGAGCATAGTTTGTAAAAAGGTGGTAAGAATAGGTTCGAATGCCCGAACATACACTATCAAAACAGGGAGCTGAGGTGGCTCAGCTGCAAGGTGTGAATGTCTGACTATAGTTTGTAAATAAGGTGCGAATGCCCAACAATGTATAATCAAAAGAGGGAGCGGAGGTTTTCGGCTACAAGGTTTGAATGTCCGACCATAGTTTGTAAAAAGCGGGTAAGAAAAGGTTCAAATGCCTGACTATACACCATCAAAAGCGGGAGCAGAGGTGTTCCGCTGTAAGACGGTGTGAATGTCCGACCATATTGGTAAAAAGCGGGTAAGAAAAGGTTAAAATACCCGACTGTACACAATCAATAGCGGGAGAGGAGGTGTTCAGCTGCAAGAAGGTGTGAATGTCCACCCATAATTACTGAAAAATGGGTAAGAAAAGGTGCGAATGCCAAACGATACATTATCAAAAGCAGGTGTGAATGTCAGATCATAATTTGCAAAAAGCTGATGAGAAAGGGTGAGAATGCCTGACTATACACCATCAAATGCGGGAGCGGAGTTGTTCGGCTGTTAGTAAGTGTGAATCTCCGACCATAATTGCTGAAAAATGTTTTAGAAAAGGTAAGAATGCCGGTCCATACATCATCAAAAGCGGGAGAGGTGGTGTTTGACTGCAAGTAGGTGTGAATATCCAGCCATAATTACTAACAAACGGGTAAGAAAAGGTAGTATTGCCAGACCATACATGATCAAAACAGGGAGCGGAGGTGGTTCAGCTGCAAGAAGTAGTGAATGTCCGACTAAAGTTCAAATATATTAACAAAAGCGGGAGGAGAGGTCTTCGGATGAGAGTGGTTGAGAATTTCCAACCATAATCTATAAAATGCGGTGAAAAAAAAGGTGTGATAGAACACTAAAAGGTGGAGCGGAAGTGTTCGGCTGCAAGAAGGTGTGAATGTCCGACTATATTTGGTGAAAAGCAGGTGAAGCAAGGTCTGAATGCCCAACCTTACATCATCAAAAGCGAGATCAGAGGTGTTTGGCTGCATGAAGGCCATAGTTTGCCAAAAGCGGGTAAGCTGCGAATGACCAACTAAATATCAACAAAAGTGGGGGCGGAGGTCTTCGGATGCAACTGGGTGTGAACATCCCACCATACAAGTATGGTGGAGAGGAAGCTGTGAAAAGCCGACCATAGTTTGCAAAAAGCGGGTGAGACAAGGTGCGAATGTCCAACCATACATGATCACAACAGGGAGCGGAGGTGTTTGGCTGTGACAAGGTGTGAATGTCCACCCAAAATTAATGAAAAGCGGGTAAAAAGTAGGTTTGAATGCCCAAGCATACATCATCAAAAGCAGGAGTGGATGTGTTCGGCTACAAGAAGGTTTGAATGTCCGAGCATAGTTTGTAAAAAGCGGGTAAGAAAAGGTTCGAATGCCCAAACATACACCATCAAAAGAGGGAGCAGAGGTGTTCCGCTGTAAGAAGGTGTGAATGTCCCACCATAGTTGGTAAAAAACGGGTAAGAAAAGGTTAAAATACCCGACTGTACACAATCAATAGCGGGAGCGGATGTGTTTGGCTACAAGAATGTGTGACAGTCCGACCATGGTTTGTAAAAAACGGGTAAGAAAAGGTGCGAATGCCAAACAATGTATGATCAAAAGAGGGAGCGGAGGTTTTCGGCTACAAGAAGGTTTGAATGTCCGACCATAGTTTGTAAAAAGCGGGTAAGAAAAGGTTCAAATGCCTGACTATACACCATCAAAAGCGGGAGCGGAGGTGTTCGGCTACAAGAAGGTGTGAAAGTTCAACCATGGTTTTTAAAAAGCAGCTAAGAAAAGGTTCGAATGCCCGAATATATACCATCAAAAGCGGAATTGGAGGTGTTCGGCTGCAAGAAGGTGTGAACGTCCGACCAAAGTTTGCAAAAAGCAGTTAAGAAAAGGTTTGAATGCCCGAATATATACCATCAAAAGCGGGAGCGGAGGTGTTCGGCTGCAAGAAGGTGTGAACGTCCGACCAAAGTTTGCAAAAAGCAGTTAAGAAAAGGTTCGAATGCCCGAATATATACCATCAAATGCGGGAGCAGAGCTGTTCGACTGCAAGTAGGTGTGAATGTCCAGCCATAATTACTCACAAACGGGTAAGAAAAGGTAGTATTGCCAGACCATACATGATCAAAACAGGGAGCTGAGGTGGTTCAGCTGCAAGGTGTGAATGTCTGACTATAGTTTGTAAAAAGCGGGTAAGACAAGGTGCGAATGCCCGACAATGTATGATCAAAAGAGGGAGTGGAGGTCTTCGGCTGCAAGGTCTGAATGTCCAACCATAATTTCTAAAAACCGGGTAAGAAAAGGCTCGAAATTCCGACTATACACAATCAAAAGCGGGAGCGGGAGGTTTTCAGCTGCAAATCCTTCACTCAAACCAAGTGAAAACTGCTTTGTCCTTCATATGTCTAGATCGACTTCAACAAAGAACAACATTGTACTTTGCAGTAAAGAAAGAGCAAATCAAAAGTTTTAGGAATCCGAGAATAAGCTTATTTTCATGAGTTCTGCACGATTATTGATTTTACCATAAATGAATGCCTTCACTCAAACTATGTTAAAACTCCTTTGTCCTTCATATTTATCAATGTCTAGATTGACTTCAACAAAGAACAACACTGGACTTTGCAGTAGAAGAAAGAGCAACACTGAAGGATCAGTAATCCGAGAATAAGCTTATTTTCATACGTTCTGCATGATTTGGGATTTTATGTATAAAATGAATTCCTACACTCAAACCAAGTTAAAACTGCTTTGCCCTTCATATTTATCAATGTCTAGATCGACTTCAACAAAGAACAACATTGTATTTTGCAGTAGAAGAAAAAGCAAGACTGAAGGATCAGGAATCCGAGAATAAGCTTCTTTTCATACGTTCTGCATGATTTGGGATTTTATGTATAAAATGAATTCCTTCACTCAGACCAAGTGAAAACTGCTTTGTCCTTCATATTTATCAATGTCTAGATTTACTTCAACAAAGAACAACATTGTATTTTGCAGTAGTAGAAAGAGCAACACTTGAAGGAACAGGAATCCAAGAATAAGCTTATTTTCATACGTTCTGCATGATGTGGGATTTCATGTATAAAATGAATTCCTTTACTCAAACTATGTTAAAACTGCTTTGTCCTTCATATTTATCAATGTCTAGATTGACTTCAACAAAGAACAACATTGTATTTTGCAGTAGAAGAAATAGCAACACTGAAGGATCAGGAATCCGAAAAC
Organism: Leuresthes tenuis; assembly: GCF_036924035.1. Classification (NCBI taxonomy): domain Eukaryota; kingdom Metazoa; phylum Chordata; class Actinopteri; order Atheriniformes; family Atherinopsidae; genus Leuresthes; species Leuresthes tenuis. Next base: position 29,109,661 of record NW_027325362.1, read on the forward strand.
ACGCTTATTTTCATACGTTCTGCTTGATTTGGGATTTTGCTATAAAATTAATTCCTTCACTCAAACAAAGTGGAAACTGCTTTGTCCTTCATATTTATCAATGTCTATATCGATTTCAACAAAGAACAAGGCTGTATTTTGCAGTATAGGAAAGAGCAACACTGGGGGATCAGGAATCCGAGAATAAGCTTACTTTCATGAGTCCTGCACGATTTCGGATTTTCCTATAAAATGAATTGCTTTGCTCAAACCAAGTTAAAATGGCTTTGTCCTTCATAGTTATCCATGTCTAAAATGTATCAAGCATAAAGTTCCTCATATTACCCTGAATGAGAAAGAAGCATCCCTTTGGTTGAGCAATACGTTCCTTTTGCGGAGTTATGCATGATTTCGGATTTTGCTATAAAATTCATTCCTTCACACCTTTTTTTTTCACCGCATTTTATAGATTATGGTTGGAAATTTCAACCACTCTAATCCGAAGACCTCTCCTCCCGCTTTTGTTAATATATTTGAACTTTAGTTGGACATTCACCCCTTTTTGCAGCTAAACCACCTCCGCTCCCTGTTTTGATCATGTATGGTCTGGCAATACTACATTTTCTTACCCGTTTGTGAGTAATTATGGCTGGATATTCACACCTACTTGCAGCTGAACACAATCTCTCTCGCTTTTAATTATGTTTGGATATTCGAACCTTTTCTTTACTGCTTTTTGCCAACTTTGGTCGGACGTTCACACCTTCTTGCAGCCGAACACCTCCGCTTCCACTTTTGATGGTATATATTCGGGCATTCGAACCTTTTCTTAGCAGCTTTTTACAAACGATGGTTGGACTTTCACACCTTCTTGTAGCCGAAGAACTCCGCTCCCGCTATTGATTATGTACAGTCGGGTATTTTAACCTTTTCTTACCCGCTTTTTACCAACTATGGTCGGACATTCACACCGTCTTACAGCGGAACATCTCCGCTCCCGCTTTTGATGGTGTATAGTCAGGCATTTGAACCTTTTCTTACCCGCTTTTTACAAACTATGGTCGGACATTCAAACCTTCTTGTAGCCGAAAACCTCTGCTCCCTCTTTTGATAATACATTGTCGGGCATTCGCACCTTATCGTACCCGCTTTTTACAAACTATAGTCAAACATTCACACCTTGGTGCTGAACCACCTCAGCTCCCTGTTTTGATCATGTATGGTCTGGCAATACTACCTTTTCTTACCCGTTTGTGAGTAATTATGGCTGGACATTCACACCTACTTGCAGTCGAACAGCTCTGCTCCCGCTTTTGATTATGTTTGGTTGGATATTCGAACCTTTTCTTAACTGCTTTTTACAAACTTTGGTCGGACGTTCACACCTTCTTGCAGCCGAACACCTCCGCTTCCGCTTTTGATGGTATATATTCGGGCATTCGAACCTTTTCTTACCAGCTTTTTACAAACCATGGTTGGACTTTCACACCTTCTTGTAGCCGAACAACTCCGCTCCCCCTATTGATTGTGTACAGTCGGGTATTTTAACCTTTTCTTACCCACTTTTTACCAACTATGGTCGGACATTCACACCTTCTTACAGCGGAACACCTCCGCTCCCTCTTTTGATGTTGTATGTTTGGGCATTCGAACCTTTTCTTACCCGCTTTTTACAAACTATGCTCGGACATTCAAACCTTCTTGTAGCCGAACACATCCACTCCTTCTTTTGATGATGTATGCTTGGGCATTCAAACCTACTTTTTGCCCGCTTTTCATTAATTTTGGGTGGACATTCACACCTTGTCACAGCCAAACACCTCCGCTCCCTGTTTTGATCATGTATGGTTGGACATTCGCACCTTGTCTCACCCGATTTTTGCAAACTATGGTCGGCTGTTCACAGCTTCCTCTCCACCATACTTGTATGGTGGGATATTCACACCCACTTGCATCTGAAGACCTTTTGTTGATATTTAGTCGGTCATTCGCAGCTTACCCGCTTTTTACAAACTATAGTCAGACATTCACACCTTGGTGCTGAACCACCTCAGCTCCCTGTTTTGATCATGTATGGTCTGGCAATACTACCTTTTCTTACCCGTTTGTGAGTAATTATAGTCTGACATTCACACCTACTTGCAGTCGAACAGCTCTGCTCCCGCTTTTGATTATGTTTGGTTGGATATTCGAACCTTTTCTTTACTGCTTTTTACAAACTTTGGTCGGACGTTCACACCTTCTTGCAGCCGAACACCTCCGCTTCCGCTTTTGATGGTATATATTCGGACATTCGAACGTTTTCTTAGCAGCTTTTTACAAACCATGGTTGGACTTTCACACCTTCTTGTAGCCGAACAACTCCGCTCCCGCTATTGATTGTGTACAGTCGGGTATTTTAACCTTTTCTTACCCGCTTTTTACCAACTATGGTCGGACATTCACACCGTCTTACAGCGGAACACCTCCGCTCCCGCTTTTGATGGTGTATTGTCAGGCATTTGAACCTTTTCTTACCCGCTTTTTACAAACTATGGTCGGACATTCAAACCTTCTTGTAGCCAAAAACCTCCGCTCCCTCTTTTGATCATATATTGTCGGGCATTCGCACCTTTTCTTACCCGTTTTTTATAAACCATGGTCGGACTTTCAAACCTTCTTGTAGCCCAACACATCCACTCCTGCTTTTGATGATGTATGTTTGGATATTCGCACCTTTTCTTACCCATTTTTCAGTAATTATGGGTGGACATTCACACCTTCTTACAGCTGAACACCTCCTCTCCCGCTTATGATGGTGTATAGTCGGGCTTTCAAGCCTTTTCTTACCCGGTTTTTACAAATTATAGTTGGACATTCAGACCTTCTTACAGCCGAAAACCTCCACTCCCTCTTTTGATCATACATTGTCGGGCATTATCACCTTTTCTTACCCGCTTTTTACAAACCATAGTCGGACTTTCACATCTTTTAGTAGCCGAACAACTCCGCTCCCGCTATTGATTGTGTACAGTCGGGTATTTTAACCTTTTCTTACCCGCTTTTTACCAACTATGGTCGGACATTCACACCTTCTTACAGCGGAACACCTCCGCTCCCTCTTTTGATGGTGTATGTTCGGGCAGTCAAACCTTTTCTTACCTGCTTTTTACAAACTATGGTCAGACATTCAACCCTTCTTGGAGCCGAACACATCCACTCCCTCTTTTGATTATGTATAGTTGGGCATTCGCACCTTTTCTTACCCATTTTTCAGTAATTATGGGTGTACATTCACACCTTCTTGCAGCCAAACACCTCCGCTCCCTCTTTTGATCATACATTTTCGGGCATTCGCACCTTTTCTTATCCGCTTTTTACAAACCATGGTCGGACTTTCACACCTTTTAGTAGCCGAACAACTCCGTACCCGCTACTGATTGTGTACAGTCGGGTATTTTAACCTTTTCTTACCCGTTTTTTACCAACTATGGTCGGACATTCACACCTTCTTACAGCGGAACACCTCCGCTCCCTCCTTTGATGGTGTATGTTCGGGCATTCGAACCTTTTCTTACCCGCTTTTTACAAACTATGGTCAGACGTTCAAACCTTCTTGTAGCCGAACATATCCACTCCTGCTTTTGATGATGTATGGTTGGGCATTCGAACCTACTTGTTGCCCGCTTTTCATTAATTATGGGTGGACATTCACACCTTGTCTCAGCCAAACACCTCCACTCCCTGTTTTGATCATGTATGGTTTGACATTCGCACCTTTGCTTACCCTCTTTTTATACTGATTGCTCAAGATTAAGTTGTTCTTTCTCAAACTACAACATTTTTTTAGTTGTTGAAACTTGATTTGAAGTGGATAAATAAGGAAGACAAACAGTTTTAAGTCAGGCTGATAGCAATTAATTTTATAGCAAAATCTGTATTTCGTCATTTGTCGAGAGATGCTTATTGCTGAAGAAGTTCTTTCTCATTCTACAAAGTACAACGTTGTTTATCATTGAAACTTGATTAGACATGAATAAATATGAAGGACAAAGCAGTCTTAACATGGTTTGAGTTAAGGAATTAGTTTTATAGGAGAATCCGAATTCGTGCATAACTCGTAAAATAGAGCTTATTTTCGGATTCCTGAAGAATGAGTCTGGTTCTTTCTCATAATACAAAGTTTGTGGTTTATTGTTGAAACTTCATCAGACCGTTAGATATAGTCGGACTCACCTCGACGCACGGCTTGGGATCTGGAACCAGTACTCTTGAGAGGGGTTGGACTCTCTTCCACTCTGGAGTTGCCCGTGGTGAGAGGCGCAGAGCAGGTGTGGGCATACTTATTGCCCCCCGGCTGTGTGCCAGTACATTGGGGTTTACCCCAGTGAACGAGAGGGTAGCCTCCCTCCGCCTTTGGGTGGGGGGACGAGTCCTGACTGTTGTTTGTGCCTATGCGCCAAACAGCAGTTCAGAGTACCTACCCTTTTTGGAGTCTCTGGGGGAGGCACTGGAGAATGCTCCTACCGGAGACTCCCTCATTCTGCTGGGGGACTTCAATGCTCACGTGGGCAATGAGAGTGAGACCTGGAGGGGTGTGATTGGGAGGAACGGCCCCCCCGATCTGAATCAGAGTGGTGTTATGTTGTTGGACTTCTGTGCCAGTCATAGACTGTCCATAACGAACACCATGTTCAGGCATAAGGGTGTCCATATGTGCACTTGGCACCAGGACACCCTTGGCCGCAGTTCGATGATCGACTTTGTGGTTGTATCATCGGACTTGCGGCCGTATGTCCTGGACACTCGGCTGAAGAGAGGGGCGGAGCTGTCAACTGATCACCACCTGGTGGTGAGTTGGCTCCGCTGGTGGGGGAGGATGCCGATCAGACCTGGCAGGCCCATACGTATTGTGAGGGTCTGCTGGGAGCGTTTGTCAGAATCCCCCATCAGAAGGAGCTTTAACTCCCACCTCTGGCAGAGCTTCAACCATATTTGAGGTGGGGGACATTGAGTCCGAATGGGCCATGTTCCGTGACTCCATTGCCGAGGCAGCTGGTCGGAGTTGTGGCCGTAAGGTGGTCGGTGCCTGTCGTGGCGGCAACCCTCGAACCTGCTGGTGGACACCAGTGGTGAGGGAAGCCGTCAAGCTGAAGAAGGAGTCCTATCGGGCCTTTTTGGCCAGTGGGACCCTGGAAGAAGCTGATAGGTACCGACGGGCCAGACGGGCCACGGCTTCGGCGGTTGTGAGGCAAAAACTCGGTTCTGGGAGGAGTTCGGCAAGACCATGGAGAACGATTTCCGGACGGCCTCGAAAAGATTCTGGTCCACCATCCGGCGTCTCAGGGGGGGGGAAGCGGCTCACAGTCAACACTGTTTACAGTGGGGACGGGGCTTTGCTGACCTCAACTAGGGATGTTGTGAGTCGGTGGGGGGAGTACTTCGAGGAACTCCTCAATCCTACCAACACGTGCTCGGAAGAGGCAGAGTCGGAGAGCTCGGAGACGGGGCCACCCATTTCTGGGGCTGAGGTTGCCGAGGTGGTTAAAAAGCTCCTCGGTGGCAAGGCCCCGGGGGTGGATGAGGTCCGTCCTGAGTTTCTCAAGGCTCTGGATGTTGTAGGGCTGTCTTGGCTGACACGCCTCTGCAGTATCGCGTGGACATCGGGGACAGTGCCTCTGGACTGGCAGATTGGGGTGGTGGTCCCCCTCTTTAAAAAGGGGGACCGGAGGGTGTGTTCCAACTATAGGGGTATCACACTCCTCAGTCTCCCTGGTAAGGTCTATTCGGGGGTATCGGAGAGGAGGATCCGTCGGATAATCGAGCCTCGGATTCAGGAGATGCAGTGTGGCTTTCGTCCTGGCCGTGGAACAGTGGACCAGCTCTATACCCTCGGCAGGATCCTGGAGGGTGCATGGGAGTTCGCCCAACCAGTCTACATGTGTTTTGTGGACTTGGAGAAAGCGTTCGACCGTGTCCCTCGTGGAGTCCTGTGGGGGGTGCTCCGGGAATATGGAGTGCCGGACCCCTTGATAGGGGCCGTTCGGTCTCTGTATGACAGAGCAGTAAGTCGGATACGTTTCCGGTGAGAGTTGGACTCCGTCAGGGCTGCCCTTTGTCACCGATTCTGTTCCTAACTTTTATGGACAGAATTTCTAGGCGGAGCCAGGGCGTTGAGGGTGTCCCATTTGGCGACCTCAGAATCGGGTCTCTGCTTTTTGCAGATGATGTGGTTCTATTAGCGTCGTCAGGCCGTGACCTTCAGCTCTCACTGGAGTGATTCGCAGCCGAGTGTGAAGCGGCTGGGATGAGAATCAGCACCTCCAAATCCGAGACTATGGTTCTCAGCCGGAAAAGGGTGGAATGCTCTCTCCGGGTCGGGAATGAGATCCTTCCCCAAGAGGAGGAGTTCAAGTATCTCGGGGTCTTGTTCACGAGTGACGGACGAATGGAGCGGGAGATTGACGGGCGGATCGGTGCGGCGCCTGCAGTGTTGCAGGCTCTGCGTACTTACTGGTCAATCTACGTTCCCATCCTCACCTATGGTCACGAGTTGTGGGTAGTGACCGAAAGAACAAGATCGCGAATACAAGCAGCCGAAATGGGTTTCCTCCGCAGGGTGTCTGGGCTCTCCCTTAGAGATAGGGTGAGAAGCTCAGTCATCCGGGAGGGGCTCGGAGTAGAACCGCTGCTCCTCCGCATTGAGAGGAGTCAGATGAGGTGGCTCGGGCATCTGGTTAGGATGCCCCCTGGGCGCCTCCCTGGGGAGGTGTTCCGGGCACGTCCCACTGGGAGGAGACCCCGGGGGAGACCCAGGACACGTTGGAGAGACTATGTCTCTCGGCTGGCCTGGGAACGCCTCGGGGTCCCCCCGGAAGAGCTGGAGGAAGTGGCCGGGGACAGAGACGTCTGGGTTTCTCTGCTCAAGCTGCTGCCCTCGCGACCCGACCCCCGGATAAGCGACAGATGATGGATGGATGGATGGATATATCCTCCACCAACCAGACTTACAACCCCCGACTAGGGTAGCATAATTTCTAAGCATCTGTACCCCAAAACTACTATCAAAAATATATAAATTATTGTCTAAGATAGATGACACAATGTCTCTTCCATCCTCAAAATGGGAGGCAGATTTATCCATCAGTTCTGGTCATAGCTTCTAACCACAAATATGTTTGAACACCTTCATAAAGACTCGAAATCCTAATTTACAGCTCATACAATACAAAATCCTTCATAGAACACACTATACAGGACAAAGGATGTTCAGGATGGGTCTAACACACTCAAACATCTGCTCACATTGCACAGATAACACACCTGATGATTATGCACACGCTTTGTGGTTTTTCTGCGCCTGTCCAGAAGTTCTGGCTTGAAGTCTGTGAGGACCTATCAACATGGCTAAAGTGTAGCATCCCTGCATGCCCCACACTGTGCATACTGGGTGACTTAGACAACATCAACATGGAAATTAACTCAGCACACATGGTTGTCACAGTGTTATGTATCGCAAAGAAAACTATTCTCATGAACTGGAAAGCGAAGAACAATCTGTGTATTAACCAGTTTAGAAATTTTCTTTTAGATTATATTAGCATGGAAACAATGTCTGCCTCCTCAAAACATCAATTGGCTGAATTTCATTCTCTCTGGTCCCCTCTGATTAGTTTTATCACATAGTGGTGGTGGTGGGTTGCTGGGTGATGGTGGGTCTCAGGCCCGGGCTGCTGCGACTGGTGTGACCGGGTGGTTTGTTTGTTTGTTTTTTGTAGAGGTCCTCCGGGGTGGGGTTGGGTTGAGTGGGGTGGGGCGGGATGGGTACCTTCTGGGGGTACAGTAGCTCCCGGAATATGGTCGCTGCAGGCCCCGAGCCTGGTGGACATCAGGCCCTCCTGCCCATTGTTGGCTCCCAGGTAGCGGGGATGCCTATTGCAGCCAGTCCCTGGCTGCCCTCTCTGGGGGAGAGTAGCTCCCCCGTTATATATCCCCATACCCCTCTCCCTTCTGGCTCCTGTACACAGCACACACTCACACATGAAGGGTTTTGGGGGCGTGTGTGTTCGGTGGGGTGCAGTGGATGGGGCCACGTAGGTGGTCCCCTTTGGTTGCACTCTGCAGTTCCCTGCCCCTGTTTTAATTACACCTTAGACATTTGTACTTATCAAACACACTCACACACACACACATTAGGTCTTGGGGGGTGGTTACACTGAGTGGCATCTGGTGGGCGGGGCTCTTTGGGTATGTAGGCTGCCCAGAGTGCCGCGCTCCCAGTTCTACAAGTTTGGCTGCCCCTCAATTTTAATTGCTCACTATTAGAAAATATTGAAGAGCCAGAAGGGTGAGGGGAGGGGTCTTCTTCGCACACCCCTGCTTCCTGGTGTCTGCTCGGGGCAGGAGGGGCCAGGAGGATTAATTAATTGTTCTGCTGGTTCGGGGTCTGTGGTGGCTGGGGGGTTGCTGGCCTCCTGGTGTGCCCGCTGCACTACACCCCAGCAGAGTCGAGGGAGGTAGGATGTGTGGATGTGTGGATGTATGGGACGTGAAAGTGTGTGTGGTAATGATTGGGCCTGGATCTGGGACTTGCTGTCGCCTGGCCTGCCTGTGTTTCTCCCGATGGGGCATCAGCGTTGCCTCTCCCCACTGCTCGCGACTTCACCCACCTGTGGGCACGTCTTGACTCCCAGGGCACTTGGCCAGGGGCGCTGGGGCAGGCGCTGACCCACTTTGTGGCTGTCTGGGGCGCTTGGCCCTCCTGGGTATTGGGTGGGGCCTCTGCCGGGGGGTTTGGGGGCGCTCGGGCTCCTGGGGCCCAGGTCCAGTGCACGGCCCATGTCTGGGCGGCTGGGGCCTGGCGGGGTCGGTGGGCTGTTACCCCTGGTTCCCGGAGTGCCTCTGCCCTATGCTTATGGGGGCTCTTTCCGGGGGCTTCCTCTGCAGTCTTCTGGGTGGATGCGTGGTTGCCCCTGCGGTGGGCTGCCTGGGTTCTGTGCTCTGTGGGGGCTGCTGGTGGCCTGGGTCTTGTGGCCCTCTCTGCCTGCTTCTGATTGCTTGGGGGGGGGGGCTGTGGATTGTGGCCCTGTACGCTTATACACTCATAACTAAGCACGGTTATCATGTAGGTCCTGTGCCATGGGTGTTGCATGTTCTCACACACACACACACACATTCATTAGTCCAGTAGCATGGTCACTAAGCAGTTGATGTATTATCATGTCGTCTCAGGTCATCTATATCCACAGCTGTGTTGTATGCGATTGCCGCTTCTTGTGCTTGTTTTTGTTTGTTTGTGTGTTTGTTTTTTCTCTGCTTGTCTGCTTTCAGGTGCTCCTGGTGGCGCTAAGGCTGGATTCCCCTCATAGGCCATGGATTGTTGTCTGTTTTGTTTTTTACAGGTGTAGCAGCTGGTTGTCTGGTTTTTGTTTCTATTTTTGTTCTGTTTCCTCTTCTTTCCTCTTCTTCTTTCCTTGTCCCCCGGTCCGGTTCAGTTCAGTTCATGTCATATATTGTAAACAGAAATAAATAAATGGGCATCAAGGGGAGCTTTACATTTATAAAACTTCCCTTGGCAAAACAAATCTGTTTGGCATCAAAGGTATTCAGACTACAATTCTTCTGACATAATGCTGAACAGGACAAGGGGAAAAAAAAGTAAAGAAGACAGTTCTGTCGAAAGCCAGGGATAGACCTGTTCTAAGTTCTATACTTTTTAAAAGGGGCGTGTTTATCAACTATGGAATTAGAAGATTTACAAAAATGGTCAAGTGCTAGATCTTCATCTGGGATTTTAACAGTGTCATATAACTATTCAACAGATCAGTTAAAAAAAAGCCTGCTCATGGAGATGTTTCAGGATCTGGATACCAAGCGTGGACCTAATGTTTTCATTTTTGCAATTCTGATACAGGCTATTGAGCAGTTATAACTAACACCAAGTTCAGATACTGCGGATTTTCTACCTTTGATTTGTTAAGATTGAGCCAATCAGGGACAACCTTGAAGGATCTCTTTGGTTTTGTAGGATCTGTAATTACCTGAGAAAGGTTGATATTGGTACACATCTTTTTTAAATGATCAGAGGCAGAGTTCAACTTGTTTAAATTAAAATTGCCACACAGAGATTGGGTTTAGGCCACATGCACACAGAATGACATCAACAAATATAAGAAATATTAAACATTTACACATAGATTTTTGAATATATGTAGAGGAATGATACTTTGAAATGTGCTCATTGCGGAGTTATGATCAGTTGAGTAATGAAGGTTGAACTATTCTGGGAAAGAGGTTCTATTCCCAGCACCATGATGGAAACTCCTGATATAGAAGGTTTCGCTAACGCATTGGAATTGTTTTACTATTTTCATATGCATGTGCAATGAAGAATTGCTTGCTGCTGATAAATGCAAAGAAGAACAGCTTACACATAGATGCTCACATATAGGCTGCTGAATGCAATGAAGACCTGCTTATCAAGTAAAGTTCAATGTCAATGTGTAATATTCAATTAGGATTTGCAAAACAGTGAAGTTAAACAATGAATGGGTCCATAGTCGGTATGAGAAGACTACAGGAATATTTACCTGGGTGTACGTTCAAACAGAGATGAGAAAATTGCGATAAATAATTGTTTGTTTGTTTGTTAGTATGTATAGGAATGTTATGTGTATAAACTGTGTTGAGTTATAGTTACTCAGTAGTGTCTCAGTGAAACAACCGACGGGGGAAGCCTTGCGGTGACAACAAAAGCAGTGTTTTACTGATCAGTCAAGTTGCTCCAGTGTACTCCATACAAACTGGTTGGCTACTGAAGGGATAGAAAATGGGGAATACTTGTTTTAAAGCAAACAAGGAATAAGATGGGAAAAATACATGTTTTAACGGGACCCAGACAATATTAAATACTCAGACAGATGGGAGAAGAAGTGTAGTTTTGTAGGAAATCACAAAATTATTACATAGAATTAGTGAAATCAATTGAAGAATGCCTTTCTGAAGAGCTGTTTACCACAGATGAGCAGCTTTGCGACCAAGCACATTGTAGATCGCTTTACTGCCAAAATGATCTAATTTAATGGATTGGTTTAGACATGCATAACAGCATTTTAAGAACAAAGAGAGATACAAAAAGGGACAACGCTTCATGGTGGAAGGTGATGTATAAATAACTGTGTATATGATAAAGGGGGTGGCAACACCCATTCCGAAATCCCGCCATTCCGACATCCCGCTATTCCGACATCCCACCATTCCGACATACCACCATTCCGACATACCACCATTCCGACATGCAAACGTCCCACCATTCCGACATCCCACCATTGCGACATCCCGCTATTCTGACGTTCAAATGTCCCACCATTCCGACAAGGCTTTCCGTATAAGGAAATGTGTGTTACTCAACAGGTGAGTCCCTTCTTTCTGTTCATGCAATTTATATGTTTAACATGTTTATAGACAAGCGTTATGAAAAACACAAAGTCTCGGCAACTGGAGGAGGAGAAGCAGTCCGCGGTGGTTTTCAATCACACACTCCAATGCCACTTGTTTCAACTTCCGAAAATTTAATCCAGGAAAAAAAGGCTTACAAACATGGACCAAAACGGCTCCATAACACGCACAAGAATCCAAAAGAAACGAAAGTTAACTAAAAGAAAGCAAATAAACAGTATGAAGTGGTCAAAATTGGTTTTACGCATGCCTATGTGCGTCTGGCACATGCGTCTTCGGGCTCTCCCACGTTGGTTTGTGGATGAAAGCTATATGTTCAGCTGTAATGTCATGTAAAAACAATCTCTACATGACATTTAGTCCCAGGTGTGACCAGTTAGGTCCTTAAGATATCAACAGGCTGTATAAAGCTACAACCGTTGCGGCTGTGTGTTTGTGCCAAATGCGCAAAACCCATCCGCGCTTCCCAAAATTGGAGTGAGTACTCATAAATCACGTGAATAACATGAATAAACATTTTTACTGCATTTTGTTGTGTTTTATACGTTCTATGCTGTCATTTCTATCTTCTCCTATTGGCAAGGCAAGGCAGAGTGCTCGCAACTGTGTCCTGTGCAGTAGCCGTGATATCTGTAATTGCAATTATTACTTTTGCATATGATGACAGCGTGCAAAAGACGCATGGGCTCTGTGGAGAGCTCCGCTCCAGCTGGCTGCTGTGACAGCTCACTGACACTGTATTTCTGCTTAATCAGTTTCAGTCTCGCCAGAGTTACATTAATATCTGTATTTTTATATTTGAAATTCAGGGGATTTTGATAATAGATTACTAAAGTTTGTTTGCGAGGCTGTGGCCTCTGCATGTGCAAAGCTTGTGCGACAAACTTTAGGGCGTATTTGCGCCGGCATATCATTAGTGCAAATTGTTTTGGGTAAAAAATAGGCTATTAAAAGGAACTGTCGGAATGGCGGTAGGTTAAAAAAAACAAAAAACATACCGCCATTCCGACCATAGGAGGAAAAAAGTGTCGGAATGGTGGGACGTTTGATAAAAAATTAAGTGTCGCCATTCCGACAATTGGAGACCCATGTCGGAATGGCGAGATGTCGGAATGGCAGCATGTAACCATGATGAAGGAGAGACCATTTGAGCAGCACAGCCATTTCGCAGCACAGGGACAGCAATCCAAGTTACAGGATCTCCCACGTGGTATCACCTGTCACATTGTGTCAAGGCATCAAAAGAAGAAAAAATCACCAAACTCAAGGACAAAAAGACAAAGACTCCGGTGAACGAAGACAGAGGACTGACAAACCAGAAATACAAAAGGATTCTCGATATCAAGATCCAGAAGAAGAGGCTAACAATGCCACGAACACTTACAATGCTGGGAATGATGCCAGCAATGAACAGAGAAGAAGATTCAGTGTCATCAATCTGCATTACGTGCCTCTAATGAGGGGGTGAATATAGAATCCTCAACGATTACAACGTCTCTGGGAACTGTGACAACAACAAGGTTTAAACCATTTTGATATATATTGTAACCTATTGTCTAAGGAATAGTGCCGAAAATGAGGTAAATCTAATCCACCACTGTCCTTTGTCTTCTGTAGGGTTTTTAAACTAAGACGTGGTGGTTTGTTTTTCCACAGAAATTTGGAGATGCATGAATCTAGTGACTTAAACCAAGTAGCAGATGGTTTTATGGGGATCATTGAGAACAAATAGTTAACTTTTGGTAGTATCATCATTTTAATGGATGTAACTCTCCCCATAAGTGATATAGGTAAGGACTTCCAACGAGAGATCGTCCTCTACTGTCTTTAATAATTGCACATAATTTAGCTTTGTTAGCTCTGAGAGCCTGGAGGAAATGTTTATGCCTAAATATCTAATATTTCCTGACTGTAAAGTGATCGCAGGTATATTATGGACCCTACAGTTAATGGGCAGAACTGTGGTCTTAGACCAGTTGATAGAGTAGTCAGAAAGTGCTGAGAATTTATTTATGAGTGTGATCGTGTGACTGAGAGACGTCTGTGAGTTCTGAAGGAAAAGTAATACATCATCAGCATAAAGACTTATTTTATGCTCAATATTTTGGGATTAATTACTCACAAACGGGTAAGAAAAGGTAGTATTGCCAGACCATACATGATCAAAACAGGGAGCGGAGGTGGTTCAGCTGCAAGGTGTGAATGTCTGACTATAGTTTGTAAAAAGCGGGTAAGATAAGGTGCGAATGCCCGACAATGTATGATCAAAAGAGGGAGCGGAGTGTTTTGGTTACAAGAAGGTTTGAATATCCGACCATAGTTTGTAAAAAGCGGGTAAGAAAAGGTTACCATACATCATCAAAAGCAGGAGTGGATGTGTTCGGCTACAAGAAGATTTGAATGTCCATCAATAATTGCTTTAAAACATGAAAGAAAATTTTCGAATATCAAACCGCACATGATCATAAGCGGGAGAGGAGTTGTTCAGCTGCAAGAAGGTGTGAATGTCCACCCATAATTACTGAAAAATGGGTAAGAAAAGGAGAAAATGCCCAACCATACATCATCAAAAGCAGGAGTGGGTGTGTTCGGCTACAAGAAAGTTTGAATGTCCGACCATAGTTTGTAAAAAGCGGGTAAGAAAAGGTTCGAATGCCCGAACATAGACATTCAAAAGAGGGAGCGGAGGTGTTCCGCTGTAAGAAGGTGTAAATGTCCGACCATAGTTGGTAAAAAACGGGTAAGAAAAGGTTAAAATACCCGACTGTACACAATCAATAGGGGGAGCGGAGTTGTTTGGCTACAAGAAGGTGTGAAAGTCCGACCACGGTTTGTAAAAAGCGGGTAAGAAAAGGTTCGAATGCCCGAATATATACCATCAAAAGTGGAAGTGGATGTGTTCGGCTGCAAGAAGGTGTGAACGTCCGACCAAAGTTTGTAAAAAGCAGTTAAGAAAAGGTTCGAATATCCAACCAAACATAATCAAAAGCGGGAGCAGAGCTGTTCGACTGCAAGTAGGTGTGAATGTCAGATCATAATTTGCAAAAAGCTGATGAGAAAGGGTGAGAATGCCCGGCTATACACCAACAAATGCGGGAGCGGAACTGTTCGGCTGTGAGTAGGTGTGAATGTCCAACCATAATTGTTGAAAAATGTGTTAGAAGAGACTAGAATGCCGGACAAGACATCATCAAATGCGGGAGCGGAGTTGTTCGGCTGTGAGTAGGTGTGAATCTCCGAGCATAGTTTGTAAAAAGGGGGTAAGAATAGGTTCGAATGCCCGAACATACACTATCAAAACAGGGAGCTGAGGTGGCTCAGCTGCAAGGTGTGAATGTCTGACTATAGTTTGTAAATAAGGTGCGAATGCCCAACAATGTATAATCAAAAGAGGGAGCGGAGGTTTTCGGCTACAAGAAGGTTTGAATGTCCGACCATAGTTTGTAAAAAGCGGGTAAGAAAAGGTTCAAATGCCTGACTATACACCATCAAAAGCGGGAGCAGAGGTGTTCCGCTGTAAGACGGTGTGAATGTCCGACCATATTTGGTAAAAAGCGGGTAAGAAAAGGTTAAAATACCCGACTGTACACAATCAATAGCGGGAGAGGAGGTGTTCAGCTGAAAGAAGGTGTGAATGTCCACCCATAATTACTGAAAAATGGGTAAGAAAAGGTGCGAATGCCCAACCATACATTATCAAAAGCACGTGTGAATGTCAGATCATAATTTGCAAAAAGCTGATGAGAAAAGGTGAGAATGCCCGACTATACACCATCAAATGCGGGAGCGGAGTTGTTCGGCTGTGAGTAAGTGTGAATCTCCGACCATAATTGCTGAAAAATGTGTTAGAAAAGGTAAGAATGCCAGTCCATACATCATCAAAAGCGGGAGAGGTGGTGTTCGGCTGCAAGTAGGTGTGAATGTCCAGCCATAATTACTAACAAACGTGTAAGAAAAGGTAGTATTGCCAGACGATACATGATGAAAACAGGGAGCGGAGGTGGTTCAGCTGCAAGAAGGTGTGAATGTCCGACTAAAGTTCAAATATATTAACAAAAGCGGGAGGAGAGGTCTTCGGATGAGAGTGGTTGAGAATTTCCAACCATAATCTATAAAATGCGGTGAAAAAAAAGGTGTGATAGAACACTAAAAGGTGGAGCGGAAGTGTTCGGCTGCAAGAAGGTGTGAATGTCCGACTGTATTTGGTGAAAAGCAGGTGAAGCAAGGTCTGAATGCCCAACCTTACATCATCAAAAGTGAGATCAGAGGTGTTTGGCTGCATGAAGGCCATAGTTTGCCAAAAGCGGGTAAGCTGCGAATGACCGACTAAATATCAACAAAAGGTCTTCGGATGCAAGTGGGTGTGAATATCCCACCATACAAGTATGGTGGAGAGGAAGCTGTTAATGCCGACCATAGTTGGCAAAAAGCGGGTGAGAAAAGGTGCGAATGTCCAACCATACATGATCAAAACAGGGAGCGGAGGTGTTTGGCTGTGACAAGGTGTGAATGTCCACCCAAAATTAATGAAAAGCGGGCAACAAGTAGGTTTGAATGCCCAACCATACATCATCAAAAGCAGGAGTGGATGTGTTCGGCTACAAGAAGGTTTGAATGTCCGAGCATAGTTTGTAAAAAGCGGGTAAGAAAAGGTTCGAATGCCCAAACATACACCATCAAAAAAGGGAGCGGAGGTGTTCCGCTGTAAGAAGGTGTGAATGTCCGACCATAGTTGGTAAAAAACGGGTAAGAAAAGGTTAAAATACCCGACTGTACACAATCAATAGGGGGAGCGGAGTTGTTCGGCTACAAGAAGGTGTGAAAGTCCAACCATGGTTTGTAAAAAGCTGGTAAGAAAATGTTCGAATGCCCGAATATATACCATCAAAAGCGGAAGCGGAGGTGTTCGACTGCAAGTAGGTGTGAATGTCCAGCCATAATTAATCACAAACGGGTAAGAAATGGTAGTATTGCCAGACCATACATGATCAAAACAGGGAGCTGAGGTGGTTCAGCTGCAAGGTGTGAATG
Organism: Leuresthes tenuis; assembly: GCF_036924035.1. Taxonomy (NCBI): domain Eukaryota; kingdom Metazoa; phylum Chordata; class Actinopteri; order Atheriniformes; family Atherinopsidae; genus Leuresthes; species Leuresthes tenuis. Next base: position 29,126,107 of record NW_027325362.1, read on the forward strand.
TCTGACTATAGTTTGTAAAAAGCGGGTAAGACAAGGTGCGAATGCCCGACAATATATGATCAAAAGAGGGAGTAGAGGTCTTCGGCTGCAAGGTCTGAATGTCCAACCATAATTTCTAAAAACCGGGTAAGAAAAGGCTCGAAATTCCGACTATACACAATCAAAAGCGGGAGCGGGAGGTTTTCAGCTGCAAATCCTTCACTCAAACCAAGTGAAAACTGCTTTGTCCTTCATATTTATCAATGTCTAGATTGACTTCAACAAAGAACAACACTGGATTTTGCAGTAGAAGAAAGAGCAACACTGAAGGATCAGTAATCCGAGAATAAGCTTATTTTCATACGTTCTGCATGATTTGGGATTTTATGTATAAAATGAATTCCTTCACTCAAACCAAGTTAAAACTGATTTGTCCTTCATATTTATCAATGTCTAGATCGACTTCAACAAAGAACAACATTGTATTTTGCAGTAGAAGAAAAAGCAACACTGAAGGATCAGGAATCCGAGAATAAGCTTCTTTTCATAAGTTCTGCATGATTTGGGATTTTATGTATAAAATGAATTCCTTCACTCAAACCAAGTGAAAACTGCTTTGTCCTTCATATTTATCAATGTCTAGATTTAATTCAACAAAGAACAACATTGTATTTTGCAGTAGAAGAAAAAGCAACACTGAAGGATCAGGAATCCGAGAATAAGCTTATTTTCATACGTTCTGCATGATTTGGGATTTTATGTATAAAATTAATTCCTTTACTCAAACTATGTTAAAACTGCTTTGTCCTTCATATTTATCAATGTCTAGATTGACTTCAACAAAGAACAACATTGTATTTTGCAGTAGAAGAAATAGCAACACTGAAGGATCAGGAATCCGAAAACACGCTTTATTTTCATACGTTCTGCTTGATTTGGGATTTTGCTATAAAATTAATTCCTTCACTCAAACAAAGTGGAAACTGCTTTGTCCTTCATATTTATCAATGTCTATATCGATTTCAACAAAGAACAAGGCTGTATTTTGCAGTATAGGAAAGAGCAACACTGGAGGATCAGGAATCCGAGAATAAGCTTACTTTCATGAGTCCTGCACGATTTCGGATTTTCCTATAAAATGAATTGCTTTGCTCAAACCAAGTTAAAATTGCTTTGTCCTTCATAGTTATCCATGTCTAAAATGTATCAAGCATAAAGTTCCTCATATTACCCTGAATGAGAAAGAAGCATCCCTTTGGTTGAGCAATACGTTCCTTATGCAGAGTTATGCATGATTTCGGATTTTGCTATAAAATTAATTCCTTCACACCTTTTTTTTTCACCGCATTTTATAGATTATGGTTGGAAATTTCAACCACTCTAATCCGAAGACCTCTCCTCCCGCTTTTGTTAATATATTTGAACTTTAGTTGGACATTCACCCCTTTTTGCAGCTAAACCACCTCCGCTCCCTGTTTTGATCATGTATGGTCTGGCAATACTACATTTTCTTACCCGTTTGTGAGTAATTATGGCTGGATATTGACACCTACTTGCAGCTGAACACAATCTCTATCGCTTTTAATTATGTTTGGATATTCGAACCTTTTCTTTACTGCTTTTTGCCAACTTTGGTCGGACGTTCACACCTTCTTGCAGCCGAACACCTCCGCTTCCGCTTTTGATGGTATATATTCGGGCATTCGAAACTTTTCTTACCAGCTTTTTACAAACGATGGTTGGACTTTCACACCTTCTTGTAGCCGAACAACTCCGCTCCCGCTATTGATTGTGTACAGTCGGGTATTTTAACCTTTTCTTACCCGCTTTTTACCAACTATGGTCGGACATTTACACCTTCTTACAGCGGAACACCTCCGCTCCCTCTTTTGATGGTCTATGTTCGGGCATTCGAACCTTTTCTTACCCGCTTATTACAAACTATGGTCAGACATTCAAACCTTCTTGTAGCCGAACACATCCACTCCTGCTTTTGATGATGTATGGTTGGGCATTTTCACCTTTTCTTACCCATTTTTCAGTAATTATGGGTGGACATTCACACCTTCTTGCAGCTGAACAACTCCTCTCCCGCTTATGATCATGTGCGGTTTGATATTCGAAAATTTTCTTTCATGTTTTAAAGCAATTATTGATGGACATTCAAATCTTCTTGTAGCCGAACACATCCACTCCTGCTTTTGATGATGTATGGTTTGGCATTCGCACCTATTTTTTACCCATTTCTCAGGAATTTTGGGTGGACATTCAGACCTTCTTGCAGCCGAAAACCTCTGCTCCCTCTTTTGATCATACATTGTCGGGCATTCGCACCTTATCTTACCCGCTTTTTACAAACTATAGTCAGACATTCACACCTTGGTGCTGAACCACCTCAGCTCCCTGTTTTGATCATGTATGGTCTGGCAATACTACCTTTTCTTACCCGTTTGTGAGTAATTATGGCTGGACATTCACACCTACTTGCAGTCGAACAGCTCTGCTCCCGCTTTTGATTATGTTTGGTTGGATATTCGAACCTTGTCTTAACTGCTTCTTACAGACTTTGGTCGGACATTCACACCTTCTTGCAGCCGAACACTTCCGCTCCACCTTTTAGTGTTCTATCACACCTTTTTTTTCACCGCATTTTATAGATTATTTTTGGAAATTCTCAACCACTCTCATCCGAAGACCTCTCCTCCCACTTTTGTTAATATATTTGAACTTTAGTCGGACATTCACACCTTCTTGCAGCTGAACCACCTCCGCTCCCTGTTTTGATCATGTATGGTATGGCAATACTACCTTTTCTTACCCGTTTGTTAGTAATTATGGCTGGACATTCACACCTACTTGCAGCCGAACACCACCTCTCCCGCATTTGATGATGTCTTGTCCGGCATTCTAGTCTCTTCTAACACATTTTTCAGCAATTATGCTCGGACATTCACACCTACTCACAGCCGAACACTTCCACTCCCGCATTTGATGGTGTATAGCCGGGCATTCTCACCCTTTCTCATCAGCTTTTTGCAAATTATGATCTGACATTCACACCTACTTGCAGTCGAACAGCTCTGCTCCCGCTTTTGATTATGTTTGGTTGGATATTCGAACCTTTTCTTAACTGCTTTTTACAAACTTTGGTCGGACGTTCACACCTTCTTGCAGCCGAACACATCCACTTCCACTTTTGATGGTATATATTCGGGCATTCGAACCTTTTCTTACCCGCTTTTTACAAACCGTGGTCGGACTTTCACACCTTCTTGTAGCCAAACAACTCCGCTCCCGCTATTGATTGTGTACAGTCGGGTATTTTAACCTTTTCTTACCCGCTTTTTACCAACTATGGTCGGACATTTACACCTTCTTACAGCGGAACACCTCCGCTCCTGCTTTTGATGATGTATGGTTGGGCATTTTCACCTTTTCTTACCCATTTTTCAGTAATTATGGGTGGACATTCACACCTTCTTGCAGCTGAACAACTCCTCTCCCGCTTATGATCATGTGCGGTTTGATATTCGAAAATTTTCTTTCATGTTTTAAAGCAATTATTGATGGACATTCAAATCTTCTTGTAGCCGAACACATCCACTCCTGCTTTTGATGATGTATGGTTTGGCATTCGCACCTATTTTTTACCCATTTCTCAGGAATTTTGGATGGACATTCAGACCTTCTTGCAGCCGAAAACCTCTGCTCCCTCTTTTGATCATACATTGTCGGGCATTCGCACCTTATCTTACCCTCTTTTTACAAACTATAGTCAGACATTCACACCTTGGTGCTGAACCACCTCAGCTCCCTGTTTTGATCATGTATGGTCTGGCAATACTACCTTTTCTTACACGTTTGTGAGTAATTATGGCTGGACATTCACACCTACTTGCAGTCGAACAGCTCTGGTCCCGCTTTTGATTATGTTTGGTTGGATATTCGAACCTTTTCTTAACTGCTTTTTACAAACTTTGGTCGGACGTTCACACCTTCTTGCAGCCGAACACATCCACTTCCACTTTTGATGGTATATATTCGGGCATTCAAACCTTTTCTTACCCGCTTTTTACAAACCGTGGTCGGACTTTCACACCTTCTTGTAGCCAAACAACTCCGCTCCCGCTATTGATTGTGTACAGTCGGGTATTTTAACCTTTTCTTACCCGCTTTTTACCAACTATGGTCGGACATTTACACCTTCTTACAGCGGAACACCTCCGCTCCCTCTTTTGATGGTCTATGTTCGGGGCATTCGAACCTTTTCTTACCCGCTTATTACAAACTATGGTCAGACATTCAAACCTTCTTGTAGCCGAACACATCCACTCCTGCTTTTGATGATGTATGGTTGGGCATTTTCACCTTTTCTTACCCATTTTTCAGTAATTATGGGTGGACATTCACACCTTCTTGCAGCTGAACAACTCCTCTCCCGCTTATGATCATGTGCGGTTTGATATTCGAAAATTTTCTTTCATGTTTTAAAGCAATTATTGATGGACATTCAAATCTTCTTGTAGCCGAACACATCCACTCCTGCTTTTGATGATGTATGGTTTGGCATTCGCACCTATTTTTTACCCATTTCTCAGGAATTTTGGATGGACATTCAGACCTTCTTGCAGGCGAAAACCTCTGCTCCCTCTTTTGATCATACATTGTCGGGCATTCGCACCTTATCTTACCCGCTTTTTACAAACTATAGTCAGACATTCACACCTTGGTGCTGAACCACCTCAGCTCCCTGTTTTGATCATGTATGGTCTGGCAATACTACCTTTTCTTACCCGTTTGTGAGTAATTATGGCTGGACATTCACACCTACTTGCAGTCGAACAGCTCTGCTCCCGCTTTTGATTATGTTTGGTTGGATATTCGAACCTTTTCTTAACTGCTTTTTACAAACTTTGGTCGGACGTTCACACCTTCTTGCAGCCGAACACCTCCGCTTCCGCTTTTGATGGTATATATTCGGGCATTCGAACCTTTTCTTAGCAGCTTTTTACAAACCATGGTTGGACTTTCACACCTTCTTGTAGCTGAACAACTCCGCTCCCGCTATTGATTGTGTACAGTCGGGTATTTTAACCTTTTCTTACCCGCTTTTTACCAACTATGATCGGACATTCACACCGTCTTACAGCGGAACACCTCCGCTCCCGCTTTTGATGGTGTATTGTCAGGCATTTGAACCTTTTCTTACCTGCTTTTTACAAACTATGGTCGGACATTCAAACCTTCTTGTAGCCAAAAACCTCCGCTCCCTCTTTTGATCATACATTGTTGGGCATTCGCACCTTTTCTTACCCGTTTTTTACAAACTATGGTCGGACTTTCAAACCTTCTTGTAGCGCAACACATCCACTCCTGCTTTTGATGATGTATGTTTGGGCATTCGCATCTTTTCTTACCCATTTTTCAGTAATTATGGGTGGACATTCACACCTTCTTGCAGCTGAACACCCCCTCTCCCGCTTATGATGGTGTATAGTCGGGCTTTCAAGCCTTTTCTTACCCGATTTTTACAAATTATAGTTGGACATTCAGACCTTCTTACAGCCGAAAACCTCCACTCCCTCTTTTGATCATACATTGTCGGGCATTAGCACCTTTTCTTACCCGCTTTTTACAAACCATAGTCGGACTTTCACATCTTTTAGTAGCCGAACAACTCCGCTCCCGCTATTGATTGTGTACAGTCGGGTATTTTAACCTTTTCTTACCCGCTTTTTACCAACTATGGTCGGACATTCACACCTTCTTACAGCGGAACACCTCCGCTCCCTCTTTTGATGGTGTATGTTCGGGCAGTCAAACCTTTTCTTACCTGCTTTTTACAAACTATGGTCAGACATTCAACCCTTCTTGGAGCCGAACACATCCACTCCTGCTTTTGATTATGTATAGTTAGGCATTCGCACCTTTTCTTACCCATTTTTCAGTAATTATGGGTGTACATTCACACCTTCTTGCAGCCGAACACCTCCGCTCCCTCTTTTGATCGTACATTTTCGGGCATTCGCACCTTCTCTTACCCGCTTTTTACAAACCATGGTCGTACTTTCACACCTTTTAGTAGCCGAACAACTCCGCACCCGCTACTGATTGTGTACAGTCGGGTATTTTAACCTTTTCTTACCCGTTTTTTACCAACTATGGTCGGACATTCACACCTTCTTACAGCGGAACACCTCCGCTCCCTCCTTTGATGGTGTATGTTCGGGCATTTGAACCTTTTCTTACCCGCTTTTTACAAACTATGGTCAGACGTTCAAACCTTCTTGTAGCCGAACATATCCACTCCTGCTTTTGATGATGTATGGTTGGGCATTCGAACCTACTTGTTGCCCGCTTTTCATTAATTATGGGTGGACATTCACACCTTGTCTCAGCCAAACACCTCCGCTCCCTGTTTTGATCATGTATGGTTTGACATTCGCACCTTTGCTTACCTTCTTTTTATACTGATTGCTCAAGATTAAGTTGTTCTTTCTCAAACTACAAAATTTTTTTAATTGTTGAAACTTGATTTGAAGTGGATGAATAAGGAAGACAAACAGTTTTAAGTCAGGCTGATAGCAATTCATTTTATAGCAAAATCTGTATTTCGTCATTTGTCGAGAGATGCTTATTGCTGAAGAAGTTCTTTCTCATTCTACAAAGTACAACGTTGTTTATCATTGAAACTTGATAAGACATGAATAAATATGAAGGACAAAGCAGTCTTAACTTGGTTTGAGTTAAGGAATTCGTTTTATAGGAGAATCCGAATTCGTGCATAACTCGTAAAATAGAGCTTATTTTCGGATTCCTGAAGAATGAGTCTGGTTCTTTCTCATAATACATAGTTTGTGGTTTATTGTTGAAACTTCATCAGACCGTTAGATATAGTCGGACTCACCTCGACGCACGGCTTGGGATCTGGAACCAGTACTCTTGAGAGGGGTTGGACTCTCTTCCACTCTGGAGTTGCCCGTGGTGAGAGGCGCAGAGCAGGTGTGGGCATACTTATTGCCCCACGGCTGTGTGCCAGTACATTGGGGTTTACCCCAGTGAACGAGAGGGTAGCCTCCCTCCGCCTTGGGTGGGGGGACGAGTCCTGACTGTTGTTTGTGCCTATGCGCCAAACAGCAGTTCAGAGTACCTACCCTTTTTGGAGTCTCTGGGGGAGGCACTGGAGAATGCTCCTACCGGAGACTCCCTCATTCTGCTGGGGGACTTCAATGCTCACGTGGGCAATGACAGTGAGACCTGGAGGGGTGTGATTGGGAGGAACGGCCCCCCCGATCTGAATCAGAGTGGTGTTATGTTGTTGGACTTCTGTGCCAGTCATAGACTGTCCATAACGAACACCATGTTCAGGCATAAGGGTCTCCATATGTGCACTTGGCACCAGGACACCCTTGGCCGCAGTTCGATGATCGACTTTGTGGTTATATCATCAGACTTGCGGCCGTATGTCCTGGACACTCGGGTGAAGAGAGGGGCGGAGCTGTCAACTGATCACCACCTGGTGGTGAGTTGGCTCCGCTGGTGGGGGAGGATGCCGATCAGACCTGGCAGGCCCAAACGTATTGTGAGGGTCTGCTGGGAGCGTTTGTCAGAATCCCCCGTCAGAAGGAGCTTTAACTCCCACCTCCGGCAGAGCTTCAACCATATTTGAGGTGGGGGACATTGAATGGGCCATGTTCCGTGACTCCATTGCCGAGGCAGCTGGTCGGAGTTGTGGCCGTAAGGTGGTCGGTGCCTGTCATGGCGGCAACCCTCGAACCTGCTGGTGGACACCAGTGGTGAGGGAAGCCGTCAAGCTGAAGAAGGAGTCCTATCGGGCCTTTTTGGCCAGTGGGACCCTGGAAGAAGCTGATAGGTACCGACGGGCCAGACGGGCCGCGGCTTCGGCGGTTGCTGAGGCAAAAACTCGGGCCTGGGAGGAGTTCGGTAAGACCATGGAGAACGATTTCCGGACGGCCTCGAAAAGATTCTAGTCCACCATCCGGCGTCTCAGGGGGGGGAAGCGGCTCACAGTCAACACTGTTTACAGTGCGGACGGGGCTTTGCTGACCTCAACTAGGGATGTTGTGAGTCGGTGGGGGGAGTACTTCGAGGAACTCCTCAATCCTACCAACACGTGCTCGGAAGAGGCAGAGTCGGAGAGCTCGGAGACGGGGCCTCCCATTTCTGGGGCTGAGGTTGCCGAGGTGGTTAAAAAGTTCCTCGGTGGCAAGGCCCCGGGGGTGGATGAGGTCCGTCCTGAGTTTCTCAAGGCTCTGGATGTTGTAGGGCTGTCTTGGCTGACACGCCTCTGCAGTATCGCGTGGACATCGGGGACAGTGCCTCTGGACTGGCAGATTGGGGTGGTGGTCCCCCTCTTTAAAAAGGGGGACCGGAGGGTGTGTTCCAACTATAGGGGTATCACACTCCTCAGCCTCCCTGGTAAGGTCTATTCGGGGGTATTGGAGAGGAGGATCCGTCGGATAATCGAGCCTCGGATTCAGGAGATGCAGTGTGGCTTTCGTCCTGGCCGTGGAACAGTGGACCAGCTCTATACCCTCGGCAGGATCCTGGAGGGTGCATGGGAGTTCGCCCAACCAGTCTACATGTGTTTTGTGGACTTGGAGAAAGCGTTCGACCGTGTCCCTCGTGGAGTCCTGTGGGGGGTGCTCCGGGAATATGGAGTGCCGGACCCCTTCATAGGGGCCGTTCGGTCTCTGTATGACCGGTGCCAGAGTTTGGTCCGCATTGCCGGCAGTAAGTCGGATACGTTTCCGGTGAGAGTTGGACTCCGTCAGGGCTGCCCTTTGTCACCGATTCTGTTCCTAACTTTTATGGACAGAATTTCTAGGCGGAGCCAGGGCGTTGAGGGTGTCCCATTTGGCGACCTCAGAATCGGGTCTCTGCTTTTTGCAGATGATGTGGTTCTGTTAGCGTCGTCAGGCCGTGACCTTCAGCTCTCACTGGAGTGATTCGCAGCCGAGTGTGAAGCGGCTGGGATGAGAATCAGCACCTCCAAATCCGAGACTATGGTTCTCAGCCGGAAAAGGGTGGAATGCTCTCTCCGGGTCGGGAATGAGATCCTTCCCCAAGAGGAGGAGTTCAAGTATCTCGGGGTCTTGTTCACGAGTGACGGACGAATGGAGCGGGAGATTGACGGGCGGATCGGTGCGGCGCCTGCAGTGTTGCAGGCTCTGCACCGACCCGTCGCTGTGAAGAGGGAGCTGAGCCAGAAGGCGAAGCTCTCTACTTACTGGTCAATCTACGTTCCCATCCTCACCTATGGTCACGAGTTGTGGGTAGTGACCGAGAGAACAAGATCGCGAATACAAGCGGCCGAAATGGATTTCCTCCGCAGGGTGTCTGGGCTCTCCCTTAGAGATAGGGTGAGAAGCTCAGTCATCCGGGAGGGGCTCGGAGTAGAACCGCTGCTCCTCCGCATTGAGAGGAGTCAGATGAGGTGGCTCGGGCATCTGGTTAGGATGCCCCCTGGGCGCCTCCCTGGGGAGGTGTTCCGGGCACGTCGCACTGGGAGGAGACCCCGGGGGAGACCCAGGACACGTTGGAGAGACTATGTCTCTCGGCTGGCCTGGGAACGCCTCGGGGTCCCCCCGGAAGAGCTGGAGGAAGTGGCCGGGGACAGAGACGTCTGGGTTTCTCTGCTCAAGCTGCTGCCCCCGCGACCCGACCCCCGGATAAGCGGCAGATGATGGATGGATGGATGGATATATCCTCCACCAACCAGACTTACAACCCCCGACTAGGGTAGCAGAATTTCTAAGCAGCTGTACCCCAAAACTACTATCAAAAATATATAAATTATTGTCTAAGATAGATGACACAATGTCTCTTCCATCCTCAAAATGGGAGGCAGATTTATCCATCAGTTCTGGTCATAGCTTCTAAACACAAATATGTTTGAACACCTTCATAAAGACTCGAAATCCTAATTTACAGCTCATACAATACAAAATCCTTCATAGAACACACTATACAGGACAAAGGATGTTCAGGATGGGTCTAACACACTCAAACATCTGCTCACATTGCACAGATAACACACCTGATGATTATGCACACGCTTTGTGGTTTTCTGCGCCTGTCCAGAAGTTCTGGCTTGAAGTCTGTGAGGACCTATCAACATGGCTAAAGTGTAGCATCCCTGCATGCCCCACACTGTGCATACTGGGTGACTTAGACAACATCAACATGGAAATTAACTCAGCACACATGGTTGTCACAGTGTTATGTATCGCAAAGAAAACTATTCTCATGAACTGGAAAGCGAAGAACAATCTGTGTATTAACCAGTTTAGAAAATTTCTTTTAGATTATATTAGCATGGAAACAATGTCTGCCTCCTCAAAACATCAATTGGCTGAATTTCATTCTCTCTGGTCCCCTCTGATTAGTTTTATCACATAGTGGTGGTGGTGGGTTGCTGGGTGATGGTGGGTCTCAGGCCCGGGCTGCTGCAACTGGTGTGACCGGGTGGTTTGTTTGTTTGTTTTTTGTAGAGGTCCTCCTGGGTGGGGTTGGGTTGAGTGGGGTGGGGCGGGATGGGTACCTTCTGGGGGTACAGTAGCTCCCGGAATATGGTCGCTGCAGGCCCCGAGCCTGGTGGACATCAGGCCCTCCTGCCCATTGTTGGCTCCCAGGTAGCGGGGATGCCTATTGCAGCCAGTCCCTGGCTGCCCTCTCTCGGGGAGAGTAGCTCCCCCGGTATATATCCCCATACCCCTCTCCCTTCTGGCTCCTGTACACAGCACACACTCACACATGAAGGGTTTTGGGGGCGTGTGTGTTCGGTGGGGTGTAGTGGATGGGGCCACGTAGGTGGTCCCCTTTGGTTGCACTCTGCAGTTCCCTGCCCCTGTTTTAATTACACCTTAGACATTACTACTTATCAAACACACTCACACACACACATTAGGTCTTGGGGGGTGGTTACACTGAGTGGCATCTGGTGGGCGGGGCTCTTTGGGTATGTAGGCTGCCCAGAGTGCCGCGCTCCCAGTTCTACAAGTTTGGCTGCCCCTCAATTTTAATTGCTCACTATTAGAAAATATTGAAGAGCCAGAAGGGTGAGGGGAGGGGTCTTCTTCGCACACCCCTGCTTCCTGGTGTCTGCTCGGGGCAGGAGGGGCCAGGAGGATTAATTAATTGTTCTGCTGGTTCGGGGTCTGTGGTGGCTGGGGGGTTGCTGGCCTCCTGGTGTGCCCGCTGCACTACACCCCAGCAGAGTCGAGGGAGGTAGGATGTGTGGATGTGTGGATGTATGGGACGTGAAAGTGTGTGTGGTAATGATTGGGCCTGGATCTGGGACTTGCTGTCGCCTGGCCTGCCTGTGTTTCTCCCGATGGGGCATCAGCGTTGCCTCTCCCCACTGCTCGCGACTTCACCCACCTGTGGGCACGTCTTGACTCCCAGGGCACTTGGCCAGGGGCGCTGGGGCAGGCGCTGACCCACTTTGTGGCTGTCTGGGGCGCTTGGCCCTCCTGGGTATTGGGTGGGGCCTCTGCCGGGGGGTTTGGGGGCGCTCGGGCTCCTGGGGCCCAGGTCCAGTGCACGGCCCATGTCTGGGCGGCTGGGGCCTGGCGGGGTCGGTGGGCTGTTGCCCCTGGTTCCCGGAGTGCCTCTGCCCTATGCTTATGGGGGCTCTTTCCGGGGGCTTCCTCTGCAGTCTTCTGGGTGGATGCGTGGTTGCCCCTGCGGTGGGCTGCCTGGGTTCTGTGCTCTGTGGGGGCTGCTGGTGGCCTGGGTCTTGTGGCCCTCTCTGCCTGCTTCTGATTGCTTGGGGGGGGGGCTGTGGATTGTGGCCCTGTACGCTTATACACTCATAACTAAGCACGGTTATCATGTAGGTCCTGTGCCATGGGTGTTGCATGTTCTCACACACACACACACACATTCATTAGTCCAGTAGCATGGTCACTAAGCAGTTGATGTATTATCATGTCGTCTCAGGTCATCTATATCCACAGCTGTGTTGTATGCGATTGCCGCTTCTTGTGCTTGTTTTTGTTTGTTTGTGTGTTTGTTTTTTCTCTGCTTGTCTGCTTTCAGGTGCTCCTGGTGGCGCTAAGGCTGGATTCCCCTCATAGGCCATGGATTGTTGTCTGTTTTGTTTTTTACAGGTGTAGCAGCTGGTTGTCTGGTTTTTGTTTCTATTTTTGTTCTGTTTCCTCTTCTTTCCTCTTCTTCTTTCCTTGTCCCCCGGTCCGGTTCAGTTCAGTTCATGTCATATATTGTAAACAGAAATAAATAAATTGGCATCAAGGGGAGCTTTACATTTATAAAACTTCCCTTGGCAAAACAAATCTGTTTGGCATCAAAGGTATTCAGACTACAATTCTTCTGACATAATGCTGAACAGGACAAGGGGAAAAAAAAGTAAAGAAGACAGTTCTGCCGAAAGCCAGGGATAGACCTGTTCTAAGTTCTATACTTTTTAAAAGGGGCGTGTTTATCAACTATGGAATTAGAAGATTTAAGAAAATGGTCAAGTGCTAGATCTTCATCTTCATCTTCAGACAGATGGGAGAAGAAGTGTAGTTTTGTAGGAAATCACAAAATTATTACATAGAATTAGTGAAATCAATTGAAGAATGCCTTTCTGAAGAGCTGTTTACCACAGATGAGCAGCTTTGCGACCAAGCACATTGTAGATCGCTTTACTGCCAAAATGATCTAATTTAATGGATTGGTTTAGACATGCATAACAGCATTTTAAGAACAAAGAGAGATACAAAAAGGGACAACGCTTCATGGTGGAAGGTGATGTATAAATAAAAGTGGGGTGGCAACACCCATTCCGAAATCCCGCCATTCCGACATCCCGCTATTCCGACATCCCACCATTCCGACATACCACCATTCCGACATACCACCATTCCGACATGCAAACGTCCCACCATTCCGACATCCCACCATTGCGACATCCCGCTATTCTGACGTTCAAATGTCCCACCATTCCGACAAGGCTTTCCGTATAAGGAAATGTGTGTTACTCAACAGGTGAGTCCCTTCTTTCTGTTCATGCAATTTATATGTTTAACATGTTTATAGACAAGCGTTATGAAAAACACAAAGTCTCGGCAACTGGAGGAGGAGAAGCAGTCCGCGGTGGTTTTCAATCACACACTCCAATGCCACTTGTTTCAACTTCCGAAAATTTAATCCAGGAAAAAAAGGCTTACAAACATGGACCAAAACGGCTCCATAACACGCACAAGAATCCAAAAGAAACGAAAGTTAACTAAAAGAAAGCAAATAAACAGTATGAAGTGGTAAAAATTGGTTTTACGCATGCCTATGTGCGTCTGGCACATGCGTCTTCGGGCTCTCCCACGTTGGTTTGTGGATGAAAGCTATATGTTCAGCTGTAATGTCATGTAAAAACAATCTCTACATGACATTTAGTCCCAGGTGTGACCAGTTAGGTCCTTAAGATATCAACAGGCTGTATAAAGCTACAACCGTTGCGGCTGTGTGTTTGTGCCAAATGCGCAAAACCCATCCGCGCTTCCCAAAATTGGAGTGAGTACTCATAAATCACGTGAATAACATGAATAAACATTTTTACTGCATTTTGTTGTGTTTTATACGTTCTATGCTGTCATTTCTATCTTCTCCTATTGGCAAGGCAAGGCAGAGTGCTCGCAACTGTGTCCTGTGCAGTAGCCGTGATATCTGTAATTGCAATTATTACTTTTGCATATGATGACAGCGTGCAAAAGACGCATGGGCTCTGTGGAGAGCTCCGCTCCAGCTGGCTGCTGTGACAGCTCACTGACACTGTATTTCTGCTTAATCAGTTTCAGTCTCGCCAGAGTTACATTAATATCTGTATTTTTATATTTGAAATTCAGGGGATTTTGATAATAGATTACTAAAGTTTGTTTGCGAGGCTGTGGCCTCTGCATGTGCAAAGCTTGTGCGACAAACTTTAGGGCGTATTTGCGCCGGCATATCATTAGTGCAAATTGTTTTGGGTAAAAAATAGGCTATTAAAAGGAACTGTCGGAATGGCGGTAGGTTAAAAAAAACAAAAAACATACCGCCATTCCGACCATAGGAGGAAAAAAGTGTCGGAATGGTGGGACGTTTGATAAAAAATTAAGTGTCGCCATTCCGACAATTGGAGACCCATGTCGGAATGGCGAGATGTCGGAATGGCAGCATGTAACCATGATGAAGGAGAGACCATTTGAGCAGCACAGCCATTTCGCAGCACAGGGACAGCAATCCAAGTTACAGGATCTCCCACGTGGTATCACCTGTCACATTGTGTCAAGGCATCAAAAGAAGAAAAAATCACCAAACTCAAGGACAAAAAGACAAAGACTCCGGTGAACGAAGACAGAGGACTGACAAACCAGAAATACAAAAGGATTCTCGATATCAAGATCCAGAAGAAGAGGCTAACAATGCCACGAACACTTACAATGCTGGGAATGATGCCAGCAATGAACAGAGAAGAAGATTCAGTGTCATCAATCTGCATTACGTGCCTCTAATGAGGGGGTGAATATAGAATCCTCAACGATTACAACGTCTCTGGGAACTGTGACAACAACAAGGTTTAAACCATTTTGATATATATTGTAACCTATTGTCTAAGGAATAGTGCCGAAAATGAGGTAAATCTAATCCACCACTGTCCTTTGTCTTCTGTAGGGTTTTTAAACTAAGACGTGGTGGTTTGTTTTTCCACAGAAATTTGGAGATGCATGAATCTAGTGACTTAAACCAAGTAGCAGATGGTTTTATGGGGATCATTGAGAACAAATAGTTAACTTTTGGTAGTATCATCATTTTAATGGATGTAACTCTCCCCATAAGTGATATAGGTAAGGACTTCCAACGAGAGATCGTCCTCTACTGTCTTTAATAATTGCACATAATTTAGCTTTGTTAGCTCTGAGAGCCTGGAGGAAATGTTTATGCCTAAATATCTAATATTTCCTGACTGTAAAGTGATCGCAGGTATATTATGGACCCTACAGTTAATGGGCAGAACTGTGGTCTTAGACCAGTTGATAGAGTAGTCAGAAAGTGCTGAGAATTTATTTATGAGTGTGATCGTGTGACTGAGAGACGTCTGTGAGTTCTGAAGGAAAAGTAATACATCATCAGCATAAAGACTTATTTTATGCTCAATATTTTGGGATTAATTACTCACAAACGGGTAAGAAAAGGTAGTATTGCCAGACCATACATGATCAAAACAGGGAGCGGAGGTGGTTCAGCTGCAAGGTGTGAATGTCTGACTATAGTTTGTAAAAAGCGGGTAAGATAAGGTGCGAATGCCCGACAATGTATGATCAAAAGAGGGAGCGGAGTGTTTTGGTTACAAGAAGGTTTGAATATCCGACCATAGTTTGTAAAAAGCGGGTAAGAAAAGGTTACCATACATCATCAAAAGCAGGAGTGGATGTGTTCGGCTACAAGAAGATTTGAATGTCCATCAATAATTGCTTTAAAACATGAAAGAAAATTTTCGAATATCAAACCGCACATGATCATAAGCGGGAGAGGAGTTGTTCAGCTGCAAGAAGGTGTGAATGTCCACCCATAATTACTGAAAAATGGGTAAGAAAAGGTGAAAATGCCCAACCATACATCATCAAAAGCAGGAGTGGATGTGTTCGGCTACAAGAAAGTTTGAATGTCCGACCATAGTTTGTAAAAAGCGGGTAAGAAAAGGTTCGAATGCCCGAACATAGACATTCAAAAGAGGGAGCGGAGGTGTTCCGCTGTAAGAAGGTGTAAATGTCCGACCATAGTTGGTAAAAAACGGGTAAGAAAAGGTTAAAATACCCGACTGTACACAATCAATAGGGGGAGCGGAGTTGTTTGGCTACAAGAAGGTGTGAAAGTCCGACCACGGTTTGTAAAAAGCGGGTAAGAAAAGGTTCGAATGCCCGAATATATACCATCAAAAGTGGAAGTGGATGTGTTCGGCTGCAAGAAGGTGTGAACGTCCGACCAAAGTTTGTAAAAAGCAGTTAAGAAAAGGTTCGAATATCCAACCAAACATAATCAAAAGCGGGAGCAGAGCTGTTCGACTGCAAGTAGGTGTGAATGTCAGATCATAATTTGCAAAAAGCTGATGAGAAAGGGTGAGAATGCCCGGCTATCCACCATCAAATGCGGGAGCGGAACTGTTCGGCTGTGAGTAGGTGTGAATGTCCAACCATAATTGTTGAAAAATGTGTTAGAAGAGACTAGAATGCCGGACAAGACATCATCAAATGCGGGAGCGGAGTTGTTCGGCTGTGAGTAGGTGTGAATCTCCGAGCATAGTTTGTAAAAAGGGGGTAAGAATAGGTTCGAATGCCCGAACATACACTATCAAAACAGGGAGCTGAGGTGGCTCAGCTGCAAGGTGTGAATGTCTGACTATAGTTTGTAAATAAGGTGCGAATGCCCAACAATGTATAATCAAAAGAGGGAGCGGAGGTTTTCGGCTACAAGAAGGTTTGAATGTCCGACCATAGTTTGTAAAAAGCGGGTAAGAAAAGGTTCAAATGCCTGACTATACACCATCAAAAGCGGGAGCAGAGGTGTTCCGCTGTAAGACGGTGTGAATGTCCGACCATATTTGGTAAAAAGCGGGTAAGAAAAGGTTAAAATACCCGACTGTACACAATCAATAGCGGGAGAGGAGGTGTTCAGCTGAAAGAAGGTGTGAATGTCCACCCATAATTACTGAAAAATGGGTAAGAAAAGGTGCGAATGCCAAACCATACATTATCAAAAGCAGGTGTGAATGTCAGATCATAATTTGCAAAAAGCTGATGAGAAAGGGTGAGAATGCCCGACTATACACCATCAAATGCGGGAGCGGAGTTGTTCGGCTGTGAGTAAGTGTGAATCTCCGACCATAATTGCTGAAAAATGTGTTAGAAAAGGTAAGAATGCCAGTCCATACATCATCAAAAGCGGGAGAGGTGGTGTTCGGCTGCAAGTAGGTGTGAATGTCCAGCCATAATTACTAACAAACGGGTAAGAAAAGGTAGTATTGCCAGACCATACATGATCAAAACAGGGAGCGGAGGTGGTTCAGCTGCAAGAAGGTGTGAATGTCCGACTAAAGTTCAAATATATTAACAAAAGCGGGAGGAGAGGTCTTCGGATGAGAGTGGTTGAGAATTTCCAACCATAATCTATAAAATGCGGTGAAAAAAAAGGTGTGATAGAACACTAAAAGGTGGAGCGGAAGTGTTCGGCTGCAAGAAGGTGTGAATGTCCGACTGTATTTGGTGAAAAGCAGGTGAAGCAAGGTCTGAATGCCCAACCTTACATCATCAAAAGTGAGATCAGAGGTGTTTGGCTGCATGAAGGCCATAGTTTGCCAAAAGCGGGTAAGCTGCGAATGACCGACTAAATATCAACAAAAGGTCTTCGGATGCAAGTGGGTGTGAATATCCCACCATACAAGTATGGTGGAGAGGAAGCTGTTAATGCCGACCATAGTTGGCAAAAAGCGGGTGAGAAAAGGTGCGAATGTCCAACCATACATGATCAAAACAGGGAGCGGAGGTGTTTGGCTGTGACAAGGTGTGAATGTCCACCCAAAATTAATGAAAAGCGGGCAACAAGTAGGTTTGAATGCCCAACCATACATCATCAAAAGCAGGAGTGGATGTGTTCGGCTACAAGAAGGTTTGAATGTCCGAGCATAGTTTGTAAAAAGCGGGTAAGAAAAGGTTCGAATGCCCAAACATACACCATCAAAAAAGGGAGCGGAGGTGTTCCGCTGTAAGAAGGCGTGAATGTCCGACCATAGTTGGTAAAAAAACGGGTAAGAAAAGGTTAAAATACCCGACTGTACACAATCAATAGGGGGAGCGGAGTTGTTCGGCTACAAGAAGGTGTGAAAGTCCAACCATGGTTTGTAAAAAGCTGGTAAGAAAATGTTCGAATGCCCGAATATATACCATCAAAAGCGGAAGCGGAGGTGTTCGACTGCAAGTAGGTGTGAATGTCCAGCCATAATTAATCACAAACGGGTAAGAAATGGTAGTATTGCCAGACCATACATGATCAAAACAGGGAGCTGAGGTGGTTCAGCTGCAAGGTGTGAATGTCTGACTATAGTTTGTAAAAAGCGGGTAAGACAACGTGCGAATGCCCGACAATATATGATCAAAAGAGGGAGTAGAGGTCTTCGGCTGCAAGGTCTGAATGTCCAACCATAATTTCTAAAAACCGGGTAAGAAAAGGCTCGAAATTCCGACTATACACAATCAAAAGCGGGAGCGGGAGGTTTTCAGCTGCAAATCCTTCACTCAAACCAATTGAAAACTGCTTTGTCCTTCATATTTATCAATGTCTAGATCGACTTCAACAAAGAACAACATTGTACTTTGCAGTAAAGAAAGAGCAAATCAAAAGTTTTAGGAATCCGAGAATAAGCTTATTTTCATGAGTTCTGCACGATTATTGATTTTACTATAAATGAATGCCTTCACTCAAACTATGTTAAAACTGCTTTGTCCTTCATATTTATCAATGTCTAGATTGACTTCAACAAAGAACAACACTGGATTTTGCAGTAGAAGAAAGAGCAACACTGAAGGATCAGTAATCCGAGAATAAACTTATTTTCATACGTTCTGCATGATTTGGGATTTTATGTATAAAATGAATTCCTTCACTCAAACCAAGTTAAAACTGATTTGTCCTTCATATTTATCAATGTCTAGATCGACTTCAACAAAGAACAACATTGTATTTTGCAGTAGAAGAAAAAGCAACACTGAAGGATCAGGAATCCGAGAATAAGCTTCTTTTCATACGTTCTGCATGATTTGGGATTTTATGTATAAAATGAATTCCTTCACTCAAACCAAGTGAAAACTGCTTTGTCCTTCATATTTATCAATGTCTAGATTTACTTCAACAAAGAACAACATTGTATTTTGCAGTAGAAGAAAAAGCAACACTGAAGGATCAGGAATCCGAGAATAAGCTTATTTTCATACGTTCTGCATGATTTGGGATTTTATGTATAAAATGAATTCCTTTACTCAAACTATGTTAAAACTGCTTTGTCCTTCATATTTATCAATGTCTAGATTGACTTCAACAAAGAACAACATTGTATTTTGCAGTAGAAGAAATAGCAACACTGAAGGATCAGGAATCCGAAAACACGCTTTATTTTCATACGTTCTGCTTGATTTGGGATTTTGCTATAAAATTAATTCCTTCACTCAAACAAAGTGGAAACTGCTTTGTCCTTCATATTTATCAATGTCTATATCGATTTCAACAAAGAACAAGGCTGTATTTTGCAGTATAGGAAAGAGCAACACTGGAGGATCAGGAATCCGAGAATAAGCTTACTTTCATGAGTCCTGCACGATTTCGGATTTTCCTATAAAATGAATTGCTTTGCTCAAACCAAGTTAAAATTGCTTTGTCCTTCATAGTTATCCATGTCTAAAATGTATCAAGCATAAAGTTCCTCATATTACCCTGAATGAGAAAGAAGCATCCCTTTGGTTGAGCAATACGTTCCTTATGCAGAGTTATGCATGATTTCGGATTTTGCTATAAAATTCATTCCTTCACACCTTTTTTTTCACCGCATTTTATAGATTATGGTTGGAAATTTCAACCACTCTAATCCGAAGACCTCTCCTCCCGCTTTTGTTAATATATTTGAACTTTAGTTGGACATTCACCCCTTTTTGCAGCTAAACCACCTCCGCTCCCTGTTTTGATCATGTATGGTCTGGCAATACTACATTTTCTTACCCGTTTGTGAGTAATTATGGCTGGATATTGACACCTACTTGCAGCTGAACACAATCTCTATCGCTTTTAATTATGTTTGGATATTCGAACCTTTTCTTTACTGCTTTTTGCCAACTTTGGTCGGACGTTCACACCTTCTTGCAGCCGAACACCTCCGCTTCCGCTTTTGATGGTATATATTCGGGCATTCGAAACTTTTCTTACCAGCTTTTTACAAACGATGGTTGGACTTTCACACCTTCTTGTAGCCGAACACATCCACTCCTGCTTTTGATGATGTATGGTTGGGCATTTTCACCTTTTCTTACCCGCTTTTTACCAACTATGGTCGGACATTTACACCTTCTTACAGCGGAACACCTCCGCTCCCTCTTTTGATGGTCTATGTTCGGGCATTCGAACCTTTTCTTACCCGCTTATTACCAACTATGGTCAGACATTCAAACCTTCTTGTAGCCGAACACATCCACTCCTGCTTTTGATGATGTATGGTTGGGCATTTTCACCTTTTCTTACCCATTTTTCAGTAATTATGGGTGGACATTCACACCTTCTTGCAGCTGAACAACTCCTCTCCCGCTTATGATCATGTGCGGTTTGATATTCGAAAATTTTCTTTCATGTTTTAAAGCAATTATTGATGGACATTCAAATCTTCTTGTAGCCGAACACATCCACTCCTGCTTTTGATGATGTATGGTTTGGCATTCGCACCTATTTTTTACCCATTTCTCAGGAATTTTGGATGGACATTTAGACCTTCTTGCAGCCGAAAACCTCTGCTCCCTCTTTTGATCATACATTGTCGGGCATTCGCACCTTATCTTACCCTCTTTTTACAAACTATAGTCAGACATTCACACCTTGGTGCTGAACCACCTCAGCTCCCTGTTTTGATCATGTATGGTCTGGCAATACTACCTTTTCTTACACGTTTGTGAGTAATTATGGCTGGACATTCACACCTACTTGCAGTCGAACAGCTCTGCTCCCGCTTTTGATTATGTTTGGTTGGATATTCGAACCTTTTCTTAACTGCTTTTTACAAACTTTGGTCGGACGTTCACACCTTCTTGCAGCCGAACACATCCACTTCCACTTTTGATGGTATATATTCGGGCATTCGAACCTTTTCTTACCCGCTTTTTACAAACCGTGGTCGGACTTTCACACCTTCTTGTAGCCAAACAACTCCGCTCCCACTATTGATTGTGTACAGTCGGGTATTTTAACCTTTTCTTACCCGCTTTTTACCAACTATGGTCGGACATTTACACCTTCTTACAGCGGAACACCTCCGCTCCCTCTTTTGATGGTCTATGTTCGGGGCATTCAAACCTTTTCTTACCCGCTTATTACAAACTATGGTCAGACATTCAAACCTTCTTGTAGCCGAACACATCCACTCCTGCTTTTGATGATGTATGGTTGGGCATTTTCACCTTTTCTTACCCATTTTTCAGTAATTATGGGTGGACATTCACACCTTCTTGCAGCTGAACAACTCCTCTCCCGCTTATGATCATGTGCGGTTTGATATTCGAAAATTTTCTTTCATGTTTTAAAGCAATTATTGATGGACATTCAAATCTTCTTGTAGCCGAACACATCCACTCCTGCTTTTGATGATGTATGGTTTGGCATTCGCACCTATTTTTTACCCATTTCTCAGGAATTTTGGGTGGACATTCAGACCTTCTTGCAGCCGAAAACCTCTGCTCCCTCTTTTGATCATACATTGTCGGGCATTCGCACCTTATCTTACCCGCTTTTTACAAACTATAGTCAGACATTCACACCTTGGTGCTGAACCACCTCAGCTCCCTGTTTTGATCATGTATGGTCTGGCAATACTACCTTTTCTTACCCGTTTGTGAGTAATTATGGCTGGACATTCACACCTACTTGCAGTCGAACAGCTCTGCTCCCGCTTTTGATTATGTTTGGTTGGATATTCGAACCTTTTCTTAACTGCTTTTTACAAACTTTGGTCGGACGTTCACACCTTCTTGCAGCCGAACACCTCCGCTTCCGCTTTTGATGGTATATATTCGGGCATTCGAACCTTTTCTTAGCAGCTTTTTACAAACCATGGTTGGACTTTCACACCTTCTTGTAGCTGAACAACTCCGCTCCCGCTATTGATTGTGTACAGTCGGGTATTTTAACCTTTTCTTACCCGCTTTTTACCAACTATGATCGGACATTCACACCGTCTTACAGCGGAACACCTCCGCTCCCGCTTTTGATGGTGTATTGTCAGGCATTTGAACCTTTTCTTACCTGCTTTTTACAAACTATGGTCGGACATTCAAACCTTCTTGTAGCCAAAAACCTCCGCTCCCTCTTTTGATCATACATTGTCGGGCATTCGCACCTTTTCTTACCCGTTTTTTACAAACTATGGTCGGACTTTCAAACCTTCTTGTAGCCCAACACATCCACTCCTGCTTTTGATGATGTATGTTTGGGCATTCGCATCTTTTCTTACCCATTTTTCAGTAATTATGGGTGGACATTCACACCTTCTTGCAGCTGAACACCTCCTCTCCCGCTTATGATGGTGTATAGTCGGGCTTTCAAGCCTTTTCTTACCCGATTTTTACAAATTATAGTTGGACATTCAGACCTTCTTACAGCCGAAAACCTCCACTCCCTCTTTTGATCATACATTGTCGGGCATTAGCACCTTTTCTTACCCGCTTTTTACAAACCATAGTCGGACTTTCACATCTTTTAGTAGCCGAACCACTCCGCTCCCGCTATTGATTGTGTACAGTCGGGTATTTTAACCTTTTCTTACCCGCTTTTTACCAACTATGGTCGGACATTCACACCTTCTTACAGCGGAACACCTCCGCTCCCTCTTTTGATGGTGTATGTTCGGGCAGTCAAACCTTTTCTTACCTGCTTTTTACAAACTATGGTCAGACATTCAACCCTTCTTGGAGCCGAACACATCCACTCCTGCTTTTGATTATGTATAGTTAGGCATTCGCACCTTTTCTTACCCATTTTTCAGTAATTATGGGTGTACATTCACACCTTCTTGCAGCCGAACACCTCCGCTCCCTCTTTTGATCATACATTTTCGGGCATTCGCACCTTCTCTTACCCGCTTTTTACAAACCATGGTCGTACTTTCACACCTTTTAGTAGCCGAACAACTCCGCACCCGCTACTGATTGTGTACAGTCGGGTATTTTAACCTTTTCTTACCCGTTTTTTACCAACTATGGTCGGACATTCACACCTTCTTACAGCGGAACACCTCCGCTCCCTCCTTTGATGGTGTATGTTCGGGCATTTGAACCTTTTCTTACCCGCTTATTACAAACTATGGTCAGACGTTCAAACCTTCTTGTAGCCGAACATATCCACTCCTGCTTTTGATGATGTATGGTTGGGCATTCGAACCTACTTGTTGCCCGCTTTTCATTAATTATGGGTGGACATTCACACCTTGTCTCAGCCAAACACCTCCGCTCCCTGTTTTGATCATGTATGGTTTGACATTCGCACCTTTGCTTACCTTCTTTTTATACTGATTGCTCAAGATTAAGTTGTTCTTTCTCAAACTACAAAATTTTTTTAATTGTTGAAACTTGATTTGAAGTGGATGAATAAGGAAGACAAACAGTTTTAAGTCAGGCTGATAGCAATTCATTTTATAGCAAAATCTGTATTTCGTTATTTGTCGAGAGATGCTTATTGCTGAAGAAGTTCTTTCTCATTCTACAAAGTACAACGTTGTTTATCATTGAAACTTGATAAGACATGAATAAATATGAAGGACAAAGCAGTCTTAACTTGGTTTGAGTTAAGGAATTCGTTTTATAGGAGAATCCGAATTCGTGCATAACTCGTAAAATAGAGCTTATTTTCGGATTCCTGAAGAATGAGTCTGGTTCTTTCTCATAATACAAAGTTTGTGGTTTATTGTTGAAACTTCATCAGACCGTTAGATATAGTCGGACTCACCTCGACGCACGGCTTGGGATCTGGAACCAGTACTCTTGAGAGGGGTTGGACTCTCTTCCACTCTGGAGTTGCCCGTGGTGAGAGGCGCAGAGCAGGTGTGGGCATACTTATTGCCCCACGGCTGTGTGCCAGTACATTGGGGTTTACCCCAGTGAACGAGAGGGTAGCCTCCCTCCGCCTTGGGTGGGGGGACGAGTCCTGACTGTTGTTTGTGCCTATGCGCCAAACAGCAGTTCAGAGTACCTACCCTTTTTGGAGTCTCTGGGGGAGGCACTGGAGAATGCTCCTACCGGAGACTCCCTCATTCTGCTGGGGGACTTCAATGCTCACGTGGGCAATGACAGTGAGACCTGGAGGGGTGTGATTGGGAGGAACGGCCCCCCCGATCTGAATCAGAGTGGTGTTATGTTGTTGGACTTCTGTGCCAGTCATAGACTGTCCATAACGAACACCATGTTCAGGCATAAGGGTCTCCATATGTGCACTTGGCACCAGGACACCCTTGGCCGCAGTTCGATGATCGACTTTGTGGTTATATCATCAGACTTGCGGCCGTATGTCCTGGACACTCGGGTGAAGAGAGGGGCGGAGCTGTCAACTGATCACCACCTGGTGGTGAGTTGGCTCCGCTGGTGGGGGAGGATGCCGATCAGACCTGGCAGGCCCAAACGTATTGTGAGGGTCTGCTGGGAGCGTTTGTCAGAATCCCCCGTCAGAAGGAGCTTTAACTCCCACCTCCGGCAGAGCTTCAACCATATTTGAGGTGGGGGACATTGAATGGGCCATGTTCCGTGACTCCATTGCCGAGGCAGCTGGTCGGAGTTGTGGCCGTAAGGTGGTCGGTGCCTGTCATGGCGGCAACCCTCGAACCTGCTGGTGGACACCAGTGGTGAGGGAAGCCGTCAAGCTGAAGAAGGAGTCCTATCGGGCCTTTTTGGCCAGTGGGACCCTGGAAGAAGCTGATAGGTACCGACGGGCCAGACGGGCCGCGGCTTCGGCGGTTGCTGAGGCAAAAACTCGGGCCTGGGAGGAGTTCGGTAAGACCATGGAGAACGATTTCCGGACGGCCTCGAAAAGATTCTGGTCCACCATCCGGCGTCTCAGGGGGGGGAAGCGGCTCACAGTCAACACTGTTTACAGTGCGGACGGGGCTTTGCTGACCTCAACTAGGGATGTTGTGAGTCGGTGGGGGGAGTACTTCGAGGAACTCCTCAATCCTACCAACACGTGCTCGGAAGAGGCAGAGTCGGAGAGCTCGGAGACGGGGCCTCCCATTTCTGGGGCTGAGGTTGCCGAGGTGGTTAAAAAGTTCCTCGGTGGCAAGGCCCCGGGGGTGGATGAGGTCCGTCCTGAGTTTCTCAAGGCTCTGGATGTTGTAGGGCTGTCTTGGCTGACACGCCTCTGCAGTATCGCGTGGACATCGGGGACAGTGCCTCTGGACTGGCAGATTGGGGTGGTGGTCCCCCTCTTTAAAAAGGGGGACCGGAGGGTGTGTTCCAACTATAGGGGTATCACACTCCTCAGCCTCCCTGGTAAGGTCTATTCGGGGGTATTGGAGAGGAGGATCCGTCGGATAATCGAGCCTCGGATTCAGGAGATGCAGTGTGGCTTTCGTCCTGGCCGTGGAACAGTGGACCAGCTCTATACCCTCGGCAGGATCCTGGAGGGTGCATGGGAGTTCGCCCAACCAGTCTACATGTGTTTTGTGGACTTGGAGAAAGCGTTCGACCGTGTCCCTCGTGGAGTCCTGTGGGGGGTGCTCCGGGAATATGGAGTGCCGGACCCCTTCATAGGGGCCGTTCGGTCTCTGTATGACCGGTGCCAGAGTTTGGTCCGCATTGCCGGCAGTAAGTCGGATACGTTTCCGGTGAGAGTTGGACTCCGTCAGGGCTGCCCTTTGTCACCGATTCTGTTCCTAACTTTTATGGACAGAATTTCTAGGCGGAGCCAGGGCGTTGAGGGTGTCCCATTTGGCGACCTCAGAATCGGGTCTCTGCTTTTTGCAGATGATGTGGTTCTGTTAGCGTCGTCAGGCCGTGACCTTCAGCTCTCACTGGAGTGATTCGCAGCCGAGTGTGAAGCGGCTGGGATGAGAATCAGCACCTCCAAATCCGAGACTATGGTTCTCAGCCGGAAAAGGGTGGAATGCTCTCTCCGGGTCGGGAATGAGATCCTTCCCCAAGAGGAGGAGTTCAAGTATCTCGGGGTCTTGTTCACGAGTGACGGACGAATGAAGCGGGAGATTGACGGGCGGATCGGTGCGGCGCCTGCAGTGTTGCAGGCTCTGCACCGACCCGTCGTTGTGAAGAGGGAGCTGAGCCAGAAGGCGAAGCTCTCTACTTACTGGTCAATCTACGTTCCCATCCTCACCTATGGTCACGAGTTGTGGGTAGTGACCGAGAGAACAAGATCGCGAATACAAGTGGCCGAAATGGATTTCCTCCGCAGGGTGTCTGGGCTCTCCCTTAGAGATAGGGTGAGAAGCTCAGTCATCCGGGAGGGGCTCGGAGTAGAACCGCTGCTCCTCCGCATTGAGAGGAGTCAGATGAGGTGGCTCGGGCATCTGGTTAGGATGCCCCCTGGGCGCCTCCCTGGGGAGGTGTTCCGGGCACGTCGCACTGGGAGGAGACCCCGGGGGAGACCCAGGACACGTTGGAGAGACTATGTCTCTCGGCTGGCCTGGGAACGCCTCGGGGTCCCCCCGGAAGAGCTGGAGGAAGTGGCCGGGGACAGAGACGTCTGGGTTTCTCTGCTCAAGCTGCTGCCCCCGCGACCCGACCCCCGGATAAGCGGCAGATGATGGATGGATGGATGGATATATCCTCCACCAACCAGACTTACAACCCCCGACTAGGGTAGCAGAATTTCTAAGCAGCTGTACCCCAAAACTACTATCAAAAATATATAAATTATTGTCTAAGATAGATGACACAATGTCTCTTCCATCCTCAAAATGGGAGGCAGATTTATCCATCAGTTCTGGTCATAGCTTCTAAACACAAATATGTTTGAACACCTTCATAAAGACTCGAAATCCTAATTTACAGCTCATACAATACAAAATCCTTCATAGAACACACTATACAGGACAAAGGATGTTCAGGATGGGTCTAACACACTCAAACATCTGCTCACATTGCACAGATAACACACCTGATGATTATGCACACGCTTTGTGGTTTTCTGCGCCTGTCCAGAAGTTCTGGCTTGAAGTCTGTGAGGACCTATCAACATGGCTAAAGTGTAGCATCCCTGCATGCCCCACACTGTGCATACTGGGTGACTTAGACAACATCAACATGGAAATTAACTCAGCACACATGGTTGTCACAGTGTTATGTATCGCAAAGAAAACTATTCTCATGAACTGGAAAGCGAAGAACAATCTGTGTATTAACCAGTTTAGAAAATTTCTTTTAGATTATATTAGCATGGAAACAATGTCTGCCTCCTCAAAACATCAATTGGCTGAATTTCATTCTCTCTGGTCCCCTCTGATTAGTTTTATCACATAGTGGTGGTGGTGGGTTGCTGGGTGATGGTGGGTCTCAGGCCCGGGCTGCTGCAACTGGTGTGACCGGGTGGTTTGTTTGTTTGTTTTTTGTAGAGGTCCTCCTGGGTGGGGTTGGGTTGAGTGGGGTGGGGCGGGATGGGTACCTTCTGGGGGTACAGTAGCTCCCGGAATATGGTCGCTGCAGGCCCCGAGCCTGGTGGACATCAGGCCCTCCTGCCCATTGTTGGCTCCCAGGTAGCGGGGATGCCTATTGCAGCCAGTCCCTGGCTGCCCTCTCTCGGGGAGAGTAGCTCCCCCGGTATATATCCCCATACCCCTCTCCCTTCTGGCTCCTGTACACAGCACACACTCACACATGAAGGGTTTTGGGGGCGTGTGTGTTCGGTGGGGTGTAGTGGATGGGGCCACGTAGGTGGTCCCCTTTGGTTGCACTCTGCAGTTCCCTGCCCCTGTTTTAATTACACCTTAGACATTACTACTTATCAAACACACTCACACACACACATTAGGTCTTGGGGGGTGGTTACACTGAGTGGCATCTGGTGGGCGGGGCTCTTTGGGTATGTAGGCTGCCCAGAGTGCCGCGCTCCCAGTTCTACAAGTTTGGCTGCCCCTCAATTTTAATTGCTCACTATTAGAAAATATTGAAGAGCCAGAAGGGTGAGGGGAGGGGTCTTCTTCGCACACCCCTGCTTCCTGGTGTCTGCTCGGGGCAGGAGGGGCCAGGAGGATTAATTAATTGTTCTGCTGGTTCGGGGTCTGTGGTGGCTGGGGGGTTGCTGGCCTCCTGGTGTGCCCGCTGCACTACACCCCAGCAGAGTCGAGGGAGGTAGGATGTGTGGATGTGTGGATGTATGGGACGTGAAAGTGTGTGTGGTAATGATTGGGCCTGGATCTGGGACTTGCTGTCGCCTGGCCTGCCTGTGTTTCTCCCGATGGGGCATCAGCGTTGCCTCTCCCCACTGCTCACCCACCTGTGGGCACGTCTTGACTCCCAGGGCACTTGGCCAGGGGCGCTGGGGCAGGCGCTGACCCACTTTGTGGCTGTCTGGGGCGCTTGGCCCTCCTGGGTATTGGGTGGGGCCTCTGCCGGGGGGTTTGGGGGCGCTCGGGCTCCTGGGGCCCAGGTCCAGTGCACGGCCCATGTCTGGGCGGCTGGGGCCTGGCGGGGTCGGTGGGCTGTTGCCCCTGGTTCCCGGAGTGCCTCTGCCCTATGCTTATGGGGGCTCTTTCCGGGGGCTTCCTCTGCAGTCTTCTGGGTGGATGCGTGGTTGCCCCTGCGGTGGGCTGCCTGGGTTCTGTGCTCTGTGGGGGCTGCTGGTGGCCTGGGTCTTGTGGCCCTCTCTGCCTGCTTCTGATTGCTTGGGGGGGGGGCTGTGGATTGTGGCCCTGTACGCTTATACACTCATAACTAAGCACGGTTATCATGTAGGTCCTGTGCCATGGGTGTTGCATGTTCTCACACACACACACACACATTCATTAGTCCAGTAGCATGGTCACTAAGCAGTTGATGTATTATCATGTCGTCTCAGGTCATCTATATCCACAGCTGTGTTGTATGCGATTGCCGCTTCTTGTGCTTGTTTTTGTTTGTTTGTGTGTTTGTTTTTTCTCTGCTTGTCTGCTTTCAGGTGCTCTTGGTGGCGCTAAGGCTGGATTCCCCTCATAGGCCATGGATTGTTGTCTGTTTTGTTTTTTACAGGTGTAGCAGCTGGTTGTCTGGTTTTTGTTTCTATTTTTGTTCTGTTTCCTCTTCTTTCCTCTTCTTCTTTCCTTGTCCCCCGGTCCGGTTCAGTTCAGTTCATGTCATATATTGTAAACAGAAATAAATAAATTGGCATCAAGGGGAGCTTTACATTTATAAAACTTCCCTTGGCAAAACAAATCTGTTTGGCATCAAAGGTATTCAGACTACAATTCTTCTGACATAATGCTGAACAGGACAAGGGGAAAAAAAAGTAAAGAAGACAGTTCTGCCGAAAGCCAGGGATAGACCTGTTCTAAGTTCTATACTTTTTAAAAGGGGCGTGTTTATCAACTATGGAATTAGAAGATTTAAGAAAATGGTCAAGTGCTAGATCTTCATCTTCATCTTCAGACAGATGGGAGAAGAAGTGTAGTTTTGTAGGAAATCACAAAATTATTACATAGAATTAGTGAAATCAATTGAAGAATGCCTTTCTGAAGAGCTGTTTACCACAGATGAGCAGCTTTGCGACCAAACACATTGTAGATCGCTTTACTGCCAAAATGATCTAATTTAATGGATTGGTTTAGACATGCATAACAGCATTTTAAGAACAAAGAAAGAAACAAAAAGGGACAACGCTTCATGGTGGAAGGTGATGTATAAATAACTGTGTATATGATGAAGGGGGTGGCAACACCCATTCCGAAATCCCGCCATTCCGACATCCCGCTATTCCGACATCCCACCATTCCGACATACCACCATTCCGACATACCACCATTCCGACATGCAAACGTCCCACCATTCCGACATCCCACCATTGCGACATCCCGCTATTCTGACGTTCAAATGTCCCACCACTCCGACAAGGCTTTCCGTATAAGGAAATGTGTGTTACTCAACAGGTGAGTCCCTTCTTTCTGTTCATGCAATTTATATGTTTAACACATGTTTATAGACAAGCGTTATTAAAAACACAAAGTCTCGGCAACTGGAGGAGGAGAAGCAGTCCGCGGTGGTTTTCAATCACACACTCCAATGCCACTTGTTTCAACTTCCGAAAATTTAATCCAGGAAAAAAAGGCTTACAAACATGGACCAAAACGGCTCCATAACACGCACAAGAATCCAAAAGAAACGAAAGTTAACTAAAAGAAAGCAAATAAACAGTATGAAGTGGTCAAAATTGGTTTTACGCATGCCTATGTGCGTCTGGCACATGCGTCTTCGGGCTCTCCCACGTTGGTTTGTGGATGAAAGCTATATGTTCAGCTGTAATGTCATGTAAAAACAATCTCTACATGACATTTACTCCCAGGTGTGACCAGTTAGGTCCTTAAGATATCAACAGGCTGTATAAAGCTACAACCGTTGCGGCTGTGTGTTTGTGCCAAATGCGCAAAACCCATCCGCGCTTCCCAAAATTGGAGTGAGTACTCATAAATCACGTGAATAACATGAATAAACGTTTTTACTGCATTTTGTTGTGTTTTATACGTTCTATGCTGTCATTTCTCTCTTCTCCTATTGGCAAGGCAAGGCAGAGTGCTTGTCCTGTGCAGTAGCCGTGATATCTGTAATTGCAATTATTACTTTTGCATATGATGACAGCGTGCAAAAGACGCATGGGCTCTGTGGAGAGCTCCGCTCCAGCTGGCTGCTGTGACAGCTCACTGACACTGTATTTCTGCTTAATCAGTTTCAGTCTCGCCAGAGTTACATTAATATCTGTATTTTTATATTTGAAATTCAGGGGATTTTGATAATAGATTATTAAAGTTTGTTTGCGAGGCTGTGGCCTCTGCATGTGCAAAGCTTGTGCGCCAAACTTTAGGGCGTATTTGCGCCGGCATATCATTAGTGCAAAATGTTTTGGGTAAAAAATAGGCTATTAAAAGGAACTGTCGAAATGGCGGTATGTTAAAAAAAACAAAAAACATACCGCCATTCCGACCATAGGAGGAAAAAAGTGTCGGAATGGTGGGACGTTTGATAAAAAATTAAGTGTCGCCATTCCGACAATTGGAGACCCATGTCGGAATGGCGAGATGTCGGAATGGCAGCATGTAACCATGATGAAGGAGAGACCATTTGAGCAGCACAGCCATTTCGCAGCACAGGGACAGCAATCCAAGTTACAGGATCTCCCACGTGGTATCACCTGTCACATTGTGTCAAGGCATCAAAAGAAGAAAAAATCACCAAACTCAAGGACAAAAAGGACAAAGACTCCGGTGAACGAAGACAGAGGACTGACAAACCAGAAATACAAAAGGATTCTCGATATCAAGATCCAGAAGAAGAGGCTAACAATGCCACGAACACTTACGATGCTGGGAATGATGCCAGCAATGAACAGAGAAGAAGATTCAGTGTCATCAATCTGCATTACGTGCCTCTAATGAGGGGGTGAATATAGAATCCTCAACGATTACAACGTCTCTGGGAACTGTGACAACAACAAGGTTTAAACCATTTTGATATATATTGTAACCTATTGTCTAAGGAATAGTGCTGAAAATGAGGTAAATCTAATCCACCACTGTCCTTGGTCTTCTGTAGGGTTTTTAAACTAAGACGTGGTGGTTTGTTTTTCCACA
This sequence comes from Leuresthes tenuis, assembly GCF_036924035.1. Taxonomy (NCBI): domain Eukaryota; kingdom Metazoa; phylum Chordata; class Actinopteri; order Atheriniformes; family Atherinopsidae; genus Leuresthes; species Leuresthes tenuis. The sequence goes on from NW_027325362.1 coordinate 29,157,641, forward strand.
GAAATTTGGAGATGCATGAATCTAGTGACTTAAACCAGATCATTGAGAACAAATAGTTAACTTTTGGTAGTATCATCATTTTAATGGATGTAACTCTCCCCATAAGTGATATAGGTAAGGACTTCCAACGAGAGATCGTCCTCTACTGTCTTTAATAATTGCACATAATTTAGCTTTGTTAGCTCTGAGAGCCTGGAGGAAATGTTTATGCCTAAATATCTAATATTTCCTGACTGTAAAGTGATCGCAGGTATATTATGGACCCTACAGTTAATGGACAGAACTGTGGTCTTAGACCAGTTGATAGAGTAGTCAGAAAGTGCTGAGAATTTATTTATGAGTGTGATCGTGTGACTGAGAGACGTCTGTGAGTTCTGAAGGAAAAGTAATACATCATCAGCATAAAGACTTATTTTATGCTCAATATTTTGGGATTAATTACTCACAAATGGGTAAGAAAAGGTAGTATTGCCAGACCATACATGATCAAAACAGGGAGCGGAGGTGGTTCAGCTGCAAGGTGTGAATGTCTGACTATAGTTTGTAAAAAGCGGGTAAGATAAGGTGCGAATGCCCGACAATGTATGATCAAAAGAGGGAGCGGAGGTTTTTGGCTACAAGAAGGTTTGAATGTCCGACCATAGTTTGTAAAAAGCGGGTAAGAAAAGGTTCAAATGCCTGACTATACACCATCAAAAGCGGGAGCGGAGGTGTTCGGCTACAAGAAGGTGTGAAAGTTCGACTGCAAGTAGGTGTGAATGTCAGATCATAATTTGTAAAAAGCTGATGAGAAAGGGTGAGAATGCCCGGCTATACACCATCAAATGCGGGAGCGGAAGTGTTCGGCTGTGAGTAGGTGTGAATGTCCAACCATAATTGCTGAAAAATGTGTTAGAAGAGACTAGAATGCCGGCCAAGACATCATCAAATGCGGGAGCGGAGTTGTTCGGCTGTGAGTAGGTGTGAATCTCCGAGCATAGTTTGTAAAAAGGGGGTAAGAATAGGTTCGAATGCCCGAACATACACTACCAAAACAGGGAGCTGAGGTGGCTCAGCTGCAAGGTGTGAATGTCTGACTATAGTTTGTAAATAAGGTGCGAATGCCCAACAATGTATAATCAAAAGAGGGAGCGGAGGTTTTCGGCTACAAGAAGGTTTGAATGTCCGACCATAGTTTGTAAAAAGCGGGTAAGAAAAGGTTCAAATGCCTGACTATACACCATCAAAAGCGGGAGCAGAGGTGTTCCGCTGTAAGACGGTGTGAATGTCCGACCATATTTGGTAAAAAGCGGGTAAGAAAAGGTTAAAATACCCGACTGTACACAATCAATAGCGGGAGAGTGTTCAGCTGCAAGAAGGTGTGAATGTCCACCCATAATTACTGAAAAATGGGTAAGAAAAGGTGAAAATGCCCAACCATACATCATCAAAAGCAGGAGTGGATGTGTTCGGCTACAAGAAGGTTTGAATGTCCGACCACAGTTTGTAAAAAGCGGGTAAGAAAAGGTTCGAATGCCCGAACATAGACCATCAAAAGAGGGAGCGGAGGTGTTCCGCTGTAAGAAGGTGTGAACGTCCGACTATAGTTGGTAAAAAGCGGGTAAGAAAAGGTTAAAATACCCGACTGTACACAATCAATAGCGGGAGCGGAGTTGTTTGGCTACAAGAAGGTGTGAAAGTCCGACCACGGTTTGTAAAAAGTGGGTAAGAAAAGGTTCGAATGCCCGAATATATACCATCAAAAGTGGAAGTGGATGTGTTCGGCTGCAAGAAGGTGTGAACGTCCGACCAAAGTTTGTAAAAAGCAGTTAAGAAAAGGTTCGAATATCCAACCAAACATAATCAAAAGCGAGAGCAGAGCTGTTCGACTGCAAGTAGGTGTGAATGTCAGATCATAATTTGCAAAAAGCTGATGAGAAAGGGTGAGAATGCCCGGCTATACACCATCAAATGCGGGAGCGGAAGTGTTCGGCTGTGAGTAGGTGTGAATGTCCGACCATAATTGCTGAAAAATGTGTTAGAAGAGACTAGAATGCCGGACAAGACATCATCAAATGCGGGAGCGGAGTTGTTCTGCTGTGAGTAGGTGTGAATCTCCGAGCATAGTTTGTAAAAAGGGGGTAAGAATAGGTTCGAATGCCCGAACATACACTATCAAAACAGGGAGCTGAGGTGGCTCAGCTGCAAGGTGTGAATGTCTGACTATAGTTTGTAAATAAGGTGCGAATGCCCAACAATGTATAATCAAAAGAGGGAGCGGAGGTTTTCGGCTACAAGAAGGTTTGAATGTCCGACCATAGTTTGTAAAAAGCGGGTAAGAAAAGGTTCAAGCGCCTGACTATACACCATCAAAAGTGGGAGCAGAGGTGCTCCGCTGTAAGACGGTGTGAATGTCCGACCATATTTGGTAAAAAGCGGGTAAGAAAAGGTTAAAATACCCGACTGTACACAATCAATAGCGGGAGAGGAGGTGTTCAGCTGCAAGAAGGTGTGAATGTCCACCCATAATTACTGAAAAATGGGTAAGAAAAGGTGCGAATGCCCAACCATACATTATCAAAAGCAGGTGTGAATGTCAGATCATAATTTGCAAAAAGCTGATGAGAAAGGGTGAGAATGCCCGACTATACACCATCAAATGCGGGAGCGGAGTTGTTCGGCTGTGAGTAAGTGTGAATCTCCGACCATAATTGCTGAAAAATGTGTTAGAAAAGGTAAGAATGCCGGTCCATACATCATCAAAAGCGGGAGAGGTGGTGTTCGGCTGCAAGTAGGTGTGAATGTCCAGCCATAATTACTAACAAACGGGTAAGAAAAGGTAGTATTGCCAGACCATACATGATCAAAGAAGGGAGCGGAGGTGGTTCAGCTGCAAGAAGGTGTGAATGTCCGACTAAAGTTCAAATATATTAACAAAAGCGGGAGGAGAGGTCTTCGGATGAGAGTGGTTGAGAATTTCCAAAAATAATCTATAAAATGCGGTGAAAAAAAAGGTGTGATAGAACACTAAAAGGTGGAGCGGAAGTGTTCGGCTGCAAGAAGGTGTGAATGTCCTACTATATTTGGTGAAAAGCAGGTGATGCAAGGTCTGAATGCCCAACCTTACATCATCAAAACCGAGATCAAAGGTGTTTGGCTGCATGAAGGCCATAGTTTGCCAAAAGCGGGTAAGCTGCGAATGACCAACTAAATATCAACAAAAGGTCTTCGGATGCAAGTGGGTGTGAATATCCCACCATACAAGTATGGTGGAGAGGAAGCTGTGAACAGCCGACCATAGTTGGCAAAAAGCGGGTGAGAAAAGGTGCGAATGTCCAACCATACATGATCAAAACAGGGAGCGGAGGTGTTTGGCTGTGACAAGGTGTGAATGTCCACCCAAAATTAATGAAAAGCGGGCAACAAGTAGGTTTGAAAACCCAACCATACATCATCAAAATCAGGAGTGGATGTGTTCGGCTACAATAAGGTTTGAATGTCCGAGCATAGTTTGTAAAAAGCGGGTAAGAAAAGGTTCGAATGCCCAAACATACACCATCAAAAGAGGGAGAGGAGGTGTTCCGCTGTAAGAAGGTGTGAATGTCAGACCATAGTTGGTAAAAAACGGGTAAGAAAAGGTTAAAATACCCGACTGTACACAATCAATAGCGGGAGCGGATGTGTTTGGCTACAAGAATGTGTGACAGTCCGACCAAGGTTTGTAAAAAACGGGTAAGAAAAGGTGTGAATGCCCGACAATGTATGATCAAAAGAGGGAGCGGAGGTTTTCGGCTACAAGAAGGTGTGAAAGTTCAGCCATGGTTTGTAAAAAGCTGCTAAGAAAAGGTGCGGAGGTTTTCGGCTACAAGAAGGTTTGAATGTCCGACCATAGTTTGTAAAAAGCGGGTAAGAAAAGGTTCAAATGCCTGACTATATACCATCAAAAGCGGAAGCGGAGGTGTTCGGCTGCAAGAAGGTGTGAACGTCCGACCAAAGTTTGCAAAAAGCAGTTAAGAAAAGGTTCGAATGCCCGAATATATACCATCAAACGCGGGAGCAGAGCTGTTCGACTGCAAGTAGGTGTGAATGTCCAGCCATAATTACTCACAAACGGGTAAGGAAAGGTAGTATTGCCAGACCATACATGATCAAAACAGGGAGCTGAGGTGGTTCAGCTGCAAGGTGTGAATGTCTGACTATAGTTTGTAAAAAGCGGGTAAGATAAGGTGCGAATGCCCGACAATGTATGATCAAAAGAGGGAGCGGAGGTTTTCGGCTGCAAGAAGGTCTGAATGTCCACCCAAAATTCCTGAAAAATGGGTAAAAAAAGGGTGCGAATGCCAAACCATACATCATCAAAAGCAGGAGTGGATGTGTTCGGCTACAAGAAGATTTGAATGTCCATCAATAATTGCTTTAAAACATGAAAGAAAATTTTCGAATATCAAACCGCACATGATCATAAGCGGGAGAGGAGTTGTTCAGCTGCAAGAAGGTGTGAATGTCCACCCATAATTACTGAAAAATGGGTAAGAAAAGGTGAAAATGCCCAACCATACATCATCAAAAGCAGGAGTGGATGTGTTCGGCTACAAGAAGGTTTGAATGTCCGACCATAGTTTGTAAAAAGCGGGTAAGAAAAGGTTCGAATGCCCGACTATACACCATCAAATGCGGGAGCGGAGTTGTTCGGCTGTGAGTAAGTGTGAATCTCCGACCATAATTGCTGAAAAATGTGTTAGAAAAGGTAAGAATGCCGGTCCATACATCATCAAAAGCGGGAGAGGTGGTGTTCGGCTGCAAGTAGGTGTGAATGTCCAGCCATAATTACTAACAAACAGGTAAGAAAAGGTAGTATTGCCAGACCATACATGATCAAAACAGGGAGCTGAGGTGGTTCAGCACCAAGGTGTGAATGTCTGACTATAGTTTGTAAAAAGCGGGTAAGATAAGGTGCGAATGCCCGACAATATATGATCAAAAGAGGGAGCGGAGGTTTTTGGCTACAAGAAGGTTTGAATGTCCGACCATAGTTTGTAAAAAGCGGGTAAGAAAAGGTTCAAATGCCTGACTATACACCATCAAAAGCGGGAGCGGAGGTGTTCCGCTGTAAGACGGTGTGAATGTCCGACCATAGTTGGTAAAAAGCGGGTAAGAAAAGGTTAAAATACCCGACTGTACACAATCAATAGGGGGAGCGGAGTTGTTCGGCTACAAGAAGGTGTGAAAGTCCAACCATGGTTTGTAAAAAGCTGGTAAGAAAAGGTTCGAATGCCCGAATATATACCATCAAAAGCGGAAGCGGAGGTGTTCGGCTGCAAGAAGGTGTGAACGTCCGACCAAAGTTTGTAAAAAGCAGTTAAGAAAAGGTTCGAATATCCAACCAAACATAATCAAAAGCGGGAGCAGAGCTGTTCGACTGCAAGTAGGTGTGAATGTCAGATCATAATATGCAAAAAGCTGATGAGAAAGGGTGAGAATGCCCGGCTATACACCATCAAATGCGGGAGCGGAAGTGTTCGGCTGTGAGTAGGTGTGAATGTCCAACCATAATTACTGAAAAATGTGTTAGAAGAGACTAGAATGCCGGAGAAGACATCATCAAATGCGGGAGCGGAGTTGTTCGGCTGTGAGTAGGTGTGAATCTCCGACCATAGTTTGTAAAAAGGGGGTAAGAATAGGTTCGAATGCCCGAACATACACTATCAAAACAGGGAGCTGAGGTGGCTCAGCTGCAAGGTGTGAATGTGTGACTATAGTTCGTAAATAAGGTGCGAATGCCCAACAATGTATAATCAAAAGAGGGAGCGGAGGTTTTCGGCTACAAGAAGGTTTGAATGTCCGACCATAGTTTGTAAAATGCGGGTAAGAAAAGGTTCAAGCGCCTGACTATACACCATCAAAAGCGGGAGCAGAGGTGTTCCGCTGTAAGACGGTGTGAATGTCCGACCATATTTGGTAAAAAGCGGGTAAGAAAAGGTTAAAATACCCGACTGTACACAATCAATAGCGGGAGAGGAGGTGTTCAGCTGCAAGAAGGTGTGAATGTCCACATAATTACTGAAAAATGGGTAAGAAAAGGTGTGAATGCCCAACCATACATTATCAAAAGCAGGTGTGAATGTCAGATCATAATTTGCAAAAAGCTGATGAGAAAGGGTGAGAATGCCCGACTATACACCATCAAATGCGGGAGCGGAGTTGTTCGGCTGTGAGTAAGTGTGAATCTCCGACCATAATTGCTGAAAAATGTGTTAGAAAAGGTAAGAATGCCGGTCCATACATCATCAAAAGCGGGAGAGGTGGTGTTCGGCTGCAAGTAGGTGTGAATGTCCAGCCATAATTACTAACAAACAGGTAAGAAAAGGTAGTATTGCCATACCATATATGATCAAAACAGGGAGCGGAGGTGGTTCAGCTGCAAGAAGGTGTGAATGTCCGACTAAAGTTCAAATATATTAACAAAAGCGGGAGGAGAGGTCTTCGGATGAGAGTGGTTGAGAATTTCCAACCATAATCTATAAAATGCGGTGAAACAAAGGTGTGATAGAACACTAAAAGGTGGAGCGGAAGTGTTCGGCTGCAAGAAGGTGTGAATGTCCTCCTATATTTGGTGAAAAGCAGGTGAAGCAAGGTCTGAATGCCCAACCTTACATCATCAAAAGCGAGATCAGAGGTGTTTGGCTGCATGAAGGCCATAGTTTGCCAAAAGCGGGTAAGCTGCGAATGACCGACTAAATATCAACAAAAGGTCTTCGGATGCAAGTGGGTGTGAATATCCCACCATACAAGTATGGTGGAGAGGAAGCTGTGAACAGCCGACCATAGTTGGCAAAAAGCGGGTGAGAAAAGGTGCGAATGTCCAACCATACACGATCAAAACAGGGAGCGGAGGTGTTTGGCTGTGACAAGGTGTGAATGTCCACCCAAAATTAATGAAAAGTGGGCTACAAGTAGGTTTGAATGCCCAACCATACATCATCAAAAGCAGGAGTGGATGTGTTCGGCTACAAGAAGGTTTGAATGTCCGAGCATAGTTTGTAAAAAGCGGGTAAGAAAAGGTTCGAATGCCCAAACATACACCATCAAAAGAGGGAGCGGAGGTGTTCCGCTGTAAGAAGGTGTGAATGTCCGACCATAGTTCGTAAAAAACGGGTAAGAAAAGGTTAAAATACCCGACTGTACACAATCAATAGGGGGAGCGGAGTTGTTCGGCCACAAGAAGGTGTGAAAGTCCAACCATGGTTTGTAAAAAGCTGGTAAGAAAAGGTTCGAATGCCCGAATATATACCATCAAAAGTGGAAGTGGATGTGTTCGGCTGCAAGAAGGTGTGAACGTCCGACCAAAGTTTGTAAAAAGCAGTTAAGAAAAGGTTCGAATATCCAACCAAACATAATCAAAAGCGGGAGCAGAGCTGTTCGACTGCAAGTAGGTGTGAATGTCCAGCCATAATTACTCATAAACGGGTAAGAAAAGGTAGTATTGCCAGACCATACATGATCAAAACAGGGAGCTGAGGTGGTTCAGCACCAAGGTGTGAATGTCTGACTATAGTTTGTAAAAAGCGGGTAAGATAAGGTGCGAATGCCCGACAATGTGTAATCAAAAGAGGGAGCAGAGGTTTTTTGCTACAAGAAGGTTTGAATGTCCGACCATAGTTTGTAAAAAGCGGGTAAGAAAAGGTTCAAATGCCTGACTATACACCATCAAAAGCGGGAGCGGAGATGTTCCGCTGTAAGACGGTGTGAATGTCCGACCATAGTTGGTAAAAAGCGTGTAAGAAAAGGTTAAAATACCCGACTGTACACAATCAATAGCGGGAGCGGAGTTGTTCGGCTACTAAAAGATGTGAAAGTCCGACTATGGTTTGTAAAAAGCGGGTAAGAAAAGGTGATAATGCCCGACAATGTATGATCAAAAGAGGGAGTGGAGGTTTTCGGCTGTAAGAAGGTCTGAATGTCCAACTATAATTTGTAAAAACCGGGTAAGAAAAGGCTTGAAAGCCCGACTATACACCATCATAAGCGGGAGAGGAGGTGTTCAGCTGCAAGAAGGTGTGAATGTCCACCCATAATTACTGAAAAATGGGTAAGAAAAGGTGCGAATGCCCAAACATACATCATCAAAAGAAGGAGTGGATGTGTTGGGCTACAAGAAGGTTTGAAAGTCCGACCATGGTTTGTAAAAAACGGGTAAGAAAAGGTGCGAATGCCTGACAATGTATGATCAAAAAAGGGAGCGGAGATTTTTGGCTACAAGAAGGTTTGAATGTCCGACCATAGTTTGTAAAAAGCGGGTAAGAAAAGGTTCAAATGCCTGACAATACACCATCAAAAGCGGGAGCGGAGGTGTTCCGCTGTAAGACGGTGTGAATGTCCGACCATAGTTGGTAAAAAGCGGGTAAGAAAAGGTTAAAATACCTGACTGTACACAATCAATAGCGGGAGCGGAGATGTTCGGCTACAAGAAGGTGTGAAAGTCCAACCATGGTTTGTAAAAAGCTGGTAAGAAAAGGTTCGAATGCCCGAATATATACCATCAAAAGCGGGAGCAGAGCTTTTTCGACTGCAAGTAGGTGTGAATGTCCAGCCATGCTTACTCACAAACGGGTAAGAAAAGCTAGTATTGCCAGACCATACATGATCAAAACAGGGAGCTGAGGTGGTTCAGCACCAAGGTGTGAATGTCTGACTATAGTTTGTAAAAAGCGGGTAAGATAAGGTGCGAATGCCCGACAATGTATAATCAAAAGAGGGAGCAGAGGTTTTCGGCTACAAGAAGGTTTGAATGTCCGACCATAGTTTGTAAAAAGCGGGTAAGAAAAGGTTCAAATGCCTGACTATACACCATCAAAAGCGGGAGCGGAGATGTTCCGCTGTAAGACGGTGTGAATGTCCGACCATAGTTCGTAAAAAGTGGGTAAGAAAAGGTTAAAATACCCGACTGTACACAATCAATAGTGGGAGCGGATGTGTTTGGCTACAAGAATGTGTGAAAGTCCGACCATGGTTTGTAAAAAACGGGTAAGAAAAGGTGCTAATGCCCGACTATGTATGATCAAAAGAGGGAGCGGAGGTTTTTGGCTACAAGAAGGTTTGAACGTCCGACCATAGTTTGTAAAAAGCGGGTAAGAAAAGGTTCAAATGCCTGACTATACACCATCAAAAGCGGGAGCTTACCAGTTTTTTACCAACTATGGTCGGACATTCACACCTTCTTACAGCGGAACACCTCCTCTCCCTCTTTTGATGGTGTATGTTTGGGCATTCGGACCTTTTCTTACCCGCTTTTTACAAACTATGCTCGGACATTCAAACCTTCTTGTAGCTGAACACATCCACTCCTGCTTTTGATGATGTATGGTTGGGCATTTTCACCTTTTCTTACCCATTTTTCAGTAATTATGGGTGGACATTCACACCTTCTTGCAGCTGAACAACTCCTCTCCCGCTTATGATCATGTGCGGTTTGATATTCGAAAATTTTCTTTCATGTTTTAAAGCAATTATTGATGGACATTCAAATCTTCTTGTAGCCGAACACATCCACTCCTGCTTTTCATGATGTATGGTTTGGCATTCGCACCTATTTTTTACCCATTTCTCAGGAATTTTGGGTGGACATTCAGACCTTCTTGCAGCTGAAAACCTCTGCTCCCTCTTTTGATCATACATTGTCGGGCATTCGCACCTTGTCTTACCCGCTTTTTACAAACTATAGTCAGACATTCACACCTTGCAGCTGAACCACCTCAGCTCCCTGTTTTGATCATGTATGGTCAGGCAATACTACCTTTCCTTACCCGTTTGTGAGTAATTATGGCTGGACATTCACACCTACTTGCAGTCGAAAAAGCTCTGCTCCCGCTTTTGATGGTATATATTCGGGCATTCGAACCTTTTCTTAACTGCTTTTTGCAAACTTTGGTCGGACGTTCACACCTTCTTGCAGCCGAACACCTCCGCTTCCGCTTTTGATGGTATATATTCGGGCATTCGAACCTTTTCTTAGCAGCTTCTTACAAACCATGGTTGAACTTTCACACCTTCTTGTAGCCGAACAACTCCGCTCCCGCTATTGATTATGTACAGTCAGGTATTTTAACCTTTTCTTACCCACTTTTTACCAACTATGGTTGGACATTCACACCGTCTTACAGCGGAACACCTCCGCTCCCGCTTTTGATGGTGTATAGTCAGGCATTTGAACCTTTTCTTACCCGCTTTTTACAAACTATGGTCGGACATTCAAACCTTCTTGTAGCCGAAAACCTCCGCTCCCTCTTTTGATCATACATTGTCGGGCATTCGCACCTTCTCTTACCCGTTTTTTACAAACCATGGTCGGACTGTCACACATTCTTGTAGCCAAACACATCCGCTCCCGCTATTGATTGTGTACAGTCGGGTATTTTAACCTTTTCTTACCAGTTTTTTACCAACTATGGTCGGACATTCACACCTTCTTACAGCGGAACACCTCCTCTCCCTCTTTTGATGGTGTATGTTTGGGCATTCGAACCTTTTCTTACCCGCTTTTTACAAACTATGCTCGGACATTCAAACCTTCTTGTAGCCGAACACATCCACTCCTGCTTTTGATGATGTATGGTTGGGCATTTTCACCTTTTCTTACCCATTTTTCAGTAATTATGGGTGGACATTCACACCTTCTTGCAGCTGAACAACTCCTCTCCCGCTTATGATCATGTGCGGTTTGATATTCGAAAATTTTCTTTCATGTTTTAAAGCAATTATTGATGGACATTCAAATCTTCTTGTAGCCGAACACATCCACTCCTGCTTTTCATGATGTATGGTTTGGCATTCGCACCTATTTTTTACCCATTTCTCAGGAATTTTGGGTGGACATTCAGACCTTCTTGCAGCTGAAAACCTCTGCTCCCTCTTTTGATCATACATTGTCGGGCATTCGCACCTTATCTTACCCGCTTTTTACAAACTATAGTCAGACATTCACACCTTGGTGCTGAACCACCTCAGCTCCCTGTTTTGATCATGTATGGTCAGGCAATACTACCTTTTCTTACCCGTTTGTGAGTAATTATGGCTGGACATTCACACCTACTTGCAGTCGAACAGCTCTGCTCCCGCTTTTGATTATGTTTGGTTGGATATTCAAACCTTTTCTTCACTGCTTTTTACAAACTTTGGTCGGACGTTCACACCTTCTTGCAGCCGAACACCTCCGCTTCCGCTTTTGATGGTATATATTCGGGCATTCGAACCTTTTCTTACCAGCTTTTTACAAACCATGGTTGGACTTTCACACCTTCTTGTAGCCGAACAACTCCGCTCCCGCTATTGATTGTGTACAGTCGGGTATTTTAACCTTTTCTTACCCGCTTTTTACCAACTATGGTCGGACATTCAAACCTTCTTGTAGCCGAAAACCTCCGCTCCCTCTTTTGATCATACATTGTCTGGCACCTTTTCTTACCCGTTTTTTTACAAACCATGGTCGGACTGTCACACATTCTTGTAGCCAAACACTTCCGCTCCCGCTATTGATTGTGTACAGTCGGGTATTTTAACCTTTTCTTACCCGTTTTTTACCAACTATGGTCGGACATTCACACCTTCTTACAGCGGAACACCTCCGCTCCCTCTTTTGATGGTTTATGTTTGGGCATTCGAACCTTTTCTTACCCGCTTTTTACAAACTATGCTCGGACATTCAAACCTTGTAGCCGAACACATCCACTCCTGCTTTTGATGATGTATGGTTGGGCATTCAAACCTACTTGTTGCCCGCTTTTCATTAATTTTGGGTGGACATTCACACCTTGTCACAGCCAAACACCTCCGCTCCCTGTTTTGATCATGTATGGTTGGACATTCGCACCTTGTCTCACCCGCTTTTTGCAAACTATGGTCGGCTGTTCACAGCTTCCTCTCCACCATACTTGTATGGTGGGATATTCACACCCACTTGCATCCGAAGACCTTTTGTTGATATTTAGTCGGTCATTCGCAGCTTACCCGCTTTTGGCAAACTATGGCCTTCATGCAGCCAAACACCTCTGATCTCGCTTTTGATGATGTAAGGTTGGGCATTCAGACCTTGCTTCACCTGCTTTTCACCAAATATAGTCGGACATTCACACCTTCTTGCAGCCGAACACTTCCGCTCCACCTTTTAGTGTTCTATCACACCTTTTTTTTCACCGCATTTTATAGATTATGGTTGGAAATTCTCAACCACTCTCATCCGAAGACCTCTCCTCCCGCTTTTGTTAATATATTTGAACTTTAGTCGGACATTCACACCTTCGTGCAGCTGAACCACCTCCGCTCCCTGTTTTGATCATGTATGGTCTGGCAATACTACCTTTTCTTACCCGTTTGTGAGTAATTAATCCCAAAATATTGAGCCTAAAATAAGTCTTTATGCTGATGATGTATTACTTTTCCTTCAGAACTCACAGACGTCTCTCAGTCACACGATCACACTCATAAATAAATTCTCAGCACTTTCTGACTACTCTATCAACTGGTCTAAGACCACAGTTCTGCCCATTAACTGTAGGGTCCATAATATACCTGCGATCACTTTACAGTCAGGAAATATTAGATATTTAGGCATAAACATTTCCTCCAGGCTCTCAGAGCTAACAAAGCTAAATTATGTGCAATTATTAAAGACAGTAGAGGACGATCTCTCGTTGGAAGTCCTTACCTATATCACTTATGGGGAGAGTTACATCCATTAAAATGATGATTCTACCAAAAGTTAACTATTTGTTCTCAATGATCCCCATAAAACCATCTGCTACTTGGTTTAAGTCACTAGATTCATGCATCTCCAAATTTCTGTGGAAAAACAAACCACCACGTATTAGTTTAAAAACCCTACAGAAGACCAAGGACAGTGGTGGATTAGATTTACCTCATTTTCGGCACTATTCCTTAGACAATAGGTTACAATATATATCAAAATGGTTTAAACCTTGTTGTTGTCACAGTTCCCAGAGACGTTGTAATCGTTGAGGATTCTATATTCACCCCCTCATTAGAGGCAAGTAATGCAGATTGATGACACTGAATCTTCTTCTCTGTTCATTGCTGGCATCATTCCCAGCATCGTAAGTGTTCGTGGCATTGTTAGCCTCTTCTTCTGGATCTTGATATCGAGAATCCTTTTGTATTTCTGGTTTGTCAGTCCTCTGTCTTCGTTCACCGGAGTCTTTGTCTTTTTGTCCTTGAGTTTGGTGATTTTTTCTTCTTTTGATGCCTTGACACAATGTGACAGGTGATACCACGTGGGAGATCCTGTAACTTGGACTGCTGTCCCTGTGCTGCGAAATGGCTGTGCTGCTCAAATGGTCTCTCCTTCATCATGGTTACATGCTGCCATTCCGACATCTCGCCATTCCGACATGGGTCTCCAATTGTCGGAATGGCGACACTTAATTTTTTATCAAACGTCCCACCATTCCGACACTTTTTTCCTCCTATGGTCGGAATGGCGGTATGTTTTTTTCTTTTTTTTAACATACCGCCATTCCGACAGTTCCTTTTAATAGCCTATTTTTTACCCAAAACATTTTGCACTAATGATATGCCGGCGCAAATACGCCCTAAAGTTTGGCGCACAAGCTTTGCACATGCAGAGGCCACAGCCTCGCAAACAAACTTTAATAATCTATTATCAAAATCCCCTGAATTTCAAATATAAAAATACAGATATTAATGTAACTCTGGCGAGACTGAAACTGATTAAGCAGAAATACAGTGTCAGTGAGCTGTCACAGCAGCCAGCTGGAGCGGAGCTCTCCACAGAGCCCATGCGTCTTTTGCACGCTGTCATCATATGCAAAAGTAATAATTGCAATTACAGATATCACGGCTACTGCACAGGACACAGTTGCGAGCACTCTGCCTTGCCTTGCCAATAGGAGAAGAGAGAAATGACAGCATAGAACGTATAAAACACAACAAAATTCAGTAAAAACGTTTATTCATGTTATTCACGTGATTTATGAGTACTCACTCCAATTTTGGGAAGCGCGGATGGGCTTTGCGCATTTGGCACAAACACACAGCCGCAACGGTTGTAGCTTTATACAGCCTGTTGATATCTTAAGGACCTAACTGGTCACACCTGGGAGTAAATGTCATGTAGAGATTGTTTTTACATGACATTACAGCTGAACATATAGCTTTCATCCACAAACCAACGTGGGAGAGCCCGAAGACGCATGTGCCAGACGCACATAGGCATGCGTAAAACCAATTTTGACCACTTAATACTGTTTATTTGCTTTCTTTTAGTTAACTTTCGTTTCTTTTGGATTCTTGTGCGTGTTATGGAGCCGTTTTGGTCCATGTTTGTAAGCCTTTTTTTCCTGGATTAAATTTTCGGAAGTTAAAACAAGTGGCATTGGAGTGTGTGATTGAAAACCACCGCGGACTGCTTCTCCTCCTCCAGTTGCCGAGACTTTGTGTTTTTAATAACGCTTGTCTATAAACATGTGTTAAACATATAAATTGCATGAACAGAAAGAAGGGACTCACCTGTTGAGTAACACACATTTCCTTATACGGAAAGCCTTGTCGGAATGGTGGGACATTTGAACGTCAGAATAGCGGGATGTCGCAATGGTGGGATGTCGGAATGGTGGGACGTTTGCATGTCGGAATGGTGGTTTGTCGGAATGGTGGTATGTCGGAATGGTGGTATGTCAGAATGGTGGGATGTCGGAATAGCGGGATGTCGGAATGGCGAAATTTCGGAATGGGTGTTGCCACCCCCTTCATCATATACACAGTTATTTATACATCACCTTCCACCATGAAGCGTTGTCCCTTTTTGTTTCTCTCTTTGTTCTTAAAATGCTGTTATGCATGTCTAAACCAATCCATTAAATTAGATCATTTTGGCAGTAAAGCGATCTACAATGTGCTTGGTCGCAAAGCTGCTCATCTGTGGTAAACAGCTCTTCAGAAAGGCATTCTTCAATTGATTTCACTAATTCTATGTAATAATTTTGTGATTTCCTACAAAACTACACTTCTTCTCCCATCTGTCTGAGTATTTAATATTGTCTGGGTCCCGTTAAAACATGTATTTTTCCCATCTAATTCCTTGTTTGCTTTAAAACAAGTATTCCCCATTTTCTATCCCTTCAGCAGCCAACCAGTTTGTATGGAGTACACTGGAGCAACTTGACTGATCAGTAAAACACTGCTTTTGTTGTCACCGCAAGGCTTCCCCCGTCGGTTGTTTCACTGAGACACTACTGAGTAACTATAACTCAACACAGTTTATACACATAACATTCCTATACATACTAACAAACAAACAAACAATTATTTATCGCAATTTTCTCATCTCTGTTTGAACGTACACCCAGGTCAATATTCCTGTAGTCTTCTCATACCGACTATGGACCCATTCATTGTTTAACTTCACTGTTTTGCAAATCCTAATTGAATATTACACATTGACATTGAACTTTACTTGATAAGCAGGTCTTCATTGCATTCAGCAGCCTATATGTGAGCATCTATGTGTAAGCTGTTCTTCTTTGCATTTATCAGCAGCAAGCAATTCTTCATTGCACATGCATATGAAAATAGTAAAACAATTCCAATGCGTTAGCGAAACCTTCTATATCAGGAGTGTCCATCATGATGCTGGGAATAGAACCTCTTTCCCAGAATAGTTCAACCTTCATTACTCAACTGATCATAACTCCGCAATGAGCACATTTCAAAGTATCATTCCTCTACATATATTCAAAAATCTATGTGTAAATGTTTAATATTTCTTATATTTGTTGATGTCATTCTGTGTGCATGTGGCCTAAACCCAATCTCTGTGTGGCAATTTTAATTTAAACAAGTTGAACTCTGCCTCTGATCATTTAAAAAAGGTGTGTACCAATATCAACCTTTCTCAGGTAATTACTGATCCTACAAAACCAAAGAGATCCTTCAAGGTTGTCCCTGATTGGCTCAATCTTAACATATCAAAGGTAGAAAATCTGCAGTATCTGAACTTGGTGTTAGTTATCACTGCTCAATAGCCTGTATCAGAATTGCAAAAATGAAAACATTAGGTCCACGCTTGGTATCCAGATCCTGAAACATCTCCATGAGCAGGCTTTTTTTTAACTGATCTGTTGAATAGTTATATGACACTGTTAAAATCCCAGATGAAGATCTAGCACTTGACCATTTTTGTAAATCTTCTAATTCCATAGTTGATAAACACGCCCCTTTTAAAAAGTATAGAACTTAGAACAGGTCTATCCCTGGCTTTCGGCAGAACTGTCTTCTTTACTTTTTTTTCCCCTTGTCCTGTTCAGCATTATGTCAGAAGAATTGTAGTCTGAATACCTTTGATGCCAAACAGATTTGTTTTGCCAAGGGAAGTTTTATAAATGTAAAGCTCCCCTTGATGCCCATTTATTTACTTCTGTTTACAATATATGACATGAACTGAACTGAACCGGACCGGGGGACAAGGAAAGAAGAAGAGGAAAGAAGAGGAAACAGAACAAAAATAGAAACAAAAACCAGACAACCAGCTGCTACACCTGTAAAAAATAAAACAGACAACAATCCATGGCCTATGAAGGGAATCCAGCCTTAGCGCCACCAGGAGCACCTGAAAGCAGACAAGCAGAGAAAAAACAAACACACAAACAAACAAAAACAAGCACAAGAAGCGGCAATCGCATACAACACAGCTGTGGATATAGATGACCTGAGACGACATGATAATACATCAACTGCTTAGTGACCATGCTACTGGACTAATGAATGTGTGTGTGTGTGTGTGTGAGAACATGCAACACCCATGGCACAGGACCTACATGATAACCGTGCTTAGTTATGAGTGTATAAGCGTACAG
This sequence comes from Leuresthes tenuis, assembly GCF_036924035.1. Lineage (NCBI taxonomy): Eukaryota > Metazoa > Chordata > Actinopteri > Atheriniformes > Atherinopsidae > Leuresthes > Leuresthes tenuis. Next base: position 29,174,503 of record NW_027325362.1, read on the forward strand.
GGCCACAATCCACAGCCCCCCCCCAAGCAATCAGAAGCAGGCAGAGAGGGCCACAAGACCCAGGCCACCAGCAGCCCCCACAGAGCACAGAACCCAGGCAGCCCACTGCAGTGGCAACCACGCATCCACCCAGAAGACTGCAGAGGAAGCCCCCGGAAAGAGCCCCCATAAGCATAGGGCAGAGGCACTCCGGGAACCAGGGGTAACAGCCCACCGACCCCGCCAGGCCCCAGCCGCCCAGACATGGGCCGTGCACTGCGAAGCTGAGAATGACCGACTAAATATCAACAAAAGGTCTTCGGATGCAAGTGGGTGTGAATATCCCACCATACAAGTATGGTGGAGAGGAAGCTGTGAACAGCCGACCATAGTTGGCAAAAAGCGGGTGAGAAAAGGTGCGAATGTCCAACCATACATGATCAAAACAGGGAGCGGAGGTGTTTGGCTGTGACAAGGTGTGAATGTCCACCCAAAATTAATGATGTATAAATAACTGTGTATATGATGAAGGGGGTGGCAACACCCATTCCGAAATCCCGCCATTCCGACATCCCGCTATTCCGACATCCCACCATTCCGACATACCACCATTCCGACATACCACCATTCCGACATCCCACCATTCCGACATACCACCATTCCGACATACCACCATTCCGACATCCCACCATTGCGACATCCCGCTATTCTGACGTTCAAATGTCCCACCATTCCGACAAGGCTTTCCGTATAAGGAAATGTGTGTTACTCAACAGGTGAGTCCCTTCTTTCTGTTCATGCAATTTATATGTTTAACACATGTTTATAGACAAGCGTTATTAAAAACACAAAGTCTCGGCAACTGGAGGAGGAGAAGCAGTCCGCGGTGGTTTTCAATCACACACTCCAATGCCACTTGTTTCAACTTCCGAAAATTTAATCCAGGAAAAAAAGGCTTACAAACATGGACCAAAACGGCTCCATAACACGCACAAGAATCCAAAAGAAACGAAAGTTAACTAAAAGAAAGCAAATAAACAGTATGAAGTGGTCAAAATTGGTTTTACGCATGCCTATGTGCGTCTGGCACATGCGTCTTCGGGCTCTCCCACGTTGGTTTGTGGATGAAAGCTATATGTTCAGCTGTAATGTCATGTAAAAACAATCTCTACATGAAATTTAGTCCCAGGTGTGACCAGTTAGGTCCTTAAGATATCAACAGGCTGTATAAAGCTACAACCGTTGCGGCTGTGTGTTTGTGCCAAATGCGCAAAACCCATCCGCGCTTCCCAAAATTGGAGTGAGTACTCACGTGAATAACATGAATAAACGTTTTTACTGCATTTTGTTGTGTTTTATACGTTCTATGCTGTCATTTCTCTCTTCTCCTATTGGCAAGGCAAGGCAGAGTGCTCGCAACTGTGTCCTGTGCAGTAGCCGTGATATCTGTAATTGCAATTATTACTTTTGCATATGATGACAGCGTGCAAAAGACGCATGGGCTCTGTGGAGAGCTCCGCTCCAGCTGGCTGCTGTGACAGCTCACTGACACTGTATTTCTGCTTAATCAGTTTCAGTCTCGCCAGAGTTACATTAATATCTGTATTTTTATATTTGAAATTCAGGTGATTTTGATAATAGATTATTAAAGTTTGTTTGCGAGGCTGTGGCCTCTGCATGTGCAAAGCTTGTGCGCCAAACTTTAGGGCATATTTGCGCCGGCATATCATTAGTGCAAAATGTTTTGGGTAAAAAATAGGCTATTAAAAGGAACTGTCGGAATGGCGGTATGTTAAAAAAACATACACATAGATTTTTGAATATATGTAGAGGAATGATACTTTGAAATGTGCTCATTGCGGAGTTATGATCAGTTGAGTAATGAAGGTTGAACTATTCTGGGAAAGAGGTTCTATTCCCAGCATCATGATGGACACTCCTGATATAGAAGGTTTCGCTAACGCATTGGAATTGTTTCACTATTTTCATATGCATGTGCAATGAAGAATTGCTTGCTGCTGATAAATGCAAAGAAGAACAGCTTACACATAGATGCTCACATATAGGCTGCTGAATGCAATCAAGACCTGCTTATCAAGTAAAGTTCAATGTCAATGTGTAATATTCAATTAGGATTTGCAAAACAGTGAAGTTAAACGCTTAGTCGGTATGAGAAGACTACAGGAATATTTACCTGGGTGTACGTTCAAACAGAGATGAGAAAATTGCGATAAATAATTGTTTGTTTGTTTGTTAGTATGTATATGAATGTTATGTGTATAAACTGTGTTGAGTTATAGTTACTCAGTAGTGTCTCAGTGAAACAACCGACGGGGGAAGCCTTGCGGTGACAACAAAAGCAGTGTTTTACTGATCAGTCAAGTTGCTCCAGTGTACTCCATACAAACTGGTTGGCTACTGAAGGGATAGAAAATGGGGAATACTTGTTTTAAAGCAAACAAGGAATTAGATGGGAAAAATACATGTTTTAACGGGACCCAGACAATATTAAATACTCAGACAGATGGGAGAAGAAGTGTAGTTTTGTAGGAAATCACAAAATTATTACATAGAATTAGTGAAATCAATTGAAGAATGCCTTTCTGAAGAGCTGTTTACCACAGATGAGCAGCTTTGCGACCAAACACATTGTAGATCGCTTTACTGCCAAAATGATCTAATTTAATGGATTGGTTTAGACATGCATAACAGCATTTTAAGAACAAAGAGAGAAACAGAAAGGGACAACGCTTCATGGTGGAAGGTGATGTATAAATAACTGTGTATATGATGAAGGGGGTGGCAACACCCATTCCGAAATCCCGCCATTCCGACATCCCACCATTCCGACATCCCACCATTCCGACATACCACCATTCCGACATGCAAACGTCCCACCATTCCGACATCCCACCATTGCGACATCCCGCTATTCTGACGTTCAAATGTCCCACCATTCCGACAAGGCTTTCCGTATAAGGAAATGTGTGTTACTCAACAGGTGAGTCCCTTCTTTCTGTTCATGCAATTTATATGTTTAACACATGTTTATAGACAAGCGTTATTAAAAACACAAAGTCTCGGCAACTGGAGGAGGAGAAGCAGTCCGCGGTGGTTTTCAATCACACACTCCAATGCCACTTGTTTCAACTTCCGAAAATTTAATCCAGGAAAAAAAGGCTTACAAACATGGACCAAAACGGCTCCATAACACGCACAAGAATCCAAAAGAAACGAAAGTTAACTAAAAGAAAGCAAATAAACAGTATGAAGTGGTCAAAATTGGTTTTACGCATGCCTATGTGCGTCTGGCACATGCGTCTTCGGGCTCTCCCACGTTGGTTTGTGGATGAAAGCTATATGTTCAGCTGTAATGTCATGTAAAAACAATCTCTACATGAAATTTAGTCCCAGGTGTGACCAGTTAGGTCCTTAAGATATCAACAGGCTGTATAAAGCTACAACCGTTGCGGCTGTGTGTTTGTGCCAAATGCGCAAAACCCATCCGCGCTTCCCAAAATTGGAGTGAGTACTCACGTGAATAACATGAATAAACGTTTTTACTGCATTTTGTTGTGTTTTATACGTTCTATGCTGTCATTTCTCTCTTCTCCTATTGGCAAGGCAAGGCAGAGTGCTCGCAACTGTGTCCTGTGCAGTAGCCGTGATATCTGTAATTGCAATTATTACTTTTGCATATGATGACAGCGTGCAAAAGACGCATGGGCTCTGTGGAGAGCTCCGCTCCAGCTGGCTGCTGTGACAGCTCACTGACACTGTATTTCTGCTTAATCAGTTTCAGTCTCGCCAGAGTTACATTAATATCTGTATTTTTATATTTGAAATTCAGGGGATTTTGATAATAGATTATTAAAGTTTGTTTGCGAGGCTGTGGCCTCTGCATGTGCAAAGCTTGTGCGCCAAACTTTAGGGCATATTTGCGCCGGCATATCATTAGTGCAAAATGTTTTGGGTAAAAAATAGGCTATTAAAAGGAACTGTCGGAATGGCGGTATGTTAAAAAAAACAAAAAACATACCGCCATTCCGACCATAGGAGGAAAAAAGTGTCGGAATGGTGGGACGTTTGATAAAAAATTAAGTGTCGCCATTCCGACAATTGGAGACCCATGTCGGAATGGCGAGATGTCGGAATGGCAGCATGTAACCATGATGAAGGAGAGACCATTTGAGCAGCACAGCCATTTCGCAGCACAGGGACAGCAATCCAAGTTACAGGATCTCCCACGTGGTATCACCTGTCACATTGTGTCAAGGCATCAAAAGAAGAAAAAATCACCAAACTCAAGGACAAAAAGACAAAGACTCCGGTGAACGAAGACAGAGGACTGACAAACCAGAAATACAAAAGGATTCTCGATATCAAGATCCAGAAGAAGAGGCTAACAATGCCACGAACACTTACGATGCTGGGAATGATGCCAGCAATGAACAGAGAATAAGATTCAGTGTCATCAATCTGCATTACGTGCCTCTAATGAGGGGGTGAATATAGAATCCTCAACGATTACAACGTCTCTGGGAACTGTGACAACAACAAGGTTTAAACCATTTTGATATATATTGTAACCTATTGTCTAAGGAATAGTGCTGAAAATGAGGTAAATCTAATCCACCACTGTCCTTGGTCTTCTGTAGGGTTTTTAAACTAATACGTGGTGGTTTGTTTTTCCACAGAAATTTGGAGATGCATGAATCTAGTGACTTAAACCAAGTAGCAGATGGTTTTATGGGGATCATTGAGAACAAATAGTTAACTTTTGGTAGTATCATCATTTTAATGGATGTAACTCTCCCCATAAGTGATATAGGTAAGGACTTCCAACGAGAGATCGTCCTCTACTGTCTTTAATAATTGCACATAATTTAGCTTTGTTAGCTCTGAGAGCCTGGAGGAAATGTTTATGCCTAAATATCTAATATTTCCTGACTGTAAAGTGATCGCAGGTATATTATGGACCCTACAGTTAATGGGCAGAACTGTGGTCTTAGACCAGTTGATAGAGTAGTCAGAAAGTGCTGAGAATTTATTTATGAGTGTGATCGTGTGACTGAGAGACGTCTGTGAGTTCTGAAGGAAAAGTAATACATCATCAGCATAAAGACTTATTTTATGCTCAATATTTTGGGATTAATTACTCACAAACGGGTAAGAAAAGGTAGTATTGCCAGACCATACATGATCAAAACAGGGAGCGGAGGTGGTTCAGCTGCAAGGTGTGAATGTCTGACTATAGTTTGTAAAAAGCGGGTAAGATAAGGTGCGAATGCCCGACAATGTAAGATCAAAAGAGGGAGCGGAGGTTTTCGGCTGCAAGAAGGTCTGAATGTCCACCCAAAATTCCTGAAAAATGGGTAAAAAAAGGGTGCGAATGCCAAACCATACATCATCAAAAGCAGGAGTGGATGTGTTCGGCTACAAGAAGATTTGAATGTCCATCAATAATTGCTTTAAAACATGAAAGAAAATTTTCGAATATCAAACCGCACATGATCATAAGCGGGAGAGGAGTTTTTCAGCTGCAAGAAGGTGTGAATGTTCACCCATAATTACTGAAAAATGGGTAAGAAAAGGTGAAAATGCCCAACCATACATCATCAAAAGCAGGAGTGGATGTGTTCGGCTACAAGAAGGTTTGAATGTCCGACCATAGTTTGTAAAAAGCGGGTAAGAAAAGGTTAAAATACCCGACTGTACACAATCAATAGCGGGAGTGGAGTTGTTTGGCTACAAGAAGGTGTGAAAGTCCAACCACGGTTTGTAAAAAGCGGGTAAGAAAAGGTTAGAATGCCTGAATATATACCATCAAAAGTGGAAGTGGATGTGTTCGGCTGCAAGAAGGTGTGAACGTCCGACCAAAGTTTGTAAAAAGCAGTTAAGAAAAGGTTTGAATATCCAACCAAACATAATCAAAAGCGGGAGCAGAGCTGTTCGACTGCAAGTAGTTGTGAATGTCAGATCATAATTTGCAAAAAGCTTATGAGAAAGGGTGAGAATGCCCGGCTATACACCATCAAATGCGGGAGTGGAAGTGTTCGGCTGTGAGTAGGTGTGAATGTCCGACCATAATTGCTGAAAAATGTGTTAGAAGAGACTAGAATGCCGGACAAGACATCATCAAATGCGGGAGCGGAGTTGTTCGGCTGTGAGTAGGTGTGAATCTCCGAGCATAGTTTGTAAAAAGGGGGTAAGAATAGGTTCGAATGCCCGAACATACACTATCAAAACAGGGAGCTGAGGTGGCTCAGCTGCAAGGTGTGAATGTCTTACTATAGTTTGTAAATAAGGTGCGAATGCCCAACACTGTATAATCAATAGAGGGAGCGGAGGTTTTCGGCTACAAGAAGGTTTGAATGTCCGACCATATTTGGTAAAAAGCGGGTAAGAAAAGGTTAAAATACCCGACTGTACACAATCAATAGCGGGAGAGGAGGTGTTCAGCTGCAAGAAGGTGTGAATGTCCACCCATAATTACTGAAAAATGGGTAAGAAAAGGTGCGAATGCCCAACCATACATTATCAAAAGAAGGTGTGTATGTCAGATCATAATTTGCAAAAAGCTGATGAGAAAGGGTGAGAATGCCTGACTATACACCATCAAATGCGGGAGCGGAGTTGTTCGGCTGTGAGTAAGTGTGAATCTCCGACCATAATTGCTGAAAAATGTGTTAGAAAAGGTAAGAATGCCGGTCCATACATCATCAAAAGCGGGAGAGGTGATGTTCGGCTGCAAGTAGGTGTGAATGTCCAGCCATAATTACTAACAAACGGGTAAGAAAAGGTAGTATTGCCAGACCATACATGATCAAAACAGGGAGCGGAGGTGGTTCAGCTGCAAGAAGGTGTGAATGTCCGACTAAAGTTCAAATATATTAACAAAAGCGGGAGGAGAGGTCTTCGGATGAGAGTGGTTGAGAATTTCCAACCATAATCTATAAAATGCGGTGAAAAAAAAGGTGTGATAGAACACTAAAAGGTGGAGCGGAAGTGTTCGGCTGCAAGAAGGTGTGAATGTCCGACTGTATTTGGTGAAAAGCAGGTGAAGCAAGGTCTGAATGCCCAACCTTACATCATCAAAAGCGAGATCAGAGGTGTTTGGCTGCATGAAGGCCATAGTTTGCCAAAAGCGGGTAAGCTGCGAATGACCGACTAAATATCAACAAAAGGTCTTCGGATGCAAGTGGGTGTGAATATCCCACCATACAAGTATGGTGTAGAGGAAGCTGTGAACAGCCGACCATAGTTGGCAAAAAGCGGGTGAGAAAAGGTGCGAATGTCCAACCATACATGATCAAAACAGGGAGCGGAGGTGTTTGGCTGTGACAAGGTGTGAATGTCCACCCAAAATTAATGAAAAGCGGGCAACAAGTAGGTTTGAATGCCCAACCATACATCATCAAAAGCAGGAGTGGATGTGTTCGGCTACAAGAAGGTTTGAATGTCCGAGCATAGTTTGTAAAAAGCGGGTAAGAAAAGGTTAAAATACCCGACTGTACACAATCAATAGCGGGAGCGGATGTGTTTGGCTACAAGAATGTGTGACAGTCCGACCATGGTTTGAAAAAAACGGGTAAGAAAAGGTGCGAATGCCCGACAATGTATGATTAAAAGAGGGAGCGGAGGTTTTCGGCTACAAGAAGGTTTGAATGTCCGACCATAGTTTGTAAAAAGCGGGTACGAAAAGGTTCAAATGCCTGACTATACACCATCAAAAGCGGGAGCGGAGGTATTCGGCTACAAGAAGGTGTGAAAGTTCAACCATGGTTTGTAAAAAGCTGCTAAGAAAAGGTTCGAATGCCCGAATATATACCATCAAAAGCGGAAGCGGAGGTGTTCGGCTGCAAGAAGGTGTGAACGTCCAACCAAAGTTTGCAAAAAGCAGTTAAGAAAAGGTTCGAATGCCCGAATATATACCATCAAAAGCGGGAGCAGAGCTGTTCGACTGCAAGTAGGTGTGAATGTCCAGCCATAATTACTCACAAACGGGTAAGAAAAGGTAGTATTGCCAGACCATACATGATCAAAACAGGGAGCTGAGGTGGTTCAGCTGCAAGGTGTGAATGTCCGACTATAGTTTGTAAAAAGCGGGTAAGACAAGGTGCGAATGCCCGACAATGTATGATCAAAATAGGGAGTGGATGTCTTCGGCTGCAAGGTCTGAATGTCCAACCATAATTTCTAAAAACCGGGTAAGAAAAGGCTTTAAAGCCCGACTATACACAATCAAAAGCGGGAGCGGGAGGTTTTCAGCTGCAAATCCTTCACTCAAACCAAGTGAAAACTGCTTTGTCCTTCATATTTATCAATGTCTAGATTTACTTCAACAAAGAACAACATTGTATTTTGCAGTAGTAGAAAGAGCAACACTTGAAGGAACAGGAATCCGAGAATAAGCTTATTTTCATACGTTCTGCATGATTATGGATTTTATGTATAAAATGAATTCCTTTACTCAAACTATGTTAAAACTGCTTTGTCCTTCATATTTATCAATGTCTAGATTGACTTCAACAAAGAACAACATTGTATTTTGCAGTAGAAGAAATAGCAACACTGAAGGATCAGGAATCCGAAAACAAGCTTATTTTCATACGTTCTGCTTGATTTGGGATTTTGCTATAAAATTAATTCCTTCACTCAAACAAAGTGGAAACTGCTTTGTCCTTCATATTTATCAATGTCTAGATTTACTTCAACAAAGAACAACATTGTATTTTGCAGTAGTAGAAAGAGCAACACTTGAAGGAACAGGAATCCGAGAATAAGCTTATTTTCATACGTTCTGCATTATTTGGGATTTTATGTATAAAATGAATTCCTTTACTCAAACTATGTTAAAACTGCTTTGTCCTTCATATTTATCAATGTCTAGATTGACTTCAACAAAGAACAACATTGTATTTTGCAGTAGAAGAAATAGCAACACTGAAGGATCAGGAATCCGAAAACAAGCTTATTTTCATACGTTCTGCTTGATTTGGGATTTTGCTATAAAATTAATTCCTTCACTCAAACAAAGTGGAAACTGCTTTGTCCTTCATATTTATCAATGTCTATATCGATTTCAACAAAGAACAAGGCTGTATTTTGCAGTATAGGAAAGAGCAACACTGGAGGATCAGGAATCCGAGAATAAGCTTACTTTCATGAGTCCTGCACGATTTCGGATTTTCCTATAAAATGAATTGCTTTGCTCAAACCAAGTTAAAATTGCTTTGTCCTTCATAGTTATCCATGTCTAAAATGTATCAAGCATAAAGTTCCTCATATTACCCTGAATGAGAAAGAAGCATCCCTTTGGTTGAGCAATACGTTCCTTTTGCGGAGTTATGCATGATTTCGGATTTTGCTATAAAATTCATTCCTTCACACCTTTTTTTTTCACCGCATTTTATAGATTATGGTTGGAAATTTCAACCACTCTAATCCGAAGACCTCTTCTCCCGCTTTTGTTAATATATTTGAACTTTAGTTGGACATTCACCCCTTTTTGCAGCTAAACCACCTCCGCTCCCTGTTTTGATCATGTATGGTCTGGCAATACTACATTTTCTTACCCGTTTGTGAGTAATTATGGATATTCACACCTACTTGCAGCTGAACACAATCTCTCTCGCTTTTAATTATGTTTGGATATTCGAACCTTTTCTTTACTGCTTTTTGCGAACTTTGGTCGGACGTTCACACCTTCTTGCAGCCGAACACCTCCGCATTCGCTTTTGATGGTATATATTCGGGCATTCGAACCTTTTCTTACCAGCTTTTTACAAACTTTGGTTGGACTTTCACACCTTCTTGTAGCCGAACAACTCCGCTCCCGCTATTGATTGTGTACAGTCGGGTATTTTAACCTTTTCTTACCCGCTTTTTACCAACTATGGTCGGACATTCACACCGTCTTACAGCGGAACATCTCCGCTCCCGCTTTTGATGGTGTATAGTCAGGCATTTGAACCTTTTCTTTTTACAAACTATGGTCGGACATTCAAACCTTCTTGTAGCCGAAAACCTCTGCTCCCTCTTTTGATTATACATTGTCAGGCATTCGCACCTTATCTTACCCGCTTTTTACAAACTATAGTCAGACATTCACACCTTGGTGCTGAACCACCTCAGCTCCCTGTTTTGATCACGTATGGTCTGGCAATACTACCTTTTCTTACCCGTTTGTGAGTAATTATGGCTGGACATTCACACCTACTTGCAGTCGAACAGCTCTGCTCCCGCTTTTGATTATGTTTGGTTGGATATTCGAACCTTTTCTTAACTGCTTTTTACAAACTTTGGTCGGACGTTCACACCTTCTTGCAGCCGAACACCTCCGCTTCCGCTTTTGATGGTATATATTCGGGCATTCGAACCTTTTCTTACCAGCTTTTTACAAACCATGGTTGGACTTTCACACCTTCTTGTAGCCGAACAACTCCGCTCCCCCTATAGATTGTGTACAGTCGGGTATTTTAACCTTTTCTTACCCACTTTTAACAACTATGGTCGGACATTCACACCTTCTTACAGCGGAACACCTGCGCTCCCTCTTTTGATGGTGTATGTTTGGGCATTCGAACCTTTTCTTACCCGCTTTTTACAAACTATGCTCGGACATTCAAACCTTCTTGTAGCCGAACACATCCACTCCTTCTTTTGATGATGTATGCTTGGGCATTCAAACCTACTTTTTGCCCGCTTTTCATTAATTTTGGGTGGACATTCACACCTTGTCACAGCCAAACACCTCCGCTCCCTGTTTTGATCATGTATGGTTGGACATTCGCACCTTGTCTCACCCGCTTTTTGCAAACTATGGTCGGCTGTTCACAGCTTCCTCTCCACCATACTTGTATGGTGGGAATTTCACACCCAGTTGCATCCGAAGACCTCCGCCCTCACTTTTGTTGATATTTAGTCGGTCATTCGCAGCTTACCCGCTTTTGGCAAACTATGGCCTTCTTGCAGCCAAACACCTCTGATCTCGCTTTTGATAATGTAAGGTTGGGCATTCAGACCTTGCTTCACCTGCTTTTCACCAAATATAGTCGGACATTCACACCTTCTTGCAGCCGAACACTTCCGCTCCACCTTTTAGTGTTCTATCACACCTTTTTTTCACCGAATTTTATAGATTATGGTTGGAAATTCTCAACCACTCTCATCCGAAGACCTCTCCTCCCGCTTTTGTTAATATATTTGAACTTTAGTCGGACATTCACACCTTCTTGCAGCTGAACCACCTCCGCTCCCTGTTTTGATCATGTATGGTCTGGCAATACTACCTTTTCTTACCCGTTTGTGAGTAATTATGGCTGGACATTCACACCTACTTGCAGCCGAACACCACCACTCTCGCTTTTGATGATGTATGGACCGGCATTCTTACCTTTTCTAACACATTTTTCAGAAATTACGGTCGGAGATTCACACCTACTCACAGCCGAACAACTCCGCTCCCGCATTTGATGGTGTGCAGTCGGACATTCTCACCCTTTCTCATCAGCTTTTTGCAAATTATGATCTGACATTCACACCTACTTGCAGTCGAAAAGCTATGCTCCCGCTTTTGATTATGTTTGGTTGGATATTCAAACCTTTTCTTAACTGCTTTTTACAAACTTTGGTTGGACGTTCACACCTTATTGTAGCCGAACACATCCACTCCTGCTTTTGATGATGTATGGTTGGGCATTCGCACCTTTTTTTTACCCATTTGTCAGGAAAAAATGTGTGGACATTCACACCTTCTTGCAGCTGAACACCTCCTCTCCCACTTATGATCATGTGCGGTTTGATTTTCGAAAATTTTCTTTCATGTTTTCTAGCAATTATTGATGGACATTTAGACCTTCTTGCAGCTGAACACCTCCGCTCCTGCTTTTGATCATACCTTGTCAGGCATTCGCACCATGTCTTACCCGCTTTTTACAAACTTTAGTCGAACATTTACACCTTTTTGCAGCCGAACACCACCTCTCTCGCTTTTGATGATGTATGGTCCGGCATTCTTTCCTTTTCTAACACATTTTTCAGCAATTATGGTCGGACATTCACACCTACTCAGAGCCGAACACCTCCGCTCCCGCATTTGATGGTGTATAGTCGGGCATTCTCACCCTATCTCATCAGCTTTTTGCAAATTATGATCTGACATTCACACCTGCTTTTGATAATGTATGGTTGGGCATTCGCACCTTTTTTTACCCATTTTTCAGGAATTATGGGTGGACATTCACACCTTCTTGCAGCTGAACACCTCCTCTCCTTCTTATGATCATGTGCGGATGATATTCGAAAATTTTCTTTCATGTTTTAAAGCAATTATTGATGGACACTCAGACCTTCTTGCAGCTGAACCACTCTGCTCCCGCTTTTGATGGTGTATAGTCGGGCTTTCGAGCCTTTCCTTCCCGGTTTTTACAAATTATGGTTGGACATTCAGACCTTCTTGCAGCCGAACACCTCCGCTCCCTCTTTTGATCATACATTGTCGGGCATTAGCACCTTTTCTTACCCGCTTTTTACAAACCATAGTCGGACTTTCACATCTTTTAGTAGCCAAACAACTCCGCTCCCGCTATTGATTGTGTACAGTCGGGTATTTTAACCTTTTCTTACCCGCTTTTTACCAACTATGGTCGGACATTCACACCTTCTTACAGCGGAACACCTCCGCTCCCTCTTTTGATGGTGTATGTTCGGGCAATCAAACCTTTTCTTACCTGCTTTTTACAAACTATGGTCAGACATTCAACCCTTCTTGGAGCCGAACAAATCCACTCCTGCTTTTGATTATGTATAGTTGGGCATTCGCACCTTTTCTTACCCATTTTTCAGTAATTATGGGTTTACATTCACACCTTCTTGCAGCCAAACACCTCCGCTCCCTCTTTTGATCATACATTTTCGGGCATTCGCACCTTTTCTTACCCGCTTTTTACAAACCATGGTTGGACTTTCACACCTTTTAGTAGCCGAACAACTCCGCACCCGCTACTGATTGTGTACAGTCGGGTATTTTAACCTTTTCTTACCCGTTTTTTACCAACTATGGTCGGACATTCACACCTTCTTACAGCGGAACACCTCCGCTCCCTCCTTTGATGGTGTATGTTCGGGCATTCGAACCTTTTCTTACCCGCTTTTTACAAACTATGGTCAGACGTTCAAACCTTCTTGTAGCCGAACATATCCACTCCTGCTTTTGATGATGTATGGTTGGGCATTCGAACCTACTTGTTTCCCGCTTTTCATTAATTATGGGTGGACATTCACACCTTGTCTCAGCCAAACACCTCCGCTCCCTGTTTTGATCATGTATGGTTTGACATTCGCACCTTTGCTTACCCTCTTTTTATACTGATTGCTCAAGATTAAGTTGTTCTTTCTCAAACTACAAAATTTTTTTAATTGTTGAAACTTGATTTGAAGTGGATAAATAAGGAAGACAAACAGTTTTAAGTCAGGCTGATAGCAATTAATTTTATAGCAAAATCTGTATTTCGTCATTTGTCCAAGGGTGTCCATATGTGCACTTGGCACCAGGACACCCTTGGCCGCAGTTCGATGATCGACTTTGTGGTTGTATCATCGGACTTGCGGCCGTATGTCCTGGACACTCGGGTGAAGAGAGGGGCGGAGCTGTCAACTGATCACCACCTGGTGGTGAGTTGGCTCCGCTGGTGGGGGAGGATGCCGATCAGACCTGGCAGGCCCAAACGTATTGTGAGGGTCTGCTGGGAGCGTTTGTCAGAATCCCCCGTCAGAAGGAGCTTTAACTCCCACCTCCGGCAGAGCTTCAACCATATTTGAGGTGGGGGACATTGAGTCCGAATGGGCCATGTTCCGTGACTCCATTGCCGAGGCAGCTGGTCGGAGTTGTGGCCGTAAGGTGGTCGGTGCCTGTCGTGGCGGCAACCCTCGAACCTGCTGGTGGACACCAGTGGTGAGGGAAGCCGTCAAGCTGAAGAAGGAGTCCTATCGGGCCTTTTTGGCCAGTGGGACCCTGGAAGAAGCTGATAGGTACCGACGGGCCGGACGGGCCACGGCTTCGGCGGTTGCTGAGGCAAAAACTCGGGCCTGGGAGGAGTTCGGTGAGACCATGGAGAACGATTTCCGGACGGCCTCGAAAAGATTCTGGTCCACCATCCGGCGTCTCAGGGGGGGGGAAGCGGCTCACAGTCAACACTGTTTACAGTGGGGACGGGCTTTGCTGACCTCAACTAGGGATGTTGTGAGTCGTGGGGGGAGTACTTCGAGGAACTCCTCAATCCTACCAACACGTGCTCGGAAGAGGCAGAGTCGGAGAGCTCGGAGACGGGGCCTCCCATTTCTGGGGCTGAGGTTGCCGAGGTGGTTAAAAAGCTCCTCGGTGGCAAGGCCCCGGGGGTGGATGAGGTCCGTCCTGAGTTTCTCAAGGCTCTGGATGTTGTAGGGCTGTCTTGGCTGACACGCCTCTGCAGTATCGCGTGGACATCGGGGACAGTGCCTCTGGACTGGCAGATTGGGGTGGTGGTCCCCCTCTTTAAAAAGGGGGACCGGAGGGTGTGTTCCAACTATAGGGGTATCACACTCCTCAGCCTCCCTGGTAAGGTCTATTCGGGGGTATTGGAGAGGAGGATCCGTCGGATAATCGAGCCTCGGATTCAGGAGATGCAGTGTGGCTTTCGTCCTGGCCGTGGAACAGTGGACCAGCTCTATACCCTCGGCAGGATCCTGGAGGGTGCATGGGAGTTCGCCCAACCAGTCTACATGTGTTTTGTGGACTTGGAGAAAGCGTTCGACCGTGTCCCTCGTGGAGTCCTGTGGGGGGTGCTCCGGGAATATGGAGTGCCGGACCCCTTGATAGGGGCCGTTCGGTCTCTGTATGACCGGTGCCAGAGTTTGGTCCGCATTGCCGGCAGTAAGTCGGATACGTTTCAGGTGAGAGTTGGACTCCGTCAGGGCTGCCCTTTGTCACCGATTCTGTTCCTAACTTTTATGGACAGAATTTCTAGGCGGAGCCAGGGCGTTGAGGGTGTCCCATTTGGCGACCTCAGAATCGGGTCTCTGCTTTTTGCAGATGATGTGGTTCTGTTAGCGTCGTCAGGCCGTGACCTTCAGCTCTCACTGGAGTGATTCGCAGCCGAGTGTGGAGCGGCTGGGATGAGAATCAGCACCTCCAAATCCGAGACTATGGTTCTCAGCCGGAAAAGGGTGGAATGCTCTCTCCGGGTCGGGAATGAGATCCTTCCCCAAGAGGAGGCGTTCAAGTATCTCGGGGTCTTGTTCACGAGTGACGGACGAATGGAGCGGGAGATTGACGGGCGGATCGGTGCGGCGCCTGCAATGTTGCAGGCTCTGCACCGACCCGTCGTTGTGAAGAGGGAGCTGAGCCAGAAGGCGAAGCTCTCTACTTACTGGTCAATCTACGTTCCCATCCTCACCTATGGTCACGAGTTGTGGGTAGTGACCGAAAGAACAAGATCGCGAATACAAGCGGCCGAAATGGGTTTCCTCCGCAGGGTGTCTGGGCTCTCCCTTAGAGATAGGGTGAAAAGCTCAGTCAAGATAGATGACACAATGTCTCTTCCATCCTCAAAATGGGAGGCAGATTTATCCATCAGTTCTGGTCATAGCTTCTAACCACAAATATGTTTGAACACCTTCATAAAGACTCGAAATCCTAATTTACAGCTCATACAATACAAAATCCTTCATAGAACACACTATACAGGACAAAGGATGTTCAGGATGGGTCTAACACACTCAAACATCTGCTCACATTGCACAGATAACACACCTGATGATTATGCACACGCTTTGTGGTTTTCTGCGCCTGTCCAGAAGTTCTGGCTTGAAGTCTGTGAGGACCTATCAACATGGCTAAAGTGTAGCATCCCTGCATGCCCCACACTGTGCATACTGGGTGACTTAGACAACATCAACATGGAAATTAACTCAGCACACATGGTTGTCACAGTGTTATGTATCGCAAAGAAAACTATTCTCATGAACTGGAAAGCGAAGAACAATCTGTGTATTAACCAGTTTAGACATTTTCTTTTAGATTATATTAGCATGGAAACAATGTCTGCCTCCTCAAAACATCAATTGGCTGAATTTCATTCTCTCTGGTCCCCTCTGATTAGTTTTATCACATAGTGGTGGTGGTGGGTTGCTGGGTGATGGTGGGTCTCAGGCCCGGGCTGCTGCGACTGGTGTGACCGGGTGGTTTGTTTGTTTGTTTTTTGATGTTGTTTGTTTGTTTTTTGTAGAGGTCCTCCTGGGTTGGGTTGGGTTGAGTGGGGTGGGGCGGGATGGGTACCTTCTGGGGGTACAGTAGCTCCCGCAATATGGTCGCTGCAGGCCCCGAGCCTGGTGGACATCAGGCCCTCCTGCCCATTGTTGGCTCCCAGGTAGCGGGGATGCCTATTGCAGCCAGTCCCTGGCTGCCCTCTCTGGGGGAGAGTAGCTCCCCCGGTATATATCCCCATACCCCTCTCCCTTCTGGCTCCTGTACACAGCACACACTCACACATGAAGGGTTTTGGGGGCGTGTGTGTTCGGTGGGGTTGCACTCTGCAGTTCCCTGCCCCTGTTTTAATTACACCTTAGACATTACTACTAATCAAACACACTCACACACACACATTAGGTCTTGGGGGGTGGTTACACTGAGTGGCATCTGGTGGGCGGGGCTCTTTGGGTATGTAGGCTGCCCAGAGTGCCGCGCTCCCAGTTCTACAAGTTTGGCTGCCCCTCAATTTTAATTGCTCACTATTAGAAAATATAGAAGAGCCAGAAGGGTGAGGGGAGGGGTCTTCTTCGCACACCCCTGCTTCCTGGTGTCTGCTCGGGGCAGGAGGGGCCAGGAGGATTAATTAATTGTTCTGCTAGTTCGGGGTCTGTGGTGGCTGGGGGGTTGCTGGCCTCCTGGTGTGCCCGCTGCACTACACCCCAGCAGAGTCGAGGGAGGTAGGATGTGTGGATGTGTGGATGTATGGGACGTGAAAGTGTGTGTGGTAATGATTGGGCCTGGATCTGGGACTTGCTGTCGCCTGGCCTGCCTGTGTTTCTCCCGATGGGGCATCAGCGTTGCCTCTCCCCACTGCTCGCGACTTCACCCACCTGTGGGCACGTCTTGACTCCCAGGGCACTTGGCCAGGGGCGCTGGGGCAGGCGCTGACCCACTTTGTGGCTGTCTGGGGCGCTTGGCCCTCCTGGGTATTGGGTGGGGCCTCTGCCGGGGGGTTTGGGGGCGCTCGGGCTCCTGGGGCCCAGGTCCAGTGCACGGCCCATGTCTGGGCGGCTGGGGCCTGGCGGGGTCGGTGGGCTGTTACCCCTGGTTCCCGGAGTGCCTCTGCCCTATGCTTATGGGGGCTCTTTCCGGGGGCTTCCTCTGCAGTCTTCTGGGTGGATGCGTGGTTGCCCCTGCAGTGGGCTGCCTGGGTTCTGTGCTCTGTGGGGGCTGCTGGTGGCCTGGGTCTTGTGGCCCTCTCTGCCTGCTTCTGATTGCTTGGGGGGGGGGGGGGGGGGGGGGGGGGCTGTGGATTGTGGCCCTGTACGCTTATACACTCATAACTAAGCACGGTTATCATGTAGGTCCTGTGCCATGGGTGTTGCATGTTCTCACACACACACACACACATTCATTAGTCCAGTAGCATGGTCACTAAGCAGTTGATGTATTATCATGTCGTCTCAGGTCATCTATATCCACAGCTGTGTTGTATGCGATTGCCGCTTCTTGTGCTTGTTTTTGTTTGTTTGTGTGTTAGTTTTTTCTCTGCTTGTCTGCTTTCAGGTGCTCCTGGTGGCGCTAAGGCTGGATTCCCCTCATAGGCCATGGATTGTTGTCTGTTTTGTTTTTTACAGGTGTAGCAGCTGGTTGTCTGGTTTTTGTTTCTATTTTTGTTCTGTTTCCTCTTCTTTCCTCTTCTTCTTTCCTTGTCCCCCGGTCCGGTTCAGTTCAGTTCATGTCATATATTGTAAACAGAAATAAATAAATGGGCATCAAGGGGAGCTTTACATTTATAAAACTTCCCTTGGCAAAACAAATCTGTTTGGCATCAAAGGTATTCAGACTACAATTCTTCTGACATAATGCTGAACAGGAAGAGGGGAAAAAAAAGTAAAGAAGACAGTTCTGCCGAAAGCCAGGGATAGACCTGTTCTAAGTTCTATACTTTTTAAAAGGGGCGTGTTTATCAACTATGGAATTAGAAGATTTACAAAAATGGTCAAGTGCTAGATCTTCATCTGGGATTTTAACAGTGTCATATAACTATTCAACAGATCAGTTAAAAAAAAGCCTGCTCATGGAGATGTTTCAGGATCTGGATACCAAGCGTGGACCTAATGTTTTCATTTTTGCAATTCTGATACAGGCTATTGAGCAGTGATAACTAACACCAAGTTCAGATACTGCGGATTTTCTACCTTTGATATGTTAAGATTGAGCCAATCAGGGACAACCTTGAAGGATCTCTTTGGTTTTGTAGGATCAGTAATTACCTGAGAAAGGTTGATATTGGTACACACCTTTTTTAAATGATCAGAGGCAGAGTTCAACTTGTTTAAATTAAAATTGCCACACAGAGATTGGGTTTAGGCCACATGCACACAGAATGACATCAACAAATATAAGAAATATTAAACATTTACACATAGATTTTTGAATACATGTAGAGGAATGATACTTTGAAATGTTCTCATTGCGGAGTTATGATCAGTTGAGTAATGAAGGTTGAACTATTCTAGGAAAGAGGTTCTATTCCCAGCATCATGATGGACACTCCTGATATAGAAGGTTTCGCTAACGCATTGGAATTGTTTTACTATTTTCATATGCATGTGCAATGAAGAATTGCTTGCTGCTGATAAATGCAAAGAAGAACAGCTTACACATAGATGCTCACATATAGGCTGCTGAATGCAATGAAGACCTGCTTATCAAGTAAAGTTCAATGTCAATGTGTAATAGTCGGTATGAGAAGACTACAGGAATATTTACCTGGGTGTACGTTCAAACAGAGATGAGAAAATTGCGATAAATAATTGTTTGTTTGTTTGTTAGTATGTATATGAATGTTATGTGTATAAACTGTGTTGAGTTATAGTTACTCAGTAGTGTCTCAGTGAAACAACCGACGGGGGATGCCTTGCGGTGACAACAAAAGCAGTGTTTTACTGATCAGTCAAGTTGCTCCAGTGTACTCCATACAAACTGGTTGGCTACTGAAGGGATAGAAAATGGGGAATTCTTGTTTTAAAGCAAACAAGGAATTAGATGGGAAAAATACATGTTTTAACGGGACCTAGACAATATTAAATACTCAGACAGATGGGAGAAGAAGTGTAGTTTTGTAGGAAATCACAAAATTATTACATAGAATTAGTGAAATCAATTGAAGAATGCCTTTCTGAAGAGCTGTTTACCACAGATGAGCAGCTTTGCGACCAAGCACAATGTAGATCGCTTTACTGACAAAATGATCTAATTTAATGGATTGGTTTAGAGATGCATAACAGCATTTTAAGAACAAAGAGAGAAACAAAAAGGGACAACGCTTCATGGTGGAAGGTGATGTATAAATAAAAGTGTATATGATGAAGGGGGTGGCAACACCCATTCCGAAATCCCGCCATTCCGACATCCCGCTATTCCGACATCCCACCATTCCGACATACCACCATTCCGACATACCACCATTCCGACATGCAAACGTCCCACCATTCCGACATCCCACCATTGCGACATCCCGCTATTCTGACGTTCAAATGTCCCACCATTCCGTCAAGGCTTTCCGTATAAGGAAATGTGTGTTACTCAACAGGTGAGTCCCTTCTTTCTGTTCATGCAATTTATATGTTTAACACATGTTTATAAACAAGCGTTATTAAAAACACAAAGTCTCGGCAACTGGAGGAGGAGAAGCAGTCCGCGGTGGTTTTCAATCACACACTCCAATGCCACTTGTTTCAACTTCCGAAAATTTAATCCAGGAAAAAAAGGCTTACAAACATGGACCAAAACGGCTCCATAACACGCACAAGAATCCAAAAGAAACGAAAGTTAACTAAAAGAAAGCAAATAAACAGTATGAAGTGGTCAAAATTGGTTTTACGCATGCCTATGTGCGTCTGGCACATGCGTCTTCGGGCTCTCCCACGTTGGTTTGTGGATGAAAGCTATATGTTCAGCTGTAATGTCATGTAAAAACAATCTCTACATGACATTTACTCCCAGGTGTGACCAGTTAGGTCCTTAAGATATCAACAGGCTGTATAAAGCTACAACCGTTGCGGCTGTGTGTTTGTGCCAAATGCGCAAAGCCCATCCGCGCTTCCCAAAATTGGAGTGAGTACTCATAAATCACGTGAATAACATGAATAAACGTTTTTACTGAATTTTGTTGTGTTTTATACGTTCTATGCTGTCATTTCTCTCTTCTCCTATTGGCAAGGCAAGGCAGAGTGCTCGCAACTGTGTCCTGTGCAGTAGCCGTGATATCTGTAATTGCAATTATTACTTTTGCATATGATGACAGCGTGCAAAAGACGCATGGGCTCTGTGGAGAGCTCCGCTCCAGCTGGCTGCTGTGACAGCTCACTGACACTGTATTTCTGCTTAATCAGTTTCAGTCTCGCCAGAGTTACATTAATATCTGTATTTTTATATTTGAAATTCAGGGGATTTTGATAATAGATTATTAAAGTTTGTTTGCGAGGCTGTGGCCTCTGCATGTGCAAAGCTTGTGCGCCAAACTTTAGGGCGTATTTGCGCCGGCATATCATTAGTGCAAAATGTTTTGGGTAAAATATAGGCTATTAAAAGGAACTGTCGGAATGGCGGTATGTTAAAAAAAACAAAAAACATACCGCCATTCCGACGATAGGAGGAAAAAATTGTCGGAATGGTGGGACGTTTGATAAAAAATTAAGTGTTAAGAAAAGGTAGTATTGCCAGACCATACATGATCAAAACAGGGAGCAGAGGTGGTTCAGCTGCAAGGTGTGAATGTCTGACTATAGTTTGTAAAAAGCGGGTAAGATAAGGTGCGAATGCCCGACAATGTATGATCAAAAGAGGGAGCGGAGGTTTTCGGCTGCAAGAAGGTCTGAATGTCCACCCAAAATTCCTGAAAAATGGGTAAATAAAGGGTGCGAATGCCAAACCATACATCATCAAAAGCAGGAGTGGATGTGTTCGGCTACAAGAAGATTTGAATGTCCATCAATAATTGCTTTAAAACATGAAAGAAAATTTTCGAATATCAAACCGCACATGATCATAAGCGGGAGAGGAGTTGTTCAGCTGCAAGAAGGTGTGAATGTCCACCCATAATTACTGAAAAATGGGTAAGAAAAGGTGAAAATGCCCAACCATACATCATCAAAAGCAGGAGTGGATGTGTTCGGCTACAAGAAGGTTTATATACAAGAAATATATTAACAAAAGCGGGAGGAGAGGTCTTCGGATGAGAGTGGTTGAGAATTTCCAACCATAATCTATAAAATGCAGTGAAAAAAAAGGTGTGATAGAACACTAAAAGGTGGAGCGGAAGTGTTCGGCTGCAAGAAGGTGTGAATGTCCGACTATATTTGGTGAAAAGCAGGTGAAGCAAGGTCTGAATGCCCAACCTTACATCATCAAAAGCGAGATCAGAGGTGTTTGGCTGCATGAAGGCCATAGTTTGCCAAAAGCGGGTAAGCTGCGAATGACCGACTAAATATCAACAAAAGGTCTTCGGATGCAACTGGGTGTGAATATCCCACCATACAAGTATGGTGGAGAGGAAGCTGTGAACAGCCGACCATAGTTTGCAAAAAGCGGGTGAGACAAGGTGCGAATGTCCAACCATACATGATCAAAACAGGGAGCGTAGGTGTTTGGCTGTGACAAGGTGTGAATGTCCACCCAAAATTAATGAAAAGCGGGCAAAAAGTAGGTTTGAATGCCCAAGCATACATCATCAAAAGAAGGAGTGGATGTGTTTGGCTACAAGAAGGTTTGAATGTCCGACCATAGTTTGTAAAAAGCGGGTAAGAAAAGGTTCGAATGCCCGAACATAGTCCATCAAAAGAGGGAGCGGAGGTGTTCCGCTGTAAGAAGGTGTAAATGTCCGACCATAGTTGGTAAAAAGCGGGTAAGAAAAGGTTAAAATACCCGACTGTACACAATCAATAGCGGGAGCGGAGTTGTTTGGCTACAAGAAGGTGTGAAAGTCCGACCACGGTTTGTAAAAAGCGGGCAAGAAAAGGTTCGAATGCCCAAATATATACCATCAAAAGTGGAAGTGGATGTGTTTGGCTGCAAGAAGGTGTGAACGTCCGACCAAAGTTTGTAAAAAGCAGTTAAGAAAAGGTTCGAATATCCAACCAAACATAATCAAAAGCGGGAGCAGAGCTGTTCGACTGCAAGTAGGTGTGAATGTCAGATCATAATTTGCAAAAAGCTGATGAGAAAGGGTGAGAATGCCCGGCTATACACCATCAAATGCGGGAGCGGAAGTGTTCGGCTGTGAGTAGGTGTGAATGTCCGACCATAATTGCTGAAAAATGTGTTAGAAGAGACTAGAATGCCGGACAAGACATTATCAAATGCGGGAGCGGAGTTGTTCGGCTGTGAGTAGGTGTGAATCTCCGAGCATAGTTTGTAAAAAGGGGGTAAGAATAGGTTCGAATGCCCGAACATACACTATCAAAACAGGGAGCTGAGGTGGCTCAGCTGCAAGGTGTGAATGTCTGACTATAGTTTGTAAATAAGGTGCGAATGCCCAACAATGTATAATCAAAAGAGGGAGCGGAGGTTTTCGGCTACAAGAAGGTTTGAATGTCCGACCATAGTTTGTAAAAAGCGGGTAAGAAAAGGTTCAAATGCCTGACTATACACCATCAAAAGCGGGAGCAGAGGTGTTCCGCTGTAAGACGGTGTGAATGTCCGACCATATTTGGTAAAAAGCGGGTAAGAAAAGGTTAAAATACCCGACTGTACACAATCAATAGCGGGAGCGGAGTTGTTCGGCTACTAAAAGATGTGAAAGTCCGACTATGGTTTGTAAAAAGCGGGTAAGAAAAGGTGCTAATGCCCGACAAT
This sequence comes from Leuresthes tenuis, assembly GCF_036924035.1. Lineage (NCBI taxonomy): Eukaryota > Metazoa > Chordata > Actinopteri > Atheriniformes > Atherinopsidae > Leuresthes > Leuresthes tenuis. The sequence goes on from NW_027325362.1 coordinate 29,197,574, forward strand.
GTATGATCAAAAGAGGGAGCGGAGGTTTTCGGCTGTAAGAAGGTCTGAATGTCCAACTATAATTTGTAAAAATCGGGTAAGAAAAGGCTTGAAAGCCCGACTATACACCATCATAAGCGGGAGAGGAGGTGTTCAGCTGCAAGAAGGTGTGAATGTCCACCCATAATTACTGAAAAATGGGTAAGAAAAGGTGCAAATGCCCAAACATACATCATCAAAAGCAGGAGTGGATGTGTTGGGCTACAAGAAGGTTTGAAAGTCCGACCATGGTTTGTAAAAAACGGGTAAGAAAAGGTGCGAATGCCCGACAATGTATAATCAAAAGAGGGAGCGGAGGTTTTTGGCTACAAGAAGGTTTGAATGTCCGACCATAGTTTGTAAAAAGCGGGTAAGAAAAGGTTAAAATGCCCGACTGTACACAATCAATAGCGGGAGCGGAGTTGTTCGGCTACAAGAAGGTGTGAAAGTCCAACCATGGTTTGTAAAAAGCTGCTAAGAAAAGGTTCTAATGCCCGAATATATACCATCAAAAGCGGAAGCGGAGGTGTTCGGCTACAAGAAGGTGTGAACGTCCGACCAAAGTTTGTAAAAAGCAGTTAAGAAAAGGTTCGAATATCCAACAAAACATAATCAAAAGCGGGAGAAGAGCTGTTCGACTGCAAGTAGGTGTGAATGTCCAGCCATAATTACTCACAAACGGGTAAGAAAAGGTAGTATTGCCAGACCATACATGATCAAAACAGGGAGCGGAGGTGGTTCAGCTGCAAGGTGTGAATGTCTGACTATAGTTTGTAAAAAGCGGGTAAGATAAGGTGCGAATGCCCGACAATGTATGATCAAAAGAGGGAGCAGAGGTTTTCGGCTGCAAGAAGGTCTGAATGTCCACCCAAAATTCCTGAAAAATGGGTAAAAAAAGGGTGCGAATGCCAAACCATGCATCATCAAAAGCAGGAGTGGATGTGTTCGGCTACAAGAAGATTTGAATGTCCATCAATAATTGCTTTAAAACATGAAAGAAAATTTTCGAATATCAAACCGCACATGATCATAAGCGGGAGAGGAGTTGTTCAGCTGCAAGAAGGTGTGAATGTCCACCCATAATTACTGAAAAATGGGTAAGAAAAGGTGAAAATGCCCAACCATACATACTCAAAAGCAGGAGTGGATGTGTTCGGCTACAAGAAGGTTTGAATGTCCGACCATAGTTTGTAAAAAGCGGGTAAGAAAAGGTTCGAATGCCCGAACATAGACCATCAAAAGAGGGAGCGGAGGTGTTCCGCTGTAAGAAGGTGTAAATGTCCGACCATAGTTGGTAAAAAGCGGGTAAGAAAAGGTTAAAATACCCGACTGTACACAATCAATGGCGGGAGCGGAGTTGTTTGGCTACAAGAAGGTGTGAAAGTCCGACCACGGTTTGTAAAAAGCGGGTAAGAAAAGGTTCGAATGCCCGAATATATACCATCAAAAGTGGAAGTGGATGTGTTCGGCTGCAAGAAGGTGTGAACGTCCGACCAAAGTTTGTAAAAAGCAGTTAAGAAAAGGTTCGAATATCCAACCAAACATAATCAAAAGCGGGAGCAGACCTGTTCGACTGCAAGTAGGTGAGAATGTCAGATCATAATTTGCAAAAAGCTGATGAGAAAGGGTGAGAATGCCCGGCTATACACCATCAAATGCAGGAGCGGAAGTGTTCGGCTGTGAGTAGGTGTGAATGTCCAACCATAATTGCTGAAAAATGTGTTAGAAGAGACTAGAATGCCGGACAAGACATCATCAAATGCGGGAGCGGAGTTGTTCGGCTGTGAGTAGGTGTGAATCTCCGAGCATAGTTTGTAAAAAGGGGGTAAGAATAGGTTCGAATGCCCGAACATACACTATCAAAACAGGGAGCTGAGGTGGCTCAGCTGCAAGGTGTGAATGTTTGACTATAGTTTGTAAATAAGGTGCGAATGCCCAACAATGTATAATCAAAAGAGGGAGCGGAGGTTTTCGGCTACAAGAAGGTTTGAATGTCCGACCATAGTTTGTAAAAAGCGGGTAAGAAAAGGTTCAAGCGCCTGACTATACACCATCAAAAGCGGGAGCAGAGGTGTTCCGCTGTAAGACGGTGTGAATGTCCGACCATATTTGGTAAAAAGCGGGTAAGAAAAGGTTAAAATACCCGACTATACACCATCATAAGCGGGAGAGGAGGTGTTCAGCTGCAAGAAGGTGTGAATGTCCACCCATAATTACTGAAAAATGGGTAAGAAAAGGTGCGAATGCCCAAACATACATCATCAAAAGCAGGAGTGGATGTGTTGGGCTACAAGAAGGTTTGAAAGTCCGACCATGGTTTGTAAAAAACGGGTAAGAAAAGGTGCGAATGCCCGACAATGTATGATCAAAAGAGGGAGCGGAGGTTTTTGGCTACAAGAAGGTTTGAATGTCCGACCATAGTTTGTAAAAAGCGGGTAAGAAAAGGTTAAAATGCCCGACTGTACACAATCAATAGCGGGAGCGGAGTTGTTCGGCTACAAGAAGGTGTGAAAGTCCAACCATGGTTTGTAAAAAGCTGCTAAGAAAAGGTTCTAATGCCCGAATATATACCATCAAAAGCGGAAGCGGAGGTGTTCGGCTACAAGAAGGTGTGAACGTCCGACCAAAGTTTGTAAAAAGCAGTTAAGAAAAGGTTCGAATATCCAACAAAACATAATCAAAAGCGGGAGAAGAGCTGTTCGACTGCAAGTAGGTGTGAATGTCCAGCCATAATTACTCACAAACGGGTAAGAAAAGGTAGTATTGCCAGACCATACATGATCAAAACAGGGAGCGGAGGTGGTTCAGCTGCAAGGTGTGAATGTCTGACTATAGTTTGTAAAAAGCGGGTAAGATAAGGTGCGAATGCCCGACAATGTATGATCAAAAGAGGGAGCAGAGGTTTTCGGCTTCAAGAAGGTCTGAATGTCCACCCAAAATTCCTGAAAAATGGGTAAAAAAAGGGTGCGAATGCCAAACCATGCATCATCAAAAGCAGGAGTGGATGTGTTCGGCTACAAGAAGATTTGAATGTCCATCAATAATTGCTTTAAAACATGAAAGAAAATTTTCGAATATCAAACCGCACATGATCATAAGCGGGAGAGGAGTTGTTCAGCTGCAAGAAGGTGTGAATGTCCACCCATAATTACTGAAAAATGGGTAAGAAAAGGTGAAAATGCCCAACCATACATCATCAAAAGCAGGAGTGGATGTGTTCGGCTACAAGAAGGTTTGAATGTCCGACCATAGTTTGTAAAAAGCGGGTAAGAAAAGGTTCGAATGCCCGAACATAGACCATCAAAAGAGGGAGCGGAGGTGTTCCGCTGTAAGAAGGTGTAAATGTCCGACCATAGTTGGTAAAAAGCGGGTAAGAAAAGGTTAAAATACCCGACTGTACACAATCAATGGCGGGAGCGGAGTTGTTTGGCTACAAGAAGGTGTGAAAGTCCGACCACGGTTTGTAAAAAGCGGGTAAGAAAAGGTTCGAATGCCCGAATATATACCATCAAAAGTGGAAGTGGATGTGTTCGGCTGCAAGAAGGTGTGAACGTCCGACCAAAGTTTGTAAAAAGCAGTTAAGAAAAGGTTCGAATATCCAACCAAACATAATCAAAAGCGGGAGCAGACCTGTTCGACTGCAAGTAGGTGAGAATGTCAAATCATAATTTGCAAAAAGCTGATGAGAAAGGGTGAGAATGCCCGGCTATACACCATCAAATGCGGGAGCGGAAGTGTTCGGCTGTGAGTAGGTGTGAATGTCCAACCATAATTGCTGAAAAATGTGTTAGAAGAGACTAGAATGCCGGACAAGACATCATCAAATGCGGGAGCGGAGTTGTTCGGCTGTGAGTAGGTGTGAATCTCCGAGCATAGTTTGTAAAAAGGGGGTAAGAATAGGTTCGAATGCCCGAACATACACTATCAAAACAGGGAGCTGAGGTGGCTCAGCTGCAAGGTGTGAATGTTTGACTATAGTTTGTAAATAAGGTGCGAATGCCCAACAATGTATAATCAAAAGAGGGAGCGGAGGTTTTCGGCTACAAGAAGGTTTGAATGTCCGACCATAGTTTGTAAAAAGCGGGTAAGAAAAGGTTCAAGCGCCTGACTATACACCATCAAAAGCGGGAGCAGAGGTGTTCCGCTGTAAGACGGTGTGAATGTCCGACCATATTTGGTAAAAAGCGGGTAAGAAAAGGTTAAAATACCCGACTGTACACAATCAATAGCGGGAGAGGAGGTGTTCAGCTGCAAGAAGGTGTGAATGTCCACCCATAATTACTGAAAAATGGGTAAGAAAAGGTGCGAATGCCCAACCATACATTATCAAAAGCAGGTGTGAATGTCAGATCATAATTTGCAAAAAGCTGATGAGAAAGGTTGAGAATGCCCGACTATACACCATCAAATGCGGGAGCGGAGTTGTTCGGCTGTGAGTAAGTGTGAATCTCCGACCATAATTGCTGAAAAATGTGTTAGAAAAGGTAAGAATACCGGTCCATACATCATCAAAAGCGGGAGAGGTGGTGTTTGGCTGCAAGTAGGTGTGAATGTCCAGCCATAATTACTAACAAACGGGTAAGAAAAGGAAGTATTGCCATACCATATATGATCAAAACAGGGAGCGGAGGTGGTTCAGCTGCAAGAAGGTGTGAATGTCCGACTAAAGTTCAAATATATTAACAAAAGCGGGAGAAGAGGTCTTCGGATGAGAGTGGTTGAGAATTTCCAACCATAATCTATAAAATGCGGTGAAAAAAAGGTGTGATAGAACACTAAAAGGTGGAGCGGAAGTGTTCGGCTGCAAGAAGGTGTGAATGTCCTACTATATTTGGTGAAAAGCAGGTGAAGCAAGGTCTGAATGCCCAACCTTACATCATCAAAAGCGAGATCAGAGGTGTTTGGCTGCATGAAGGCCATAGTTTGCCAAAAGCGGGTAAGCTGCGAATGACCGACTAAATATCAACAAAAGGTCTTCGGATGCAAGTGGGTGTGAATATCCCACCATACAAGTATGGTGGAGAGGAAGCTGTGAACAGCCGACCATAGTTGGCAAAAAGCGGGTGAGAAAAGGTGCGAATGTCCAACCATACATGATCAAAATAGGGAGCGGAGGTGTTTGGCTGTGACAAGGTGTGAATGTCCACCCAAAATTAATGAAAAGTGGGCAACAAGTAGGTTTGAATGCCCAACCATACATCATCAAAAGCAGGAGTGGATGTGTTCGGCTACAAGAAGGTTTGAATGTCCGACCATAGTTTGTAAAAAGCGGGTAAGAAAAGGTTCGAATGCCCAAACATACACCATCAAAAGAGGGAGCGGAGGTGTTCCGCTGTAAGAAGGTGTGAATGTCCGACCATAGTTGGTAAAAAACGGGTAAGAAAAGGTTAAAATACCCGACTGTACACAATCAATAGCGGGAGCGGATGTGTTTGGCTACAAGAATGTGTGAAAGTTCGACCATGGTTTGTAAAAAGCTGCTAAGAAAAGGTTCGAATGCCCGAATATATACCATCAAAAGCGGAAGCGGAGGTGTTCGGCTGCAAGAAGGTGTGAACGTCCGACCAAAGTTTGCAAAAAGCAGTTAAGAAAAGGTTCGAATGCCCGAATATATACCATCAAAAGCGGGAGCAGAGCTGTTCGACTGCAAGTAGGTGTGAATGTCCAGCCATAATTACTCACAAACGGGTAAGGAAAGGTAGTATTGCCAGACCATACATGATCAAAACAGGGAGCTGAGGTGGTTCAGCTGCAAGGTGTGAATGTCTGACTATAGTTTGTAAAAAGCGGGTAAGACAAGGTGCGAATGCCCGAGAATGTATGATCAAAAGAGGGAGTGGAGGTTTTCGGCTGCAAGGTCTGAATGTCCAACCATAATTTCTAAAAACCGGGTAAGAAAAGGCTCGAAAGCCCGACTATACACAATCAAAAGCGGGAGCGGGAGGTTTTCAGCTGCAAATCCTTCACTCAAACCAAGTGAAAACTGCTTTGTCCTTCATATTTATCAATGTCTAGATCGACTTCAACAAAGAACAACATTGTACTTTGCAGTAAAGAAAGAGCAAATCAAAAGTTTTAGGAATCCGAGAATAAGCTTATTTTCATGAGTTCTGCACGATTATTGATTTTACTATAAATGAATGCCTTCACTCAAACTATGTTAAAACTGCTTTGTCCTTCATATTTATCAATGTCTAGATTGACTTCAACAAAGAACAACACTGGATTTTGCAGTAGAAGAAAGAGCAACACTGAAGGATCAGTAATCCGAGAATAAGCTTATTTTCATACGTTCTGCATGATTTTGGATTTTATGTATAAAATGAATTCCTTCACTCAAACCAAGTTAAAACTGCTTTGTCCTTCATATTTATCAATGTCTAGATCGACTTCAAAAAAGAACAACATTGTATTTTGCAGTAGAAGAAAAAGCAACACTGAAGGATCAGGAATCCGAGAATAAGCTTATTTTCATACGTTCTGCATGATTTGGGATTTTATGTATAAAATTAATTCCTTCACTCAAACCAAGTGAAAACTGCTTTGTCCTTCATATTTATCAATGTCTAGATTTACTTCAACAAAGAACAACATTGTATTTTGCAGTAGAAGAAATAGCAACACTGGAGGATCAGGAATCCGAGAATAAGCTTACTTTCATGAGTCCTGCACGATTTCGGATTTTCCTATAAAATGAATTGCTTTGCTCAAACCAAGTTAAAATTGCTTTGTCCTTCATAGTTATCCATGTCTAAAATGTATCAAGCATAAATTTCCTCATATTACCCTGAATGAGAAAGAAGCATCCCTTTGGTTGAGCAATACGTTCCTTTTGCGGAGTTATGCATGATTTCGGATTTTGCTAAAAAATTCATTCCTTCACACCTTTTTTTTTCACCGCATTTTATAGATTATGGTTGGAAATTCTCAACCACTCTAATCCGAAGACCTCTCCTCCCGCTTTTGTTAATATATTTGAACTTTAGTTGGACATTCACCCCTTTTTGCAGCTAAACCACCTCCGCTCCCTGTTTTGATCATGTATGGTCTGGCAATACTACATTTTCTTACCCGTTTGTGAGTAATTATGGCTGGATATTCACACCTACTTGCAGCTGAACACAATCTCTCTCGCTTTTAATTATGTTTGGATATTCGAACCTTTTCTTTACTGCTTTTTGCCAACTTTGGTCGGACGTTCAAACCTTCTTGCAGCCGAACAACTCCGCTCCCGCTATTGATTGTGTACAGTCGGGTATTTTAACCTTTTCTTACCCGCTTTTTACCAACTATGGTCGGACATTAAAACCGTCTTACAGCGGAACATCTCCGCTCCCTCTTTTGATGGTGTATAGTAAGGCATTTGAACCTTTTCTTACCCGCTTTTTACAAACTATGGTCGGACATTCAAACCTTCTTGTAGCCGAAAACCTCTGCTCCCTCTTTTGATTATACATTGTCGGGCATTCGCACCTTATCTTACCCGCTTTTTACAAACTATAGTCAGACATTCACACCTTGGTGCTGAACCACCTCAGCTCCCTGTTTTGATCATGTATGGTCTGGCAATAATACCTTTTCTTACCCGTTTGTGAGTAATTATGGCTGGACATTTACACCTACTTGCAGTCGAACAGCTCTGCTCCCGCTTTTGATTATGTTTGGTTGGATATTCGAACCTTTTCTTAACTGCTTTTTACAAACTTTGGTCGGATGTTCACACCTTCATGCAGCCGAACACCTCCGCTTCCGCTTTTGATGGTATATATTCGGGCATTCGAACCTTTTCTTACCAGCTTTTTACAAACCATGGTTGGACTTTCACACCTTCTTGTAGCCGAACAACTCCGCTCCCCCTATTGATTGTGTACAGTCGGGTATTTTAACCTTTTCTTACCCGCTTTTTAGCAACTATGGTCGGACATTCAAACCTTCTTGTAGCCAAAAACCTCCGCTCCCTCTTTTGATCATATATTGTCGGGCATTCGCACCTTATCTTACCCGCTTTTTACAAACTATAGTCAGACATTCACACCTTGGTGCTGAACCACCTCAGCTCCCTGTTTTGATCATGTATGGTCTGGCAATACTACCTTTTCTTACCTGTTTGTTAGTAATTATGGCTGGACATTCACACCTACTTGCAGCCGAACACCACCTCTCCCGCTTTTGATGATGTATGGACCGGCATTCTTACCTTTTCTAACACATTTTTCAGCAATTATGGTCGGAGATTCACACTTACTCACAGCCGAACAACTCCGCTCCCGCATTTGATGGTGTATAGTCGGGCATTCGAACCTTTTCTTACCCGCTTTTTACAAACTATGGTCGGACATTCAAACCTTCTTGTAGCCGAACACATCCACTCCTGCTTTTGATGATGTATGGTTGGGCATTTTCACCTTTTCTTACCCATTTTTCAGTAATTATGGTTGGACATTCACACCTTCTTGCAGCTGAACAACTCCTCTCCCGCTTATGATCATGTGCGGTTTGATATTCGAAAATTTTCTTTCATGTTTTAAAGCAATTATTGATGGACATTCAAATCTTCTTGTAGCCGAACACATCCACTCCTGCTTTTGATGATGTATGGTTTGGCATTCGCACCCTTTTTTTACCCATTTTTCAGGAATTTTGGGTGGACATTCAGACCTTCTTGCAGCCGAAAACCTCCGCTCCCTCTTTTGATCATACATTGTCGGGCATTCGCACCTTATCTTACCCGCTTTTTACAAACTATAGTCAGACATTCACACCTTGCAGCTGAACCACCTCCGCTCCCTGTTTTGATCATGTATGGTCTGGCAATACTACCTTTTCTTACCCGTTTGTGAGTAATTAATCCCAAAATATTGAGCATAAAATAAGTCTTTATGCTTATGATGTATTACTTTTCCTTCAGAACTCACAGACGTCTCTCAGTCACACGATCACACTCATAAATAAATTCTCAGCACTTTCTGACTACTCTATCAACTGGTCTAAGACCACAGTTCTGCCCATTAACTGTAGGGTCCATAATATACCTGCGATCACTTTACAGTCAGGAAATATTAGATATTTAGGCATAAACATTTCCTCCAGGCTCTCAGAGCTAACAAAGCTAAATTATGTGCAATTATTAAAGACAGTAGAGGACGATCTCTCGTTGGAAGTCCTTACCTATATCACTTATGGGGAGAGTTACATCCATTAAAATGATGATTCTACCAAAAGTTAACTATTTGTTCTCAATGATCCCCATAAAACCATCTGCTACTTGGTTTAAGTCACTAGATTCATGCATCTCCAAATTTCTGTGGAAAAACAAACCACCACGTATTAGTTTAATAACCCTACAGAAGACCAAGGACAGTGGTGGATTAGATTTACCTCATTTTCAGCACTATTCCTTAGACAATAGGTTACAATATATATCAAAATGGTTTAAACCTTGTTGTTGTCACAGTTCCCAGAGACGTTGTAATCGTTGAGGATTCTATATTCACCCCCTCATTAGAGGCACGTAATGCAGATTGATGACACTGAATCTTCTTCTCTGTTCATTGCTGGCATCATTCCCAGCATCGTAAGTGTTCGTGGCATTGTTAGCCTCTTCTTCTGGATCTTGATATCGAGAATCCTTTTGTATTTCTGGTTTGTCAGTCCTCTGTCTTCGTTCACCGGAGTCTTTGTCTTTTTGTCCTTGAGTTTGGTGATTTTTTCTTCTTTTGATGCCTTGACACAATGTGACAGGTGATACCACGTGGGAGATCCTGTAACTTGGACTGCTGTCCCTGTGCTGCGAAATGGCTGTGCTGCTCAAATGGTCTCTCCTTCATCATGGTTACATGCTGCCATTCCGACATCTCGCCATTCCGACATGGGTCTCCAATTGTCGGAATGGCGACACTTAATTTTTTATCAAACGTCCCACCATTCCGACACTTTTTTCCTCCTATGGTCGGAATGGCGGTATGTTTTTTGTTTTTTTTTAACATTCCGACAGTTCCTTTTAATAGCCTATTTTTTACCCAAAACATTTTGCACTAATGATATGCCGGCGCAAATACGCCCTAAAGTTTGGCGCACAAGCTTTGCACATGCAGAGGCCACAGCCTCGCAAACAAACTTTAATAATCTATGATCAAAATCCCCTGAATTTCAAATATAAAAATACAGATATTAATGTAACTCTGGCGAGACTCAAACTGATTAAGCAGAAATACAGTGTCAGTGAGCTGTCACAGCAGCCAGCTGGAGTGGAGCTCTCCACAGAGCCCATGCGTCTTTTGCACGCTGTCATCATATGCAAAAGTAATAATTGCAATTACAGATATCACGGCTACTGCACAGGACACAGTTGCGAGCACTCTGCCTTGCCTTGCCAATAGGAGAAGAGAGAAATGACAGCATAGAACGTATAAAACACAACAAAATTCAGTAAAAACGTTTATTCATGTTATTCACGTGATTTATGAGTACTCACTCCAATTTTGGGAAGCGCGGATGGGCTTTGCGCATTTGGCACAAACACACAGCCGCAACGGTTGTAGCTTTATACAGCCTGTTGATATCTTAAGGACCTAACTGGTCACACCTGGGAGTAAATGTCATGTAGAGATTGTTTTTACATGACATTACAGCTGAACATATAGCTTTCATCCACAAACCAACGTGGGAGAGCCCGAAGACGCATGTGCCAGACGCACATAGGCATGCGTAAAACCAATTTTGACCACTTCATACTGTTTATTTGCTTTCTTTTAGTTAACTTTCGTTTCTTTTGGATTCTTGTGCGTGTTATGGAGCCGTTTTGGTCCATGTTTGTAAGCCTTTTTTTCCTGGATTAAATTTTCGGAAGTTGAAACAAGTGGCATTGGAGTGTGTGATTGAAAACCACCGCGGACTGCTTCTCCTCCTCCAGTTGCCGAGACTTTGTGTTTTTAATAACGCTTGTCTATAAACATGTGTTAAACATATAAATTGCATGAACAGAAAGAAGGGACTCACCTGTTGAGTAACACACATTTCCTTATACGGAAAGCCTTGTCGGAATGGTGGGACATTTGAACGTCAGAATAGCGGGATGTCGCAATGGTGGGATGTCGGAATGGTGGGACGTTTGCATGTCGGAATGGTGGTATGTCGGAATGGTGGGATGTCGGAATAGCGGGATGTCGGAATGGCGGGATTTCGGAATGGGTGTTGCCACCCCCTTCATCATATACACAGTTATTTATACATCCCCTTCCACCATGAAGCGTTGTCCCTTTTTGTTTCTCTCTTTGTTCTTAAAATGCTGTTATGCATGTCTAAACCAATCCATTAAATTAGATCATTTTGGCAGTAAAGCGATCTACAATGTGCTTGGTCGCAAAGCTGCTCATCTGTGGTAAACAGCTCTTCAGAAAGGCATTCTTCAATTGATTTCACTAATTCTATGTAATAATTTTGTGATTTCCTACAAAACTACACTTCTTCTCCCATCTGTCTGAGTATTTAATATTGTCTGGGTCCCGTTAAAACATGTATTTTTCCCATCTAATTCCTTGTTTGCTTTAAAACAAGTATTCCCCATTTTCTATCCCTTCAGTAGCCAACCAGTTTGTATGGAGTACACTGGAGCAACTTGACTGATCAGTAAAACACTGCTTTTGTTGTCACCGCAAGGCTTCCCCCGTCGGTTGTTTCACTGAGACACTACTGAGTAACTATAACTCAACACAGTTTATACACATAACATTCCTATACATACTAACAAACAAACAAACAATTATTTATCGCAATTTTCTCATCTCTGTTTGAACGTACACCCAGGTAAATATTCCTGTAGTCTTCTCATACCGACTATGGACCCATTCATTGTTTAACTTCACTGTTTTGCAAATCCTAATTGAATATTACACATTGACATTGAACTTTACTTGATAAGCAGGTCTTCATTGCATTCAGCAGCCTATATGTGAGCATCTATGTGTAAGCTGTTCTTCTTTGCATTTATCAGCAGCAAGCAATTCTTCATTGCACATGCATATGAAAATAGTAAAACAATTCCAATGCGTTAGCGAAACCTTCTATATCAGGAGTGTCCATCATGATGCTGGGAATAGAACCTCTTTCCTAGAATAGGTCAACCTTCATTACTCAACTGATCATAACTCTGCAATGAGCACATTTCAAAGTATCATTCCTCTACATGTATTCAAAAATCTATGTGTAAATGTTTAATATTTCTTATATTTGTTGATGTCATTCTGTGTGCATGTGGCCTAAACCCAATCTCTGTGTGGCAATTTTAATTTAAACAAGTTGAACTCTGCCTCTGATCATTTAAAAAAGGTGTGTACCAATATCAACCTTTCTCAGGTAATTACTGATCCTACAAAACCAAAGAGATCCTTCAAGGTTGTCCCTGATTGGCTCAATCTTAACATATCAAAGGTAGAAAATCCGCAGTATCTGAACTTGGTGTTAGTTATCACTGCTCAATAGCCTGTATCAGAATTGCAAAAATGAAAACATTAGGTCCACGCTTGGTATCCAGATCCTGAAACATCTCCATGAGCAGGCTTTTTTTTAACTGATCTGTTGAATAGTTATATGACACTGTTAAAATCCCAGATGAAGATCTAGCACTTGACCATTTTTGTAAATCTTCTAATTCCATAGTTGATAAACACGCCCCTTTTAAAAAGTATAGAACTTAGAACAGGTCTATCCCTGGCTTTCGGCAGAACTGTCTTCTTTACTTTTTTTTCCCCTTGTCCTGTTCAGCATTATGTCAGAAGAATTGTAGTCTGAATACCTTTGATGCCAAACAGATTGGTTTTGCCAAGGGAAGTTTTATAAATGTAAAGCTCCCCTTGATGCCCATTTATTTATTTCTGTTTACAATATATGACATGAACTGAACTGAACCGGACCGGGGGACAAGGAAAGAAGAAGAGGAAAGAAGAGGAAACAGAACAAAAATAGAAACAAAAACCAGACAACCAGCTGCTACAACTGTAAAAAACAAAACAGACAACAATCCATGGCCTATGAGGGGAATCCAGCCTTAGCGCCACCAGGAGCACCTGAAAGCAGACAAGCAGAGAAAAAACAAACAGACAAACAAACAAAAACAAGCACAAGAAGCGGCAATCGCATACAACACAGCTGTGGATATAGATGACCTGAGACGACATGATAATACATCAACTGCTTAGTGACCATGCTACTGGACTAATGAATGTGTGTGTGTGTGTGTGAGAACATGCAACACCCATGGCACAGGACCTACATGATAACCGTGCTTAGTTATGAGTGTATAAGCGTACAGGGCCACAATCCACAGCCCCCCCCCCAAGCAATCAGAAGCAGGCAGAGAGGGCCACAAGACCCAGGCCACCAGCAGCCCCCACAGAGCACAGAACCCAGGCAGCCCACTGCAGGGGCAACCACGCATCCACCCAGAAGACTGCAGAGGAAGCCCCCGGAAAGAGCCCCCATAAGCATAGGGCAGAGGCACTCCGGGAACCAGGGGTAACAGCCCACCGACCCCGCCAGGCCCCAGCCGCCCAGACATGGGCCGTGCACTGGACCTGGGCCCCAGGAGCCCGAGCGCCCCCAAACCCCCCGGCAGAGGCCCCACCCAATACCCAGGAGGGCCAAGCGCCCCAGACAGCCACAAAGTGGGTCAGCGCCTGCCCCAGCGCCCCTGGCCAAGTGCCCTGGGAGTCAAGACGTGCCCACAGGTGGGTGAAGTCGTGAGCAGTGGGGAGAGGCAACGCTGATGCCCCATCGGGAGAAACACAGGCAGGCCAGGCGACAGCAAGTCCCAGATCCAGGCCCAATCATTACCACACACACTTTCACGTCCCATACATCCACACATCCACACATCCTACCTCCCTCGACTCTGCTGGGGTGTAGTGCAGCGGGCACACCAGGAGGCCAGCAACCCCCCAGCCACCACAGACCCCGAACCAGCAGAACAATTAATTAATCCTCCTGGCCCCTCCTGCCCCGAGCAGACGCCAGGAAGCAGGGGTGTGCGAAGAAGACCCCTCCCCTCACCCTTCTGGCTCTACAATATTTTCTAATAGTGAGCAATTAAAATTGAGGGGCAGCCAAACTTGTAGAACTGGGAGCGTGGCACTCTGGGCAGCCTACATACCCAAAGAGCCCCGCCCACCAGATGCCACTCAGTGTAACCACCCCCCAAGACCTAATGTGTGTGTGTGAGTGTGTTTGATAAGTAGTAATGTCTAAGGTGTAATTAAAACAGGGGCAGGGAACTGCAGAGTGCAACCAAAGGGGACCACCTACGTGGCCCCATCCACTACACCCCACCGAACACACACGCCCCCAAAACCCTTCATGTGTGAGTGTGTGCTGTGTACAGGAGCCAGAAGGGAGAGGGGTATGGGGATATATACCGGGGGAGCTACTCTCCCCCAGAGAGGGCAGCCAGGGACTGGGAGCCAACAATGGGCAGGAGGGCCTGATGTCCACCAGGCTCGGGGCCTGCAGCAACCATATTCCGGGAGCTACTGTACCCCCAGAAGGTACCCATCCCGCCCCACCCCACTCAACCCAACCCCACCCAGGAGGACCTCTACAAAAAACAAACAAACAACATCAAAAAACAAACAAACAAACCACCCGGTCACACCAGTCGCAGCAGCCCGGGCCTGAGACCCACCATCACCCAGCAACCCACCACCACCACTATGTGATAAAACTAATCAGAGGGGACCAGAGAGAATGAAATTCAGCCAATTGATGTTTTGAGGAGGCAGACATTGTTTCCATGCTAATATAATCTAAAAGAAAATTTCTAAACTGGTTAATACACAGATTGTTCTTCGCTTTCCAGTTCATGAGAATAGTTTTCTTTGCGATACATAACACTGTGACAACCATGTGTGCTGAGTTAATTTCCATGTTGATGTTGTCTAAGTCACCCAGTATGCACAGTGTGGGGCATGCAGGGATGCTACACTTTAGCCATGTTGATAGGTCCTCACAGACTTCAAGCCAGAACTTCTGGACAGGCGCAGAAAACCACAAAGCGTGTGCATAATCATCAGGTGTGTTATCTGTGCAATGTGAGCATATGTTTGAGTGTGTTAGACCCATCCTGAACATCCTTTGTCCTGTATAGTGTGTTCTATGAAGGATTTTGTATTGTATGAGCTGTAAATTAGGATTTCGAGTCTTTATGAAGGTGTTCAAACATATTTGTGGTTAGAAGCTATGACCAGAACTGATGGATAAATCTGCCTCCCATTTTGAGGATGGAAGAGACATTGTGTCATCTATCTTAGACAATAATTTATATATTTTTGATAGTAGTTTTGGGGTACAGATGCTTAGAAATTCTGCTACCCTAGACGGGGGTTGTAAGTCTGGTTGGTGGAGGATATATCCATCCATCCATCCATCATCTGCCGCTTATCCGGGGGTCGGGTCGCGGGGGCAGCAGCTTGAGCAGAGAAACCCAGACGTCTCTGTCCCCGGCCACTTCCTCCAGCTCTTCCGGGGGGACCCCGAGGCGTTCCCAGGCCAGCCGAGAGACTTAGTCTCTCCAACGTGTCCTGGGTCTCCCCCGGGGTCTCCTCCCAGTGCGACGTGCCCGGAACACCTCCCCAGGGAGGCGCCCAGGGGGCATCCTAACCAGATGCCCGAGCCACCTCATCTGACTCCTCTCAATGCGGAGGAGCAGCGGTTCTACTCCGAGCCCCTCCCGGATGACTGAGCTTCTCACCCTATCTCTAAGGGAGAGCCCAGACACCCTGCGGAGGAAACCCATTTCGGCCGCTTGTATTCGCGATCTTGTTCTTTCGGTCACTACCCACAACTCGTGACCATAGGTGAGGATTGGAACGTAGATTGACCAGTAAGTAGAGAGCTTCGCCTTCTGGCTCAGCTCCCTCTTCACAACGACGGGTCGGTGCAGAGCCTGCAACACTGCAGGCGCCGCACCGATCCGCCCGTCAATCTCCCGCTCCATTCATCCGTCACTCGTGAACAAGACCCCGAGATACTTGAACTCCTCCTCTTGGGGAAGGATCTCATTCCCGACCCGGAGAGAGCATTCCACCCTTTTCCGGCTGAGAACCATAGTCTCGGATTTGGAGGTGCTGATTCTCATCCCAGCCGCTTCACACTCGGCTGCGAATCACTCCAGTGAGAGCTGAAGGTCACGGCCTGACGACGCTAACAGAACCACATCATCTGCAAAAAGCAGAGACCCGATTCTGAGGTCGCCAAATGGGACACCCTCAACGCCCTGGCTCCGCCTAGAAATTCTGTCCATAAAAGTTAGGAACAGAATCGGTGACAAAGGGCAGCCCTGACGGAGTCCAACTCTCACCGGAAACGTATCCGACTTACTGCGGACCAAACTCTGGCACCGGTCATACAGAGACCGAACGGCCCCTATCAAGGGGTCCGGCACTCCATATTCCCGGAGCACCCCCCACAGGACTCCACGAGGGACACGGTCGAACGCTTTCTCCAAGTCCACAAAACACATGTAGACTGGTTGGGCGAACTCCCATGCACCCTCCAGGATCCTGCCGAGGGTATAGAGCTGGTCCACTGTTCCACGGCCAGGACGAAAGCCACACTGCATCTCCTGAATCCGAGGCTCGATTATCCGACGGATCCTCCTCTCCAATACCCCCGAATAGACCTTACCAGGGAGGCTGAGGAGTGTGATACCCCTATAGTTGGAACACACCCTCCGGTCCCCCTTTTTAAAGAGGGGGACCACCACCCCAATCTGCCAGTCCAGAGGCACTGTCCCCGATGTCCACGCGATACTGCAGAGGCGTGTCAGCCAAGACAGCCCTACAACATCCAGAGCCTTGAGAAACTCAGGACGGACCTCATCCACCCCCGGGGCCTTGCCACCGAGGAGCTTTTTAACCACCTCGGCAACCTCAGCCCCAGAAATGGGAGGCCCCGTCTCCGAGCTCTCCGACTCTGCCTCTTCCGAGCACGTGTTGGTAGGATTGAGGAGTTCCTCGAAGTACTCCCCCCACCGAAACTCAGAACATCCCTAGTTGAGGTCAGCAAAGCCCCGTCCCCACTGTAAACAGTGTTGACTGTGAGCCACTCCCCCCCCCCTGAGACGCCGGATGGTGGACCAGAATCTTTTCGAGGCCGTCCGGAAATCGTTCTCCATGGTCTCACCGAACTCCTCCCAGGCCCGAGTTTTTGCCTCAGCAACCACCGAAGCCGTGGCCCGTCTGGCCCGTCGGTACCTATCAGCTTCTTCCAGGGTCCCACTGGCCAAAAAGGCCCGATAGGACTCCTTCTTCAGCTTGACGGCTTCCCTCACCACTGGTGTCCACCAGCAGGTTCGAGGGTTGCCGCCACGACAGGCACCGACCACCTTACGGCCACAACTCCGACCAGCTGCCTCGGCAATGGAGTCACGGAACATGGCCCATTCGGACTCAATGTCCCCCACCTCAAATATGGTTGAAGCTCTGCCGGAGGTGGAAGTTAAAGCTCCTTCTGACGGGGGATTCTGACAAACGCGCCCAGCAGACCCTCACAATACGTTTGGGCCTGCCAGGTCTGATCGGCATCCTCCCCCACCAGCGGAGCCAACTCACCACCAGGTGGTGATCAGTTGACAGCTCCGCCCCTCTCTTCACCCGAGTGTCCAGGACATACGGCCGCAAGTCCGATGATACAACCACAAAGTCGATCATCGAACTGCGGCCAAGGGTGTCCTGGTGCCAAGTGCACATATGGACACCCTTATGCCTGAACATGGTGTTCGTTATGGACAGTCTATGACTGGCACAGAAGTCCAACAACATAACACCACTCTGATTCAGATCGGGGGGGCCGTTCCTCCCAATCACACCCCTCCAGGTCTCACTGTCATTGCCCACGTGAGCATTGAAGTCCCCCAGCAGAATGAGGGAGTCTCCGGTAGGAGCATTCTCCAGTGCCTCCCCCAGAGACTCCAAAAAGGGTACTGGGGTAAACCCCAATGTACTGGCACACAGCCGGGGGGCAATAAGTATGCCCACACCTGCTCTGCGCCTCTCACCACGGGCAACTCCAGAGTGGAAGAGAGTCCAACCCCTCTCAAGAGTACTGGTTCCAGATCCCAAGCCGTGCGTCGAGGTGAGTCCGACTATATCTAACGGTCTGATGAAGTTTCAACAATAAACAACAAACTTTGTATTATGAGAAAGAACCAGACTCATTCTTCAGGAATCCGAAAATAAGCTCTATTTTACGAGTTATGCACGAATTCGGATTCTCCTATAAAACGAATTCCTTAACTCAAACCAAGTTAAGACTGCTTTGTCCTTCATATTTATTCATGTCTAATCAAGTTTCAATGATAAACAACGTTGTACTTTGTAGAATGAGAAAGAACTTCTTCAGCAATAAGCATCTCTCGACAAATGACGAAATACAGATTTTGCTATAAAATTAATTGCTATCAGCCTGACTTAAAACTGTTTGTCTTCCTTATTTATCCACTTCAAATCAAGTTTCAACAATTAAAAAAATTTTGTAGTTTGAGAAAGAACAGCTTAATCTTGAGCAATCAGTATAAAAAGAGGGTAAGCAAAGGTGCGAATGTCAAACCATACATGATCAAAACAGGGAGCGGAGGTGTTTGGCTGAGACAAGGTGTGAATGTCCACCCATAATTAATGAAAAGCGGGCAACAAGTAGGTTCGAATGCCCAACCATACATCATCAAAAGCAGGAGTTGATATGTTCGGCTACAAGAAGGTTTGAACGTCTGACCATAGTTTGTAAAAAGCGGGTAAGAAAAGGTTCGAATGCCCGAACATACACCATCAAAGGAGGGAGCGGAGGTGTTCCGCTGTAAGAAGGTGTGAATGTCCGACCATAGTTGGTAAAAAACGGGTAAGAAAAGGTTAAAATACCCGACTGTACACAATCAGTAGCGGGTGCGGAGTTGTTCGGCTACTAAAAGGTGTGAAAGTCCGACCATGGTTTGTAAAAAGCGGGTAAGAAAAGGTGCGAATGCCCG
Source organism: Leuresthes tenuis (assembly GCF_036924035.1). Lineage (NCBI taxonomy): Eukaryota > Metazoa > Chordata > Actinopteri > Atheriniformes > Atherinopsidae > Leuresthes > Leuresthes tenuis. Next base: position 29,216,604 of record NW_027325362.1, read on the forward strand.
AAAATGTATGATCAAAAGAGGGAGCGGAGGTGTTCGGCTGCAAGAAGGTGTGAATGTACACCCATAATTACTGAAAAATGGGTAAGAAAAGGTGCGAATGCACAACTATACATAATCAAAAGCAGGAGTGGATGTGTTCGGCTACAAGAAGGTTTGAATGTCCGACCATAGTTTGTAAAAAGCGGGTAAGAAAAGGTTTGACTGCCCGAACATACACCATCAAAAGAGGGAGCGGAGGTGTTCCGCTGTAAGAAGGTGTGAATATCCGACCATAGTTGGTAAAAAGCGGGTAAGAAAAGGTTAAAATACCCGACTGTACACAATCAATAGCGGGAGCGGAGTTGTTCGGCTACTAAAAGATGTGAAAGTCCGACTATGGTTTGTAAAAAGCGGGTAAGAAAAGGTGCTAATGCCCGACAATGTATGATCAAAAGAGGGAGCGGAGGTGTTCGGCTGCAAGAAGGTCTGAATGTCCAACCATAATTTGTAAAAACCGGGAAGGAAAGGCTCGAAAGCCCGACTATACACCATCAAAAGCGGCAGCAGAGTGGTTCAGCTGCAAGAAGGTCTGAATGTCCATCAATAATTTTTTTAAAACATGAAAGAAAATTTTCGAATATCATCCGCACATGATCATAAGAAGGAGAGGAGGCGTTCAGCTGCAAGAAGGTGTGAATGTCCACCCATAATTCCTGAAAAATGGGTAAAAAAAGGTGTGAATGCCCAACCATACATTATCAAAAGCAGGTGTGAATGTCAGATCATAATTTGCAAAAAGCTGATGAGAAAGGGTGAGAATGCCCGACTATACACCATCAAATGCGGGAGCGGAGGCGTTCGGCTCTGAGTAGGTGTGAATGTCCAACCATAATTGCTGAAAAATGTGTTAGAAAAGGAAAGAATGCCGGACCATACATCATCAAAAGCGAGAGAGGTGGTGTTCGGCTGCAAAAAGGTGCAAATGTTCGACTAAAGTTTGTAAAAAGCGGGTAAGACATGGTGCGAATGCCTGACAAGGTATGATCAAAAGCAGGAGCCGAGGTTTTCAGCTGCAAGAAGGTCTAAATGTCCATCAATAATTGCTAGAAAACATGAAAGAAAATTTTCGAAAATAAAACCGCACATGATCATAAGTGGGAGAGGAGGTGTTCAGCTGCAAGAAGGTGTGAATGTCCACCCATTATTCCTGACAAATGGGTAAAAAAAAGGTGCGAATGCCCAACCATACATCATCAAAAGCAGGAGTGGATGTGTTCGGCTACAAGAAGGTGTGAACGTACAACCAAAGTTTGTAAAAAGCAGTTAAGAAAAGGTTTGAATATCCAACCAAACATAATCAAAAGCGGGAGCATAGCTTTTCGACTGCAAGTAGGTGTGAATGTCAGATCATAATTTGCAAAAAGCTGATGAGAAAGGGTGAGAATGTCCGACTGCACACCATCAAATGCGGGAGCGGAGTTGTTCGGCTGTGAGTAAGTGTGAATCTCCGACCGTAATTTCTGAAAAATGTGTTAGAAAAGGTAAGAATGCCGGTCCATACATCATCAAAAGCGAGAGAGGTGGTGTTCGGCTGCAAGTAGGTGTGAATGTCCAGCCATAATTACTCACAAACGGGTAAGAAAAGGTAGTATTGCCAGACCATACATGATCAAAACAGGGAGCGGAGGTGGTTCAGCTGCAAGAAGGTGTGAATGTCCGACTAAAGTTCAAATATATTAACAAAAGCGGGAGGAGAGGTCTTCGGATGAGAGTGGTTGAGAATTTCCAACCATAATCTATAAAATTCGGTGAAAAAAAGGTGTGATAGAACACTAAAAGGTGGAGCGGAAGTGTTCGGCTGCAAGAAGGTGTGAATGTCCGACTATATTTGGTGAAAAGCAGGTGAAGCAAGGTCTGAATGCCCAACCTTACATTATCAAAAGCGAGATCAGAGGTGTTTGGCTGCAAGAAGGCCATAGTTTGCAAAAAGCGGGAAAGCTGCGAATGACCAACTAAATATCAACAAAAGTGGGGGCGGAGGTCTTCGGATGCAACTGGGTGTGAACATCCCACCATACAAGTATGGTGGAGAGGAAGCTGTGAACAGCCGACCATAGTTTGCAAAAAGCGGGTGAGACAAGGTGCGAATGTCCAACCATACATGATCAAAACAGGGAGCGGAGGTGTTTGGCTGTGACAAGGTGTGAATGTCCACCCAAAATTAATGAAAAGCGGGCAAAAAGTAGGTTTGAATTCCCAAGCATACATCATCAAAAGAAGGAGTGGATGTGTTCGGCTACAAGAAGGTTTGAATGTCCGAGCATAGTTTGTAAAAAGCGGGTAAGAAAAGGTTCGAATGCCCAAACATACACCATCAAAAGAGGGAGCGGAGGTGTTCCGCTGTAAGAAGGTGTGAATGTCCGACCATAGTTGGTAAAAAGTGGGTAAGAAAAGGTTAAAATACCCGACTGTACACAATCAATAGGGGGAGCGGAGTTGTTCGGCTACAAGAAGGTGTGAAAGTCCAACCATGGTTTGTAAAAAGCTGGTAAGAAAAGGTTCGAATGCCCGAATATATACCATCAAAAGCGGAAGCGGAGGTGTTCGGCTGCAAGAAGGTGTGAACGTCCGACCAAAGTTTGTAAAAAGCAGTTAAGAAAAGGTTCGAATATCCAACCAAACATAATCAAAAGCGGGAGCAGAGCTGTTCGACTGCAAGTAGGTGTGAATGTCCAGCCATAATTACTCACAAACGGGTAAGAAAAGGTAGTATTGCCAGACCATACATGATCAAAAAAGGGAGCTGAGGTGGTTCAGCACCAAGGTGTGAATGTCTGACTATAGTTTGTAAAAAGCGGGTAAGATAAGGTGTGAATGCCCGACAATGTATAATCAAAAGAGGGAGCAGAGGTTTTCGGGTACAAGAAGGTTTGAATGTCCGACCGTAGTTTGTAAAAAGCGGGTAAGAAAAGGTTCAAATGCCTGACTATACACCATCAAAAGCGGGAGCGGAGATGTTCCGCTGTAAGACGGTGTGAATGTCCAACCATAGTTGGTAAAAAGCGGGTAAGAAAAGGTTAAAATACCCAACTGTACACAATCAATAGCGGGAGTGGAGTTGTTCGGCTACAAGAAGGTGTGAAATTCCAACCATCGTTTGTAAAAAGCTGGTAAGAGAAGGTTCGAATGCCCGAATATATACCATCAAAAGCGGATGCGGAGGTGTTCGGCTGCAAGAAGGTGTGAACGTCCGACCAAAGTTGGCAAAAAGCAGTAAAGAAAAGGTTCGAATATCCAAACATAATTAAAAGCGAGAGAGATTGTGTTCAGCTGCAAGTAGGTGTGAATATCCAGCCATAATTACTCACAAACGGGTAAGAAAATGTAGTATTGCCAGACCATACATGATCAAAACAGGGAGCGGAGGTGGTTTAGCTGCAAAAAGGGGTGAATGTCCAACTAAAGTTCAAATATATTAACAAAAGCGGGAGGAGAGGTCTTCGGATTAGAGTGGTTGAAATTTCCAACCATAATCTATAAAATGCGGTGAAAAAAAAAGGTGTGAAGGAATGAATTTTATAGCAAAATCCGAAATCATGCATAACTCCGCAAAAGGAACGTATTGCTCAACCAAAGGGATGCTTCTTTCTCATTCAGTGTAATATGAGGAACTTTATGCTTGATACATTTTAGACATGGATAACTATGAAGGACAAAGCAATTTTAACTTGGTTTGAGCAAAGCAATTCATTTTATAGGAAAATCCGAAATCGTGCAGGACTCATGAAAGTAAGCTTATTCTCGGATTCCTGATCCTCCAGTGTTGCTCTTTCCTATACAGCAAAATAAAGCCTTGTTCTTTGTTGAAATCGATATAGACATTGATAAATATGAAGGACAAAGCAGTTTCCACTTTGTTTGAGTGAAGGAATTAATTTTATAGCAAAATCCCAAATCAAGCAGAACGTATGAAAAAAAGCTTGTTTTTGGATTCCTGTTCCTTCAAGTGTTGCTCTTTCTACTAATGCAAAATACAATGTTGTTCTTTGTTGAAGTAAATCTAGACATTGATAAATATGAAGGACAAAGCAGTTTCCACTTTGTTTGAGTGAAGGAATTAATTTTATAGCAAAATCCAAAATCAAGCAGAACGTATGAAAAAAAGCTTGTTTTCGGATTCCTGATCCTTCAGTGTTGCTATTTCTTCTACTGAAAAATACAATGTTGTTCTTTGTTGAAGTCAATCTAGACATTGATAAATATGAAGGACAAAGCAGTTTTAACATAGTTTGAGTATAGGAATTCATTTTATACATAAAATCCCAAATCATGCAGAACGTATGAAAATAAGCTTATTCTCGGATTCCTGTTCCTTCAAGAGTTGCTCTTTCTACTACTGCAAAATACAATGTTGTTCTTTGTTGAAGTCGATCTAGACATTGATAAATATGAAGGACAAAGCAGTTTTCACTTGGTTTGAGTGAAGGATTTGCAGCTGAAAACCTCCCGCTCCCGCTTTTGATTGTGTATAGTCGGGCTTTCGAGCCTTTTCTTACCCGGTTTTTAGAAATTATGGTTGGACATTCAGACCTTGCAGCCGAAGACATCCACTCCCTCTTTTGATCATACATTGTCGGGGATTCGCACCTTGTCTTACCCGCTTTTGACAAACTATAGTCAGACATTCACACCTTGCAGCTGAACCACCTCAGCTCCCTGTTTTGATCATGTATGGTCTGGCAATACTACCTTTTCTTACCCGTTTGTGAGTAATTATGGCTGGACATTCACACCTACTTGCAGTCGAACAGCTCTGCTCCCGCTTTTGATGGTATATATTCGGGCATTCGAACCTTTTCTTAGCAGCTTTTTACAAACCATGGTTGAACTTTCACACCTTCTTGTAGCCGAACACCTCCGCTCCCGCTTTTGATGGTGTATATTCAGGCATTTGAACCTTTTCTTACCCGCTTTTTACAAACTATGGTCGGACATTCAAACCTTCTTGTAGCCGAAAACCTCCGCTCCCTCTTTTGATCATACATTGTCGGGCATTCGCACCTTTTCTTACCAGCTTTTTACAAACCATGGTCGGACTGTCACACATTCTTGTAGCCAAACACATCCGCTCCCGCTATTGATTGTGTACAGTCGGGTATTTTAACCTTTTCTTACCCGTTTTTTACCAACTATGGTCGGACATTCACACCTTCTTACAGCGGAACACCTCTGCTCCCTCTTTTGATGGTGTATGTTTGGGCATTCGAACCTTTTCTTACCCGCTTTTTACAAACTATGCTCGGACATTCAAACCTTCTTGTAGCCGAACACATCCACTCTTGCTTTTGATGATGTATGGTTGGGCATTCAAACCTACTTGTTGCCCGCTTTTCATTAATTTTGGGTGGACATTCACACCTTGTCACAGCCAAACACCTCCGCTCCCTGTTTTGATCATGTATGGTTGGACATTCGCACCTTTTCTCACCCGCTTTTTGCCAACTATGGTCGGCTGTTCACAGCTTCCTCTCCACCATACTTGTATGGTGGGATATTCACACCCACTTGCATCCGAAGACCTTTTGTTGATATTTAGTCGGTCATTCGCAGCTTACCCGCTTTTGGCAAACTATGGCCTTCATGCAGCCAAACACCTCTGATCTCGCTTTTGATGATGTAAGGTTGGGCATTCAGACCTTGCTTCACCTGCTTTTCACCAAATATAGTCGGACATTCACACCTTTTTGCAGCCGAACACTTCCGCTCCACCTTTTAGTGTTCTATCACACCTTTTTTTTCACCGCATTTTATAGATTATGGTTGGAAATTCTCAACCACTCTCATCCGAAAACCTCTCCTCCTGCTTTTGTTAATATATTTGAACTTTAGTCGGACATTCACACCTTCTTGCAGCTGAACCACCTACGCTCCCTGTTTTGATCATGTATGGTCTGGCAATACTACCTTTTCTTACCCGTTTGTTAGTAATTATGGCTGGACATTCACACCTACTTGCAGCCGAACACCACCTCTCCCGCTTTTGATGATGTATGGACCGGCATTCTTACCTTTTCTAACACATTTTTCAGCAATCATGGCTCGAGATTCACACTTACTCACAGCCGAACAACTCCGCTCCCGCATTTGATGGTGTATAGTCGGGAATTCTCACCCTTTCTCATCAGCTTTTTGCAAATTATGATCTGACATTCACACGTGCTTTTGATAATGTATGGTTGGGCATTCGCACCTTTTCTTACCCATTTTTCAGTAATTATGGGTGGACATTCACACCTTCTTGCAGCTGAACACCTCCTCTCCCGCTATTGATTGTGTACAGTCGGGTATTTTAACCTTTTCTTACCCGCTTTTTACCAAATATTGTTGGACATTCACACCGTCTTACAGCGGAACACCTCTGCTCCCGCTTTTGATGGTGTATAGTCAGGCATTTGAACCTTTTCTTACCCGCTTTTTACAAACTATGGTCGGACATTCAAACCTTCTTGTAGCCGAAAACCTCCGCTCCCTCTTTTGATTATACATTGTTGGGCATTCGCACCTTATTTACAAACTATAGTCAGACATTCACACCTTGCAGCTGAGCCACCTCAGCTCCCTGTTTTGATAGTGTATGTTCGGGCATTCGAACCTATTCTTACCCCCTTTTTACAAACTATGCTCGGAGATTCACACCTACTCACAGCCGAACAACTCCGCTCCCGCATTTGATGATGTCTTGTCCGGCATTCTAGTCTCTTCTAACACATTTTTCAGCAATTATGGTCGGACATTCACACCTACTCACAGCCGAAAACTTCCGCTCCCGCATTTGATGGTGTATAGCCGGGCATTCTCACCCTTTCTCATCAGCTTTTTGCAAATTATGATCTGACATTCACACCTACTTGCAGTCGAACAGCTCTGCTCCCGCTTTTGATTATGTTTGGTTGGATATTCGAACCTTTTCTTAACTGCTTTTTACAAACTTTGGTCGGACGTTCACACCTTCTTGCAGCCGAACACATCCACTTCCACTTTTGATGGTATATATTCCGGCATTCGAACCTTTTCTTACCCGCTTTTTACAAACCGTGGTCGGACTTTCACAATTTCTTGTAGCCAAACAACTCCGCTCCCGCTATTGATTGTGTACAGTCGGGTATTTCAACCTTTTCTTAGCCGCTTTTTACCAACTATGGTCGGACATTTACACCTTCTTACAGCGGAACACCTCCGCTCCCTCTTTTGATGGTCTATGTTCGGGCATTCGAACCTTTTCTTACCCGCTTTTTACAAACTATGGTCGGATATTCAAACCTTCTTGTAGCCGAACACATCCACTCCTGCTTTTGATGATGTATGGTTGGGCATTTTCATCTTTTCTTACCTATTTTTCAGTAATTATGGGTGGACATTCACACCTTCTTGCAGCTGAACAACTCCTCTCCCGCTTATGATCATGTGCGGTTTGATATTCGAAAATTTTCTTTCATGTTTTAAAGCAATTATTGATGGACATTCAAATCTTCTTGTAGCCGAACACATCCACTCCTGCTTTTGATGATGTATGGTTTGGCATTCGCACCCTTTTTTTACCCATTTTTCAGGAATTTTGGGTGGACATTCAGACCTTCTTGCAGCCGAAAACCTCCGCTCCCTCTTTTGATCATACATTGTCGGGCATTCGCACCTTATCTTACCCGCTTTTTACAAACTATAGTCAGACATTCACACCTTGCAGCTGAACCACCTCCGCTCCCTGTTTTGATCATGTATGGTCTGGCAATACTACCTTTTCTTACCCGTTTGTGAGTAATTAATCCCAAAATATTGAGCATAAAATAAGTCTTTATGCTGATGATGTATTACTTTTCCTTCAGAACTCACAGACGTCTCTCAGTCACACGATCACACTCATAAATAAATTCTCAGCACTTTCTGACTACTCTATCAACTGGTCTAAGACCACAGTTCTGCCCATTAACTGTAGGGTCCATAATATACCTGCGATCACTTTACAGTCAGGAAATATTAGATATTTAGGCATAAACATTTCCTCCAGGCTCTCAGAGCTAACAAAGCTAAATTATGTGCAATTATTAAAGACAGTAGAGGACGATCTCTCGTTGGAAGTCCTTACCTATATCACTTATGGGGAGAGTTACATCCATTAAAATGATGATACTACCAAAAGTTAACTATTTGTTCTCAATGATCCCCATAAAACCATCTGCTACTTGGTTTAAGTCACTAGATTCATGCATCTCCAAATTTCTGTGGAAAAACAAACCACCACGTATTAGTTTAAAAACCCTACAGAAGACCAAGGACAGTGGTGGATTAGATTTACCTCATTTTCAGCACTATTCCTTAGACAATAGGTTACAATATATATCAAAATGGTTTAAACCTTGTTGTTGTCACAGTTCCCAGAGACGTTGTAATCGTTGAGGATTCTATATTCACCCCCTCATTAGAGGCACGTAATGCAGATTGATGACACTGAATCTTCTTCTCTGTTCATTGCTGGCATCATTCCCAGCATCGTAAGTGTTCGTGGCATTGTTAGCCTCTTCTTCTGGATCTTGATATCGAGAATCCTTTTATATTTCTGGTTTGTCAGTCCTCTGTCTTCGTTCACCGGAGTCTTTGTCTTTTTGTCCTTGAGTTTGGTGATTTTTTCTTCTTTTGATGCCTTGACACAATGTGACAGGTGATACCACGTGGGAGATCCTGTAACTTGGATTGCTGTCCCTGTGCTGCGAAATGGCTGTGCTGCTCAAATGGTCTCTCCTTCATCATGGTTACATGCTGCCATTCCGACATCTCGCCATTCCGACATGGGTCTCCAATTGTCGGAATGGCGACACTTAATTTTTTATCAAACGTCCCACCATTCCGACACTTTTTTCCTCCTATGGTCGGAATGGCGGTATGTTTTTTGTTTTTTTTAACATACCGCCATTCCGACAGTTCCTTTTAATAGCCTATTTTTTACCCAAAACATTTTGCACTAATGATATGCCGGCGCAAATACGCCCTAAAGTTTGGCGCACAAGCTTTGCACATGCAGAGGCCACAGCCTCGCAAACAAACTTTAATAATCTATGATCAAAATCCCCTGAATTTCAAATATAAAAATACAGATATTAATGTAACTCTGGCGAGACTGAAACTGATTAAGCAGAAATACAGTGTCAGTGAGCTGTCACAGCAGCCAGCTGGAGCGGAGCTCTCCACAGAGCCCATGCGTCTTTTGAAAACCACCGCGGACTGCTTCTCCTCCTCCAGTTGCCGAGACTTTGTGTTTTTAATAATGCTTGTCTATAAACATGTGTTAAACATATAAATTGCATGAACAGAAAGAAGGGACTCACCTGTTGAGTAACACACATTTCCTTATACGGAAAGCCTTGTCGGAATGGTGGGACATTTGAACGTCAGAATAGCGGGATGTCGGAATGGTGGGACGTTTGCTTGTCGGAATGGTGGTATGTCGGAATGGTGGTATGTCGGAATGGTGGGATGTCGGAATAGCGGGATGGCGGAATGGCGGGATTTCGGAATGGGTGTTGCCACCCCCTTCATCATATACACAGTTATTTATACATCACCTTCCACCATGAAGCGTTGTCCCTTTTTGTTTCTCTCTTTGTTCTTAAAATGCTGTTATGCATGTCTAAACCAATCCATTAAATTAGATCATTTTGGCAGTAAAGCGATCTACAATGTGCTTGGTCGCAAAGCTGCTCATCTGTGGTAAACAGCTCTTCAGAAAGGCATTCTTCAATTGATTTCACTAATTCTATGTAATAATTTTGTGATTTCCTACAAAACTACACTTCTTCTACCATCTGTCTGAGTATTTAATATTGTCTGGGTCCCGTTAAAACATGTATTTTTCCCATCTAATTCCTTGTTTGCTTTAAAACAAGTATTCCCCATTTTCTATCCCTTCAGTAGCCAACCGGTTTGTATGGAGTACACTGGAGCAACTTGACTGATCAGTAAAACACTGCTTTTGTTGTCACCGCAAGGCTTCCCCCGTCGGTTGTTTCACTGAGACACTACTGAGTAACTATAACTCAACACAGTTTATACACATAACATTCATATACATACTAACAAACAAACAAACAATTATTTATCGCAATTTTCTCATCTCTGTTTGAACGTACACCCAGGTAAATATTCCTGTAGTCTTCTCATACCGACTATGGACCCATTCATTGTTTAACTTCACTGTTTTGCAAATCCTAATTGAATATTACACATTGACATTGAACTTTACTTGATAAGCAGGTCTTCATTGCATTCAGCAGCCTATATGTGAGCATCTATGTGTAAGCTGTTCTTCTTTGCATTTATCAGCAGCAAGCAATTCTTCATTGCACATGCATATGAAAATAGTAAAACAATTCCAATGCGTTAGCGAAACCTTCTATATCAGGAGTGTCCATCATGATGCTGGGAATAGAACCTCTTTCCCAGAATAGTTCAACCTTCATTACTCAACTGATCATAACTCCGCAATGAGCACATTTCAAAGTATCATTCCTCGACATATATTTAAAAATCTATGTGTAAATGTTTAATATTTCTTATATTTGTTGATGTCATTCTGTGTGCATGTGGCCTAAACCCAATCTCTGTGTGGCAATTTTAATTTAAACAAGTTGAACTCTGCCTCTGATCATTTAAAAAAGGTGTGTACCAATATCAACCTTTCTCAGGTAATTACTGATCCTACAAAACCAAAGAGATCCTTCAAGGTTGTCCCTGATTGGCTCAATCTTAACAAATCAAAGGTAGAAAATCCGCAGTATCTGAACTTGGTGTTAGTTATCACTGCTCAATAGCCTGTATCAGAATTGCAAAAATGAAAACATTAGGTCCACGCTTGGTATCCAGATCCTGAAACATCTCCATGAGCAGGCTTTTTTTTAACTGATCTGTTGAATAGTTATATGACACTGTTAAAATCCCAGATGAAGATCTAGCACTTGACCATTTTTGTAAATCTTCTAATTCCATAGTTGATAAACACGCCCCTTTTAAAAAGTATAGAACTTAGAACAGGTCTATCCCTGGCTTTCGGCAGAACTGTCTTCTTTACTTTTTTTTCCCCTTGTCCTGTTCAGCATTATGTCAGAAGAATTGTAGTCTGAATACCTTTGATGCCAAACAGATTTGTTTTGCCAAGGGAAGTTTTATAAATGTAAAGCTCCCCTTGATGCCCATTTATTTATTTCTGATTACAATATATGACATGAACTGAACTGAACCGGACCGGGGGACAAGGAAAGAAGAAGAGGAAAGAAGAGGAAACAGAACAAAAATAGAAACAAAAACCAGACAACCAGCTGCTACACCTGTAAAAAACAAAACAGACAACAATCCATGGCCTATGAGGGGAATCCAGCCTTAGCGCCACCAGGAGCACCTGAAAGCAGACAAGCAGAGAAAAAACAAACACACAAACAAACAAAAACAAGCACAAGAAGCGGCAATCGCATACAACACAGCTGTGGATATAGATGACCTGAGACGACATGATAATACATCAACTGCTTAGTGACCATGCTACTGGACTAATGAATGTGTGTGTGTGTGTGTGAGAACATGCAACACCCATGGCACAGGACCTACATGATAACCATGCTTAGTTATGAGTGTATAAGCGTACAGGGCCACAATCCCCCCCCCCCCCCCCCCCCCCCCCCCCCAAGCAATCAGAAGCAGGCAGAGAGGGCCACAAGACCCAGGCCACCAGCAGCCCCCACGGAGCACAGAACCCAGGCAGCCCACCGCAGGGGCAACCACGCATCCACCCAGAAGACTGCAGAGGAAGCCCCCGGAAAGAGCCCCCATAAGCATAGGGCAGAGGCACTCCGGGAACCAGGGGCAACAGCCCACCTACCCCGCCAGGCCCCAGCCGCCCAGACATGGGCCGTGCACTGGACCTGGGCCCCAGGAGCCCGAGCGCCCCCAAACCCCCCGGCAGAGGCCCCACCCAATACCCAGGAGGGCCAAGCGCCCCAGACAGCCACAAAGTGGGTCAGCGCCTGCCCCAGCGCCCCTGGCCAAGTGCCCTGGGAGTCAAGACGTGCCCACAGGTGGGTGAAGTCGCGAGCAGTGGGGAGAGGCAACGCTGATGCCCCATCGGGAGAAACACAGGCAGGCCAGGCGACAGCAAGTCCCAGATCCAGGCCCAATCATTACCACACACACTTTCACGTCCCATACATCCACACATCCTACCTCCCTCGACTCTGCTGGGGTGTAGTGCAGCGGGCACACCAGGAGGCCAGCAACCCCCCAGCCACCACAGACCCCGAACCAGCAGAACAATTAATTAATCCTCCTGGCCCCTCCTGCCCCGAGCAGACACCAGGAAGCAGGGGTGTGCGAAGAAGACCCCTCCCCTCACCCTTCTGGCTCTTCAATATTTTCTAATAGTGAGCAATTAAAATTGAGGGGCAGCCAAACTTGTAGAACTGGGAGCGCGGCACTCTGGGCAGCCTACATACCCAAAGAGCCCCGCCCACCAGATGCCACTCAGTGTAACCACCCCCCAAGACCTAATGTGTGTGTGTGAGTGTGTTTGATAAGTAGTAATGTCTAAGGTGTAATTAAAACAGGGGCAGGGAACTGCAGAGTGCAACCAAAGGGGACCACCTACGTGGCCCCATCCACTACACCCCACCGAACACACACGCCCCCAAAACCCTTCATGTGTGAGTGTGTGCTGTGTACAGGAGCCAGAAGGGAGAGGGGTATGGGGATATATACCGGGGGAGCTACTCTCCCCCAGAGAGGGCAGCCAGGGACTGGCTGCAATAGGCATCCCCGCTACCTGGGAGCCAACAATGGGCAGGAGGGCCTGATGTCCACCAGGCTCGGGGCCTGCAGCGACCATATTCCGGGAGCTACTGTACCCCCAGAAGGTACCCATCCCGCCCCACCCCACTCAACCCAACCCCACCCAGGAGGACCACTACAAAAAACAAACAAACAACATCAAAAAACAAACAAACAAACAACCCGGTCACACCAGTCGCAGCAGCCCGGGCCTGAGACCCACCATCACCCAGCAACCCACCACCACCACTATGTGATAAAACTAATCAGAGGGGACCAGAGAGAATGAAATTCAGCCAATTGATGTTTTGAGGAGGCAGACATTGTTTCCATGCTAATATAATCTAAAAGAAAATTTCTAAACTGGTTAATACACAGATTGTTCTTCGCTTTCCAGTTCATGAGAATAGTTTTCTTTGCGATACATAACACTGTGACAACCATGTGTGCTGAGTTAATTTCCATGTTGATGTTGTCTAAGTCACCCAGTATGCACAGTGTGGGGCATGCAGGGATGCTACACTTTAGCCATGTTGATAGGTCCTCACAGACTTCAAGCCAGAACTTCTGGACAGGCGCAGAAAACCACAAAGCGTGTGCATAATCATCAGGTGTGTTATCTGTGCAATGTGAGCAGATGTTTGAGTGTGTTAGACCCATCCTGAACATCCTTTGTCCTGTATAGTGTGTTCTATGAAGGATTTTGTATTGTATGTGCTGTAAATTAGGATTTCAAGTCTTTATGAAGGTGTTCAAACATATTTGTGGTTAGAAGCTATGACCAGAACTGATGGATAAATCTGCCTCCCATTTTGAGGATGGAAGAGACATTGTGTCATCTATCTTAGACAATAATTTATATATTTTTGATAGTAGTTTTGGGGTACAGATGCTTAGAAATTCTGCTACCCTAGTCGGGGGTTGTAAGTCTGGTTGGTGGAGGATATATCCATCCATCCATCCATCATCTGCCGCTTATCCGGGGGTCGGGTCGCGGGGGCAGCAGCTTGAGCAGAGAAACCCAGACGTCTCTGTCCCCGGCCACTTCCTCCAGCTCTTCCGGGGGGGACCCCGGGGCGTTCCCAGGCCAGCCGAGAGACATAGTCTCTCCAACGTGTCCTGGGTCTCCCCCGGGGTCTCCTCCCAGTGGGACGTGCCCGGAACACCTCCCCAGGGAGGCGCCCAGGGGGCATCCTAACCAGATGCCCGAGCCACCTCATCTGACTCCTCTCAATGCGGAGGAGCAGCGGTTCTACTCCGAGCCCCTCCCGGATGACTGAGCTTCTCACCCTATCTCTAAGGGAGAGCCCAGACACCCTGCGGAGGAAACCCATTTCGGCCGCTTGTATTCGCGATCTTGTTCTTTCGGTCACTACCCACAACTCGTGACCATAGGTGAGGATGGGAACGTAGATTGACCAGTAAGTAGAGAGCTTCGCCTTCTGGCTCAGCTCCCTCTTCACAACGACGGGTCGGTGCAGAGCCTGCAACACTGCAGGCGCCGCACCGATCCGCCCGTCAATCTCCCGCTCCATTCGTCCGTCACTCGTGAACAAGACCCCGAGATACTGGAACTCCTCCTCTTGGGGAAGGATCTCATTCCCGACCCGGAGAGAGCATTCCACCCTTTTCCGGCTGAGAACCATAGTCTCGGATTTGGAGGTGCTGATTCTCATCCCAGCCGCTTCACACTCGGCTGCGAATCACTCCAGTGAGAGCTGAAGGTCACGGCCTGACGACGCTAACAGAACCACATCATCTGCAAAAAGCAGAGACCCGATTCTGAGGTCGCCAAATGGGACACCCTCAACGCCCTGGCTCTGCCTAGAAATTCTGTCCATAAAAGTTAGGAACAGAATCGGTGACAAAGGGCAGCCCTGACGGAGTCCAACTCTCACCGGAAACGTATCCGACTTACTGCCGGCAATGCGGACCAAACTCTGGCACCGGTCATACAGAGACCGAACGGCCCCTATCAAGGGGTCCGGCACTCCATATTCCCGGAGCACCCCCCACAGGACTCCACGAGGGACACGGTCGAACGCTTTTTCCAAGTCCACAAAACACATGTAGACTGGTTGGGCGAACTCCCATGCACCCTCCAGGATCCTGCCGAGGGTATAGAGCTGGTCCACTGTTCCACGGCCAGGACGAAAGCCACACTGCATCTCCTGAATCCGAGGCTCGATTATCCGACGGATCCTCCTCTCCAATACCCCCGAATAGACCTTACCAGGGAGGCTGAGGAGTGTGATACCCCTATAGTTGGAACACACCCTCCGGTCCCCCTTTTTAAAGAGGGGGACCACCACCCCAATCTGCCAGTCCAGAGGCACTGTCCACGCGATACTGCAGAGGCGTGTCAGCCAAGACAGCCCTACAACATCCAGAGCCTTGAGAAACTCAGGACGGACCTCATCCACCCCCGGGGCCTTGCCACCGAGGAGCTTTTTAACCACCTCGGCAACCTCAGCCCCAGAAATGGGAGGCCCCGTCTCCGAGCTCTCCGACTCTGCCTCTTCCGAGCACGTGTTGGTAGGATTGTGGAGTTCCTCGAAGTACTCCCCCCACCGACTCACAACATCCCTAGTTGAGGTCAGCAAAGCCCCGTCCCCACTGTAAACAGTGTTGACTGTGAGCCGCTTCCCCCCCCCTGAGACGCCGGATGGTGGACCAGAATCTTTTCGAGGCCGTCCGGAAATCGTTCTCCATGGTCTCACCGAACTCCTCCCAGGCCCGAGTTTTTGCCTCAACAACCGCCGAAGCCGTGGCCCGTCTGGCCCGTCGGTACCTATCAGCTTCTTCCAGGGTCCCACTGGCCAAAAAGGCCCGATAGGACTCCTTCTTCAGCTTGACGGCTTCCCTCACCACTGGTGTCCACCAGCAGGTTGGAGGGTTGCCGCCACGACAGGCACCGACCACCTTACGGCCACAACTCCGACCAGCTGCCTCGGCAATGGAGTCACGGAACATGGCCCATTCGGACTCAATGTCCCCCACCTCAAATATGGTTGAAGCTCTGCCGGAGGTGGGAGTTAAAGCTCCTTCTGACGGGGGATTCTGACAAACGCTCCCAGCAGACCCTCACAATACGTCTGGGCCTGCCAGGTCTGATCGGCATCCTCCCCCACCAGCGGAGCCAACTCACCACCAGGTGGTGATCAGTTGACAGCTCCGCCCCTCTCTTCACCCGAGTGTCCAGGACATACGGCCGCAAGTCCGATGATACAACCACAAAGTCGATCATCGAACTGCGGCCAAGGGTGTCCTGGTGCCAAGTGCACATATGGACACCCTTATGCCTGAACATGGTGTTCGTTATGGACAGTCTATGACTGGCACAGAAGTCCAACAACATAACACCACTCTGATTCAGATCGGGGGGGCCGTTCCTCCCAATCACACCCCTCCAGGTCTCACTCTCATTGCCCACGTGAGCATTGAAGTCCCCCAGCAGAATGAGGGAGTCTCCGGTAGGAGCATTCTCCAGTGCCTCCCCCAGAGACTCCAAAAAGGGTAGGTACTCTGAACTGCTGTTTGGCGCATAGGCACAAACAACAGTCAGGACTCGTCCCCCCACCCAAAGGCGGAGGGAGGCTACCCTCTCGTTCACTGGGGTAAACCCCAATGTACTGGCACACAGCCGGGGGGCAATAAGTATGCCCACACCTGCTCTGCGCCTCTCACCACGGGCAACTCCAGAGTGGAAGAGAGTCCAACCCCTCTCAAGAGTACTGGTTCCAGATCCCAAGCCGTGCGTCGAGGTGAGTCCGACTATATCTAACGGTCTGATGAAGTTTCAACAATAAACAACAAACTTTGTATTATGAGAAAGAACCAGACTCATTCTTCAGGAATCCGAAAATAAGCTCTATTTTACGAGTTATGCACGAATTCGGATTCTCCTATAAAACGAATTCCTTAACTCAAACCAAGTTAAGACTGCTTTGTCCTTCATATTTATTCATGTCTAATCAAGTTTCAATGATAAACAAAGTTGTACTTTTTAGAATGAGAAAGAACTTCTTCAGCAATAAGCATCTCTCGACAAATGACGAAATACAGATTTTGCTATAAAATTAATTGCTATCAGCCTGACTTAAAACTGTTTGTCTTCCTTATTTATCCACTTCAAATCAAGTTTCAACAATTAAAAAAATTTTGTAGTTTGAGAAAGAACAACTTAATCTTGAGCAATCAGTATAAAAAGAAGGTAAGCAAAGGTGCGAATGTCAAACCATACATGATCAAAACAGGGAGCGGAGGTGTTTGGCTGAGACAAGGTGTGAATGTCAACCCATAATTAATGAAAAGGGGGCAACAAGTAGGTTCGAATGCCCAACCATACATCATCAAAAGCAGGAGTGGATATGTTCGGCTACAAGAAGGTTTGAACGTCTGACCATAGTTTGTAAAAAGCGGGTAAGAAAAGGTTCGAATGCCCGAACATACACCATCAAAGGAGGGAGCGGAGGTGTTCCGCTGTAAGAAGGTGTTAATGTCCGACCATAGTTGGTAAAAAACGGGTAAGAAAAGGTTAAAATACCCGACTGTACACAATCAGTAGCGGGTGCGGAGTTGTTCGGCTACTAAAAGGTGTGAAAGTCCGACCATGGTTTGTAAAAA
The DNA here is from genome assembly GCF_036924035.1 of Leuresthes tenuis. Lineage (NCBI taxonomy): Eukaryota > Metazoa > Chordata > Actinopteri > Atheriniformes > Atherinopsidae > Leuresthes > Leuresthes tenuis. The sequence goes on from NW_027325362.1 coordinate 29,234,073, forward strand.
GCGGGTAAGAAAAGGTGCGAATGCCCGAAAATGTATGATCAAAAGAGGGAGCGGAGGTGTTCGGCTGCAAGAAGGTGTGAATGTACACCCATAATTACTGAAAAATGGGTAAGAAAAGGTGCGAATGCCCAACTATACATAATCAAAAGCAGGAGTGGATGTGTTCGGCTCCAAGAAGGGTTGAATGTCTGACCATAGTTTGTAAAAAGCAGGTAAGAAAAGGTTTGACTGCCCGAACATACACCATCAAAAGAGGGAGCGGAGGTGTTCCGCTGTAAGAAGGTGTGAATGTCCGACCATAGTTGGTAAAAAGCGGGTAAGAAAAGGTTAAAATACCCGACTGTACACAATCAAAAGCGGGAGCGGAGTTGTTCGGCTACTAAAAGATGTGAAAGTCCGACTATGGTTTGTAAAAAGCGGGTAAGAAAAGGTACTAAGGCCCGACAATGTATGATCAAAAGAGGGAGTGGAGGTTTTCGGCTGTAAGAAGGTCTGAATGTCCAACTATATTTTGTAAAAACCGGGTAAGAAAAGGCTTGAAAGCCCGACTATACACCAACATAAGCGGGAGAGGAGGTGTTCAGCTGCAAGAAGGTGTGAATGTCCACCCATAATTACTGAAAAATGGGTATGAAAAGGTGCGAATGCCCAAACATACATCATCAAAAGCAGGAGTGGATGTGTTGGGCTACAAGAAGGTTTGAAAGTCCCACCATGGTTTGTAAAAAACGGGTAAGAAAAGGTGCGAATGCCCGACAATGTATGATCAAAAGAGGGAGCGGAGGTTTTTGGCTACAAGAAGGTTTGAATGTCCGACCATAGTTTGTAAAAAGCGGGTAAGAAAAGGTTCAAATGCCTGACAATACACCATCAAAAGCGGGAGCGGAGATGTTCCGCTGTAAGACGGTGTGAATGTCCGACCATAGTTGGTAAAAAGCGGGTAAGAAAAGGTTCAAATGCCTGACAATACACCATCAAAAGCGGGAGCGGAGATGTTCCGCTGTAAGACGGTGTGAATGTCCGACCATAGTTGGTAAAAAGCGGGTAAGAAAAGGTTAAAATACCCGACTGTACACAATCAATAGCGGGAGCGGAGTTGTTCGGCTACAAGAAGGTGTGAAAGTCCAACCATGGTTTCTAAAAAGCTGCTAAGAAAAGCTTCGAATGCCCGAATATATACCATCAAAAGCGGAAGCGGAGGTGTTCGGCTGCAAGAAGGTGTGAACGTCCGACCAAAGTTTGTAAAAAGCAGTTAAGAAAAGGTTCGAATATCCAACCAAACATAATCAAAAGCGGGAGCAGAGCTTTTCGACTGCAAGTAGGTGTGAATATCCAGCCATAATTACTCACAAACGGGTAAGAAAAGGTAGTATTGACAGACCATACATGATCAAAACAGGGAGCTGAGGTGGTTCAGCACCAAGGTGTGAATGTCTGACTATAGTTTGTAAAAAGCGGGTAAGCTGCGAATGACCGACTAAATATCAACAAAAGGTCTTCGGATGCAAGTGGTTGTGAATATCCCACCATACAAGTATGGTGGAGAGGAAGCTGTGAACAGCCGACCATAGTTTGCAAAAAGCCGGTGAGACAAGGTGCGAATGTCCAACCATACATGATCAAAACAGGGAGCGGAGGTGTGAATGTCCACCCAAAATTAATGAAAAGCGGGCAAAAAGTAGGTTTGAATGCTCAAGCATACATCATCAAAAGAAGGAGTGGATGTGTTCGGCTACAAGAAGATTTGAATGTCCGAGCATAGTTTGTAAAAAGCGGGTAAGAAAAGGTTCGAATGCCCAAACATACACCATCAAAAGAGGGAGCGGAGGTGTTCCGCTGTAAGAAGGTGTGAATGTCCGACCATAGTTGGTAAAAAGTGGGTAAGAAAAGGTTAAAATACCCGACTGTACACAATCAATAGGGGGAGCGGAGTTGTTCGGCTACAAGAAGGTGTGAAAGTCCAACCATGGTTTGTAAAAAGCTGGTAAGAAAAGGTTCGAATGCCCGAATATATACCATCAAAAGCGGAAGCGGAGGTGTTCGGCTGCAAGAAGGTGTGAACGTCCGACCAAAGTTGGCAAAAAGCAGTAAAGAAAAGGTTCGAATATCCAAACATAATCAAAAGCGAGAGAGATTGTGTTCAGCTGCAAGTAGGTGTGAATATCCAGCCATAATTACTCACAAACGGGTAAGAAAATGTAGTATTGCCAGACCATACATGATCAAAACAGGGAGCGGAGGTGGTTTAGCTGCAAAATGGGGTGAATGTCCAACTAAAGTTCAAATATATTAACAAAAGCGGGAGGAGAGGTCTTCGGATTAGAGTGGTTGAAATTTCCAACCATAATCTATAAAATGTGGTGAAAAAAAAAGGTGTGAAGGAATGAATTTTATAGCAAAATCCGAAATCATGCATAACTCCGCAAAAGGAACGTATTGCTCAACCAAAGGGATGCTTCTTTCTCATTCAGGGTAATATGAGGAACTTTATGCTTGATACATTTTAGACATGGATAACTATGAAGGACAAAGCAATTTTAACTTGGTTTGAGCAAAGCAATTCATTTTATAGGAAAATCCGAAATCGTGCAGGACTCATGAAAGTAAGCTTATTCTCGGATTCCTGATCCTCCAGTGTTGCTCTTTCCTATACTGCAAAATACAGCCTTGTTCTTTGTTGAAATCGATATAGACATTGATAAATATGAAGGACAAAGCAGTTTCCACTTTGTTTGAGTGAAGGAATTAATTTTATAGCAAAATCCCAAATCAAGCAGAACGTATGAAAATAAGCGTGTTTTCGGATTCCTGATCCTTCAGTGTTGCTATTTCTTCTACTGCAAAATACAATGTTGTTCTTTGTTGAAGTCAATCTAGACATTGATAAATATGAAGGACAAAGCAGTTTTAACTTGGTTTGAGTGAAGGAATTCATTTTATACATAAAATCCCAAATCATGCAGAACGTATGAAAATAAGCTTATTCTCGGATTACTGATCCTTCAGTGTTGCTCTTTCTTCTACTGCAAAATCCAGTGTTGTTCTTTGTTGAAGTCAATCTAGACATTGATAAATATGAAGGACAAAGCAGTTTTAACATAGTTTGAGTGAAAGCATTCATTTATAGTAAAATCAATAATCGTGCAGAACTCATGAAAATAAGCTTATTCTCGGATTCCTAAACCTTTTGATTTGCTCTTTCTTTACTGCAAAGTACAATGTTGTTCTTTGTTGAAGTCGATCTAGACATTGATAAATATGAAGGATAAAGCAGTTTTCACTTGGTTTGAGTGAAGGATTTGCAGCTGAAAACCTCCCGCTCCCGCTTTTGATTGTGTATAGTCGGGCTTTCGAGCCTTTTCTTACCCGGTTTTTAGAAATTATGGTTGGACATTCAGACCTTGCAGCCGAAGACCTCCACTCCCTCTTTTGATCATACATTGTCGGGCATTCGCACCTTGTCTTACCCGCTTTTTACAAACTATAGTCAGACATTCACACCTTGCAGCTGAACCACCTCAGCTCCCTGTTTTGATCATGTATGGTCTGGCAATACTACCTTTTCTTACCCGTTTGTGAGTAATTATGGCTGGACATTCACACCTACTTGCAGTCGAACAGCTCTGCTCCCGCTTTTGATGGTATATATTCGGGCATTCGAACCTTTTCTTAGCAGCTTTTTACAAACCATGGTTGAACTTTCACACCTTCTTGTAGCCGAACAACTCCGCTTCCGCTTTTTATGGTGTATAGTCAGGCATTTGAACCTTTTCTTACCCGCTTTTTACAAACTATGGTCGGACATTCAAACCTTCTTGTAGCCGAAAACCTCCGCTCCCTCTTTTGATCATACATTGTCGGGCATTCGCACCTTTTCTTACCCGTTTTTTACAAACCATGGTCGGACTGTCACACATTCTTGTAGCCAAACACATCCGCTCCCGCTATTGATTGTGTACAGTCGGGTATTTTAACCTTTTCTTACCCGCTTTTTACCAACTATGGTCGGACATTCACACCGTCTTACAGCGGAACACCTCCGCTCCCGCTTTTGATGGTGTATAGTCAGGCATTTGAACCTTTTCTTACCCGCTTTTTACAAACTATGGTCGGACATTCAAACCTTCTTGTAGCCGAAAACCTCCGCTCCCTCTTTTGATCATACATTGTCGGGCATTCGCACCTTTTCTTACCCGTTTTTTACAAACCATGGTCGGACTGTCACACATTCTTGTAGCCAAACACATCCGCTCCCGCTATTGATTGTGTACAGTCGGGTATTTTAACCTTTTCTTACCCGTTTTTTACCAACTATGGTCGGACATTCACACCTTCTTACAGCGGAACACCTCCGCTCCCTCTTTTGATGGTGTATGTTTGGGCATTCGAACCTTTTCTTACCCGCTTTTTACAAACTATGCTCGGACATTCAAACCTTCTTGTAGCCGAACACATCCACTCCTGCTTTTGATGATGTATGGTTGGGCATTCAAACCTACTTGTTGCCCGCTTTTCATTAATTTTGGGTGGACATTCACACCTTGTCACAGCCAAACACCTCCGCTCCCTGTTTTGATCATGTATGGTTGGACATTCGCACCTTTTCTCACCCGCTTTTTGCCAACTATGGTCGGCTGTTCACAGCTTCCTCTCCACCATACTTGTATGGTGGGATATTCACACCCACTTGCATCCGAAGACCTTTTGTTGATATTTAGTCGGTCATTCGCAGCTTACCCGCTTTTGGCAAACTATGGCCTTCATGCAGCCAAACACCTCTGATCTCGCTTTTGATGATGTAAGGTTGGGCATTCAGACCTTGCTTCACCTGCTTTTCACCAAATATAGTCGGACATTCACACCTTCTTGCAGCCGAACACTTCCGCTCCACCTTTTAGTGTTCTATCACACCTTTTTTTTCACCGCATTTTATAGATTATGGTTGGAAATTCTCAACCACTCTCATCCGAAGACCTCTCCTCCCGCTTTTGTTAATATATTTGAACTTTAGTCGGACATTCACACCTTCTTGCAGCTGAACCACCTCCGCTCCCTGTTTTGATCATGTATGGTCTGGCAATACTACCTTTTCTTACCCGTTTGTTAGTAATTATGGCTGGACATTCACACCTACTTGCAGCCGAACACCACCTCTCCCGCTTTTGATGATGTATGGACCGGCATTCTTACCTTTTCTAACACATTTTTCAGCAATTATGGTCGGAGATTCACACTTACTCACAGCCGAACAACTCCGCTCCCGCATTTGATGGTGTATAGTCGGGCATTCTCACCCTTTCTCATCAGCTTTTTGCAAATTATGATCTGACATTCACACCTGCTTTTGATAATGTATGGTTTGGCATTCGCACCTTTTCTTACCCATTTTTCAGTAATTATGGGTGGACATTCACACCTTCTTGCAGCTGAACACCTCCTCTCCCGCTATTGATTGTGTACAGTCGGGTATTTTAACCTTTTCTTACCCGCTTTTTACCAAATATGGTCGGACATTCACACCGTCTTACAGCGGAACACCTCTGCTCCCGCTTTTGATGGTGTATAGTTAGGCATTTGAACCTTTTCTTACACGCTTTTTACAAACTATGGTCGGACATTCAAACCTTCTTGTAGCCGAAAACCTCCGCTCCCTCTTTTGATTATACATTGTTGGGCATTCGCACCTTATTTACAAACTATAGTCAGACATTCACACCTTGCAGCTGAGCCACCTCAGCTCCCTGTTTTGGTAGTGTATGTTCGGGCATTCGAACCTATTCTTACCCCCTTTTTACAAACTATGCTCGGAGATTCACACCTACTCACAGCCGAACAACTCCGCTCCCGCATTTGATGATGTCTTGGCCGGCATTCTAGTCTCTTCTAACACATTTTTCAGCAATTATGGTTGGACATTCACACCTACTCACAGCTGAACACTTCCGCTCCCGCATTTGATGGTGTATAGCCGGGCATTCTCACCCTTTCTCATCAGCTTTTTACAAATTATGATCTGACATTCACACCTACTTGCAGTCGAACAGCTCTGCTCCCGCTTTTGATTATGTTTGGTTGGATATTCGAACCTTTTCTTAACTGCTTTTTACAGACTTTGGTCGGACGTTCACACCTTCTTGCAGCCGAACACATCCACTTCCACTTTTGATGGTATATATTCGGGCATTCGAACCTTTTCTTACCCGCTTTTTACAAACCGTGGTCGGACTTTCACACCTTCTTGTAGCCAAACAACTCCGCTCCCGCTATTGATTGTGTACAGTCGGGTATTTTAACCTTTTCTTACCCGCTTTTTACCAACTATGGTCGGACATTTACACCTTCTTACAGCGGAACACCTCCGCTCCCTCTTTTGATGGTCTATGTTCGGGCATTCGAACCTTTTCTTACCCGCTTTTTACAAACTATGGTCGGACATTCAAACCTTCTTGTAGCCGAACACATCCACTCCTGCTTTTGATGATGTATGGTTGGGCATTTTCACCTTTTCTTACCCATTTTTCAGTAATTATGGGTGGACATTCACACCTTCTTGCAGCTGAACAACTATGATCATGTGCGGTTTGATATTCGAAAATTTTCTTTCATGTTTTAAAGCAATTATTGATGGACATTCAAATCTTCTTGTAGCCGAACACATCCACTCCTGCTTTTGATGATGTATGGTAACCTTTTCTTACCCGCTTTTTACAAACTATGGTCGGACATTCAAACCTTCTTGTAGCCAAAAACCTCCGCTTCCTCTTTTGATCATACATTGTCGGGCATTCGCACCTTATCTTACCCGCTTTTTACAAACTATAGTCAGACATTCACACCTTGCAGCTGAACCACCTCCGCTCCCTGTTTTGATCATGTATGGTCTGGCAATACTACCTTTTCTTACCCGTTTGTGAGTAATTAATCCCAAAATATTGAGCATAAAATAAGTCTTTATGCTGATGATGTAGTACTTTTCCTTCAGAACTCACAGACGTCTCTCAGTCACACGATCACACTCATAAATAAATTCTCAGCACTTTCTGACTACTCTATCAACTGGTCTAAGACCACAGTTCTGTCCATTAACTGTAGGGTCCATAATATACCTGCGATCACTTTACAGTCAGGAAATATTAGATATTTAGGCATAAACATTTCCTCCAGGCTCTCAGAGCTAACAAAGCTAAATTATGTGCAATTATTAAAGACAGTAGAGGACGATCTCTCGTTGGAAGTCCTTACCTATATCACTTATGGGGAGAGTTACATCCATTAAAATGATGATACTACCAAAAGTTAACTATTTGTTCTCAATGATCTGGTTTAAGTCACTAGATTCATGCATCTCCAAATTTCTGTGGAAAAACAAACCACCACGTCTTAGTTTAAAAACCCTACAGAAGACCAAGGACAGTGGTGGATTAGATTTACCTAATTTTCAGCACTATTCCTTAGACAATAGGTTACAATATATATCAAAATGGTTTAAACCTTGTTGTTGTCACAGTTCCCAGAGACGTTGTAATCGTTGAGGATTCTATATTCACCCCCTCATTAGAGGCACGTAATGCAGATTGATGACACTGAATCTTCTTCTCTGTTCATTGCTGGCATCATTCCCAGCATCGTAAGTGTTCGTGGCATTGTTAGCCTCTTCTTCTGGATCTTGATATCGAGAATCCTTTTGTATTTCTGGTTTGTCAGTCCTCTGTCTTCGTTCACCGGAGTCTTTGTCTTTTTGTCCTTGAGTTTGGTGATTTTTTCTTCTTTTGATGCCTTGACACAATGTGACAGGTGATACCACGTGGGAGATCCTGTAACTTGGATTGCTGTCCCTGTGCTGCGAAATGGCTGTGCTGCTCAAATGGTCTCTCCTTCATCATGGTTACATGCTGCCATTCCGACATCTCGCCATTCCGACATGGGTCTCCAATTGTCGGAATGGCGACACTTAATTTTTTATCAAACGTCCCACCATTCCGACACTTTTTTCCTCCTATGGTCGGAATGGCGGTATGTTTTTTGTTTTTTTTTAACATTCCGACAGTTCCTTTTAATAGCCTATTTTTTACCCAAAACATTTTGCACTAATGATATGCCGGCGCAAATACGCCCTAAAGTTTGGCGCACAAGCTTTGCACATGCAGAGGCCACAGCCTCGCAAACAAACTTTAATAATCTATGATCAAAATCCCCTGAATTTCAAAAATAAAAATACAGATATTAATGTAACTCTGGCGAGACTGAAACTGATTAAGCAGAAATACAGTGTCAGTGAGCTGTCACAGCAGCCAGCTGGAGCGGAGCTCTCCACAGAGCCCATGCGTCTTTTGCACGCTGTCATCATATGCGAAAGTAATAATTGCAATTACAGATATCACGGCTACTGCACAGGACACAGTTGCGAGCACTCTGCCTTGCCTTGCCAATAGGAGAAGAGAGAAATGACAGCATAGAACGTATAAAACACAACAAAATGCAGTAAAAACGTTTATTCATGTTATTCACGTGATTTATGAGTACTCACTCCAATTTTGGGAAGCGCGGATGGGTTTTGCGCATTTGGCACAAACACACAGCCGCAACGGTTGTAGCTTTATACAGCCTGTTGATATCTTAAGGACCTAACTGGTCACACCTGGGAGTAAATGTCATGTAGAGATTGTTTTTACATGACATTACAGCTGAACATATAGCTTTCATCCACAAACCAACGTGGGAGAGCCCGAAGACGCATGTGCCAGACGCACATAGGCATGCGTAAAACCAATTTTGACCACTTCATACTGTTTATTTGCTTTCTTTTAGTTAACTTTCGTTTCTTTTGGATTCTTGTGCGTGTTATGGAGCCGTTTTGGTCCATGTTTGTAAGCCTTTTTTTCCTGGATTAAATTTTCGGAAGTTGAAACAAGTGGCATTGGAGTGTGTGATTGAAAACCACCGCGGACTGCTTCTCCTCCTCCAGTTGCCGAGACTTTGTGTTTTTAATAACGCTTGTCTATAAACATGTGTTAAACATATAAATTGCATGAACAGAAAGAAGGGACTTACCTGTTGAGTAACACACATTTCCTTATACGGAAAGCCTTGTCGGAATGGTGGGACATTTGAACGTCAGAATAGCGGGATGTCGCAATGGTGGGATGTCGGAATGGTGGGACGTTTGCATGTCGGAATGGTGGTATGTCGGAATGGTGGGATGTCGGAATAGCGGGATGTCGGAATGGCGGGATTTCGGAATGGGTGTTGCCACCCCCTTCATCATATACACAGTTATTTATACATCACCTTCCACCATGAAGCGTTGTCCCTTTTTGTTTCTCTCTTTGTTCTTAAAATGCTGTTATGCATGTTTAAACCAATCCATTAAATTAGATCATTTTGGCAGTAAAGCGATCTACAATGTGCTTGGTCGCAAAGCTGCTCATCTGTGGTAAACAGCTCTTCAGAAAGGCATTCTTCAATTGATTTCACTAATTCTATGTAATAATTTTGTGATTTCCTACAAAACTACACTTCTTCTCCCATCTGTCTGAGTATTTAATATTGTCTGGGTCCCGTTAAAACATGTATTTTTCCCATCTAATTCCTTGTTTGCTTTAAAACAAGTATTCCCCATTTTCTATCCCTTCAGTAGCCAACCAGTTTGTATGGAGTACACTGGAGCAACTTGACTGATCAGTAAAACACTGCTTTTGTTGTCACCGCAAGGCTTCCCCCGTCAGTTGTTTCACTGAGACACTACTGAGTAACTATAACTCAACACAGTTTATACACATAACATTCATATACATACTAACAAACAAACAAACAATTATTTATCGCAATTTTCTCATCTCTGTTTGAACGTACACCCAGGTAAATATTCCTGTAGTCTTCTCATACCGACTATGGACCCATTCATTGTTTAACTTCACTGTTTTGCAAATCCTAATTGAATATTACACATTGACATTGAACTTTACTTGATAAGCAGGTCTTCATTGCATTCAGCAGCCTATATGTGAGCATCTATGTGTAAGCTGTTCTTCTTTGCATTTATCAGCAGCAAGCAATTCTTCATTGCACATGCATATGAAAATAGTAAAACAATTCCAATGCGTTAGCGAAACCTTCTATATCAGGAGTGTCCATCATGATGCTGGGAATAGAACCTCTTTCCCAGAATAGTTCAACCTTCATTACTCAACTGATCATAACTCCGCAATGAGCACATTTCAAAGTATCATTCCTCTACATATATTCAAAATTCTTATATTTGTTGATGTCATTCTGTGTGCATGTGGCCTAAACCCAATCTCTGTGTGGCAATTTTAATTTAAACAAGTTGAACTCTGCCTCTGATCATTTAAAAAAGGTGTGTACCAATATCAACCTTTCTCAGGTAATTACTGATCCTACAAAGAGATCCTTCAAGGTTGTCCCTGATTGGCTCAATCTTAACAAATCAAAGGTAGAAAATCCGCAGTATCTGAACTTGGTGTTAGTTATCACTGCTCAATAGCCTGTATCAGAATTGCAAAAATGAAAACATTAGGTCCACGCTTGGTATCCAGATCCTGAAACATCTCCATGAGCAGGCTTTTTTTTAACTGATCTGTTGAATAGTTATATGACACTGTTAAAATCCCAGATGAAGATCTAGCACTTGACCATTTTTGTAAATCTTCTAATTCCATAGTTGATAAACACGCCCCTTTTAAAAAGTATAGAACTTAGAACAGGTCTATCCCTGGCTTTCGGCAGAACTGTCTTCTTTACTTTTTTTTCCCCTTGTCCTGTTCAGCATTATGTCAGAAGAATTGTAGTCTGAATACCTTTGATGCCAAACAGATTTGTTTTGCCAAGGGAAGTTTTATAAATGTAAAGCTCCCCTTGATGCCCATTTATTTATTTCTGTTTACAATATATGACATGAACTGAACTGAACCGGACCGGGGGACAAGGAAAGAAGAAGAGGAAAGAAGAGGAAACAGAACAAAAATAGAAACAAAAACCAGACAACCAGCTGCTACACCTGTAAAAAACAAAACAGACAACAATCCATGGCCTATGAGGGGAATCCAGCCTTAGCGCCACCAGGAGCACCTGAAAGCAGACAAGCAGAGAAAAAACAAACACACAAACAAACAAAAACAAGCACAAGAAGCGGCAATCGCATACAACACAGCTGTGGATATAGATGACCTGAGACGACATGATAATACATCAACTGCTTAGTGACCATGCTACTGGACTAATGAATGTGTGTGTGTGTGTGTGTGAGAACATGCAACACCCATGGCACAGAACCTACATGATAACCGTGCTTAGTTATGAGTGTATAAGCGTACAGGGCCACAATCCACAGCCCCCCCCCAAGCAATCAGAAGCAGGCAGAGAGGGCCACAAGACCCAGGCCACCAGCAGCCCCCACAGAGCACAGAACCCAGGCAGCCCACCACAGGGGCAACCACGCATCCACCCAGAAGACTGCAGAGGAAGCCCCCGGAAAGAGCCCCCATAAGCATAGGGCAGAGGCACTCCGGGAACCAGGGGCAACAGCCCACCGACCCCGCCAGGCCCCAGCCGCCCAGACATGGGCCGTGCACTGGACCTGGGCCCCAGGAGCCCAAGCGCCCCCAAACCCCCCGGCAGAGGCCCCACCCAATACCCAGGAGGGCCAAGCGCCCCAGACAGCCACAAAGTGGGTCAGCGCCTGCCCCAGCGCCCCTGGCCAAGTGCCCTGGGAGTCAAGACGTGCCCACAGGTGGGTGAAGTCGCGAGCAGTGGGGAGAGGCAACGCTGATGCCCCATCGGGAGAAACACAGGCAGGCCAGGCGACAGCAAGTCCCAGATCCAGGCCCAATCATTACCACACACACTTTCACGTCCCATACATCCACACATCCACACATCCTACCTCCCTCGACTCTGCTGGGGTGTAGTGCAGCGGGCACACCAGGAGGCCAGCAACCCCCCAGCCACTACAGACCCCGAACCAGCAGAACAATTAATTAATCCTCCTGGCCCCTCCTGCCCCGAGCAGACACCAGGAAGCAGGGGTGTGCGAAGAAGACCCCTCCCCTCACCCTTCTGGCTCTTCAATATTTTCTAATAGTGAGCAATTAAAATTGAGGGGCAGCCAAACTGGTAGAACTGGGAGCGCGGCACTCTGGGCAGCCTACATACCCAAAGAGCCCCGCCCACCAGATGCCACTCAGTGTAACCACCCCCCAAGACCTAATGTGTGTGTGTGAGTGTGTTTGATAAGTAGTAATGTCTAAGGTGTAATTAAAACAGGGGCAGGGAACTGCAGAGTGCAACCAAAGGGGACCACCTACGTGGCCCCATCCACTACACCCCACCGAACACACACGCCCCCAAAACCCTTCATGTGTGAGTGTGTGCTGTGTACAGGAGCCAGAAGGGAGAGGGGTATGGGGATATATACCGGGGGAGCTACTCTCCCCCAGAGAGGGCAGCCAGGGACTGGCTGCAATAGGCATCCCCGCTACCTGGGAGCCAACAATGGGCAGGAGGGCCTGATGTCCACCAGGCTCGGGGCCTGCAGCGACCATATTCCGGGAGCTACTGTACCCCCAGAAGGTACCCATCCCGCCCCACCCCACTCAACCCAACCCCACCCCGGAGGACCTCTACAAAAAACAAACAAACAAACCACCCGGTCACACCAGTCGCAGCAGCCCGGGCCTGAGACCCACCATCACCCAGCAACCCACCACCACCACTATGTGATAAAACTAATCAGAGGGGACCAGAGAGAATGAAATTCAGCCAATTGATGTTTTGAGGAGGCAGACATTGTTTCCATGCTAATATAATCTAAAAGAAAATTTCTAAACTGGTTAATACACAGATTGTTCTTCGCTTTCCAGTTCATGAGAATAGTTTTCTTTGCGATACATAACACTGTGACAACCATGTGTGCTGAGTTAATTTCCATGTTGATGTTGTCTAAGTCACCCAGTATGCACAGTGTGGGGCATGCAGGGATGCTACACTTAAGCCATGTTGATAGGTCCTCACAGACTTCAAGCCAGAACTTCTGGACAGGCGCAGAAAACCACAAAGCATGTGCATAATCATCAGGTGTGTTATCTGTGCAATGTGAGCAGATGTTTGAGTGTGTTAGACCCATCCTGAACATCCTTTGTCCTGTATAGTGTGTTCTATGAAGGATTTTGTATTGTATGAGCTGTAAATTAGGATTTCGAGTCTTTATGAAGGTGTTCAAACATATTTGTGGTTAGAAGCTATGACCAGAACTGATGGATAAATCTGCCTCCCATTTTGAGGATGGAAGAGATATTGTGTCATCTATCTTAGACAATAATTTATATATTTTTGATAGTAGTTTTGGGGTACAGCTGCTTAGAAATTCTGCTACCCTAGTCGGGGGTTGTAAGTCTGGTTGGTGGAGGATATATCCATCCATCCATCCATCATCTGCCGCTTATCCGGGGGTCGGGTCGCGGGGGCAGCAGCTTGAGCAGAGAAACCCAGACGTCTCTGTCCCCGGCCACTTCCTCCAGCTCTTCCGGGGGGACCCCGAGGCGTTCCCAGGCCAGCCGAGAGACATAGTCTCTCCAACGTGTCCTGGGTCTCCCCCGTGGTCTCCTCCCAGTGGGACGTGCCCGGAACACCTCCCCAGGGAGGCGCCCAGGGGGCATCCTAACCAGATGCCCGAGCCACCTCATCTGACTCCTCTCAATGCGGAGGAGCAGCGGTTCTACTCCGAGCCCCTCCCGGATGACTGAGCTTCTCACCCTATCTCTAAGGGAGAGCCCAGACACCCTGCGGAGGAAACCCATTTCGGCCGCTTGTATTCGCGATCTTGTTCTTTCGGTCACTACCCACAACTCGTGACCATAGGTGAGGATGGGAACGTAGATTGACCAGTAAGTAGAGAGCTTCGCCTTCTGGCTCAGCTCCCTCTTCACAACGACGGGTCGGTGCAGAGCCTGCAACACTGCAGGTGCCGCACCGATCCGCCCGTCAATCTCCCGCTCCATTCGTCCGTCACTCGTGAACAAGACCCCGAGATACTTGAACTCCTCCTCTTGGGGAAGGATCTCATTCCCGACCCGGAGAGAGCATTCCACCCTTTTCCGGCTGAGAACCATAGTCTCGGATTTGGAGGTGCTGATTCTCATCCCAGCCGCTTCACACTCGGCTGCGAATCACTCCAGTGAGAGCTGAAGGTCGCGGCCTGACGACGCTAACAGAACCACATCATCTGCAAAAAGCAGAGATCCGATTCTGAGGTCGCCAAATGGGACACCCTCAACGCCCTGGCTCCGCCTAGAAATTCTGTCCATAAAAGTTAGGAACAGAATCGGTGACAAAGGGCAGCCCTGACGGAGTCCAACTCTCACCGGAAACGTATCCGACTTACTGCCGGCAATGCGGACCAAACTCTGGCACCGGTCATACAGAGACCGAACGGCCCCTATCAAGGGGTCCGGCACTCCATATTCCCGGAGCACCCCCCACAGGACTCCACGAGGGACACGGTCGAACGCTTTCTCCAAGTCCAGGCCCAATCATTACCACACACACTTTCACGTCCCATACATCCACACATCCACACATCCTACCTCCCTCGACTCTGCTGGGGTGTTGTGCAGCGGGCACACCAGGAGGCCAGCAACCCCCCAGCCACCACAGACCCCGAACCAGCAGAACAATTAATTAATCCTCCTGGCCCCTCCTGCCCCGAGCAGACACCAGGAAGCAGGGGTGTGCGAAGAAGACCCCTCCCCTCACCCTTCTGGCTCTTCAATATTTTCTAATAGTGAGCAATTTAAATTGAGGGGCAGCCAAACTTGTAGAACTGGGAGCGCGGCACTCTGGGCAGCCTACATACCCAAAGAGCCCCGCCCACCAGATGCCACTCAGTGTAACCACCCCCCAAGACCTAATGTGTGTGTGTGAGTGTGTTTGATAAGTAGTAATGTCTAAGGTGTAATTAAAACAGGGGCAGGGAACTGCAGAGTGCAACCAAAGGGGACCACCTACGTGGCCCCATCCACTACACCCCACCGAACACACACGCCCCCAAAACCCTTCATGTGTGAGTGTGTGCTGTGTACAGGAGCCAGAAGGGAGAGGGGTATGGGGATATATACCGGGGGAGCTACTCTCCCCCAGAGAGGGCAGCCAGGGACTGGCTGCAATAGGCATCCCCGCTACCTGGGAGCCAACAATGGGCAGGAGGGCCTGATGTCCACCAGGCTCGGGGCCTGCAGCAACCATATTCCAGGAGCTACTGTACCCCCAGAAGGTACCCATCCCGCCCCACCCCACTCAACCCAACCCCACCCCGGAGGACCTCTACAAAAAACAAACAAACAAACCACCCGGTCACACCAGTCGCAGCAGCCCGGGCCTGAGACCCACCATCACCCAGCAACCCACCACCACCACTATGTGATAAAACTAATCAGAGGGGACCAGAGAGAATGAAATTCAGCCAATTGATGTTTTGAGGAGGCAGACATTGTTTCCATGCTAATATAATCTAAAAGAAAATTTCTAAACTGGTTAATACACAGATTGTTCTTCGCTTTCCAGTTCATGAGAATAGTTTTCTTTGCGATACATAACACTGTGACAACCATGTGTGCTGAGTTAATTTCCATGTTGATGTTGTCTAAGTCACCCAGTATGCACAGTGTGGGGCATGCAGGGATGCTACACTTAAGCCATGTTGATAGGTCCTCACAGACTTCAAGCCAGAACTTCTGGACAGGCGCAGAAAACCACAAAGCGTGTGCATAATCATCAGGTGTGTTATCTGTGCAATGTGAGCAGATGTTTGAGTGTGTTAGACCCATCCTGAACATCCTTTGTCCTGTATAGTGTGTTCTATGAAGGATTTTGTATTGTATGAGCTGTAAATTAGGATTTCGAGTCTTTATGAAGGTGTTCAAACATATTTGTGGTTAGAAGCTATGACCAGAACTGATGGATAAATCTGCCTCCCATTTTGAGGATGGAAGAGACATTGTGTCATCCATCTTAGACAATAATTTATATATTTTTGATAGTAGTTTTGGGGTACAGCTGCTTAGAAATTCTGCTACCCTAGTCGGGGGTTGTAAGTCTGGTTGGTGGAGGATATATCCATTGTTGAGGTAAACCTGTGCCTCTTTCCGAGTCCGTTGATGCAGTGAAGGAAGAAGACAGATGCGACGATATAAAAATCAACACAGTTTTATTTGCGCAGTTTGCAAAGTGCGGAGAGCAGTTCAGTACACCACATGCGAACAGCACAAAGTACGGAAAAACTCTGTCTTTGTCTAGGAGTGTGATGTTATATACACTTGTATTCAGTCTCCTCCTTATGAGATGTGTGTGCGTCAATATCTTGTCTCTTCCTCTATGTATGTGCGTGTGTGTGCCTGTATAAGGAGTTACTTTCAGAAGACCGTTGTGTGTGCGTTCCTAGTTTCACCACATGTTTTTCTCAGAGATATCTCCTTATAAAGCTGCTGTTCAAGCACAGAAATGAGCAAGCCGGTTATACATGATATCACCTTATACAGCTATCCTCACTCACAATACCCCCTTTTGATCTCTATTAAGAGATCACACAAATAGTTGAGTAACAATACATGACTAAAACTAAATTGAAAAACCCCACGTTGATAACAACAAGATGATCACACAATCTCCGACATTCTGATGATATCATCTTCATTTGTATCAGGATCGGGAGGGTTCAGCAGTGGCATTACCAAAGGGGAGGGAGCCTTCCCCTCTATAGTGGTAGTTATAAGTCTAATGGCAAGTGAACGGATACATGGGATACAGCAGCAACCACAAGTCACCAAAATAGCGACGAATATAGCAAGAGATACAAAAAGTGACATTATCAGAGTCTTCCATTTCCCAAACACCTTGGTCAGCCATTCATCCAGCGGATTGTCAATCCCCGAGTGTTCATGCATTGTTTTGGAGAGCGTACGCAATCCTTCTAGGGCCTTTGATACCGAACCATCTGGAGCCGTATTATTGGGGATAAATGTGCAACACATGTCACCAAACATGGCACAAACACCACCTTTTTCCGCTAACAACATGTCTAAGGCCATCCTATTTTGCACCGCCATGAGCGAGGTGGGAGCTGTCTGTTCTGCCAAACCTGCAACAGCATCCCTGGTCAAATTGGTCAGTCGCAACACGTTATAATGTACATAATTAATTCGATCCACATTTTTATTCGGAGTCACCGGAAAGAAGGCCGCTATAATAGGAATATTCTCGAATCCTGCCGCAACTTGATCAGCCAATTTAAATTCGTTAGGAACTCCACGTGGTACTCCTATAGCATCCATGTAGGTGGGGTTATCAACTGATAAATCAAAATTGTGTGTGCTGCGCCGTGTAAGAATATGGCGACGTCGTCGGCGAGTCAAAGCCGCACTGCTGTCCCGTTCCCCATGTAAATGTCTTAACCTATCTCCTAACAGGATAAGAGGAGTACGTAATCTGACCATCGCGCAAACCCCTGTGCTGTGAGGTGGGACCCTGACATGTAATTTAGGTTGTCCACAATAGAAATACAATCCTGCTCTCGCCCACCCTCCTAATTCATTACCTGGCCTCATCCCCCGACACCATGAGGGATCTATAGCGCCTAACTGAACATCGGGTGATGGCTTGGTATGATTAACCGTGCAGCGCGGGGTTGTAATGTTAAAGCACACATAAGAACCATTACCCTTCTCTGGCGTAAATGGGCCAACTATAGTCTTGTTGCTAATTGGTGGGAAAAGACTGCCCAGAGTCTGGCAGCTTGTCTCTCTGCCCCAAGTGAGATTCATCATACATTGATACCCTGATGTGTCATTAGTGATGAGAGGAGCTGGGACGGTAACCAGTTTAGGGCGCGCAGACGCACAGGCCACGCAATCTCCGTTACTATTTTCCTGAGCAGTTTGAGCTACCCAAGATAGCCATAAATTTTCCTCTGAGACGCCAGTGGCCATACGCACTACATCTGCGGGTTTCAGTTGAGAAAAGTCAATTACCTTAAACTTAGAATTGCTGTCTTGGATTACCGATTCGGCCAGTTTCTTATCCTGTCCAACTGGTGGGTTTACAGTTGTGTCTGGCGAAGGGGTGCTAGTTAAATTGACTGGTGGTGTGATGAAATTGACTTTTACAAAAGCCTGAGGGTCATTACCTGGGGTCTCCACCCCGAGAATGAAATACACTGTTTTGTCATGATTTTGCCCTTCCGGGTGAAATCCGCCTGTCATTTTATCAATTGATAACATGAGAGGGTTCAGACCTTGCTTATCATTAACCCATCCTTCTCTGGCTAAGGCGACTTTCGCAGCTTTGGTTGCATTCCCATACGTATAAGTGGGCGTCCATGGCCCTGTATAACCCACCGCCTGACCCCACGAGTGGCACAGACGCTTCCACCACGTGGAGCCACCTGGCGTTCGGCGCCTTGCGCAATCTTCACTTACAAAGGAGTCAGCACAGAGATAAACATCATATCCTCTCCAACCCGCTGCATTGCCTCCGCATTTAATAACGTCGCACAAATCGAATTGAAACGCTGTGGTGGAGCCTACTGTGTAATTCAACTCCAAGCCGCCATATTGGTTCAAACAAAAATCTTGTTTTTGAGTTTGTCGTTTGGGTCGTTTGTGTTCAGGACTGGGTTCACATAACCAGAAGATCAGGGGGACAATCACGCACGCGATGGCTGCACAACATGTGAGAATTTTCCAACTCCCAAACAATAACATTCTAATATGTTTCACTGTGTCTCAAGTATGATAAAAATAGCAAGCAAAACTTTCTTGGTAAGTCAGACCTTATCTATCAGGGTGCTCTAGGCGGGGTTACCCCTAGAGGAGCTTAAAACCTTATAGTTTGTCAACATTACCCAACTCCTTAGCAAATAGCAAACCTTAACATGATTATAATTTGGTATGACCTGTAAGAGCAAGTTTAAGCAAAGCCCAAGCAAACACGATTATGATTAAAACAAATCCAAAAATAACACAATTCAACTGAGATGCCGTCATCTGGAGTCGTTCTTCGGAGGAGATTTCACTTTCTCCCGATGAGGGTTGAGTTGGAGCCCGGGTCTAACACCCTTCCTGCTCGTCAATGATGTCGTTGCAAGGAGGCAGAAGTGTACTACTTCTGCCTGCAAAATGCCACCAGGGGATTATTCTGCCCCTTGTTGGTTGGTGGTCTTTTCCTCTGTACCAGCCGGTACAGTGTGCAAATCTTTCAGCGCCTGGTGAGTCGCTGCTAGGGAGCGTTGAGGTTCCTCGGCTGCCGCACACTGGCTCCAATGGAACCACGTATCACCTTTCCCTTTGACTCGGACTGCGTGGGAGGTCCTCTCGGTCACCTGATAGGGCCCTGTCCACCTTGGCTCCGACCACTTTCTTTTGATGACCCTCAGCAATACCCACTCAGCCTCTGGAGCCGGCGCTGGTTGGCCCTCTCCTCTGCTACTCGCCACCTGCTTTGAAAATTCTGCAACGAGACTTTGGAGTTCATGGAAATACATTTTGTGAGTTAGGTGTTGTTCAATATGTCCTGTTCCTGGCAACTTAGATTGAGGTCCAGGAAAAGCTCTCCCTGTCTGGAGCTCATGTGGTGTAAACCTTGTGGACTGATTAACAGAGCTCCTGATGGACATTAAGGCTAAGGGCAACGCATCTAGCCAATTCATTTTGGTCTGTGCACAGATTTTAGCCAATTTGCTCTTCACTGTCTGATTCATTCTCTCCACCTTACCCTGTGATTGTGGATGGTAGACAGTACCAAACTTGTGTTTTAGCCCTAGCATGGCCTCAACCTGTTGCAAATCTTGGTTTTTGAAGTGAGTGCCGTTGTCGGACCTGATCCTTTCTGGAAATCCATGCCTGGGGATATAATCGTTGATCAGAAATTTTATTACCGACTTACCATCCTCTTTCTTGGTAGACCATGCTTCAGGCCATCCTGAATATGCGTCCACACACATCAGAATATACCTATACCCTTTCACCGGTGTGATCATGTCTGTGTAATCAATGATGATTTCTTTCCCTGGCTTTACCTCCAATGGATAACGTCCAGGGTGTGGTTTCACTGTTGGTCTGACATTGTACTTTAGACACTCCTCGCATGACCCCACAAAATGTTTGGCCATGTCCTTTAGGTATGGATGCCACCAGTGCTCTAGATTTCTCATCATTTGAGCTACCCCCACATGTCTGATGGGTTTGTTTGTTGCGGTTAGAAATCCAGCCCTCAACCACTGTTTCAGTTCCACATGTACTGCTCCTGCTGCATAGGCTGAATCTGTGTAAATGTTTACTTCCTGCCCTTCCCCTAGCCTCAGTGCTGCTATTACTGCCAGTACTTCTGCTCTTTGTGCTGACTGCTGTCCTTCCAGTCTCTCTGTTTGTCGTGTGATCAGTTCCCCTTGGACGTCCTCTACAACTGCATATGCTGCTTTCAGTCCTTCTCGTTCATCCCTGAAGCAACAGCCGTCTGTGTACAGTTCTCTGGCCCCTGGTATCGGTTCTGTTTGTAGGTCCAGTCGTACTTTCTCCTCTTTCTGCACTCTGTCCGTACACTCATGTGGCTCACCTGTTCCTAGCTGATCTGCCATGTTTATGCCTTCATGAGTGAAAGTCAGGTTTGGTGCCTCGAGAATTTTGCTCAGTCGTCTTTGTCTCAGAGCAGTCAGCGTAAAAGTCTGTGAGTTCACATAGGCCACAACGCTATGTGTGGTCAGAATGTGCAGTTGATGTCCCATGACAATGTGTGCAGTTTTTTGAATGAGCTTTGCTATCCCTGCTGCCTGTTGTGTACACATAGGATGGCGCTTTTCCATATTGTCTAGCATCACACTGATATACATTAGTACTACTCTCTCACCCCCTTTTCTCTGGAACAGGACGCCATTAGTGCAAAGTTCTGTTCCAGAGACATCCAAGTAGAATGGTAAGCTATAATCGGGTATAGCTAGGTCTGCTGCTGTGGAGAGGGCCTGTTTTAGTGCAATAAAGGCTTCCTCCGCCTCCTGAGTCCAATTCAGGGTCGCTGACAGGTTGCGCATGCCTTGTTCTTTCACTAGGGCCCGCAGAGGTCTAGTTAAGCCGGTGTAATTGGCTATGTAAGTCCTACTATAGCCCGTCAACCCTAAGAAAGACAACATGTCCTTTACCTTCACTGGGTTAGAGTGATGGAGAATAGTAGACCTGTGCTGAGGGGAGAGCCCTGCTCCTTTTTGGGAAATTTGCCTGCCCAAAAACGCTACCTGCCGCCGTGCAACCTGAAGTTTGGCTTTGCTGACCTTGAACCCTGTTCTTGCAAGATGTAAAAGGACATTTTTAGTTGCTTCCAAACACAGAGCCGCAGTGGGCGCTGCCAACAACAAATCATCTACATACTGAACGAGAGTCACCTGCTCTGGTAGTGGGCAATCACTCAGGATATCTTTTAGAACCTGGTTAAAAATCCCTGGGGACAAAGCGAACCCTTGCGGCAGCCTGGTGTACTGTAGCTGCTTGTGCTGATACGAAAACGAGAAAATGTGCCTGCAGTCTTCCGCCAAGGGAAGACAAAAGAATGCATTAGCCAAGTCAATGCAGGTAAACCACTGAATTTTCCTGATACCAATCTGTCTGTAACCCATCATAAAATAGAGTAACATGGGGGGAATCGGGAGGTGAGACATAGGGTTCGAGTTGGGAAATCCAGGGTTTCCACTGGAGGTAAGCCGAGAGGATACCACGCCGCTCAGATGTTTCCGGCTGTAATAGACCCCAGTATATGTCCGCGTATTGTTCATTCACTGGCTGCACAAGATATTGACCAGTGATGTTCTCCATCGGTCCAGAGCACGGCAAATGAGATCCATCAGGCATGACAACAACCAGGCCATCGGCGCTGCAGAGTATCGTGGCCCCCAGTTTTATCAGGAGATCTCTTCCCAGCAAGTTCATCGGTACAGAAGGTGAATGTACAAATGGATGTGTCACAGTCTGTTTTCCCACCTGGGTGAGTAGCGGCTTAGTGAACGGCAGTGTCTTTTTCTCCCCAGAGAAGCCCATAAGCGTGATGGTATGCGATGACAGGGAACCAGATGGTACAACTTTCAATGTGGAACATGTGGCTCCAGTGTCAACCAAGAAAGGCAGATCTTTTTTCTCAATCTGAACTGACAGCATCGGTTCTGCCGTAGTGATGCTGTCTGAGAGTCTCTGTGGGGTGTGTCAATATTGACCGGACTGGTCAGAGTTCTCCCCATTGTCCCACGATGGGTACTGACCAGCGCCAGCTGCTCCCCAAGGATGCTGAGGATACATAGGAGCAGTAACAGGAGGTCCAGAGCCGCGACCCCTGCCTCTCCCAGGAGGACCACTATCCACACCTTTCTGTGCTCTTGGATTATGTGGGCAGTTTCTTATCCAGTGATTAGGATCTCCGCAGAGATAACAACAACGAGTCTCCCCCGACTGTCCTCTTCCTGTACCGCCCCTTAGTCCCCGACCTCTTCCCCCAAAGCCTCCACCCCGCATTGGTCCTCCCCCATGTCTTCTCCCGCCTGATGGGGGCTGCGGTACCCATGGTGGGACCGGAAATAAATCAGGAACCTGTGGTGGCTCGGCAGCTAACATGACCTTCGCAGCTTCCCCTTTTTGTTTTTTATTTTTATCATTACATTTCTGTCTAGCTTCCGTTAACTGTAATTTTAACAGCTGAACCTGCAATTCTTTTAAGTCATCCTGTTCCTTCTGCGTATTATCTTGAGCACGGGTGAGGTGGTGTATTAAGTGTTTCTCCCAGACATGGGATTCACTACCGAGCATGTCCGGGTTATTAACCATGGCTGTTTTGACATTCTCCGGCACTCCTTCCAGTATAGCCTGTCTAAACCACTCTCTCTGAGCTCCAGCTTTCCCTGGGTGGCATCCTGTGTGTTTCAACCATAAATCCTTGCTCTGATCCACATACTCCCTGGGATTTTGTTTGGGGTCCCATCTCATCTTTGGCATTACGGTGGCGTTAGGTAGTGGATATTTTTCTCTCATTGCTTTCCCTATTTCAGTGCTATGATGCGTGAAGGGGGTGTCATCTGTCACTCTGTCTGTATGGGCGATAGTCTCAACTTCTCTCATGTCCCCACCCGTCATGCATCGTCCTGCAATCGCTCTAAAGTCCCCCAATGCCAATTTCTGTCCTGCCGTCAGAGAATCCAATTTGCTAAGCCACAAATTTCCACCCTCGGCTACAGGTGGTAATTTCTCCACTATGGCCTGTATGTCCCCTATAGTAAATGGTCGGTACTGGTCACCTTGTCCTGGTTGGGTACATTGTGACCGGAAGGATTGTCCCACCACGTCGGCGCTGGCTAACTCTTCTGCCTATCGTATCTGTCAGTTCCTCTGCCACCTTCATTCCTTTTTCTACACTTCTCACCAGTCCGTCCCTTTTTTGACAGAGCTCTTCTATCTCTCTCCGACATAACTCATCTAGCTCTCTCTCTTTCCTGACGGCTGAATCTTCATCATCCTCCCTCCATGTTCCTGCCAAGCTAAAACTTGCTGGTACTTCTTGTCTTTCACCTTCCCACTGTCCCTTTCCTTGAAAAGAAGCTGTCCCTGCTGCTTCTGCTTCCTCCTCACAATCTGAAATCTCACTTCCCCTCATGACCTGCCTCCGTGGCTGTGGTGTGACTTTTCGTTTTACCGTGTGCTGTGGAGCCTGTTCTCTTGCCTGTCTCTGCGAGAATGGGTCTGGGGGCGCCGAAAGGTTATCACCTGTGAAGGGGTTATAAGAGGATTTGGACGTTGTCCCTGTCCTTACGGACGTCTCAGAGATTGATGCTGTAGGAGTGGCTGCACCTGCTTCAGTCACACTGTCACTTACAAGTGTCTCTTCTGAGGCTCCAACCTGAAGTGTACCACTAGTCACATATAGTGTGGGATATAACCCTGGTGTCGGTGCAGCAGGCGGTGCATATGGAGGTGGGCATGTAGGAGTGTCAGGTGCAGTTACCATTTGTTTGCCTCCTGGTTTTCCTGCGTTCTCATGGAGTTGTCTCACACTTTGCCAGAAGACCGCCAGCTCAGACCAGCCCCGTCGTCGCTCCTCCTGCTCTTTCGCCTCCTTTTTAATTTTGAACGTTGCAGCACACCTGCCTTTTGTCCCTGCTCTGCCAGCTCTTCTTTCCTCACCTTACATTCTTTCTCCTTTTCCCACAACCAGGCCCCTAACGGACCGGGGTCTGACATTTTCTTGCCCTTATATCTCACCAATTGTTCCACTTCTCCCTTCATGTCGGCTAATTTCCTGTCCCTACCCTTTTTAGGTAACACTGCCCCTGCTGCTTTTAACGTATTCTCTAACTGCAGCTCGAGGGGCCTCCAGGCACCCGTACCTGGGCCCCATCCCCCATCATCTATTTCCCTGTCAAACTCTCCCTCCATTTTACTTCTCTTTTTCTAAATTCTGAGGCCAGCCGGTTTGTATGACGTACGTCCGAGCAACAAGCCTTGTAAGGTGATGATTTATTAACGGCCAGTCAGTTTGTATGGCATAACACCCGAGCAACTGACCCTTTTGACAAACCAAGCCACTTGTGTTAACACCGCTAGGTTTCAATGGCTCAGACAGATTACGTTATCACCGTTAGGTTTCCTCTGTCTGATTGTCGAGTTTGTCAAGACACCGTTTCATGCACCATTCACCTTTAGACACCTCAGAATTTTATTCTTCCCACAGCCCGCTTCTCCTTATTTCTCTCAAACAAATACAAAACACACAAAGCACGTTAAAATCTTCACAAACTTTTTCAAAATGCACTTATAGAAAAATACCTCAGGAACCCTGTTCCTGTACTCTAGTATAGGGGACTCTAGCCCCAAACAGACTTCAAGAATTTATGAGGAGTATAACCTCAAGGGACTCTAACCCAACTCCGTAGAGTATACTACTTTAGGGGACTCTAACCCCAAACAGACTTCAAGAATTTATGAGGAGTATAACCTCAAGGGACTCTAACCCAACTCCGTAGAGTATACTACTTTAGGGGACTCTAACCCCAGGGACTCAAACCCAGTAGAATTCGGGGTGTCTTCACCTCCCCGGGACTCTAACCCAGCAGCCTCTCAGGCTTCCGGTTCCTCGTCAGGCAACCGGTGGGGTCCGCCACGACCAAAGACAGTCTGTTTTATCCTCTTTTATATTCACTTTTCTCTTATAATTTCACGCAGTTATCAACATTAACTCTTATCGTCTTTTGCTGATTCAATCACCAGTTTCAGGACAGGACACGTTGTTTTAAAATATTCAATGTGCAGAGTTTGATAAAACAGGTTCTGCTTACCTCTGTGTTAACGTGCCGGCTCGTGTCCCGTCTCTGTCACCGTGAAGGAATCTTTTATCCGAATGAACTCCGTCCTCTCCTCACCACATCCCGAACGAGCCCCCAAAATTGTTGAGGTAAACCTGTGCCTCTTTCCGAGTCCGTTGATGCAGTGAAGGAGGAAGACAGATGCGACGATATAAAAATCAACACAGTTTTATTTGCGCAGTTTGCAAAGTGCGGAGAGCAGTTCAGTACACCACATGCGAACAGCACAAAGTACGGAAAAACTCTGTCTTTGTCTAGGAGTGTGATGTTATATACACTTGTATTCAGTCTCCTCCTTATGAGATGTGTGTGCGTCAATATCTTGTCTCTTCCTCTATGTATGTGCGTGTGTGTGCCTGTATAAGGAGTTACTTTCAGAAGACCGTTGTGTGTGCGTTCCTAGTTTCACCACATGTTTTTCTCAGAGATATCTCCTTATAAAGCTGCTGTTCAAGCACAGAAATGAGCAAGCCGGTTATACATGATATCACCTTATACAGCTATCCTCACTCACACCATCCATCCATCCATCATCTGCCGCTTATCCGGGGGTCGGGTCGCGGGGGCAGCAGCTTGAGCAGAGAAACCCAGACGTCTCTGTCCCCGGCCACTTCCTCCAGCTCTTCCGGGGGGACCCCGAGGCGTTCCCAGGCCAGCCGAGAGACATAGTCTCTCCAACGTGTCCTGGGTCTCCCCCGGGGTCTCCTCCCAGTGGGACGTGCCCGGAACACCTCCCCAGGGAGGCGCCCAGGGGGCATCCTAACCAGATGCCCGAGCCACCTCATCTGACTCCTCTCAATGCGGAGGAGCAGCGGTTCTACTCCGAGCCCCTCCCGGATGACTGAGCTTCTCACCCTATCTCTAAGGGAGAGCCCAGACACCCTGCGGAGGAAACCCATTTCGGCCGCTTGTATTCGCGATCTTGTTCTTTCGGTCACTACCCACAACTCGTGACCATAGGTGAGGATGGGAACGTAGATTGACCAGTAAGTAGAGAGCTTCGCCTTCTGGCTCAGCTCCCTCTTCACAACGACGGGTCGGTGCAGAGCCTGCAACACTGCAGGTGCCGCACCGATCCGCCCGTCAATCTCCCGCTCCATTCGTCCGTCACTCGTGAACAAGACCCCGAGATACTTGAACTCCTCCTCTTGGGGAAGGATCTCATTCCCGACCCGGAGAGAGCATTCCACCCTTTTCCGGCTGAGAACCATAGTCTCGGATTTGGAGGTGCTGATTCTCATCCCAGCCGCTTCACACTCGGCTGCGAATCACTCCAGTGAGAGCTGAAGGTCGCGGCCTGACGACGCTAACAGAACCACATCATCTGCAAAAAGCAGAGACCCGATTCTGAGGTCGCCAAATGGGACACCCTCAACGCCCTGGCTCCGCCTAGAAATTCTGTCCATAAAAGTTAGGAACAGAATCGGTGACAAAGGGCAGCCCTGACGGAGTCCAACTCTCACCGGAAACGTATCCGACTTACTGCCGGCAATGCGGACCAAACTCTGGCACCGGTCATACAGAGACCGAACGGCCCCTATCAAGGGGTCCGGCACTCCATATTCCCGGAGCACCCCCCACAGGACTCCACGAGGGACACGGTCGAACGCTTTCTCCAAGTCCACAAAACACATGTAGACTGGTTTATTTATCAATGTCTAGATCGACTTCAACAAAGAACAACATTGTATTTTGCAGTAGAAGAAAAAGCAAGACTGAAGGATCAGGAATCCGAGAATAAGCTTATTTTCATACGTTCTGCATGATTTGGGATTTTATGTATAAAATGAATTCCTTCACTCAAACCAAGTGAAAACTACTTTGTCCTTCATATTTATCAATGTCTAGATTTACTTCAACAAAGAACAACATTGTATTTTGCAGTAGTAGAAAGAGCAACACTTGAAGGAACAGGAATCCGAGAATAAGCTTATTTTCATACGTTCTGCATGATTTGGGATTTTATGTATAAAATGAATTCCTTTACTCAAACTATGTTAAAACTGCTTTGTCCTTCATATTTATCAATGTCTAGATTGACTTCAACAAAGAACAACATTGTATTTTGCAGTAGAAGAAATAGCAACACTGAAGGATCAGGAATCCGAAAACACGCTTATTTTCATACGTTCTGCTTGATTTGGGATTTTGCTATAAAATTAATTCCTTCACTCAAACAAAGTGGAAACTGCTTTGTCCTTCATATTTATCAATGTCTATATCGATTTCAACAAAGAACAAGGCTGTATTTTGCAGTATAGGAAAGAGCAACACTGGGGGATCAGGAATCCGAGAATAAGCTTACTTTCATGAGTCCTGAACGATTTCGGATTTTCCTATAAAATGAATTGCTTTGCTCAAACCAAGTTAAAATTGCTTTGTCCTTCATAGTTATCCATGTCTAAAATGTATCAAGCATAAAGTTCCTCATATTACCCTGAATGAGAAAGAAGCATCCCTTTGGTTGAGCAATACGTTCCTTTTGCGGAGTTATGCATGATTTCGGATTTTGCTATAAAATTCATTCCTTCACACCTTTTTTTTTCACCGCATTTTATAGATTATGGTTGGAAATTTCAACCACTCTAATCCGAAGACCTCTCCTCCCGCTTTTGTTAATATATTTGAACTTTAGTTGGACATTCACCCCTTTTTGCAGCTAAACCACCTCCGCTCCCTGTTTTGATCATGTATGGTCTGGCAATACTACATTTTCTTACCCGTTTGTGAGTAATTATGGCTGGATATTCACACCTACTTGCAGCTGAACACAATCTCTCTCGCTTTTAATTATGTTTGGATATTCGAACCTTTTCTTTACTGCTTTTTGCCAACTTTGGTCGGACGTTCACACCTTCTTGCAGCCGAACACCTCCACTTCCGCTTTTGATGGTATATATTCGGGCATTCGAACCTTTTCTTACCAGCTTTTTAAAAACCATGGTTGGACTTTCACACCTTCTTGCAGCTGAACCACCTCCGCTCCCTGTTTTGATCATGTATGGTCTGGCAATACTACCTTTTCTTACCCGTTTGTTAGTAATTATGGGTGGACATTCACACCTACTTGCAGCCGAACACCACCTCTCCCGCTTTAGATGATGTATGGACCGGCATTCTTACCTTTTCTAACACATTTTTCAGCAATTATGGTCGGAGATTCACACTTACTCACAGCCGAACAACTCCGCTCCCGCATTTGATGGTGTATAGTCGGGCATTCTCACCCTTTCTCATCAGCTTTTTGCAAATTATGATCTGACATTTACACCTGCTTTTGATAACGTATGGTTTGGCATTCGCACCTTTTCTTACCCATTTTTCAGTAATTATGGGTGGACATTCACACCTTCTTGCAGCTGAACACCTCCTCTCCCACTATTGATTGTTTACAGTCGGGTATTTTAACCTTTTCTTACCCGCTTTTTACCAAATATGGTCGGACATTCACACCGTCTTACAGCGGAACACCTCCTCTCCCGCTTTTGATGGTGTATAGTCAGGCATTTGAACCTTTTCTTACCCGCTTTTTACAAACTATGGTCGGACATTCAAACCTTCTTGTAGCCGAACACATCCACTCCTGCTTTTGATTATGTATAGTTGGGCATTCGCACCTTTTCTTACCCATTTTTCAGTAATTATGGGTGTACATTCACACCTTCTTGCAGCCGAACACCTCCGCTCCCTCTTTTGATTATACATTGTTGGGCATTCGCACCTTATTTACAAACTATAGTCAGACATTCACACCTTGCAGCTGAGCCACCTCAGCTCCCTGTTTTGATAGTGTATGTTCGGGCATTCGAACCTATTCTTACCCCCTTTTTACAAACTATGCTCGGAGATTCACACCTACTCACAGCCGAACAACTCCGCTCCCGCATTTGATGATGTCTTGTCCGGCATTCTAGTCTCTTCTAACACATTTTTCAGATATTATGGTTGGACATTCACACCTACTCACAGCCGAACACTTCCGCTCCCACATTTGATGGTGTATAGCCGGGCATTCTCACCCTTTCTCATCAGCTTTTTGCAAATTATGATCTGACATTCACACCTACTTGCAGTCGAACAGCTCTGCTCCCGCTTTTGATTATGTTTGGTTGGATATTCGAACCTTTTCTTAACTGCTTTTTACAAACTTTGGTCGGACGTTCACACCTTCTTGCAGCCGAACACATCCACTTCCACTTTTGATGGTATATATTCGGGCATTCGAACCTTTTCTTACCCGCTTTTTACAAACCGTGGTCGGACTTTCACACCTTCTTGTAGCCAAACAACTCCGCTCCCGCTATTGATTGTGTACAGTCGGGTATTTTAACCTTTTCTTACCCGCTTTTTACCAACTATGGTCGGACATTTACACCTTCTTACAGCGGAACACCTCTGCTCCCTCTTTTGATGGTCTATGTTCGGGCATTCGAACCTTTTCTTACCCGCTTTTTACAAACTATGGTCGGACATTCAAACTTTCTTGTAGCCGAACACATCCACTCCTGCTTTTGATGATGTATGGTTGGGCATTTTCACCTTTTCTTACCCATTTTTCAGTAATTATGGGTGGACATTCACACCTTCTTGCAGCTGAACAACTCCTCTCCCGCTTATGATCATGTGCGGTTTGATATTCGAAAATTTTCTTTCATGTTTTAAAGCAATTATTGATGGACATTCAAATCTTCTTGTAGCCGAACACATCCACTCCTGCTTTTGATGATGTATGGTAACCTTTTCTTACCCGCTTTTTACAAACTATGGTCGGACATTCAAACCTTCTTGTAGCCAAAACCCTCCGCTCCCTCTTTTGATCATACATTGTCGGGCATTCGCACCTTATCTTACCCGCTTTTTACAAACTATAGTCAGACATTCACACCTTGCAGCTGAACCACCTCCGCTCCCTGTTTTGATCATGTATGGTCTGGCAATACTACCTTTTCTTACCCGTTTGTGAGTAATTAATCCCAAAATATTGAGCATAAAATAAGTCTTCATGCTGATGATGTATTACTTTTCCTTCAGAACTCACAGACGTCTCTCAGTCACACGATCACACTCATAAATAAATTCTCAGCACTTTCTGACTACTCTATCAACTGGTCTAAGACCACAGTTCTGCCCATTAACTGTAGGGTCCATAATATACCTGCGATCACTTTACAGTCAGGAAATATTAGATATTTAGGCATAAACATTTCCTCCAGGCTCTCAGAGCTAACAAAGCTAAATTATGTGCAATTATTAAAGACAGTAGAGGACGATCTCTCGTTGGAAGTCCTTACCTATATCACTTATGGGGAGAGTTACATCCATTAAAATGATGATACTACCAAAAGTTAACTATTTGTTCTCAATGATCCCCATAAAACCATCTGCTACTTGGTTTAAGTCACTAGATTCATGCATCTCCAAATTTCTGTGGAAAAACAAACCACCACGTATTAGTTTAAAAACCCTACAGAAGACCAAGGACAGTGGTGGATTAGATTTACCTCATTTTCAGCACTATTCCTTAGACAATAGGTTACAATATATATCAAAATGGTTTAAACCTTGTTGTGGTCACAGTTCCCAGAGACGTTGTAATCGTTGAGGATTCTATATTCACCCCCTCATTAGAGGCACGTAATGCAGATTGATGACACTGAATCTTCTTCTCTGTTCATTGCTGGCATCATTCCCAGCATCGTAAGTGTTCGTGGCATTGTTAGCCTCTTCTTCTGGATCTTGATATCGAGAATCCTTTTGTATTTCTGGTTTGTCAGTCCTCTGTCTTCGTTCACCGGAGTCTTTGTCTTTTTGTCCTTGAGTTTGGTGATTTTTTCTTCTTTTGATGCCTTGACACAATGTGACAGGTGATACCACGTGGGAGATCCTGTAACTTGGATTGCTGTCCCTCTGCTGCGAAATGGCTGTGCTGCTCAAATGGTCTCTCCTTCATCATGGTTACATGCTGCCATTCCGACATCTCGCCATTCCGACATGGGTCTCCAATTGTCGGAATGGCGACACTTAATTTTTTATCAAACGTCCCACCATTCCGACACTTTTTTCCTCCTATGGTCGGAATGGCGGTATGTTTTTTGTTTTTTTTAACATACCGCCATTCCGACAGTTCCTTTTAATAGCCTATTTTTTACCCAAAACATTTTGCACTAATGATATGCCGGCGCAAATACGCCCTAAAGTTTGGCGCACAAGCTTTGCACATGCAGAGGCCACAGCCTCGCAAACAAACTTTAATAATCTATTATCAAAATCCCCTGAATTTCAAATATAAAAATACAGATATTAATGTAACTCTGGCGAGACTGAAACTGATTAAGAAGAAATACAGTGTCAGTGAGCTGTCACAGCAGCCAGCTGGAGCGGAGCTCTCCACAGAGCCCATGCGTCTTTTGCACGCTGTCATCATATGCAAAAGTAATAATTGCAATTACAGATATCACGGCTACTGCACAGGACACAGTTGCGAGCACTCTGCCTTGCCTTGCCAATAGGAGAAGATAGAAATGACAGCATAGAACGTATAAAACACAACAAAATGCAGTAAAAACGTTTATTCATGTTATTCACGTGATTTATGAGTACTCACTCCAATTTTGGGAAGCGCGGATGGGTTTTGCGCATTTGGCACAAACACACAGCCGCAACGGTTGTAGCTTTATACAGCCTGTTGATATCTTAAGGACCTAACTGGTCACACCTGGGACTAAATGTCATGTAGAGATTGTTTTTACATGACATTACAGCTGAACATATAGCTTTCATCCACAAACCAACGTGGGAGAGCCCGAAGACGCATGTGCCAGACGCACATAGGCATGCGTAAAACCAATTTTGACCACTTCATACTGTTTATTTGCTTTCTTTTAGTTAACTTTCGTTTCTTTTGGATTCTTGTGCGTGTTATGGAGCCGTTTTGGTCCATGTTTGTAAGCCTTTTTTTCCTGGATTAAATTTTCGGAAGTTGAAACAAGTGGCATTGGAGTGTGTGATTGAAAACCACCGCGGACTGCTTCTCCTCCTCCAGTTGCCGAGACTTTGTGTTTTTAATAACGCTTGTCTATAAACATGTGTTAAACATATAAATTGCATGAACAGAAAGAAGGGACTCACCTGTTGAGTAACACACATTTCCTTATACGGAAAGCCTTGTCGGAATGGTGGGACATTTGAACGTCAGAATAGCGGGATGTCGCAATGGTTGGATGTCGGAATGGTGGGACGTTTGCATGTCGGAATGGTGGTATGTCGGAATGGTGGTATGTCAGAATGGTGGGATGTCGGAATAGCGGGATGTCGGAATGGCGGGATTTCGGAATGGGTGTTGCCACCCCCTTCATCATATACACAGTTATTTATACATCCCCTTCCACCATGAAGCGTTGTCCCTTTTTGTTTCTCTCTTTGTTCTTAAAATGCTGTTATGCATGTCTAAACCAATCCATTAAATTAGATCATTTTGGCAGTAAAGCGATCTACAATGTGCTTGGTCGCAAAGCTGCTCATCTGTGGTAAACAGCTCTTCAGAAAGGCATTCTTCAATTGATTTCACTAATTCTATGTAATAATTTTGTGATTTCCTACAAAACTACACTTCTTCTCCCATCTGTCTGAGTATTTAATATTGTCTGGGTCCCGTTAAAACATGTATTTTTCCCATCTAATTCCTTGTTTGCTTTAAAACAAGTATTCCCCATTTTCTATCCCTTCAGTAGCCAACCAGTTTGTATGGAGTACACTGGAGCAACTTGACTGATCAGTAAAACACTGCTTTTGTTGTCACCGCAAGGCTTCCCCCGTCGGTTGTTTCACTGAGACACTACTGAGTAACTATAACTCAACACAGTTTATACACATAACATTCCTATACATACTAACAAACAAACAAACAATTATTTATCGCAATTTTCTCATCTCTGTTTGAACGTACACCCAGGTAAATATTCCTGTAGTCTTCTCATACCGACTATGGACCCATTCATTGTTTAACTTCACTGTTTTGCAAATCCTAATTGAATATTACACATTGACATTGAACTTTACTTGATAAGCAGGTCTTCATTGCATTCAGCAGCCTATATGTGAGCATCTATGTGTAAGCTGTTCTTCTTTGCATTTATCAGCAGCAAGCAATTCTTCATTGCACATGCATATGAAAATAGTAAAACAATTCCAATGCGTTAGCGAAACCTTCTATATCAGGAGTGTCCATCATGATGCTGGGAATAAAACCTCTTTCCTAGAATAGTTCAACCTTCATTACTCAACTGATCATAACTCCGCAATGAGCACATTTCAAAGTATCATTCCTCTACATGTATTCAAAAATCTATGTGTAAATGTTTAATATTTCTTATATTTGTTGATGTCATTCTGTGTGCATGTGGCCTAAACCCAATCTCTGTGTGGCAATTTTAATTTAAACAAGTTGAACTCTGCCTCTGATCATTTAAAAAAGGTGTGTACCAATATCAACCTTTCTCAGGTAATTACTGATCCTACAAAACCAAAGAGATCCTTCAAGGTTGTCCCTGATTGGCTCAATCTTAACATATCAAAGGTAGAAAATCCGCAGTATCTGAACTTGGTGTTAGTTATCACTGCTCAATAGCCTGTATCAGAATTGCAAAAATGAAAACATTAGGTCCACGCTTGGTATCCAGATCCTGAAACATCTCCATGAGCAGGCTTTTTTTTAACTGATCTGTTGAATAGTTATATGACACTGTTAAAATCCCAGATGAAGATCTAGCACTTGACCATTTTTGTAAATCTTCTAATTCCATAGTTGATAAACACGCCCCTTTTAAAAAGTATAGAACTTAGAACAGGTCTATCCCTGGCTTTCGGCAGAACTGTCTTCTTTACTTTTTTTTCCCCTTGTCCTGTTCAGCATTATGTCAGAAGAATTGTATTCTGAATACCTTTGATGCCAAATAGATTTGTTTTGCCAAGGGAAGTTTTATAAATGTAAAGCTCCCCTTGATGCCCATTTATTTATTTCTGTTTACAATATATGACATGAACTGAACTGAACCGGACCGGGGGACAAGGAAAGAAGAAGAGGAAAGAAGAGGAAACAGAACAAAAATAGAAACAAAAACCAGACAACCAGCTGCTACACCTGTAAAAAACAAAACAGACAACAATCCATGGCCTATGAGGGGAATCCAGCCTTAGCGCCACCAGGAGCACCTGAAAGCAGACAAGCAGAGAAAAAACAAACACACAAACAAACAAAAACAAGCACAAGAAGCGGCAATCGCATACAACACAGCTGTGGATATAGATGACCTGAGACGACATGATAATACATCAACTGCTTAGTGACCATGCTACTGGACTAATGAATGTGTGTGTGTGTGTGTGAGAACATGCAACACCCATGGCACAGGACCTACATGATAACCGTGCTTAGTTATGAGTGTATAAGCGTACAGGGCCACAATCCACAGCCCCCCCCCAAGCAATCAGAAGCAGGCAGAGAGGGCCACAAGACCCAGGCCACCAGCAGCCCCCACAGAGCACAGAACCCAGGCAGCCCACCACAGGGGCAACCACGCATCCACCCAGAAGACTGCAGAGGAAGCCCCCGGAAAGAGCCCCCATAAGCATAGGGCAGAGGCACTCCGGGAACCAGGGGCAACAGCCCACCGACCCCGCCAGGCCCCAGCCGCCCAGACATGGGCCGTGCACTGGACCTGGGCCCCAGGAGCCCGAGCGCCCCCAAACCCCCCGGCAGAGGCCCCACCCAATACCCAGGAGGGCCAAGCGCCCCAGACAGCCACAAAGTGGGTCAGCGCCTGCCCCAGCGCCCCTGGCCAAGTGCCCTGGGAGTCAAGACGTGCCCACAGGTGGGTGAAGTCGCGAGCAGTGGGGAGAGGCAACGCTGATGCCCCATCGGGAGAAACACAGGCAGGCCAGGCGACAGCAAGTCCCAGATCCAGGCCCAATCATTACCACACACACTTTCACGTCCCATACATCCACACATCCACACATCCTACCTCCCTCGACTCTGCTGGGGTGTAGTGCAGCGGGCACACCAGGAGGCCAGCAACCCCCCAGCCACTACAGACCCCGAACCAGCAGAACAATTAATTAATCCTCCTGGCCCCTCCTGCCCC
Source organism: Leuresthes tenuis (assembly GCF_036924035.1). Taxonomy (NCBI): domain Eukaryota; kingdom Metazoa; phylum Chordata; class Actinopteri; order Atheriniformes; family Atherinopsidae; genus Leuresthes; species Leuresthes tenuis. The sequence continues at coordinate 29,269,608 of NW_027325362.1, forward strand.
GAGCAGACACCAGGAAGCAGGGGTGTGCGAAGAAGACCCCTCCCCTCACCCTTCTGGCTCTTCAATATTTTCTAATAGTGAGCAATTAAAATTGAGGGGCAGCCAAACTGGTAGAACTGGGAGCGCGGCACTCTGGGCAGCCTACATACCCAAAGAGCCCCGCCCACCAGATGCCACTCAGTGTAACCACCCCCCAAGACCTAATGTGTGTGTGTGAGTGTGTTTGATAAGTAGTAATGTCTAAGGTGTAATTAAAACAGGGGCAGGGAACTGCAGAGTGCAACCAAAGGGGACCACCTACGTGGCCCCATCCACTACACCCCACCGAACACACACGCCCCCAAAACCCTTCATGTGTGAGTGTGTGCTGTGTACAGGAGCCAGAAGGGAGAGGGGTATGGGGATATATACCGGGGGAGCTACTCTCCCCCAGAGAGGGCAGCCAGGGACTGGCTGCAATAGGCATCCCCGCTACCTGGGAGCCAACAATGGGCAGGAGGGCCTGATGTCCACCAGGCTCGGGGCCTGCAGCGACCATATTCCGGGAGCTACTGTACCCCCAGAAGGTACCCATCCCGCCCCACCCCACTCAACCCAACCCCACCCCGGAGGACCTCTACAAAAAACAAACCACCCGGTCACACCAGTCGCAGCAGCCCGGGCCTGAGACCCACCATCACCCAGCAACCCACCACCACCACTATGTGATAAAACTAAACAGAGGGGACCAGAGAGAATGAAATTCAGCCAATTGATGTTTTGAGGAGGCAGACATTGTTTCCATGCTAATATAATCTAAAAGAAAATTTCTAAACTGGTTAATACACAGATTGTTCTTCGCTTTCCAGTTCATGAGAATAGTTTTCTTTGCGATACATAACACTGTGACAACCATGTGTGCTGAGTTAATTTCCATGTTGATGTTGTCTAAGTCACCCAGTATGCACAGTGTGGGGCATGCAGGGATGCTACACTTTAGCCATGTTGATAGGTCCTCACAGACTTCAAGCCAGAACTTCTGGACAGGCGCAGAAAACCACAAAGCGTGTGCATAATCATCAGGTGTGTTATCTGTGCAATGTGAGCAGATGTTTGAGTGTGTTAGACCCATCCTGAACATCCTTTGTCCTGTATAGTGTGTTCTATGAAGGATTTTGTATTGTATGAGCTGTAAATTAGGATTTCGAGTCTTTATGAAGGTGTTCAAACATATTTGTGGTTAGAAGCTATGACCAGAACTGATGGATAAATCTGCCTCCCATTTTGAGGATGGAAGAGACATTGTGTCATCTATCTTAGACAATGATTTATATATTTTTGATAGTAGTTTTGGGGTACAGCTGCTTAGAAATTCTGCTACCCTAGCCGAGGGTATAGAGCTGGTCCACTGTTCCACGGCCAGGACGAAAGCCACACTGCATCTCCTGAATCCGAGGCTCGATTATCCGACGGATCCTCCTCTCCAATACCCCCGAATAGACCTTACCAGGGAGGCTGAGGAGTGTGATACCCCTATAGTTGGAACACACCCTCCGGTCCCCCTTTTTAAAGAGGGGGACCACCACCCCAATCTGCCAGTCCAGAGGCACTGTCCCCGATGTCCACGCGATACTGCAGAGGCGTGTCAGCCAAGACAGCCCTACAACATCCAGAGCCTTGAGAAACTCAGGACGGACCTCATCCACCCCCGGGGCCTTGCCACCGAGGAACTTTTTAACCACCTCGGCAACCTCAGCCCCAGAAATGGGAGGCCCCGTCTCCGAGCTCTCCGACTCTGCCTCTTCCGAGCACGTGTTGGTAGGATTGAGGAGTTCCTCGAAGTACTCCCCCCACCGACTCACAACATCCCTAGTTGAGGTCAGCAAAGCCCCGTCCGCACTGTAAACAGTGTTGACTGTGAGCCGCTTCCCCCCCCTGAGACGCCGGATGGTGGACCAGAATCTTTTCGAGGCCGTCCGGAAATCGTTCTCCATGGTCTCACCGAACTCCTCCCAGGCCCGAGTTTTTGCCTCAGCAACCGCCGAAGCCGTGGCCCATTCAATGTCCCCCACCTCAAATATGGTTGAAGCTCTGCCGGAGGTGGGAGTTAAAGCTCCTTCTGACGGGGGATTCTGACAAACGCTCCCACCAGCGGAGCCAACTCACCACCAGGTGGTGATCAGTTGAAAGCTCCGCCCCTCTCTTCACCCGAGTGTCCAGGACATACGGCCGCAAGTCCGATGATACAACCACAAAGTCCATCATCGTCCTGGTGCCAAGTGCACATATGGACACCCTTATGCCTGAACATGGTGTTCGTTATGGACAGTCTATGACTGGCACAGAAGTCCAACAACATAAGACCACTCTGATTCAGATCGGGGGGGGCGTTACTCCCAATCACACCCCTCCAGGTCTCACTGTCATTGCCCACGTGAGCATTGAAGTCCCCCAGCAGAATGAGGGAGTCTCCGGTAGGAGCATTCTCCAGTGCCTCCCCCAGAGACTCCAAAAAGGGTAGGTACTCTGAACTGCTGTTTGGCGCATAGGCACAAACAACAGTCAGGACTCGTCCCCCCACCCAAGGCGGAGGGAGGCTACCCTCTCGTTCACTGGGGTAAACCCCAATGTACTGGCACACAGCCGGGGGGCAATAAGTATGCCCACACCTGCTCTGCGCCTCTCACCACGGGCAACTCCAGAGTGGAAGAGAGTCCAACCCCTCTCAAGAGTACTGGTTCCAGATCCAAAGCCGTGCGTCGAGGTGAGTCCGACTATATCTAACGGTCTGATGAAGTTTCAACTTTGTATTATGAGAAAGAACCAGACTCATTCTTTAGGAATCCGAAAATAAGCTCTATTTTACGAGTTATGCACGAATTCGGATTCTCCTATAAAACGAATTCCTTAACTCAAACCAAGTTAAGACTGCTTTGTCCTTCATATTTATTCATGTCTAATCAAGTTTCAATGATAAACAACGTTGTACTTTGTAGAATGAGAAAGAACTTCTTCAGCAATAAGCATCTCTCGACAAATGACGAAATACAGATTTTGCTATAAAATTAATTGCTATCAGCCTGACTTAAAACTGTTTGTCTTCCTTATTTATCCACTTCAAATCAAGTTTCAATAATTAAAAAAATTTTGTAGTTTGAGAAAGAACAACTTAATCTTGAGCAATCAGTATAAAAAGAAGGTAAGCAAAGGTGCGAATGTCAAACCATACATGATCAAAACAGGGAGCGGAGGTGTTTGGCTGAGACAAGGTGTGAATGTCCACCCATAATTAATGAAAAGCGGGCAACAAGTAGGTTCGAATGCCCAACCATACATCATCAAAAGCAGGAGTGGATATGTTCGGCTACAAGAAGGTTTGAACGTCTGACCATAGTTTGTAAAAAGCGGGTAAGAAAAGGTTCGAATGCCCGAACATACACCATCAAAGGAGGGAGCGGAGGTGTTCCGCTGTAAGAAGGTGTGAATGTCCGACCATAGTTGGTAAAAAACGGGTAAGAAAAGGTGCGAATGCCCGAAAATGTATGATCAAAAGAGGGAGCGGAGGTGTTCGGCTGCAAGAAGGTTTGAATGTACACCCATAATTACTGAAAAATGGGTAAGAAAAGGTGCAAATGCCTAACTATACATAATCAAAAGCAGGAGTGGATGTGTTCGGCTCCAAGAAGGGTTGAATGTCTGACCATAGTTTGTAAAAAGCGGGTAAGAAAAGGTTTGTCTGCCCGAACATACACCATCAAAAGAGGGAGCGGAGGTGTTCCGCTGTAAGAAGGTGTGAATGTCCGACCATAGTTGGTAAAAAGCGGGTAAGAAAAGGTTAAAATACCCGACTGTACACAATCAATAGCGGGAGCGGAGTTGTTCGGCTACTAAAAGATGTGAAAGTCCGACTATGGTTTGTAAAAAGCGGGTAAGAAAAGGTGCTAATGCCCGACAATGTATGATCAAAAGAGGGAGTGGAGGTTTTCGGCTGTAAGAAGGTCTGAATGTCCAACTATAATTTGTAAAAACCGGGTAAGAAAAGACTTGAAAGCCCGACTATACACCATCATAAGCGGGAGAGGAGGTGTTCAGCTGCAAGAAGGTGTGAATGTCCACCCATAATTACTGAAAAATGGGTAAGAAAAGGTGCGAATGCCCAAACATACATCATCAAAAGCAGGAGTGGATGTGATGGGCTACAAGAAGGTTTGAAAGTCCGACCATAGTTTGTAAAAAACGGGTAAGAAAAGGTGCGAATGCCCGACAATGTATGATCAAAAGAGGGAGCGGAGGTTTTTGGCTACAAGAAGGTTTGAATGTCCGACCATAGTTTGTAAAAAGCAGGTAAGAAAAGGTTCAAATGCCTGACAATACACCATCAAAAGCGGGAGCGGAGGTGTTCCGCTGTAAGACGGTGTGAATGTGCGGCAATAGTTGGTAAAAAGCGGGTAAGAAAAGGTTAAAATACCCGACTGTACACAATCAATAGCGGGAGCGGAGTTGTTCGGCTACAAGAAGGTGTGAAAGTCCAACCATGGTTTGTAAAAAGCTGCTAAGAAAAGGTTCGAATGCCCGAATATATACCATCAAAAGCGGAAGCGGAGGTGTTCGGCTGCAAGAAGGTGTGAACGTCCGACCAAAGTTTGTAAAAAGCAGTTAAGAAAAGGTTCGAATATCCAACCAAACATAATCAAAGGCGGGAGCACAGCTGTTCGACTGCAAGTAGGTGTGAATGTCCAGCCATAATTACTCACAAACGGGTAAGAAAGAGTAGTATTGCCAGACCATACATGATCAAAACAGGGAGCTGAGGTGGTTCAGCACCAAGGTGTGAATGTCTGACTATAGTTTGTAAAAAGCGGGTAAGATAAGGTGCGAATGCCCGACAATGTATAATCAAAAGAGGGAGCAGAGGTTTTCGGCTACAAGAAGGTTTGAATGTCCGACCATAGTTTGTAAAAAGCGGGTAAGAAAAGGTTCAAATGCCTGACTATACACCATCAAAAGCGGGAGCGGAGATGTTCCGCTGTAAGACGGTGTGAATGTCCGACCATAGTTGGTAAAAAGCGGGTAAGAAAAGGTTAAAATACCCGACTGTACACAATCAATAGCGGGAGCGGAGTTGTTCGGCTACTAAAAGATGTGAAAGTCCGACTATGGTTTGTAAAAAGCGGGTAAGAAAAGGTGCTAATGCCCGACAATGTATGATCAAAAGAGGGAGTGGAGGTTTTCGGCTGTAAGAAGGTCTGAATGTCCAACTATAATTTGTAAAAACCGGGTAAGAAAAGGCTTGAAAGCCCGACTTTAGAATGCCGGACAAGACATCATCAAATGCGGGAGCGGAGTTGTTCGACTGTGAGTAGGTGTGAATCTCCGAGCATAGTTTGTAAAAAGGGGGTAAGAATAGGTTCGAATGCCCGAACATACACTATCAAAACAGGGAGCTGAGGTGGCTCAGCTGCAAGGTGTGAATGTCTGACTATAGTTTGTAAATAAGGTGCGAATGCCCAACAATGTATAATCAAAAGAGGGAGCGGAGGTTTTCGGCTACAAGAAGGTTTGAATGTCCGACCATAGTTTGTAAAAAGCGGGTAAGAAAAGGTTCAAGCGCCTGACTATACACCATCAAAAGCGGGAGCAGAGGTGTTCCGCTGTAAGACGGTGTGAATGTCCGACCATATTTGGTAAAAAGCGGGTAAGAAAAGGTGCGAATGCCCGACAATGTATGATCAAAAGAGGGAGCGGAGGTTTTTGGCTACAAGAAGGTTTGAATGTCCGACCATAGTTTGTAAAAAGCGGGTAAGAAAAGGTTCAAGCGCCTGACTATACACCATCAAAAGCGGGAGCAGAGGTGTTCCGCTGTAAGACGGTGTGAATGTCCGACCATATTTGGTAAAAAGCGGGTAAGAAAAGGTTAAAATACCCGACTGTACACAATCAATAGCGGGAGAGGAGGTGTTCAGCTGCAAGAAGGTGTGAATGTCCACCCATAATTACTGAAAAATGGGTAAGAAAAGGTGCGAATGCCCAACCATACATTATCAAAAGCAGGTGTGAATGTCAGATCATAATTTGCAAAAAGCTGATGAGAAAGGGTGAGAATGCCCGACTATACACCATCAAATGCGGGAGCGGAGTTGTTCGGCTGTGAGTAAGTGTGAATCTCCGACCATAATTGCTGAAAAATGTGTTAGAAAAGGTAAGAATGCCGGTCCATACATCATCAAAAGCGGGAGAGGTGGTGTTCGGCTGCAAGTAGGTGTAAATGTCCAGCCATAATTACTAACAAACGGGTAAGAAAAGGTAGTATTGCCAGACCATACATGATCAAAACAGGGAGCGGAGGTGGTTCAGCTGCAAGAAGGTGTGAATGTCCGACTAAAGTTCAAATATATTAACAAAAGCGGGAGGAGAGGTCTTCGGATGAGAGTGGTTGAGAATTTCCAAAAATAATCTATAAAATGCGGTGAAAAAAAAGGTGTGATAGAACACTAAAAGGTGGAGCGGAAGTGTTCGGCTGCAAGACGGTGTGAATGTCCTACTATATTTGGTGAAAAGCAGGTGATGCAAGGTCTGAATGCCCAACCTTACATCATCAAAAGCGAGATCAGAGGTGTTTGGCTGCATGAAGGCCATAGTTTGCCAAAAGCGGGTAAGCTGCGAATGACCGACTAAATATCAACAAAAGGTCTTCGGATGCAAGTGGGTGTGAATATCCCACCATACAAGTATGGTGGAGAGGAAGCTGTGAACAGCCGACCATAGTTGGCAAAAAGCGGGTGAGAAAACCTGCGAATGTCCAACCATACATGATCAAAACAGGGAGCGGAGGTGTTTGGCTGTGACAAGGTGTGAATGTCCACCAAAAATTAATGAAAAGCGGGCAACAAGTAGGTTTGAATGCCCAACCATACATCATCAAAAGTAGGAGTGGATGTGATCGGCTACAAGAAGGTTTGAATGTCCGTGCATAGTTTGTAAAAAGCGGGTAAGAAAAGGTTCGAATGCCCAAACATACACCATCAAAAGAGGGAGAGGAGGTGTTCCGCTGTAAGAAGGTGTGAATGTCCGACCATAGTTGGTAAAAAACGGGTAAGAAAAGGTTAAAATACCCGACTGTACACAATCAATAGGGGGAGCGGGTGTGTTTGGCTACGAGAATGTGTGACAGTCCGACCATGGTTTGTAAAAACGGGTAAGAAAAGGTGCGAATGCCCGACAATGTATGATCAAAAGAGGGAGCGGAGGTTTTCGGCTACAAGAAGGTTTGAATGTCCGACCATAGTTTGTAAAAAGCGGGTAAGAAAAGGTTCAAATGCCTGACTATACACCATCAAAAGCGGGAGCGGAGGTGTTCCGCTGTAAGACGGTGTGAATGTCCAACCATAGTTGTTAAAAAGCGGGTAAGAAAAGGTTAAAATACCTGACTGTACATAATCAATAGCGGGAGCGGAGTTGTTCGGCTACAAGAAGGTGTGAAAGTTCAACCATGGTTTGTAAAAAGCTGCTAAGAAAAGGTTCGAATGCCCGAATATATACCATCAAAAGCGGAAGCGGAGGTGTTCGGCTGCAAGAAGGTGTGAACGTCCGACCAAAGTTTGCAAAAAGCAGTTAAGAAAAGGTTCGAATGCCAGAATATATACCATCAAAAGCGCGAGCAGAGCTTTTTCGACTGCAAGTAGGTGTGAATGTCCAGCCATAATTACTCACAAACGGGTAAGGAAAGGTAGTATTGCTAGACCATACATGATCAAAACAGGGAGCTGAGGTGGTTCAGCTGCAAGGTGTGAATGTCTGACTATAGTTTGTAAAAAGCAGGTAAGACAAGGTGCGAATGTCCAACAATGTATGATCAAAAGAGGGAGTGGAGGTCTTCGGCTGCAAGGTCTGAATGTCCAACCATAATTTCTAAAAACCGGGTAAGAAAAGGCTCGAAAGCCCGACTATACACAATTAAAAGCGGGAGCGGGAGGTTTTCAGCTGCAAATCCTTCACTCAAACCAAGTGAAAACTGCTTTGTCCTTCATATTTATCAATGTCTAGATCGACTTCAACAAAGAACAACATTGTACTTTGCAGTAAAGAAAGAGCAAATCAAAAGTTTTAGGAATCCGAGAATAAGCTTATTTTCATGAGTTCTGCACGATTATTGATTTTACTATAAATGAATGCCTTCACTCAAACTATGTTAAAACTGCTTTGTCCTTCATATTTATCAATGTCTAGATTGACTTCAACAAAGAACAACACTGGATTTTGCAGTAGAAGAAAGAGCAACACTGAAGGATCAGTAATCCGAGAATAAGCTTATTTTCATACGTTCTGCATGATTTGGGATTTTATGTATAAAATGAATTCCTTCACTCAAACCAAGTTAAAACTGCTTTGTCCTTCATATTTATCAATGTCTAGATCGACTTCAACAAAGAACAACATTGTATTTTGCAGTAGAAGAAAAAGCAACACTGAAGGATCAGGAATCCGAGAATAAGCTTATTTTCATACGTTCTGCATGATTTGGGATTTTATGTATAAAATGAATTCCTTCACTCAAACCAAGTGAAAACTTCTTTGTCCTTCATATTTATCAATGTCTAGATTTACTTCAACAAAGAACAACATTGTATTTTGCAGTAGAAGAAATAGCAACACTGAAGGATCAGGAATCCGAAAACAAGCTTATTTTCATACGTTCTGCTTGATTTGGGATTTTGCTATAAAATTAATTCCTTCACTCAAACAAAGTGGAAACTGCTTTGTCCTTCATATTTATCAATGTCTATATCGATTTCAACAAAGAACAAGGCTGTATTTTGCAGTATAGGAAAGAGCAACACTGGAGGATCAGGAATCCGAGAATAAGCTTACTTTCATGAGTCCTGCACGATTTCGGATTTTCCTATAAAATGAATTGCTTTGCTCAAACCAAGTTAAAATTGCTTTGTCCTTCATAGTTATCCATGTCTATAATGTATCAAGCATAAAGTTCCTCATATTACCCTGAATGAGAAAGAAGCATCCCTTTGGTTGAGCAATACGTTCCTTTTGCGGAGTTATGCATGATTTCGGATTTTGCTATAAAATTCATTCCTATTGATTGTGTACAGTCGGGTATTTTAACCTTTTCTTTCCCGCTTTTTACCAACTATGGTCGGACATTCACACCGTCTTACAGCGGAACATCTCCAATGCCGCTTTTGATTATACATTGTCGGGCATTCGCACCTTATCTTACCCGCTTTTTACAAACTATAGTCAGACATTCACACCTTGGTGCTGAACCACCTCAGCTCCCATTTTGATCATGTATGGTCTGGCAATACTACCTTTTCTTACCCGTTTGTGAGTAATTATGGCTGGACATTCACACCTTCTTGCAGTCGAACAGCTCTGCTCCCGCTTTTGATTATGTTTGGTTGGATATTCGAACCTTTTCTTAACTGCTTTTTACAAACTTTGGTCGGACGTTCACACCTTCTTGCAGCCGAACACATCCACTTCCGCTTTTGATGGTATATATTCGGGCATTCGAACCTTTTCTTACCAGCTTTTTACAAACCATGGTCGGACTTTCACACATTCTTGTAGCCAAACACATCCGCTCCCGCTATTGATTGTGTACAGTCGGGTATTTTAACCTTTTCTTACCCACTTTTTACGAACTATGGTCGGACATTCACACCGTCTTACAGCGGAACATCTCCGCTCCCGCTTTTGATGGTGTATAGTCAGGTATTTGAACCTTTTCTTACCCGCTTTTTACAAACTATGGTCGGACATTCAAACCTTCTTGTAGCCAAAAACCTCTGCTCCCTCTTTTGATTATACATTGTCGGGCATTCGCACCTTATCTTACCCGCTTTTTACAAACTATAGTCAGACATTCACACCTTGGTGCTTAACCACCTCAGCTCCCTGTTTTGATCATGTATGGTCTGGCAATACTACCTTTTCTTACCCGTTTGTGAGTAATTATGGCTGGACATTCACACCTACTTGCAGTCGAACAGCTCTGCTCCCGCTTTTGATTATGTTTGGTTGGATATTCGAACCTTTTCTTAACTGCTTTTTACAAACTTTGGTCGGACGTTCACACCTTTTTGCAGCCGAACACTTCCGCTTCCGCTTTTGATGGTATATATTCGGGCATTCGAACCTTTTCTTACCAGCTTTTTACAAACCATGGTCGGACTTTCACACCTTCTTGTAGCCAAACAACTCCGCTCCCGCTATTGATTGTGTACAGTCGGGTATTTTAACCTTTTCTTACCCGCTTTTTACCAACTATGGTCGGACATTTACACCTTCTTACAGCGGTACACCTCCGCTCCCTCTTTTGATGGTCTATGTTCGGGCATTCGAACCTTTTCTTACCCGCTTTTTACAAACTATGGTCGGACATTCAAACCTTCTTGTAGCCGAACACATCCACTCCTGCTTTTGATGATGTATGGTTGGGCATTTTCACCTTTTCTTACCCATTTTTCAGTAATTATGGGTGGACATTCACACCTTCTTGCAGCTGAACAACTCCTCTCCCGCTTATGATCATGTGCGGTTTGATATTCGAAAATTTTCTTTCATGTTTTAAAGCAATTATTGATGGACATTCAAATCTTCTTGTAGCCGAACACATCCACTCCTGCTTTTGATTATGTATAGTTGGGCATTCGCACCTTTTCTTACCCATTTTTCAGTAATTATGGGTGTACATTCACACCTTCTTGCAGCCGAACACCTCCGCTCCCTCTTTTGATCATACATTTTCGGGCATCAGCACCTTTTCTTACCCGCTTTTTACAAACCATGGTCGGACTTTCACACCTTTTAGTAGCCGAACAACTCCGCACCCGCCACTGATTGTGTACAGTCGGGTATTTTAACCTTTTCTTACCCGTTTTTTACCAACTACGGTCGGACATTCACACCTTCTTACAGCGGAACACCTCCGCTCCCTCCTTTGATGGTGTATGTTCGGGCATTCGAACCTTTTCTTACCCGCTTTTTACAAACTATGGTCAGACGTTCAAACCTTCTTGTAGCCGAACATATCCACTCCTGCTTTTGATGATGTATGGTTGGGTATTCGAACCTACTTGTTGCCCGCTTTTCATTAATTATGGGTGGACATTCACACCTTGTCTCAGCCAAACACCTCCGCTCCCTGTTTTGATTATGTATGGTTTGACATTCGCACCTTTGCTTACCCTCTTTTTATACTGATTGCTCAAGATTAAGTTGTTCTTTCTCAAACTACAAAATTTTTTTAATTGTTGAAACTTGATTTGAAGTGGATAAATAAGGAAGACAAACAGTTTTAAGTCAGGCTGATAGCAATTAATTTTATAGCAAAATCTGTATTTCGTCATTTGTCGAGAGATGCTTATTGCTGAAGAATTTCTTTCTCATTCTACAAAGTACAACGTTGTTTATCATTGAAACTTGATTAGACATGAATAAATATGAAGGACAAAGCAGTCTTAACTTGGTTTGAGTTAAGGAATTCGTTTTATAGGAGAATCCGAATTCGTGCATAACTCGTAAAATAGAGCTTATTTTCGGATTCCTGAAGAATGAGTCTGGTTCTTTCTCATAATACAAAGTTTGTTGTTTATTGTTGAAACTTCATCAGACCGTTAGATATAGTCGGACTCATCTCGACGCACGGCTTGGGATCTGGAACCAGTACTCTTGAGAGGGGTTGGACTCTCTTCCACTCTGGAGTTGCCCGTGGTGAGAGGCGCAGAGCAGGTGTGGGCATACTTATTGCCCCCCGGCTGTGTGCCAGTACATTGGGGTTTACCCCAGTGAACGAGAGGGTAGCCTCCCTCCGCCTTGGGTGGGGGGACTAGTCCTGACTGTTGTTTGTGCCTATGCGCCAAACAGCAGTTCAGAGTACCTACCCTTTTTGGAGTCTCTGGGGGAGGCACTGGAGAATGCTCCTACCGGAGACTCCCTCATTCTGCTGGGGGACTTCAATGCTCACGTGGGCAATGACAGTGAGACTTGGAGGGGTGTGATTGGGAGGAACGGCCCCCCCGATCTGAATCAGAGTGGTGTTATGTTGTTGGACTTCTGTGCCAGTCATAGACTGTCCATAACGAACACCATGTTCAGGCATAAGGGTGTCCATATGTGCACTTGGCACCAGGACACCCTTGGCCGCAGTTCGATGATCGACTTTGTGGTTGTATCATCGGACTTGCGGCCGTATGTCCTGGACACTCGGGTGAAGAGAGGGGCGGAGCTGTCAACTGATCACCACCTGGTGGTGAGTTGGCTCCGCTGGTGGGGGAGGATGCCGATCAGACCTGGCAGGCCCAAACGTATTGTGAGGGTCTGCTGGGAGCGTTTGTCAGAATCCCCCGTCAGAAGGAGCTTTAACTCCCACCTCCGGCAGAGCTTCAACCATATTTGAGGTGGGGGACATTGAATGGGCCATGTTCCGTGACTCCATTGCCGAGGCAGCTGGTCGGAGTTGTGGCCGTAAGGTGGTCGGTGCCTGTCGTGGCGGCAACCCTCGAACTTGCTGGTGGACACCAGTGGTGAGGGAAGCCGTCAAGCTGAAGAAGGAGTCCTATCGGGCCTTTTTGGCCAGTGGGACCCTGGAAGAAGCTGATAGGTACCGACGGGCCAGACGGGCCGCGGCTTCGGCGGTTGCTGAGGCAAAAACTCGGGCCTGGGAGGAGTTCGGTGAGACCATGGAGAACGATTTCCGGACGGCCTCGAAAAGATTCTGGTCCACCATCCGGCGTCCCAGGGGGGGGAAGCGGCTCACAGTCAACACTGTTTACAGTGGGGACGGGGCTTTGCTGACCTCAACTCGGGATGTTGTGAGTCGGTGGGGGGAGTACTTCGAGGAACTCCTCAATCCTACCAACACGTGCTCGGAGGAGGCAGAGTCGGAGAGCTCGGAGACGGGGCCTCCCATTTCTGGGGCTGAGGTAGCCGAGGTGGTTAAAAAGCTCCTCGGTGGCTATGCCCCGGGGGTGGATGAGGTCCGTCCTGAGTTTCTCAAGGCTCTGGATGTTGTAGGGCTGTCTTGGCTGACACGCCTCTGCAGTATCGCGTGGACATCGGGGACAGTGCCTCTGGACTGGCAGATTGGGGTGGTGGTCCCCCTCTTTAAAAAGGGGGACCGGAGGGTGTGTTCCAACTATAGGGGTATCACACTCCTTAGCCTCCCTGGTAAGGTCTATTCGGGGGTATTGGAGAGGAGGATCCGTCGGATAATCGAGCCTCGGATTCAGGAGATGCAGTGTGGCTTTCGTCCTGGCCGTGGAACAGTGGACCAGCTCTATACCCTCGGCAGGATCCTGGAGGGTGCATGGGAGTTCGCCCAACCAGTCTACATGTGTTTTGTGGACTTGGAGAAAGCGTTCGACCGTGTCCCTCGTGGAGTCCTGTGGGGGGTACTCCGGGAATATGGAGTGCCGGACCCCTTCATAGGGGCCGTTCGGTCTCTGTATGACCGGTGCCAGAGTTTGGTCCGCATTGCCGGCAGTAAGTCGGATACGTTTCCGGTGAGAGTTGGACTCCGTCAGGGCTGCCCTTTGTCACCGATTCTGTTCCTAACTTTTATGGACAGAATTTCTAGGCGGAGCCAGGGCGTTGAGGGTGTCCCATTTGGCGACCTCAGAATCGGGTCTCTGCTTTTTGCAGATGATGTGGTTCTGTTAGCGTCGTCAGGCCGTGACCTTCAGCTCTCACTGGAGTGATTCGCAGCCGAGTGTGAAGCGGCTGGGATGAGAATCAGCACCTCCAAATCCGAGACTATGGTTCTCAGCCGGAAAAGGGTGGAATGCTCTCTTCGGGTCGGGAATGAGATCCTTCCCCAAGAGGAGGAGTTCAAGTATCTCGGGGTCTTGTTCACGAGTGACGGACGAATGGAGCGGGAGATTGACGGGCGGATCGGTGCGGCGCCTGCAGTGTTGCAGGCTCTGCACCGACCCGTCGCTGTGAAGAGGGAGCTGAGCCAGAAGGCGAAGCTCTCTACTTACTGGTCAATCTACGTTCCCATCCTCACCTATGGTCACGAGTTGTGGGTAGTGACCGAAAGAACAAGATCGCGAATACAAGCGGCCGAAATGGGTTTCCTCCGCAGGGTGTCTGGGCTCTCCCTTAGAGATAGGGTGAGAAGCTCAGTCATCCGGGAGGGGCTCGGAGTAGAACCGCTGCTCCTCCGCATTGAGAGGAGTCAGATGAGGTGGCTCGGGCATCTGGTTAGGATGCCCCCTGGGCGCCTCCCTGGGGAGGTGTTCCGGGCACGTCCCACTGGGAGGAGACCCCGGGGGAGACCCAGGACACGTTGGAGAGACTATGTCTCTCGGCTGGCCTGGGAACGCCTCGGGGTCCCCCCGGAAGAGCTGGAGGAAGTGGCCGGGGACAGAGACGTCTGGGTTTCTCTGCTCAAGCTGCTGCCCCCGCGACCCGACCCCCGGATAAGCGGCAGATGATGGATGGATGGATGGATATATCCTCCACCAACCAGACTTACAACCCCCGACTAGGGTAGCAGAATTTCTAAGCATCTGTACCCCAAAACTACTATCAAAAATATATAAATTATTGTCTAAGATAGATGACGTGATGTAGTGGATGGGGCCACGTAGGTGGTCCCCTTTGGTTGCACTCTGCAGTTCCCTGCCCCTGTTTTAATTACACCTTAGACATTACTACTTATCAAACACACTCACACACACACATTAGGTCTTGGGGGGTGGTTACACTGAGTGGCATCTGGTGGGCGGGGCTCTTTGGGTATGTAGGCTGCCCAGAGTGCCGCGCTCCCAGTTCTACAAGTTTGGCTGCCCCTCAATTTTAATTGCTCACTATTAGAAAATATTGAAGAGCCAGAAGGGTGAGGGGAGGGGTCTTCTTCGCACACCCCTGCTTCCTGGTGTCTGCTCGGGGCAGGAGGGGCCAGGAGGATTAATTAATTTTTCTGCTGGTTCGGGGTCTGTGGTGGCTGGGGGGTTGCTGGCCTCCTGGTGTGCCCGCTGCACTACACCCCAGCAGAGTCGAGGGAGGTAGGATGTGTGGATGTGTGGATGTATGGGACGTGAAAGTGTGTGTGGTAATGATTGGGCCTGGATCTGGGACTTGCTGTCGCCTGGCCTGCCTGTGTTTCTCCCGATGGGGCATCAGCGTTGCCTCTCCCCACTGCTCGCGACTTCACCCACCTGTGGGCACGTCTTGACTCCCAGGGCACTTGGCCAGGGGCGCTGGGGCAGGCGCTGACCCACTTTGTGGCTGTCTGGGGCGCTTGGCCCTCCTGGGTATTGGGTGGGGCCTCTGCCGGGGGGTTTGGGGGCGCTCGGGCTCCTGGGGCCCAGGTCCCGGAGTGCCTCTGCCCTATGCTTATGGGGGCTCTTTCCGGGGGCTTCCTCTGCAGTCTTCTGGGTGGATGCGTGGTTGCCCCTGCGGTGGGCTGCTTGGGTTCTGTGCTCTGTGGGGGCTGCTGGTGGCCTGGGTCTTGTGGCCCTCTCTGCCTGCTTCTGATTGCTTGGGGGGGGGCTGTGGATTGTGGCCCTGTACGCTTATACACTCATAACTAAGCACGGTTATCATGTAGGTCCTGTTGCATGTTCTCACACACACACGCACACACACATTCATTAGTCCAGTAGCATGGTCACTAAGCAGTTGATGTATTATCATGTCGTCTCAGGTCATCTATATCCACAGCTGTGTTGTATGCGATTGCCGCTTCTTGTGCTTGTTTTTGTTTGTTTGTGTGTTTGTTTTTTCTCTGCTTGTCTGCTTTCAGGTGCTCCTGGTGGCGCTAAGGCTGGATTCCCCTCATAGGCTATGGATTGTTGTCTGTTTTGTTTTTTACAGGTGTAGCAGCTGGTTGTCTGGTTTTTGTTTCTATTTTTGTTCTGTTTCCTCTTCTTTCCTCTTCTTCTTTCCTTGTCCCCCGGTCCGGTTCAGTTCAGTTCATGTCATATATTGTAAACAGAAATAAATAAATGGGCATCAAGGGGAGCTTTACATTTATAAAACTTCCCTTGGCAAAACAAATCTGTTTGGCATCAAAGGTATTCAGACTACAATTCTTCTGACATAATGCTGAACAGGACAAGGGGAAAAAAAAGTAAAGAAGACAGTTCTGCCGAAAGCCAGGGATAGACCTGTTCTAAGTTCTATACTTTTTAAAATGGGCGTGTTTATCAACTATGGAATTAGAAGATTTACAAAAATGGTCAAGTGCTAGATCTTCATCTGGGATTTTAACAGTGTCATATAACTATTCAACAGATCAGTTAAAAAAAAGCCTGCTCATGGAGATGTTTCAGGATCTGGATACCAAGCGTGGACCTAATGTTTTCATTTTTGCAATTCTGATACAGGCTATTGAGCAGTGATAACTAACACCAAGTTCAGATACTGCGGATTTTCTACCTTTGATTTGTTAAGATTGAGCCAATCAGGGACAACCTTGAAGGATCTCTTTGTAGGATCAGTAATTACCTGAGAAAGGTTGATATTGGTACACACCTTTTTTAAATGATCAGAGGCAGAGTTCAACTTGTTTAAATTAAAATTGCCACACAGAGATTGGGTTTAGGCCACATGCACACAGAATGACATCAACAAATATAAGAATTTTGAATATATGTAGAGGAATGATACTTTGAAATGTGCTCATTGCGGAGTTATGATCAGTTGAGTAATGAAGGTTGAACTATTCTGGGAAAGAGGTTCTATTCCCAGCATCATGATGGACACTCCTGATATAGAAGGTTTCGCTAACGCATTGGAATTGTTTTACTATTTTCATATGCATGTGCAATGAAGAATTGCTTGCTGCTGATAAATGCAAAGAAGAACAGCTTACACATAGATGCTCACATATAGGCTGCTGAATGCAATGAAGACCTGCTTATCAAGTAAAGTTCAATGTCAATGTGTAATATTCAATTAGGATTTGCAAAACAGTGAAGTTAAACAATGAATGGGTCCATAGTCGGCATGAGAAGACTACAGGAATATTTACCTGGGTGTACGTTCAAACAGAGATGAGAAAATTGCGATAAATAATTGTTTGTTTGTTTGTTAGTATGTATATGAATGTTATGTGTATAAACTGTGTTGAGTTATAGTTACTCAGTAGTGTCTCAGTGAAACAACCGACGGGGGAAGCCTTGCGGTGACAACAAAAGCAGTGTTTTACTGATCAGTCAAGTTGCTCCAGTGTACTCCATACAAACTGGTTGGCTACTGAAGGGATAGAAAATGGGGAATACTTGTTTTAAAGCAAACAAGGAATTAGATGGGAAAAATACATGTTTTAACGGGACCCAGACAATATTGAATACTCAGACAGATGGGAGAAGAAGTGTAGTTTTGTAGGAAATCACAAAATTATTACATAGAATTAGTGAAATCAATTGAAGAATGCCTTTCTGAAGAGCTGTTTACCATAGATGAGCAGCTTTGCGACCAAACACATTGTAGATCGCTTTACTGCCAAAATGATCTAATTTAATGGATTGGTTTAGACATGCATAACAGCATTTTAAGAACAAAGAGAGAAACAAAAAGGGACAACGCTTCATGGTGGAAGGTGATGTATAAATAACTGTGTATATGATGAAGGGGGTGGCAACACCCATTCCGAAATCCCGCCATTCCGACATCCCGCTATTCCGACATCCCACCATTCCGACATACCACCATTCCGACATACCACCATTCCGACATGCAAACGTCCCACCATTCCGACATCCCACCATTGCGACATCCCGCTATTCTGACGTTCAAATGTCCCACCATTCCGACAAGGCTTTCCGTATAAGGAAATGTGTGTTACTCAACAGGTGAGTCCCTTCTTTCTGTTCATGCAATTTATATGTTTAACACATGTTTATAGACAAGCGTTATTAAAAACACAAAGTCTCGGCAACTGGAGGAGGAGAAGCAGTCCGCGGTGGTTTTCAATCACACACTCCAATGCCGCTTGTTTCAACTTCCGAAAATTTAATCCAGGAAACAAAGGCTTACAAACATGGACCAAAACGGCTCCATAACACGCACAAGAATCCAAAAGAAACGAAAGTTAACTAAAAGAAAGCAAATAAACAGTATGAAGTGGTCAAAATTGGTTTTACGCATGCCTATGTGCGTCTGGCACATGCGTCTTCGGGCTCTCCCACGTTGGTTTGTGGATGAAAGCTATATGTTCAGCTGTAATGTCATGTAAAAACAATCTCTACATGACATTTACTCCCAGGTGTGACCAGTTAGGTCCTTAAGATATCAACAGGCTGTATAAAGCTACAACCGTTGCGGCTGTGTGTTTGTGCCAAATGCGCAAAACCCATCCGCGCTTCCCAAAATTGGAGTGAGTACTCATAAATCACGTGAATAACATGAATAAACGTTTTTACTGCATTTTGTTGTGTTTTATACGTTCTATGCTGTCATTTCTCTCTTCTCCTATTGGCAAGGCAAGGCAGAGTGCTCGCAACTGTGTCCTGTGCAGTAGCCGTGATATCTGTAATTGCAATTATTACTTTTGCATATGATGACAGCGTGCAAAAGACGCATGGGCTCTGTGGAGAGCTCCGCTCCAGCTGGCTGCTGTGACAGCTCACTGACACTGTATTTCTGCTTAATCAGTTTCAGTCTCGCCAGAGTTACATTAATATCTGTATTTTTATATTTGAAATTCAGGGGATTTTGATAATAGATTATTAAAGTTTGTTTGCGAGGCTGTGGCCTCTGCATGTGTAAAGCTTGTGCGCCAAACTTTAGGGCGTATTTGCGCCGGCATATCATTAGTGCAAAATGTTTTGGGTAAAAAATAGGCTATTAAAAGGAACTGTCGGAATGGCGGTATGTTAAAAAAAAAAAAAAACATACCGCCATTCCGACCATATGAGGAAAAAAGTGTCGGAATGGTGGGACGTTTGATAAAAAATTAAGTGTCGCCATTCCGACAATTGGAGACCCATGTCGGAATGGCGAGATGTCGGAATGGTAGCATGTAACCATGATGAAGGAGAGACCATTTGAGCAGCACAGCCATTTCGCAGCACAGGGACAGCAATCCAAGTTACAGGATCTCCCACGTGGTATCACCTGTCACATTGTGTCAAGGCATCAAAAGAAGAAAAAATCACCAAACTCAAGGACAAAAAGACAAAGACTCCGGTGAACGAAGACAGAGGACTGACAAACCAGAAATACAAAAGGATTCTCGATATCAAGATCCAGAAGAAGAGGCTAACAATGCCACGAACACTTACGATGCTGGGAATGATGCCAGCAATGAACAGAGAAGAAGATTCAGTGTCATCAATCTGCATTACGTGCCTCTAATGAGGGGGTGAATATAGAATCCTCAACGATTACAACGTCTCTGGGAACTGTGACAACAACAAGGTTTAAACCATTTTGATATATATTGTAACCTATTGTCTAAGGAATAGTGCTGAAAATGAGGTAAATCTAATCCACCACTGTCCTTGGTCTTCTGTAGGGTTTTTAAACTAATACGTGGTGGTTTGTTTTTCCACAGAAATTTGGAGATGCATGAATCTAGTGACTTAAACCAAGTAGCAGATGGTTTTATGGGGATCATTGAGAACAAATAGTTAACTTTTGGTAGTATCATCATTTTAATGGATGTAACTCTCCCCATAAGTGATATAGGTAAGGACTTCCAACGAGAGATCGTCCTCTACTGTCTTTAATAATTGCACATAATTTAGCTTTGTTAGCTCTGAGAGCCTGGAGGAAATGTTTATGCCTAAATATCTAATATTTCCTGACTGTAAAGTGATCGCAGGTATATTATGGACCCTACAGTTAATGGGCAGAACTGTGGTCTTAGACAAGTTGATAGAGTAGTGCTTTCGGGCATTCGAACCTTTTCTTACCAGCTTTTTACAAACGATGGTTGGATTTTCACACCTTCTTGTAGCCGAACAACTCCGCTCCCGCTATTGATTGTGTACAGTCGGGTATTTTAACCTTTTCTTACCCGCTTTTTACCAACTATGGTCGGACATTCAAACCTTCTTGTAGCCGAAAACCTCTGCTCCCTCTTTTGATTATACGTTGTCGGGCATTCGCACCTTATCTTACCCGCTTTTTACAAACTATAGTCAGACATTCACACCTTGGTGCTGAACCACCTCCGCTCCCTGTTTTGATCATGTATGGTCTGGCAATACTACCTTTTCTTACCCGTTTGTGAGTAATTAATCCCAAAATATTGAGCATAAAATAAGTCTTTATGCTGATGATGTATTACTTTTCCTTCAGAACTCACAGACGTCTCTCAGTCACATGATCACACTCATAAATAAATTCTCAGCACTTTCTGACTACTCTATCAACTGGTCTAAGACCACAGTTCTGCCCATTAACTGTAGGGTCCATAATATACCTGCGATCACTTTACAGTCAGGAAATATTAGATATTTAGGCATAAACATTTCCTCCAGGCTCTCAGAGCTAACAAAGCTAAATTATGTGCAATTATTAAAGACAGTAGAGAACGATCTCTCGTTGGAAGTCCTTACCTATATCACTTATGGGGAGAGTTACATCCATTAAAATGATGATACTACCAAAAGTTAACTATTTGTTCTCAATGATCCCCATAAAACCATCTGCTACTTGGTTTAAGTCACTAGATTCATGCATCTCCAAATTTCTGTGGAAAAACAAACCACCACGTATTAGTTTAAAAACCCTACAGAAGACCAAGGACAGTGGTGGATTAGATTTACCTCATTTTCAGCACTATTCCTTAGACAATAGGTTACAATATATATCAAAATGGTTTAAACCTTGTTGTTGTCACAGTTCCCAGAGACGTTGTAATCGTTGAGGATTCTATATTCACCCCCTCATTAGAGGCACGTAATGCAGATTGATGACACTGAATCTTCTTCTCTGTTCATTGCTGGCATCATTCCCAGCATCGTAAGTGTTCGTGGCATTGTTAGCCTCTTCTTCTGGATCTTGATATCGAGAATCCTTTTGTATTTCTGGTTTGTCAGTCCTCTGTCTTCGTTCACCGGAGTCTTTGTCTTTTTGTCCTTGAGTTTGGTGATTTTTTCTTCTTTTGATGCCTTGACACAATGTGACAGGTGATACCACGTGGGAGATCCTGTAACTTGGACTGCTGTCCCTGTGCTGCGAAATGGCTGTGCTGCTCAAATAGTCTCTCCTTCATCATGGTTACATGCTGCCATTCCGACATCTCGCCATTCCGACATGGGTCTCCAATTGTCGGAATGGCGACACTTAATTTTTTATCAAACGTCCCACCATTCCGACACTTTTTTCCTCCTATGGTCGGAATGGCGGTATGTTTTTTGTTTTTTTTAACATACCGCCATTCCGACAGTTCCTTTTAATAGCCTATTTTTTACCCAAAACATTTTGCACTAATGATATGCCGGCGCAAATACGCCCTAAAGTTTGGCGCACAAGCTTTGCACATGCAGAGGCCACAGCCTCGCAAACAAACTTTAATAATCTATTATCAAAATCCCCTGAATTTCAAATATAAAAATACAGATATTAATGTAACTCTGGCGAGACTGAAACTGATTAAGCAGAAATACAGTGTCAGTGAGCTGTCACAGCAGCCAGCTGGAGCGGAGCTCTCCACAGAGCCCATGCCTCTTTTGCACGCTGTCATCATATGCAAAAGTAATAATTGCAATTACAGATATCACGGCTACTGCACAGGACACAGTTGCGAGCACTCTGCCTTGCCTTGCCAATAGGAGAAGAGAGAAATGACAGCATAGAACGTATAAAACACAACAAAATTCAGTAAAAACGTTTATTCATGTTATTCACGTGATTTATGAGTACTCACTCCAATTTTGGGAAGCGCGGATGGGCTTTGCGCATTTGGCACAAACACACAGCCGCAACGGTTGTAGCTTTATACAGCCTGTTGATATCTTAAGGACCTAACTGGTCACACCTGGGAGTAAATGTCATGTAGAGATTGTTTTTACATGACATTACAGCTGAACATATAGCTTTCATCCACAAACCAACGTGGGAGAGCCCGAAGACGCATGTGCCAGACGCACATAGGCATGCGTAAAACCAATTTTGACCACTTCATACTGTTTATTTGCTTTCTTTTAGTTAACTTTCGTTTCTTTTGGATTCTTGTGCGTGTTATGGAGCCGTTTTTGTCCATGTTTGTAAGCCTTTTTTTCCTGGATTAAATTTTCGGAAGTTGAAACAAGTGTGTGATTGAAAACCACCGCGGACTGCTTCTCCTCCTCCAGTTGCCGAGACTTTGTGTTTTTAATAACGCTTGTCTATAAACATGTGTTAAACATATAAATTGCATGAACAGAAAGAAGGGACTCACCTGTTGAGTAACACACATTTCCTTATACGGAAAGCCTTGTCGGAATGGTGGGACATTTGAACGTCAGAATAGCGGGATGTCGCAATGGTGGGATGTCGGAATGGTGGGACGTTTGCATGTCGGAATGGTGGTATGTCGGAATGGTGGGATGTCGGAATGGTGGGATGTCGGAATAGCGGGATGTCGGAATGGCGGGATTTCGGAATGGGTGTTGCCACCCCCTTCATCATATACACAGTTATTTATACATCCCCTTCCACCATGAAGCGTTGTCCCTTTTTGTTTCTCTCTTTGTTCTTAAAATGCTGTTATGCATGTCTAAACCAATCCATTAAATTAGATCATTTTGGCAGTAAAGCGATCTACAATGTGCTTGGTCGCAAAGCTGCTCATCTGTGGTAAACAGCTCTTCAGAAAGGCATTCTTCAATTGATTTCACTAATTCTATGTAATAATTTTGTGATTTCCTACAAAACTACACTTCTTCTCCCATCTCTCTGAGTATTTAATATTGTCTGGGTCCCGTTAAAACATGTATTTTTCCCATCTAATTCCTTGTTTGCTTTAAAACAAGTATTCCCCATTTTCTATCCCTTCAGTAGCCAACCAGTTTGTATGGAATACACTGGAGCAACTTGACTGATCAGTAAAACACTACTTTTGTTGTCACCGCAAGGCTTCCCCCGTCGGTTGTTTCACTGAGACACTACTGAGTAACTATAACTCAACACAGTTTATACACATAACATTCTTATACATACTAACAAACAAACAAACAATTATTTATCGCAATTTTCTCATCTCTGTTTGAACGTACACCCAGGTAAATATTCCTGTAGTCTTCTCATACCGACTATGGACCCATTCATTGTTTAACTTCACTGTTTTGCAAATCCTAATTGAATATTACACATTGACATTGAACTTTACTTGATAAGCAGGTCTTCATTGCATTCAGCAGCCTATATGTGAGCATCTATGTGTAAGCTGTTCTTCTTTGCATTTATCAGCAGCAAGCAATTCTTCATTGCACATGCATATGAAAATAGTAAAACAATTCCAATGCGTTAGCGAAACCTTCTATATCAGGAGTGTCCATCATGATGCTGGGAATAGAACCTCTTTCCTAGAATAGTTCAACCTTCATTACTCAACTGATCATAACTCCGCAATGAGCACATTTCAAAGTATCATTCCTCTACATATATTCAAAATTCTTATATTTGTTGATGTCATTCTGTGTGCATGTGGCCTAAACCCAATCTCTGTCTGGCAATTTTAATTTAAACAAGTTGAACTCTGCCTCTGATCATTTAAAAAAGGTGTGTACCAATATCAACCTTTCTCAGGTAATTACTGATCCTACAAAACCAAAGAGATCCTTCAAGGTTGTCCCTGATTGGCTCAATCTTAACATATCAAAGGTAGAAAATCTGCAGTATCTGAACTTGGTGTTAGTTATCACTGCTCAATAGCCTGTATCAGAATTGCAAAAATGAAAACATTAGGTCCACGCTTGGTATTCAGATCCTGAAACATCTCCATGAGCAGGCTTTTTTTCAACTGATCTGTTGAATAGTTATATGACACTGTTAAAATCCCAGATGAAGATCTAGCACTTGACCATTTTTGTAAATCTTCTAATTCCATAGTTGATAAACACGCCCCTTTTAAAAAGTATAGAACTTAGAACAGGTCTATCCCTGGCTTTCGGCAGAACTGTCTTCTTTACTTTTTTTTCCCCTTGTCCTGTTCAGCATTATGTCAGAAGAATTGTAGTCTGAATACCTTTGATGCCAAACAGATTTGTTTTGCCAAGGGAAGTTTTATAAATGTAAAGCTCCCCTTGATGCCCATTTATTTATTTCTGTTTACAATATATGGCATGAACTGAACTGAACCGGACCGGGGGACAAGGAAAGAAGAAGAGGAAAGAAGAGGAAACAGAACAAAAATAGAAACAAAAACCAGACAACCAGCTGCTACACCTGTAAAAAATAAAACAGACAACAATCCATGGCCTATGAGGGGAATCCAGCCTTAGCGCCACCAGGAGCACCTGAAAGCAGACAAGCAGAGAAAAAACAAACACACAAACAAACAAAAACAAGCACAAGAAGCGTCAATCGCATACAACACAGCTGTGGATATAGATGACCTGAGACGACATGATAATACATCAACTGCTTAGTGACCATGCTACTGGACTAATGAATGTGTGTGTGTGAGAACATGCAACACCCATGGCACAGGACCTACATGATAACCGTGCTTAGTTATGAGTGTATAAGCGTACAGGGCCACAATCCACAGCCCCCCCCCCCCAAGCAATCAGAAGCAGGCAGAGAGGGCCACAAGACCCAGGCCACCAGCAGCCCCCACAGAGCACAGAACCCAGGCAGCCCACTGCAGGGGCAACCACGCAGAGGAAGCCCCCGGAAAGAGCCCCCATAAGCATAGGGCAGAGGCACTCGGGGAACCAGGGGTAACAGCCCACCGACCCCGCCAGGCCCCAGCCGCCCAGACATGGGCCGTGCACTGGACCTGGGCCCCAGGAGCCCGAGTGCCCCCAAACCCCCCGGCAGAGGCCCCACCCAATACCCAGGAGGGCCAAGCGCCCCAGACAGCCACAAAGTGGGTCAGCGCCTGCCCCAGCGCCCCTGGCCAAGTGCCCTGGGAGTCAAGACGTGCCCACAGGTGGGTGAAGTCGCGAGCAGTGGGGAGAGGCAACGCTGATGACCCATCGGGAGAAACACAGGCAGGCCAGGCGACAGCAAGTCCCAGATCCAGGCCCAATCATTACCACACACACTTTCACGTCCCATACATCCACACATCCACACATCCTACCTCCCTCGACTCTGCTGGGGTGTAGTGCAGCGGGCACACCAGGAGGCCAGCAACCCCCCAGTCACCACAGACCCCGAACCAGCAGAACAATTAATTAATCCTCCTGGCCCCTCCTGCCCCGAGCAGACACCAGGAAGCAGGGGTGTACGAAGAAGACCCCTCCCCTCACCCTTCTGGCTCTTCAATATTTTCTAATAGTGAGCAATTTAAATTGAGGGGCAGCCAAACTTGTAGAACTTGGAGCGCGGCACTCTGGGCAGCCTACATACCCAAAGAGCCCCGCCCACCAGATGCCACTCAGTGTAACCACCCCCCAAGACCTAATGTGTGTGTGTGAGTGTGTTTGATAAGTAGTAATGTCTAAGGTGTAATTAAAACAGGGGCAGGGAACTGCAGAGTGCAACCAAAGGGGACCACCTACGTGGCCCCATCCACTACACCCCACCGAACACACACGCCCCCAAAACCCTTCATGTGTGAGTGTGTGCTGTGTACAGGAGCCAGAAGGGAGAGGGGTATGGGGATATATACCGGGGGAGCTACTCTCCCCCAGAGAGGGCAGCCAGGGACTGGCTGCAATAGGCATCCCCGCTACCTGGGAGCCAACAATGGGCAGGAGGGCCTGATGTCCACCAGGCTCGGGGCCTGCAGCGACCATATTCCGGGAGCTACTGTACCCCCAGAAGGTACCCATCCCACCCCACCCCACTCAACCCAACCCCACCCAGGAGGACCTCTACAAAAAACAAACAAACAACATAAAAAAACAAACAAACAAACCACCCGGTCACACCAGTCGCAGCAGCCCGGGCCTGAGACCCACCATCACCCAGCAACCCACCACCACCACTATGTGATAAAACTAATCAGAGGGGACCAGAGAGAATGAAATTCAGCCAATTGATGTTTTGAGGAGGCAGACATTGTTTCCATGCTAATATAATCTAAAAGAAAATTTCTAAACTGGTTAATACACAGATTGTTCTTCGCTTTCCAGTTCATGAGAATAGTTTTCTTTGCGATACATAACACTGTGACAACCATGTGTGCTGAGTTAATTTCCATGTTGATGTCTTCTAAGTCACCCAGTATGCACAGTGTGGGGCATGCAGGGATGCTACACTTTAGCCATGTTGATAGGTCCTCACAGACTTCAAGCCAGAACTTCTGGACAGGCGCAGAAAACCACAAAGCGTGTGCATAATCATCAGGTGTGTTATCTGTGCAATGTGAGCAGATGTTTGAGTGTGTTAGACCCATCCTGAACATCCTTTGTCCTGTATATTGTGTTCTATGAAGGATTTTGTATTGTATGAGCTGTAAATTAGGATTTCGAGTCTTTATGAAGGTGTTCAAACATATTTGTGGTTAGAAGCTATGACCAGAACTGATGGATAAATCTGCCTCCCCTTTTGAGGATGGAAGAGACATTGTGTCATCTATCTTAGACAATAATTTATATATTTTTGATAGTAGTTTTGGGGTACAGATGCTTAGAAATTCTGCTACCCTAGTCGGGGGTTGTAAGTCTGGTTGGTGGAGGATATATCCATCCATCCATCCATCATCTGCCGCTTATCCGGGGGTCGGGTCGCGACACTGCAGGCGCCGCACCGATCCGCCCGTCAATCTCCCGCTCCATTCGTCCGTCACTCGTGAACAAGACCCCGAGATACTTGAACTCCTCCTCTTGGGGAAGGATCTCATTCCCGACCCGGAGAGAGCATTCCACCCTTTTCCGGCTGAGAACCATAGTCTCGGATTTGGAGGTGCTGATTCTCATCCCAGCCGCTTCACACTCGGCTGCGAATCACTCCAGTGAGAGCTGAAGGTCACGGCCTGACGACGCTAACAGAACCACATCATCTGCAAAAAGCAGAGACCCGATTCTGAGGTCGCCAAATGGGACACCCTCAACGCCCTGGCTCCGCCTAGAAATTCTGTCCATAAAAGTTAGGAACAGAATCGGTGACAAAGGGCAGCCCTGACGGAGTCCAACTCTCACCGGAAACGTATCCGACTTACTGCCGGCAATGCAGACCAAACTCTGGCACCGGTCATACAGAGACCGAACGGCCCCTATCAAGGGGTCCGGCACTCCATATTCCCGGAGCACCCCCCACAGGACTCCACGAGGGACACGGTCGAACGCTTTCTCCAAGTCCACAAAACACATGTAGACTGGTTGGGCGAACTCCCATGCACCCTCCAGGATCCTGCCGAGGGTATAAAGCTGGTCCACTGTTCCACGGCCAGGACGAAAGCCACACTGCATCTCCTGAATCCGAGGCTCGATTATCCGACGGATCCTCCTCTCCAATACCCCCGAATAGACCTTACCAGGGAGGCTGAGGAGTGTGATACCCCTATAGTTGGAACACACCCTCCGGTCCCCCTTTTTAAAGAGGGGGACCACCACCCCAATCTGCCAGTCCAGAGGCACTGTCCCCGATGTCCACGCGATACTGCAGAGGCGTGTCAGCCAAGACAGCCCTACAACATCCAGAGCCTTGAGAAACTCAGGACGGACCTCATCCACCCCCGGGGCCTTGCCACCGAGGAGCTTTTTAACCACCTCGGCAACCTCAGCCCCAGAAATGGGAGGCCCCGTCTCCGAGCTCTCCGACTCTGCCTCTTCCGAGCACGTGTTGGTAGGATTGAGGAGTTCCTCGAAGTACTCCCCCCACCGACTCACAACATCCCTAGTTGAGGTCAGCAAAGCCCCGTCCCCACTGTAAACAGTGTTGACTGTGAGCCGCTTACCCCCCCGGGGGACGCCTGATGGTGGACCAGAATCTTTTCGAGGCCGTCCGGAAATCGTTCTCCATGGTCTCACCGAACTCCTCCCAGGCCCGAGTTTTTGCCTCAGCAACCGCCGAAGCCGTGGCCCGTCTGGCCCGTCGGTACCTATCAGCTTCTTCCAGGGTCCCACTGGCCAAAAAGGCCCGATAGGACTCCTTCTTCAGCTGTCCACCAGCAGGTTCGAGGGTTGCCGCCACGACAGGCACCGACCACCTTACGGCCACAACTCCGACCAGCTGCCTCGGCAATGGAGTCACGGAACATGGCCCATTCGGACTCAATGTCCCCCACCTCAAATATGGTTGAAGCTCTGCCGGAGGGGGGAGTTAAAGCTCCTTCTGACGGGGGATTCTGACAAACGCTCCCAGCAGACCCTCACAATACGTTTGGGCCTGCCAGGTCTGATCGGCATCCTCCCCCACCAGCGGAGCCAACTCACCACCAAGTGGTGATCAGTTGACAGCTCCGCCCCTCTCTTCACCCGAGTGTCCAGGACATACGGCCGCAAGTCCGATGATACAACCACAAAGTTGATCATCGAACTGCGGCCAAGGGTGTCCTGGTGCCAAGTGCACATATGGACACCCTTATGCCTGAACATGGTGTTCGTTATGGACAGTCTATGACTGGCACAGAAGTCCAACAACATAACACCACTCTGATTCAGATCGGGGGGGCCGTTCCTCCCAATCACACCCCTCCAGGTCTCACTGTCATTGCCCACGTGAGCATTGAAGTCCCCCAGCAGAATGAGGGAGTCTCCGGTAGGAGCATTCTCCAGTGCCTCCCCCAGAGACTCCAAAAAGGGTATGTACTCTGAACTGCTGTTTGGCGCATAGGCACAAACAACAGTCAGGACTCGTCCCCCCACCCAAAGGCGGAGGGAGGCTACCCTCTCGTTCACTGGGGTAAACCCCAATGTACTGGCACACAGCCGGGGGGCAATAAGTATGCCCACACCTGCTCTGCGCCTCTCACCACGGGCAACTCCAGAGTGGAAGAGAGTCCAACCCCTCTCAAGAGTACTGGTTCCAGATCCCAAGCCGTGCGTCGAAGTGAGTCCGACTATATCTAACGGTCTGATGAAGTTTCAACAATAAACAACAAACTTTGTATTATGAGAAAGAACCAGACTCATTCTTCAGGAATCCGAAAATAAGCTCTATTTTACGAGTTATGCACGAATTCGGATTCTCCTATAAAACGAATTCCTTAACTCAAACCAAGTTAAGACTGCTTTGTCCTTCATATTTATTCATGTCTAATCAAGTTTCAATGATAAACAACGTTGTACTTTGTAGAATGAGAAAGAACTTCTTCAGCAATAAGTTTCTCTCAACAAATGACGAAATACAGATTTTGCTATAAAATTAATTGCTATCAGCCTGACTTAAAACTGTTTGTCTTCCTTATTTATCCACTTCAAATCAAGTTTCAACAATTAAAAAAATTTTGTAGTTTGAGAAAGAACAACTTAATCTTGAGCAATCAGTATAAAAAGAGGGTAAGCAAAGGTGCGAATGTCAAACCATACATGGTCAAAACAGGGAGCGGAGGTGTTTGGCTGAGACAAGGTGTGAATGTCCACCCATAATTAATGAAAAGCGGGCAACAAGTAGGTTTGAATGCCCAACCATACATCATCAAAAGCAGGAGTGGATATGTTCGGCTACAAGAAGGTTTGAACGTCTGACCATAGTTTGTAAAAAGCGGGTAAGAAAAGGTTCGAATGCCCAAACATACACCATCAAAGGAGGGAGCGGAGGTGTTCCGCTGTAAGAAGGTGTGAATGTCCGACCATAGTTGGTAAAAAACGGGTAAGAAAAGGGTAAAATACCCGACTGTACACAATCAGTAGCGGGTGCGGAGTTGTTTGGCTACTAAAAGGTGTGAAAGTCCGACCATGGTTTGTAAAAAGCGGGTAAGAAAAGGTGCGAATGCCCGAAAATGTATGATCAAAAGAGGGAGCGGAGGTGTTCGGCTGCAAGAAGGTGTGAATGTACACCCATAATTACTGAAAAATGGGTAAGAAAAGGTGCGAATGCCCAACTATACATAATCAAAAGCAGGAGTGGATGTGTTCGGCTCCAAGAAGGGTTGAATGTCTGACCATAGTTTGTAAAAAGCAGGTAAGAAAAGGTTTGACTGCCCGAACATACACCATCAAAAGAGGGAGCGGAGGTGTTCCGCTGTAAGAAGGTGTGAATGTCCGACCATAGTTGGTAAAAAGCGGGTAAGAAAAGGTTAAAATACCCGACTGTACACAATCAATAGCGGGAGAGGAGTTGTTCGGCTACTAAAAGATGTGAAAGTCCGACTATGGTTTGTAAAAAGCGGGTAAGAAAAGGTGCTAATGCCCGACAATGTATGATCAAAAGAGGGAGCGGAGGTGTTCGGCTGCAAGAAGGTCTGAATGTCCAACCATAATTTGTAAAAACCGGGAAGGAAAGGCTCGAAAGCCCGACTATACACCATCAAAAGCGGGAGCAGAGTGGTTCAGCTGCAAGAAGGTCTGAATATCCATCAATAATTGCTTTAAAACATGAAAGAAAATTTTCGAATATCATCCGCACATGATCATAAGAAGGACCTCTCCTTCTTGAGTGTTCAGCTGCAAGAAGGTGTGAATGTCCACCCATAATTCCTGAAAAATGGGTAAAAAAAAGGTGCGAATGCCCAACCATATATTATCAAAAGCAGGTGTGAATGTCAGATCATAATTTGCAAAAAGCTGATGAGAAAGGGTGAGAATGCCCGACTATACATCATCAAAAGCGAGAGAGGTGGTGTTCGGCTGCAAAAAGGTGTAAATGTTCGACTAAAGTTTGTAAAAAGCGGGTAAGACATGGTGCGAATGCCTGACAAGGTATGATCAAAAGCAGGAGCGGAGGTGTTCAGCTGCAAGAAGGTCTAAATGTCCATCAATAATTGCTAGAAAACATGAAAGAAAATTTTCGAAAATCAAACCGCACATGATCATAAGTGGGAGAGGAGGTGTTCAGCTGCAAGAAGGTGTGAATGTCCACCCATTATTCCTGACAAATGGGTAAAAAAAAGGTGCGAATGCCCAACCATACATCATCAAAAGCAGGAGTGGATGTGTTCGGCTACAAGAAGGTGTGAACGTCCAACCAAAGTTTGTAAAAAGCAGTTAAGAAAAGGTTTGAATATCCAACCAAACATAATCAAAAGCGGGAGCATAGCTTTTCAACTGCAAGTAGGTGTGAATGTCAGATCATAATTTGCAAAAAGCTGATGAGAAAGGGTGAGAATGTCCGACTGCACACCATCAAATGCGGGAGCGGAGTTGTTCGGCTGTGAGTAGGTGTGAATCTCCGACCGTAATTTCTGAAAAATGTGTTAGAAAAGGTAAGAATGCCGGTCCATACATCATCAAAAGCGAGAGAGGTGGTGTTCGGCTGCAAGTAGGTGTGAATGTCCAGCCATAATTACTCACAAACGGGTAAGAAAAGGTAGTATTGCCAGACCATACATGATCAAAACAGGGAGCGGAGGTGGTTCAGCTGCAAGAAGGTGTGAATGTCTCACTAAAGTTCAAATATATTAACAAAAGCGGGAGGAGAGGTCTTCGGATGAGAGTGGTTGAGAATTTCCAACCATAATTTATAAAATTCGGTGAAAAAAAGGTTTGATAGAACACTAAAAGGTGGAGCGGAAGTGTTCGGCTGCAAGAAGGTGTGAATGTCCGACTATATTTGGTGAAAAGCAGGTGAAGCAAGGTCTGAATGCCCAACCTTACATTATCAAAAGCGAGATCAGAGGTGTTTGGCTGAAAGAAGGCTATAGTTTGCCAAAAGCGGGTAAGCTGCGAATGACCAACTAAATATAAACAAAAGTGGGGGCGGAGGTCTTCGGATGCAACTGGGTGTGAACATCCCACCATACAAGTATGGTGGAGAGGAAGCTGTGAACAGCCGACCATAGTTTGCAAAAAGCGGGTGAGACAAGGTGCGAATGTCCAACCATACATGATCAAAACAGGGAGCGGAGGTGTTTGGCTGTGACAAGGTGTGAATGTCCACCCAAAATTAATGAAAAGCGGGCAAAAAGTAGGTTTGAATGCCCAAGCATACATCATCAAAAGAAGGAGTGGATGTGTTCGGCTACAAGAAGGTTTCAATGTCCGAGCATAGTTTGTAAAAAGCGGGTAAGAAAAGGTTCGAATGCCCAAACATACACCATCAAAAGAGGGAGCGGAGGTGTTCCGCTGTAAGAAGGTGTGAATGTCCGACCATAGTTGGTAAAAAGTGGGTAAGAAAAGGTTAAAATACCCGACTGTACACAATCAATAGGGGGAGCGGAGTTGTTCGGCTACAAGAAGATGTGAAAGTCCAACCATGGTTTGTAAAAAGCTGGTAAGAAAAGGTTCGAATGCCCGAATATATACCATCAAAAGCGGAAGCGGAGGTGTTCGGCTGCAAGAAGGTGTGAACGTCCGACCAAAGTTTGTAAAAAGCAGTTAAAAAAAGGTTCGAATATCCAACCAAACATAATCAAAAGTGGGAGCAGAGCTGTTCGACTGCAAGTAGGTGTGAATGTCCAGCCATAATTACTCACAAAGGGGTAAGAAAAGGTAGTATTGCCAAGACCATACATGATCAAAACAGGGAGCTGAGGTGGTTCAGCTGCAAGGTGTGAATGTCTGACTATAGTTTGTAAAAAGCGGGTAAGATAAGGTGCGAATGCCCGACAATGTATAATCAAAAGAGGGAGCAGAGGTTTTCGGCTACACGGTTTGAATGTCCGACCATAGTTTGTAAAAAGCGGGTAAGAAAAGGTTCAAATGCCTGACTATACACCATCAAAAGCGGGAGCGGAGATGTTCCGCTGTAAGACGGTGTGAATGTCCGACCATAGTTGGTAAAAAGCGGGTAAGAAAAGGTTAAAATACCCGACTGTACACAATCAATAGCGGGAGCGGAGTTGTTCGGCTACAAGAAGGTGTGAAAGTCCAACCATCGTTTGTAAAAAGCTGGTAAGAAAAGGTTCGAATGCCCGAATATATACCATCAAAAGCGGAAGAGGAGGTGTTCGGCTGCAAGAAGGTGTGAACGTCCGACCAAAGTTTGTAAAAAGCAGTAAAGAAAAGGTTCGAATATCCAAACATAATTAAAAGCGAGAGAGATTGTGTTCAGCTGCAAGTAGATGTCAATATCCAGCCATAATTACTCAAACGGGTAAGAAAATGTAGTATTGCCAGACCATACATGATCAAAACAGGGAGCGGAGGTGGTTTAGCTGCAAAAAGGGGTGAATGTCCAACTAAAGTTCAAATATATTAACAAAAGCGGGAGGAGAGGTCTTCGGATTAGAGTGGTTGAAATTTCCAACCATAATCTATAAAATGCGGTGAAAAAAAAAGGTGTGAAGGAATGAATTTTATAGCAAAATCCGAAATCATGCATAACTCCGCATAAGGAACGTATTGCTCAACCAAAGGGATGCTTCTTTCTCATTCAGGGTAATATGAGGAACTTTATGCTTGATACATTTTAGACATGGATAACTATGAAGGACAAAGCAATTTCAACTTGGTTTGAGCAAAGCAATTCATTTTATAGGAAATCCGAAATCGTGCAGGACTCATGAAAGTAAGCTTATTCTCGGATTCCTGATCCTCCAGTGTTGCTCTTTCCTATACTGCAAAATACAGCCTTGTTCTTTGTTGAAATCGATATAGACATTGATAAATATGAAGGACAAAGCAGTTTCTACTTTGTTTGAGTGAAGGAATTAATTTTATAGCAAAATCCCAAATCAAGCAGAACGTATGAAAATAAGCGTGTTTTCGGATTCCTGATCCTTCAGTGTTGCTATTTCTTCTACTGCAAAATACAATGTTGTTCTTTGTTGAAGTCAATCTAGACATTGATAAATATGAAGGACAAAGCAGTTTTAACATAGTTTGAGTAAAGGAATTCATTTTATACATAAAATCCCAAATCATGCAGAACGTATGAAAATAAGCTTATTCTCGGATTCATGTTCCTTCAAGTGTTGCTCTTTCTACTACTGCAAAATACAATGTTGTTCTTTGTTGAAGTAAATCTAGACATTGATAAATATGAAGGACAAAGCAGTTTTCACTTGGTTTGAGTGAAGGAATTCATTTTATACATAAAATCCCAAATCATGCAGAACGTATGAAAAGAAGCTTATTCTCGAATTCCTCATCCTTAAGTGTTGCTTTTTCTTCTACTGCAAAATACAATGTTGTTCTTTGTTGAAGTCGATCTAGACATTGATAAATATGAAGGACAAAGCAGTTTTAACTTGGTTTGAGTGAAGGAATTCATTTTATACATAAAATCCCAAATCATGCAGAACGTATGAAAATAAGCTTATTCTCGGATTACTGATCCTTCAGTGTTGCTCTTTCTTCTACTGCAAAATCCAGTGTTGTTCTTTGTTGAAGTCAATCTAGACATTGATAAATATGAAGGACAAAGCAGTTTTAACATAGTTTGAGTGAAGGCATTCATTTATAGTAAAATCAATAATCGTGCAGAACTCATGAAAATAAGCTTATTCTCGGATTCCTAAAACTTTTGATTTGCTCTTTCTTTACTGCAAAGTACAATGTTGTTCTTTGTTGAAGTCGATCTAGACATTGATAAATATGAAGGACAAAGCAGTTTTCACTTGGTTTGAGTGAAGGATTTGCAGCTGAAAACCTCCCGCTCCCGCTTTTGATTGTGTATAGTCGGAATTTCGAGCCTTTTCTTACCTGGTTTTTAGAAATTATGGTTGGACATTCAGACCTTGCAGCCGAAGACCTCCACTCCCTCTTTTGATCATATATTGTCGGGCATTCGCACCTTGTCTTACCCGCTTTTTAGTCAGACACCTTGCAGCTGAACCACCTCAGCTCCCTGTTTTGATCATGTATGGTCTGGCAATACTACCTTTTCTTACCCGTTTGTGAGTAATTATGGCTGGACATTCACACCTACTTGCAGCCGAACACCTCCGCTTCCGCTTTTGATGGTATATATTCGGGCATTCGAACATTTTCTTACCAGCTTTTTACAAACCATGGTTGGACTTTCACACCTTCTTGTAGCCGAACAACTCCGCTCCCCCTATTGATTGTGTACAGTCGGGTATTTTAACCTTTTCTTACCCGTTTTTTTACCAACTATGGTCGGACATTTACACCTTCTTACAGCGGAACACCTCCGCTCCCTCTTTTGAATGTCTATGTTCGGGCATTCGAACCTTTTCTTACCCGCTTTTGACAAACTATGGTTGGACATTCAAACCTTCTTGTAGCCGAACACATCCACTCCTGCTTTTGATGATGTATGGTTTGGCATTTTCACCTTTTCTTACCCATTTTTCAGTAATTATGGTGGACATTCACACCTTCTTGCAGCTGAACAACTCCTCTCCCGCTTATGATCATGTGCGGTTTGATATTCGAAAATGTTCTTTCATGTTTTAAAGCAATTATTGATGGACATTCAAATCTTCTTGTAGCCGAACACATCCACTCCTGCTTTTGATGACGTATGGTAACCTTTTCTTACCCGCTTTTTACAAACTATGGTCGGATATTCAAACCTTCTTGTAGCCAAAACACTCCGCTCCCTCTTTTGATCATACGTTGTCGGGCATTCGCACCTTATCTTACCCGCTTTTTACAAACTATAGTCAGACATTCACACCTTGCACCTTGCACTTTCTGACTACTCTATCAACTGGTCTAAGACCACAGTTCTGCCCATTAACTGTAGGGTCCATAATATACCTGCGATCACTTTACAGTCAGGAAATATTAGATATTTAGGCATAAACATTTCCTCCAGGCTCTCAGAGCTAACAAAGCTAAATTATGTGCAATTATTAAAGACAGTAGAGGACGATCTCTCGTTGGAAGTCCTTACCTATATCACTTATGGGGAGAGTTACATCCATTAAAATGATGATACTACCAAAAGTTAACTATTTGTTCTCAATGATCCCCATAAAACCATCTGCTACTTGGTTTAAGTCACTAGATTCATGCATCTCCAAATTTCTGTGGAAAAACAAACCACCACGTATTAGTTTAAAAACCCTACAGAAGACCAAGGACAGTGGTGGATTAGATTTACCTCATTTTCAGCACTATTCCTTAGACAATAGGTTACAATATATATCAAAATGGTTTAAACCTTGTTGTTGTCACAGTTCCCAGAGACGTTGTAATCGTTGAGGATTCTATATTCACCCCCTCATTAGAGGCACGTAATGCAGATTGATGACACTGAATCTTCTTCTCTGTTCATTGCTGGCATCATTCCCAGCATCGTAAGTGTTCGTGGCATTGTTAGCCTCTTCTTCTGGATCTTGATATCGAGAATCCTTTTGTATTTCTGGTTTGTCAGTCCTCTGTCTTCGTTCACCGGAGTCTTTGTCTTTTTGTCCTTGAGTTTGGTGATTTTTTCTTCTTTTGATGCCTTGACACAATGTGACAGGTGATACCACGTGGGAGATCCTGTAACTTGGATTGCTGTCCCTGTGCTGCGAAATGGCTGTGCTGCTCAAATGGTCTCTCCTTCATCATGGTTACATGCTGCCATTCCGACATCTCGCCATTCCGACATGGGTCTCCAATTGTCGGAATGGCGACACTTAATTTTTTATCAAACGTCCCACCATTCCGACACTTTTTTCCTCCTATGGTCGGAATGGCGGTATGTTTTTTGTTTTTTTTAACATACCGCCATTCCGACAGTTCCTTTTAATAGCCTATTTTTTACCCAAAACATTTTGCACTAATGATATGCCGGCGCAAATACGCCCTAAAGTTTGGCGCACAAGCTTTGCACATGCAGAGGCCACAGCCTCGCAAACAAACTTTAATAATCTATTATCAAAATCCCCTGAATTTCAAATATAAAAATACAGATATTAATTTAACTCTGGCGAGACTGAAACTGATTAAGCAGAAATACAGTGTCAGTGAGCTGTCACAGCAGCCAGCTGGAGCGGAGCTCTCCACAGAGCCCATGCGTCTTTTGCACGCTGTCATCATATGCAAAAGTAATAATTGCAATTACAGATATCACGGCTACTGCACAGGACACAGTTACGAGCACTCTGCCTTGCCTTGCCAATAGGAGAAGATAGAAATGACAGCATAGAACGTATAAAACACAACAAAATGCAGTAAAAACGTTTATTCATGTTATTCACGTGATTTATGAGTACTCACTCCAATTTTGGGAAGCGCAGATGGGTTTTGCGCATTTGGCACAAACACACAGCCGCAACGGTTGTAGCTTTATACAGCCTGTTGATATCTTAAGGACCTA
Source organism: Leuresthes tenuis (assembly GCF_036924035.1). Classification (NCBI taxonomy): domain Eukaryota; kingdom Metazoa; phylum Chordata; class Actinopteri; order Atheriniformes; family Atherinopsidae; genus Leuresthes; species Leuresthes tenuis. The sequence goes on from NW_027325362.1 coordinate 29,306,919, forward strand.
ACTGGTCACACCTGGGACTAAATGTCATGTAGAGATTGTTTTTACATGACATTACAGCTGAACATATAGCTTTCATCCACAAACCAACGTGGGAGAGCCCGAAGACGCATGTGCCAGACGCACATAGGCATGCGTAAAACCAATTTTGACCACTTCATACTGTTTATTTGCTTTCTTTTAGTTAACTTTCGTTTCTTTTGGATTCTTGTGCGTGTTATGGAGCCGTTTTGGTCCATGTTTGTAAGCCTTTTTTTCCTGGATTAAATTTTCGGAAGTTGAAACAAGTGGCATTGGAGTGTGTGATTGAAAACCACCGCGGACTGCTTCTCCTCCTCCAGTTGCCGAGACTTTGTGTTTTTAATAACGCTTGTCTATAAACATGTTAAACATATAAATTGCATGAACAGAAAGAAGGGACTCACCTGTTGAGTAACACACATTTCCTTATACGGAAAGCCTTGTCGGAATGGTGGGACATTTGAACGTCAGAATAGCGGGATGTCGCAATGGTGGGATGTCGGAATGGTGGGACGTTTGCATGTCGGAATGGTGGTATGTCGGAATGGTGGTATGTCGGAATGGTGGGATGTCGGAATAGCGGGATGTCGGAATGGCGGGATTTCGGAATGGGTGTTGCCACCCCCTTCATCATATACACAGTTATTTATACATCACCTTCCACCATGAAGCGTTGTCCCTTTTTGTTTCTCTCTTTGTTCTTAAAATGCTGTTATGCATGTCTAAACCAATCCATTAAATTAGATCATTTTGGCAGTAAAGCGATCTACAATGTGCTTGGTCGCAAAGCTGCTCATCTGTGGTAAACAGCTCTTCAGAAAGGCATTCTTCAATTGATTTCACTAATTCTATGTAATAATTTTGTGATTTCCTACAAAACTACACTTCTTCTCCCATCTGTCTGAGTATTTAATATTGTCTGGGTCCCGTTAAAACATGTATTTTTCCCATCTAATTCCTTGTTTGCTTTAAAACAAGTATTCCCCATTTTCTATCCCTTCAGTAGCCAACCAGTTTGTATGGAGTACACTGGAGCAACTTGACTGATCAGTAAAACACTGCTTTTGTTGTCACCGCAAGGCTTCCCCCGTCGGTTGTTTCACTGAGACACTACTGAGTAACTATAACTCAACACAGTTTATACACATAACATTCCTATACATACTAACAAACAAACAAACAATTATTTATCGCAATTTTCTCATCTCTGTTTGAACGTACACCCAGGTAAATATTCCTGTAGTCTTCTCATACCGACTATGGACCCATTCATTGTTTAACTTCACTGTTTTGCAAATCCTAATTGAATATTACACATTGACATTGAACTTTACTTGATAAGCAGGTCTTCATTGCATTCAGCAGCCTATATGTGAGCATCTATGTGTAAGCTGTTCTTCTTTGCATTTATCAGCAGCAAGCAATTCTTCATTGCACATGCATATGAAAATAGTAAAACAATTCCAATGCGTTAGCGAAACCTTCTATATCAGGAGTGTCCATCATGATGCTGGGAATAGAACCTCTTTCCCAGAATAGTTCAACCTTCATTACTCAACTGATCATAACTCCGCAATGAGCACATTTCAAAGTATCATTCCTCTACATATATTCAAAAATCTATGTGTAAATGTTTAATATTTCTTATATTTGTTGATGTCATTCTGTGTGCATGTGGCCTAAACCCAATCTCTGTGTGGCAATTTTAATTTAAACAAGTTGAACTCTGCCTCTGATCATTTAAAAAAGGTGTGTACCAATATCAACCTTTCTCAGGTAATTACAGATCCTACAAAACCAAAGAGATCCTTCAAGGTTGTCCCTGATTGGCTCAATCTTAACAAATCAAAGGTAGAAAATCCGCAGTATCTGAACTTGGTGTTAGTTATCACTGCTCAATAGCCTGTATCAGAATTGCAAAAATGAAAACATTAGGTCCACGCTTGGTATCCAGATCCTGAAACATCTCCATGAGCAGGCTTTTTTTTAACTGATCTGTTGAATAGTTATATGACACTGTTAAAATCCCAGATGAAGATCTAGCACTTGACCATTTTTGTAAATCTTCTAATTCCATAGTTGATAAACACGCCCCTTTTAAAAAGTATAGAACTTAGAACAGGTCTATCCCTGGCTTTCGGCAGAACTGTCTTCTTTACTTTTTTTCCCCCTTGTCCTGTTCAGCATTATGTCAGAAGAATTGTAGTCTGAATACCTTTGATGCCAAACAGATTTGTTTTGCCAAGGGAAGTTTTATAAATGTAAAGCTCCCCTTGATGCCCATTTATTTATTTCTGTTTACAATATATGACATGAACTGAACTGAACCGGACCGGGGGACAAGGAAAGAAGAAGAGGAAAGAAGAGGAAACAGAACAAAAATAGAAACAAAAACCAGACAACCAGCTGCTACACCTGTAAAAAATAAAACAGACAACAATCCATGGCCTATGAGGGGAATCCAGCCTTAGCGCCACCAGGAGCACCTGAAAGCAGACAAGCAGAGAAAAAACAAACACACAAACAAACAAAAACAAGCACAAGAAGCGGCAATCGCATACAACACAGCTGTGGATATAGATGACCTGAGACGACATGATAATACATCAACTGCTTAGTGACCATGCTACTGGACTAATGAATGTGTGTGTGTGTGTGTGAGAGCATGCAACACCCATGGCACAGGACCTACATGATAACCGTGCTTAGTTATGAGTGTATAAGCGTACAGGGCCACAATCCACAGCCCCCCCCCCCAAGCAATCAGAAGCAGGCAGAGAGGGCCACAAGACCCAGGCCACCAGCAGCCCCCACAGAGCACAGAACCCAGGCAGCCCACCGCAGGGGCAACCACGCATCCACCCAGAAGACTGCAGAGGAAGCCCCCGGAAAGAGCCCCCATAAGCATAGGGCAGAGGCACTCCGGGAACCAGGGGTAACAGCCCACCGACCCCGCCAGGCCCCAGCCGCCCAGACATGGGCCGTGCACTGGAGCGCGAGAGCCCCCAACCCCCCCGGCAGAGGCCCCACCCAATACCCAGGAGGGCCAAGCGCCCCAGACAGCCACAAAGTGGGTCAGCGCCTGCCCCAGCGCCCCTGGCCAAGTGCCCTGGGAGTCAAGACGTGCCCACAGGTGGGTGAAGTCGCGAGCAGTGGGGAGAGGCAACGCTGATGCCCCATCGGGAGAAACACAGGCAGGCCAGGCGACAGCAAGTCCCAGATCCAGGCCCAATCATTACCACACACACTTTCACGTCCCATACATCCACACATCCACACATCCTACCTCCCTCGACTCTGCTGGGGTGTAGTGCAGCGGGCACACCAGGAGGCCAGCAACCCCCAGCCACCACAGACCCCGAACCAGCAGAACAATTAATTAATCCTCCTGGCCCCTCCTGCCCCGAGCAGACACCAGGAAGCAGGGGTGTGCGAAGAAGACCCCTCCCCTCACCCTTCTGGCTCTTCAATATTTTCTAATAGTGAGCAATTAAAATTGAGGGGCAGCCAAACTTGTAGAACTGGGAGCGCGGCACTCTGGGCAGCCTACATACCCAAAGAGCCCCGCCCACCAGATGCCACTCAGTGTAACCACCCCCCAAGACCTAATGTGTGTGTGTGAGTGTGTTTGATAAGTACTAATGTCTAAGGTGTAATTAAAACAGGGGCAGGGAACTGCAGAGTGCAACCAAAGGGGACCACCTACGTGGCCCCATCCACTGCACCCCACCGAACACACACGCCCCCAAAACCCTTCATGTGTGAGTGTGTGCTGTGTACAGGAGCCAGAAGGGAGAGGGGTATGGGGATATATACCGGGGGAGCTACTCTCCCCCAGAGAGGGCAGCCAGGGACTGGCTGCAATAGGCATCCCCGCTACCTGGGAGCCAACAATGGGCAGGAGGCCCTGATGTCCACCAGGCTCGGGGCCTGCAGCGACCATATTCCGGGAGCTACTGTACCCCCAGAAGGTACCCATCCCGCCCCACCCCACTCAACCCAACCCCACCCAGGAGGACCTCTACAAAAAACAAACAAACAACATCAAAAAACAAACAAACAAACCACCCGGTCACACCAGTCGCAGCAGCCCGGGCCTGAGACCCACCATCACCCAGCAACCCACCACCACCACTATGTGATAAAACTAATCAGAGGGGACCAGAGAGAATGAAATTCAGCCAATTGATGTTTTGAGGAGGCAGACATTGTTTCCATGCTAATATAATCTAAAATAAAATTTCTAAACTGGTTAATACACAGATTGTTCTTCGCTTTCCAGTTCATGAGAATATTTTTCTTTGTGATACATAACACTGTGACAACCATGTGTGCTGAGTTAATTTCCATGTTGATGTTGTCTAAGTCACCCAGTATGCACAGTGTGGGGCATGCAGGGATGCTACACTTTAGCCATGTTGATAGGTCCTCACAGACTTCAAGCCAGAACTTCTGGACAGGCGCAGAAAAACCACAAAGCGTGTGCATAATCATCAGGTGTGTTATCTGTGCAATGTGAGCAGATGTTTGAGTGTGTTAGACCCATCCTGAACATCCTTTGTCCTGTATAGTGTGTTCTATGAAGGATTTTGTATTGTATGAGCTGTAAATTAGGATTTCGAGTCTTTATGAAGGTGTTCAAACATATTTGTGGTTAGAAGCTATGACCAGAACTGATGGATAAATCTGCCTCCCATTTTGAGGATGGAAGAGACATTGTGTCATCTATCTTAGACAATAATTTATATATTTTTGATAGTAGTTTTGGGGTACAGATGCTTAGAAATTCTGCTACCCTTGTCGGGGGTTGTAAGTCTGGTTGGTGGAGGATATATCCATCCATCCATCCATCATCTGCCGCTTATCCGGGGGTCGGGTCGCGGGGGCAGCAGCTTGAGCAGAGAAACCCAGACGTCTCTGTCCCCGGCCACTTCCTCCAGCTCTTCCGGGGGGACCCCGAGGCGTTCCCAGGCCAGCCGAGAGACATAGTCTCTCCAACGTGTCCTGGGTCTCCCCCGGGGTCTCCTCCCAGTGGGACGTGCCCGGAACACCTCCCCAGGGAGGCGCCCAGGGGGCATCCTAACCAGATGCCCGAGCCACCTCATCTGACTCCTCTCAATGCGGAGGAGCAGCGGTTCTACTCCGAGCCCCTCCCGGATGACTGAGCTTCTCACCCTATCTCTAAGGGAGAGCCCAGACACCCTGCGGAGGAAACCCATTTCGGCCGCTTGTATTCGCGATCTTGTTCTTTCGGTCACTACCCACAACTCGTGAGCATAGGTGAGGATGGGAACGTAGATTGACCAGTAAGTAGAGAGCTTCGCCTTCTGGCTCAGCTCCCTCTTCACAACGACGGGTCGGTGCAGAGCCTGCAACACTGCAGGCGCCGCACCGATCCGCCCGTCAATCTCCCGCTCCATTCGTCCGTCACTCGTGAACAAGACCCCGAGATACTTGAACTCCTCCTCTTGGGGAAGGATCTCATTCCCGACCCGGAGAGAGCATTCCACCCTTTTCCGGCTGAGAACCATAGTCTCGGATTTGGAGGTGCTGATTCTCATCCCAGCTGCTTCACACTCGGCTGCGAATCACTCCAGTGAGAGCTGAAGGTCACGGCCTGACGACGCTAACAGAACCACATCATCTGCAAAAAGCAGAGACCCGATTCTGAGGTCGCCAAATGGGACACCCTCAACGCCCTGGCTCCGCCTAGAAATTCTGTCCATAAAAGTTAGGAACAGAATCGGTGACAAAGGGCAGCCCTGACGGAGTCCAACTCTCACCGGAAACGTATCCGACTTACTGCCGGCAATGCGGACCAAACTCTGGCACCGGTCAGACAGAGACCGAACGGCCCCTATCAAGGGGTCAGGCACTCCATATTCCCGGAGCACCCCCCACAGGACTCCACGAGGGACACGGTCGAACGCTTTCTCCAAGTCCAAAAAACACATGTAGACTGGTTGGGCGAACTCCCATGCACCCTCCAGGATCCTGCCGAGGGTATAGAGCTGGTCCACTGTTCCACGGCCAGGACAAAAGCCACACTGCATCTCCTGAATCCGAGGCTCGATTATCCGACGGATCCTCCTCTCCAATACCCCCGAATAGACCTTACCAGGGAGGCTGAGGAGTGTGATACCCCTATAGTTGGAACACACCCTCCGGTCCCCCTTTTTAAAGAGGGGGACCACCACCCCAATCTGCCAGTCCAGAGGCACTGTCCCCGATGTCAACGCGATACTGCAGAGGCGTGTCAGCCAAGACAGCCCTACAACATCCAGAGCCTTGAGAAACTCAGGACGGACCTCATCCACCCCCGGGGCCTTGCCACCGAGGAGCTTTTTAACCACCTCGGCAACCTCAGCCCCAGAAATGGGAGGCCCCGTCTCCGAGCTCTCCGACTCTGCCTCTTCCGAGCACGTGTTGGTAGGATTGAGGAGTTCCTCGAAGTACTCCCCCCACCGACTCACAACATCCCTAGTTGAGGTCAGCAAAGCCCCGTCCCCACTGTAAACAGTGTTGACTGTGAGCCGCTTCCCCCCCCCTGAGACGCCGGATGGTGGACCAGAATCTTTTCGAGGCCGTCCGGAAATCGTTCTCCATGGTCTCACCGAACTCCTCCCAGGCCCGAGTTTTTGCCTCAGCAACCGCCGAAGCCGTGGCCCGTCTGGCCCGTCGGTACCTATCAGCTTCTTCCAGGGTCCCACTGGCCAAAAAGGCCCGATAGGACTCCTTCTTCAGCTTGACGGCTTCCCTCACCACTGGTGTCCACCAGCAGGTTCGAGGGTTGCCGCCACGACAGGCACCGACCACCTTACGGCCACAACTCCGACCAGCTGCCTCGGCAATGGAGTCACGGAACATGGCCCATTCGGACTCAATGTCCCCCACCTCAAATATGGTTGAAGCTCTGCCGGAGGTGGGAGTTAAAGCTCCTTCTGACGGGGGATTCTGACAAACGCTCCCAGCAGACCCTCACAATACGTTTGGGCCTGCCAGGTCTGATCGGCATCCTCCCCCACCAGCGGAGCCAACTCACCACCAGGTGGTGATCAGTTGACAGCTCCGCCCCTCTCTTCACCCGAGTGTCCAGGACATACGGCCGCAAGTCCGATGATACAACCACAAAGTCGATCATCGAACTGCGGCCAAGGGTGTCCTGGTGCCAAGTGCACATATTGACACCCTTATGCCTGAACATGGAGTTCGTTATGGACAGTCTATGACTGGCACAGAAGTCCAACAACATAACACCACTCTGATTCAGATCGGGGGGGCCGTTCCTCCCAATCACACCCCTCCAGGTCTCACTGTCATTGCCCACGTGAGCATTGAAGTCCCCCAGCAGAATGAGGGAGTCTCCGGTAGGAGCATTCTCCAGTGCCTCCCCCAGAGACTCCAAAAAGGGTAGGTACTCTGAACTGCTGTTTGGCGCATAGGCACAAACAACAGTGAGGACTCGTCCCCCCACCCAAAGGCGAAGGGAGGCTACCCTCTCGTTCACTGGGGTAAACCCCAATGTACTGGCACACAGCCGGGGGGCAATAAGTATGCCCACACCTGCTCTGCGCCTCACACCACGGGCAACTCCAGAGTGGAAGAGAGTCCAACCCCTCTCAAGAGTACTGGTTCCAGATCCCAAGCCGTGCGTCGAGGTGAGTCCGACTATATCTAACGGTCTGATGAAGTTTCAACAATAAACAACAAACTTTGTATTATGAGAAAGAACCAGACTCATTCTTCAGGAATCCGAAAATAAGCTCTATTTTACGAGTTATGCACGAATTCGGATTCTCCTATAAAACGAATTCCTTAACTCAAACCATGTTAAGACTGCTTTGTCCTTCATATTTATTCATGTCTAATCAAGTTTCAATGATAAACAACTTTGTACTTTGTAGAATGAGAAAGAACTTCTTCAGCAATAAGCATCTCTCGACAAATGACGAAATACAGATTTTGCTATAAAATTAATTGCTATCAGCCTGACTTAAAACTGTTTGTCTTCCTTATTTATCCACTTCAAATCAAGTTTCAACAAATAAAAAAATTTTGTAGTTTGAGAAAGAACAACTTAATCTTGAGCAATCAGTATAAAAAGAGGGTAAGCAAAGGTGCGAATGTCAAACCATACATGATCAAAACAGGGAGCGGAGGTGTTTGGCTGTGACAAGGTGTGAATGTCCACCCAAAATTAATGAAAAGCGGGCAAAACGTAGGTTCGAATGCCCAACCATACATCATCAAAAGCAGGAGTGGATATGTTCGGCTACAAGAAGGTTTGAACGTCTGACCATAGTTTGTAAAAAGCGGGTAAGAAAAGGTTCGAATGCCCGAACATACACCATCAAAGGAGGGAGCGGAGGTGTTCCGCTGTAAGAAGGTGTGAATGTCCGACCATAGTTGGTAAAAAACGGGTAAGAAAAGGTTAAAATACCCGACTGTACACAATCAGTAGCGGGTGCGGAGTTGTTCGGCTACTAAAAGGTGTGAAAGTCCAACCATGGTTTGTAAAAAGCGGGTAAGAAAGGGTGCGAATGCCCGAAAATGTATGATCAAAAGAGGGAGCGGAGGTGTTTGGCTGCAAGAAGGTGTGAATGTACACCCATAATTACTGAAAAATGGGTAAGAAAAGGTGCGAATGCCCAACTATACATAATCAAAAGCAGGAGTGGATGTGTTCGGCTCCAAGAAGGGTTGAATGTCTGACCATAGTTTGTAAAAAGCAGGTAAGAAAAGGTTTGACTGCCCGAACATACACCATCAAAAGAGGGAGCGGAGGTGTTCCGCTGTAAGAAGGTGTGAATGTCCGACCATAGTTGGTAAAAAGCGGGTAAGAAAAGGTTAAAATACCCGACTGTACACAATCAATAGCGGGAGTGGAGTTGTTCGGCTACTAAAAGATGTGAAAGTCCGACTATGGTTTGTAAAAAGCGGGTAAGAAAAGGTGCTAATGCCCGACAATGTATGATCAAAAGAGGGAGCGGAGGTGTTCGGCTGCAAGAAGGTCTGAATGTCCAACCATAATTTGTAAAAACCGGGAAGGAAAGGCTCGAAAGCCCGACTATACACCATCAAAAGCGGGAGGAGAGTGGTTCAGCTGCAAGAAGGTCTGAATGTCCATCAATAATTGCTTTAAAACATGAAAGAAAATTTTCGAATATCATCCGCACATGATCATAAGAAGGAGAGGAGGTGTTCAGCTGCAAGAAGGTGTGAATGTCCACCCATAATTCCTGAAAAATGGGTAAAAAAAGGTGCGAATGCCCAACCATACATTATCAAAAGCAGGTGTGAATGTCAGATCATAATTTGCAAAAAGCTGATGAGAAAGGGTGAGAATGCCCGACTATACACCATCAAATGCGGGAGCGGAGGTGTTCGGCTCTGAGTAGGTGTGAATGTCCGACCATAATTGCTGAAAAATGTGTTAGAAAAGGAAAGAATGCCGGACCATACATCATCAAAAGCGAGAGAGGTGGTGTTCGGCTGCAAAAAGGTGTAAATGTTCGACTAAAGTTTGTAAAAAGCGGGTAAGACATGGTGCGAATGCCTGACAAGGTATGATCAAAAGCAGGAGCGGAGGTGTTCAGCTGCAAGAAGGTCTAAATGTCCATCAATAATTGCTAGAAAACATGAAAGAAAATTTTCGAAAATCAAACCGCACATGATCATAAGTGGGAAAGGAGGTGTTCAGCTGCAAGAAGGTGTGAATGTCCACCCATTATTCCTGACAAATGGGTAAAAAAAAGGTGCGAATGCCCAACCATACATCATCAAAAGCAGGAGTGGATGTGTTCGGCTACAAGAAGGTGTGAACGTCCAACCAAAGTTTGTAAAAAGCAGTTAAGAAAAGGTTTGAATATCCAACCAAACATAATCAAAAGCGGGAGCATAGCTTTTCGACTGCAAGTAGGTGTGAATGTCAGATCATAATTTGCAAAAAGCTGATGAGAAAGGGTGAGAATGTCCGACTGCACACCATCAAATGCGGGAGCGGAGTTGTTCGGCTGTGAGTAGGTGTGAATCTCCGACCGTAATTTCTGAAAAATTTGTTAGAAAAGGTAAGAATGCCGGTCCATACATCATCAAAAGCGGGAGAGGTGGTGTTCGGCTGCAAGTAGGTGTGAATGTCCAGCCAGAATTACTCACAAACGGGTAAGAAAAGGTAGTATTGCCAGACCATACATGATCAAAACAGGGAGCGGAGGTGGTTCAGCTGCAAGAAGGTGTGAATGTCTCACTAAAGTTCAAATATATTAACAAAAGCGGGAGGAGAGGTCTTCGGATGAGAGTGGTTGAGAATTTCCAACCATAATCTATAAAATTCGGTGAAAAAAAGGTTTGATAGAACACTAAAAGGTGGAGCGGAAGTGTTCGGCTGCAAGAAGGTGTGAATGTCCGACTATATTTGGTGAAAAGCAGGTGAAGCAAGGTCTGCATGCCCAACCTTACAACATCAAAAGCGAGATCAGAGGTGTTTGGCTGCATGAAGGCCATAGTTTGCCAAAAGCGGGTAAGCTGCGAATGACCAACTAAATATCAACAAAAGTGGGGGCGGAGGTCTTCGGATGCAACTGGGTGTGAACATCCCACCATACAAGTATGGTGGAGAGGAAGCTGTGAACAGCCGACCATAGTTTGCAAAAAGCGGGTGAGACAAGGTGCGAATGTCCAACCATACATGATCAAAACAGGGAGCGGAGGTGTTTGGCTGTGACAAGGTGTGAATGTCCACCCAAAATTAATGAAAAGCGGGCAAAAAGTAGGTTTGAATGCCCAAGCATACATCATCAAAAGAAGGAGTGGATGTGTTCGGCTACAAGAAGGTTTCAATGTCCGAGCATAGTTTGTAAAAAGCGGGTAAGAAAAGGTTCGAATGCCCAAACATACACCATCAAAAGAGGGAGCGGAGGTGTTCCGCTGTAAGAAGGTGTGAATGTCCGACCATAGTTGGTAAAAAGTGGGTAAGAAAAGGTTAAAATACCCGACTGTACACAATCAATAGGGGGAGCGGAGTTGTTCGGCTACAAGAAGATGTGAAAGTCCAACCATGGTTTGTAAAAAGCTGGTAAGAAAAGGTTCGAATGCCCGAATATATACCATCAAAAGCTGAAGCGGAGGTGTTCGGCTGCAAGAAGGTGTGAACGTCCGACCAAAGTTTGTAAAAAGCAGTTAAGAAAAGGTTCGAATATCCAACCAAACATAATCAAAAGCGGGAGCAGAGCTGTTCGACTGCAAGTAGGTGTGAATGTCCAGCCATAATTACTCACAAAGGGGTAAGAAAAGGTAGTATTGCCAGACCATACATGATCAAAACAGGGAGCTGAGGTGGTTCAGCTGCAAGGTGTGAATGTCTGACTATAGTTTGTAAAAAGCGGGTAAGATAAGGTGCGAATGCCCGACAATGTATAATCAAAAGAGGGAGTAGAGGTTTTCGGCTACACGAAGGTTTGAATGTCCGACCATAGTTTGTAAAAAGCGGGTAAGAAAAGGTTCAAATGCCTGACTATACACCATCAAAAGCGGGAGCGGAGATGTTCCGCTGTAAGACGGTGTGAATGTCCGACCATAGTTGGTAAAAAGCGGGTAAGAAAAGGTTAAAATACCCGACTGTACACAATCAATAGCGGGAGCGGAGTTGTTCGGCTACAAGAAGGTGTGAATGTCCAACCATCGTTTGTAAAAAGCTGGTAAGAAAAGGTTTGAATGCCCGAATATATACCATCAAAAGCGGAAGCGGAGGTGTTCGGCTGCAAGAAGGTGTGAACGTCCGACCAAAGTTGGCAAAAAGCAGTAAAGAAAAGGTTCGAATATCCAAACATAATTAAAAGCGAGAGAGATTGTGTTCAGCTGCAAGTAGGTGTCAATATCCAGCCATAATTACTCACAAACGGGTAAGAAAATGTAGAATTGCCAGACCATACATGATCAAAACAGGGAGCGGAGGTGGTTTAGCTGCAAAAAGGGGTGAATGTCCAACTAAAGTTCAAATATATTAACAAAAGCGGGAGGAGAGGTCTTCGGATTAGAGTGGTTGAAATTTCCAACCATAATCTATAAAATGCGGTGAAAAAAAAGGTGTGAAGGAATGAATTTTATAGCAAAATCCGAAATCATGCATAACTCCGCATAAGGAACGTATTGCTCAACCAAAGGGATGCTTCTTTCTCATTCAGGGTAATATGAGGAACTTTATGCTTGATACATTTTAGACATGGATAACTATGAAGGACAAAGCAATTTTAACTTGGTTTGAGCAAAGCAATTCATTTTATAGGAAAATCCGAAATCGTGCAGGACTCATGAAAGTAAGCTTATTCTCGGATTCCTGATCCTCCAGTGTTGCTCTTTCCTATACTGCAAAATACAGCCTTGTTCTTTGTTGAAATCGATATAGACATTGATAAATATGAAGGACAAAGCAGTTTCCACTTTGTTTGAGTGAAGGAATTAATTTTATAGCAAAATCCCAAATCAAGCAGAACGTATGAAAATAAGCGTGTTTTCGGATTCCTGTTCCTTCAGTGTTGCTATTTCTTCTACTGCAAAATAGAATGTTGTTCTTTGTTGAAGTAAATCTAGACATTGATAAATATGAAGGACAAAGCAGTTTTAACATAGTTTGAGTGAAGGAATTCATTTTATACATAAAATCCCAAATCATGCAGAACGTATGAAAAGAAGCTTATTCTCGGATTCCTGATCCTTCAGTGTTGCTTTTTCTTCTACTGCAAAATACAATGTTGTTCTTTGTTGAAGTCGATCTAGACATTGATAAATATGAAGGACAAAGCAGTTTTAATTTGGTTTGAGTGAAGGAATTCATTTTATACATAAAATCCCAAATCATGCAGAACGTATGAAAATAAGTTTATTCTCGGATTACTGATCCTTCAGTGTTGCTCTTTCTTCTACTGCAAAATCCAGTGTTGTTCTTTGTTGAAGTCGATCTAGACATTGATAAATATGAAGGACAAAGCAGTTTTAACTTGGTTTGAGTGAAGGAATTCATTTTATAAAATATAAAAAAAATGTGATGAAATATGATGAAAAAAAAGTGTCGGAATGGTGGGACGTTTGATAAAAAATTAAGTGTGGCCATTCCGACAATTGGAGACCCATGTCGGAATGGCGAGATGTCGGAATGGCAGCATGTAACCATGATGAAGGAGAGACCATTTGAGCAGCACAGCCATTTCGCAGCACAGGGACAGCAGTCCAAGTTACAGGATCTCCCACGTGGTATCACCTGTCACATTGTGTCAAGGCATCAAAAGAAGAAAAAATCACCAAACTCAAGGACAAAAAGACAAAGACTCCGGTGAACGAAGACAGAGGACTGACAAACCAGAAATACAAAAGGATTCTCGATATCAAGATCCAGAAGAAGAGGCTAACAATGCCACGAACACTTACGATGCTGGGAATGATGCCAGCAATGAACAGAGAAGAAGATTCAGTGTCATCAATCTGCATTACGTGCCTCTAATGAGGGGGTGAATATAGAATCCTCAACGATTACGTCTCTGGGAACTGTGACAACAACAAGGTTTAAACCATTTTGATATATATTGTAACATATTGTCTAAGGAATAGTGCTGAAAATGAGGTAAATCTAATCCACCACTGTCCTTGGTCTTCTGTAGGGTTATTAAACTAATACGTGGTGGTTTGTTTTTCCACAGAAATTTGGAGATGCATGAATCTAGTGACTTAAACCAAGTAGCAGATGGTTTTATGGGGATCATTGAGAACAAATAGTTAACTTTTGGTAGAATCATCATTTTAATGGATGTAACTCTCCCCATAAGTGATATAGGTAAGGACTTCCAACGAGAGATCGTCCTCTACTGTCTTTAATAATTGCACATAATTTAGCTTTGTTAGCTCTGAGAGCCTGGAGGAAATGTTTATGCCTAAATATCTAATATTTCCTGACTGTAAAGTGATCGCAGGTATATTATGGACCCTACAGTTAATGGGCAGAACTGTGGTCTTAGACAAGTTGATAGAGTAGTCAGAAAGTGCTGAGAATTTATTTATGAGTGTGATCGTGTGACTGAGAGACGTCTGTGAGTTCTGTAGGAAAAGTAATACATCATCAGCATAAAGACTTATTTTATGCTCAATATTTTGGGATTAATTACTCACAAACGGGTAAGAAAAGGTAGTATTGCCAGACCATACATGATCAAAACAGGGAGCGGAGGTGGTTCAGCTGCAAGGTGTGAATGTCTGACTATAGTTTGTAAAAAGCGGGTAAGATAAGGTGCGAATGCCCGACAATGTATGATCAAAAGAGGGAGCGGAGGTTTTCGGCTGCAAGAAGGTCTGAATGTCCACCCAAAATTCCTGAAAAATGGGTAAAAAAAGGGTGCGAATGCCAAACCATACATCATCAAAAGCAGGAGTGGATGTGTTCGGCTACAAGAAGATTTGAATGTCCATCAATAATTGCTTTAAAACATGAAAGAAAATTTTCGAATATCAAACCGCACATGATCATAAGCGGGAGAGGAGTTGTTCAGCTGCAAGAAGGTGTGAATGTCCACCCATAATTACTGAAAAATGGGTAAGAAAAGGTGAAAATGCCCAACCATACATCATCAAAAGCAGGAGTGGATGTGTTCGGCTACAAGAAGGTTTGAATGTCCGACCATAGTTTGTAAAAAGCGGGTAAGAAAAGGTTCGAATGCCCGAACAACACTTTTTTCCTCCTATGGTCGGAATGGCGGTATGTTTTTTGTTTTTTTTTAACATTCCGACAGTTCCTTTTAATAGCCTATTTTTTACCCAAAACATTTTGCACTAATGATATGCCGGCGCAAATACGCCCTAAAGTTTGGCGCACAAGCTTTGCACATGCAGAGGCCACAGCCTCGCAAACAAACTTTAATAATCTATGATCAAAATCCCCTGAATTTCAAATATAAAAATACAGATATTAATGTAACTCTGGCGAGACTGAAACTGATTAAGCAGAAATACAGTGTCAGTGAGCTGTCACAGCAGCCAGCTGGAGCGGAGCTCTCCACAGAGCCCATGCGTCTTTTGCACGCTGTCATCATATGCAAAAGTAATAATTGCAATTATAGATATCACGGCTACTGCACAGGACACAGTTGCGAGCACTCTGCCTTGCCTTGCCAATAGGAGAAGATAGAAATGACAGCATAGAACGTATAAAACACAACAAAATTCAGTAAAAACGTTTATTCATGTTATTCACGTGATTTATGAGTACTCACTCCAATTTTGGGAAGCGCGGATGGGCTTTGCGCATTTGGCACAAACACACAGCCGCAACGGTTGTAGCTTTATACAGCCTGTTGATATCTTAAGGACCTAACTGGTCACACCTGGGAGTAAATGTCATGTAGAGATTGTTTTTACATGACATTACAGCTGAACATATAGCTTTCATCCACAAACCAACGTGGGAGAGCCCGAAGACGCATGTGCCAGACGCACATAGGCATGCGTAAAACCAATTTTGACCACTTCATACTGTTTATTTGCTTTCTTTTAGTTAACTTTCGTTTCTTTTGGATTCTTGTGCGTGTTATGGAGCCGTTTTGGTCCATGTTTGTAAGCCTTTTTTTCCTGGATTAAATTTTCGGAAGTTGAAACAAGTGGCATTGGAGTGTGTGATTGAAAACCACCGCGGACTGCTTCTCCTCCTCCAGTTGCCGAGACTTTGTGTTTTTAATAACGCTTGTCTATAAACATGTGTTAAACATATAAATTGCATGAACAGAAAGAAGGGACTCACCTGTTGAGTAACACACATTTCCTTATACGGAAAGCCTTGTCGGAATGGTGGGACATTTGAACGTCAGAATAGCGGGATGTCGCAATGGTGGGATGTCGGAATGGTGGGACGTTTGCATGTCGGAATGGTGGTATGTCGGAATGGTGGGATGTCGGAATAGCGGGATGTCGGAATGGCGGGATTTCGGAATGGGTGTTGCCACCCCCTTCATCATATACACAGTTATTTATACATCCCCTTCCACCATGAAGCGTTGTCCCTTTTTGTTTCTCTCTTTGTTCTTAAAATGCTGTTATGCATGTCTAAACCAATCCATTAAATTAGATCATTTTGGCAGTAAAGCGATCTACAATGTGCTTGGTCGCAAAGCTGCTCATCTGTGGTAAACAGCTCTTCAGAAAGGCATTCTTCAATTGATTTCACTAATTCTATGTAATAATTTTGTGATTTCCTACAAAACTACACTTCTTCTCCCATCTGTCTGAGTATTTAATATTGTCTGGGTCCCGTTAAAACATGTATTTTTCCCATCTAATTCCTTGTTTGCTTTAAAACAAGTATTCCCCATTTTCTATCCCTTCAGTAGCCAACCAGTTTGTATGGAGTACACTGGAGCAACTTGACTGATCAGTAAAACACTGCTTTTGTTGTCACCGCAAGGCTTCCCCCGCCGGTTGTTTCACTGAGACACTACTGAGTAACTATAACTCAACACAGTTTATACACATAACATTCCTATACATACTAACAAACAAACAAACAATTATTTATCGCAATTTTCTCATCTCTGTTTGAACGTACACCCAGGTAAATATTCCTGTAGTCTTCTCATACTGACTATGGACCCATTCATTGTTTAACTTCACTGTTTTGCAAATCCTAATTGAATATTACACATTGACATTGAACTTTACTTGATAAGCAGGTCTTCATTGCATTCAGCAGCCTATATGTGAGCATCTATGTGTAAGCTGTTCTTCTTTGCATTTATCAGCAGCAAGCAATTCTTCATTGCACATGCATATGAAAATAGTAAAACAATTCCAATGCGTTAGCGAAACCTTCTATATCAGGAGTGTCCATCATGATGCTGGGAATAGAACCTCTTTCCTAGAATAGGTCAACCTTCATTACTCAACTGATCATAACTCTGCAATGAGCACATTTCAAAGTATCATTCCTCTACATGTATTCAAAAATCTATGTGTAAATGTTTAATATTTCTTATATTTGTTGATGTCATTCTGTGTGCATGTGGCCTAAACCCAATCTCTGTGTGGCAATTTTAATTTAAACAAGTTGAACTCTGCCTCTGATCATTTAAAAAAGGTGTGTACCAATATCAACCTTTCTCAGGTAATTACTGATCCTACAAAACCAAAGAGATCCTTCAAGGTTGTCCCTGATTGGCTCAATCTTAACATATCAAAGGTAGAAAATCCGCAGTATCTGAACTTGGTGTTAGTTATCACTGCTCAATAGCCTGTATCAGAATTGCAAAAATGAAAACATTAGGTCCACGCTTGGTATCCAGATCCTGAAACATCTCCATGAGCAGGCTTTTTTTTAACTGATCTGTTGAATAGTTATATGACACTGTTAAAATCCCAGATGAAGATCTAGCACTTGACCATTTTTGTAAATCTTCTAATTCCATAGTTGATAAACACGCCCCTTTTAAAAAGTATAGAACTTAGAACAGGTCTATCCCTGGCTTTCGGCAGAACTGTCTTCTTTACTTTTTTTTCCCCTTGTCCTGTTCAGCATTATGTCAGAAGAATTGCAGTCTGAATACCTTTGATGCCAAACAGATTGGTTTTGCCAAGGGAAGTTTTATAAATGTAAAGCTCCCCTTGATGCCCATTTATTTATTTCTGTTTACAATATATGACATGAACTGAACTGAACCGGACCGGGGGACAAGGAAAGAAGAAGAGGAAAGAAGAGGAAACAGAACAAAAATAGAAACAAAAACCAGACAACCAGCTGCTACACCTGTAAAAAACAAAACAGACAACAATCCATGGCCTATGAGGGGAATCCAGCCTTAGCGCCACCAGGAGCACCTGAAAGCAGACAAGCAGAGAAAAAACAAACAGACAAACAAACAAAAACAAGCACAAGAAGCGGCAATCGCATACAACACAGCTGTGGATATAGATGACCTGAGACGACATGATAATACATCAACTGCTTAGTGACCATGCTACTGGACTAATGAATGTGTGTGTGTGTGTGTGTGAGAACATGCAACACCCATGGCACAGGACCTACATGATAACCGTGCTTAGTTATGAGTGTATAAGCGTACAGGGCCACAATCCACAGCCCCCCCCCCAAGCAATCAGAAGCAGGCAGAGAGGGCCACAAGACCCAGGCCACCAGCAGCCCCCACAGAGCACAGAACCCAGGCAGCCCACTGCAGGGGCAACCACGCATCCACCCAGAAGACTGCAGAGGAAGCCCCCGGAAAGAGCCCCCATAAGCATAGGGCAGAGGCACTCCGGGAACCAGGGGTAACAGCCCACCGACCCCGCCAGGCCCCAGCCGCCCAGACATGGGCCGTGCACTGGACCTGGGCCCCAGGAGCCCGAGCGCCCCCAAACCCCCCGGCAGAGGCCCCACCCAATACCCAGGAGGGCCAAGCGCCCCAGACAGCCACAAAGTGGGTCAGCGCCTGCCCCAGCGCCCCTGGCCAAGTGCCCTGGGAGTCAAGACGTGCCCACAGGTGGGTGAAGTCGCGAGCAGTGGGGAGAGGAGACGCTGATGCCCCATCGGGAGAAACACAGGCAGGCCAGGCGACAGCAAGTCCCAGATCCAGGCCCAATCATTACCACACACACTTTCACGTCCCATACATCCACACATCCACACATCCTACCTCCCTCGACTCTGCTGGGGTGTAGTGCAGCGGGCACACCAGGAGGCCAGCAACCCCCCAGCCACCACAGACCCCGAACCAGCAGAACAATTAATTAATCCTCCTGGCCCCTCCTGCCCCGAGCAGACACCAGGAAGCAGGGGTGTGCGAAGAAGACCCCTCCCCTCACCCTTCTGGCTCTACAATATTTTCTAATAGTGAGCAATTAAAATTGAGGGGCAGCCAAACTTGTAGAACTGGGAGCGTGGCACTCTGGGCAGCCTAGAATACCCAAAGAGCCCCGCCCACCAGATGCCACTCAGTGTAACCACCCCCCAAGACCTAATGTGTGTGTGTGAGTGTGTTTGATAAGTAGTAATGTCTAAGGTGTAATTAAAACAGGGGCAGGGAACTGCAGAGTGCAACCAAAGGGGACCACCTACGTGGCCCCATCCACTACACCCCACCGAACACACACGCCCCCAAAACCCTTCATGTGTGAGTGTGTGCTGTGTACAGGAGCCAGAAGGGAGAGGGGTATGGGGATATATACCGGGGGAGCTACTCTCCCCCAGAGAGGGCAGCCAGGGACTGGGAGCCAACAATGGGCAGGAGGGCCTGATGTCCACCAGGCTCGGGGCCTGCAGCGACCATATTCCGGGAGCTACTGTACCCCCAGAAGGTACCCATCCCGCCCCACCCCACTCAACCCAACCCCACCCAGGAGGACCTCTACAAAAAACAAACAAACAACATCAAAAAACAAACAAACAAACCACCCGGTCACACCAGTCGCAGCAGCCCGGGCCTGAGACCCACCATCACCCAGCAACCCACCACCACCACTATGTGATAAAACTAATCAGAGGGGACCAGAGAGAATGAAATTCAGCCAATTGATGTTTTGAGGAGGCAGACATTGTTTCCATGCTAATATAATCTAAAAGAAAATTTCTAAACTGGTTAATACACAGATTGTTCTTCGCTTTCCAGTTCATGAGAATAGTTTTCTTTGCGATACATAACACTGTGACAACCATGTGTGCTGAGTTAATTTCCATGTTGATGTTGTCTAAGTCACCCAGTATGCACAGTGTGGGGCATGCAGGGATGCTACACTTTAGCCATGTTGATAGGTCCTCACAGACTTCAAGCCAGAACTTCTGGACAGGCGCAGAAAACCACAAAGCGTGTGCATAATCATCAGGTGTGTTATCTGTGCAATGTGAGCAGATGTTTGAGTGTGTTAGACCCATCCTGAACATCCTTTGTCCTGTATAGTGTGTTCTATGAAGGATTTTGTATTGTATGAGCTGTAAATTAGGATTTCGAGTCTTTATGAAGGTGTTCAAACATATTTGTGGTTAGAAGCTATGACCAGAACTGATGGATAAATCTGCCTCCCATTTTGAGGATGGAAGAGACATTGTGTCATCTATCTTAGACAATAATTTATATATTTTTGATAGTAGTTTTGGGGTACAGATGCTTAGAAATTCTGCTACCCTAGACGGGGGTTGTAAGTCTGGTTGGTGGAGGATATATCCATCCATCCATCCATCCATCATCTGCCGCTTATCCGGGGGTCGGGTCGCGGGGGCAGCAGCTTGAGCAGAGAAACCCAGACGTCTCTGTCCCCGGCCACTTCCTCCAGCTCTTCCGGGGGGACCCCGAGGCGTTCCCAGGCCAGCCGAGAGACATAGTCTCTCCAACGTGTCCTGGGTCTCCCCCAGGGTCTCCTCCCAGTGGGACGTGCCCGGAACACCTCCCCAGGGAGGTGCCCAGGGGGCATCCTAACCAGATGCCCGAGCCACCTCATCTGACTCCTCTCAATGCGGAGGAGCAGCGGTTCTACTCCGAGCCCCTCCCGGATGACTGAGCTTCTCACCCTATCTCTAAGGGAGAGCCCAGACACCCTGCGGAGGAAACCCATTTCGGCCGCTTGTATTCGCGATCTTGTTCTTTCGGTCACTACCCACAACTTGTGACCATAGGTGAGGATGGGAACGTAGATTGACCAGTAAGTAGAGAGCTTCGCCTTCTGGCTCAGCTCCCTCTTCACAACGACGGGTCGGTGCAGAGCCTGCAACACTGCAGGCGCCGCACAGATCCGCCCGTCAATCTCCCGCTCCATTCGTCCGTCACTCGTGAACAAGACCCCGAGATACTTGAACTCCTCCTCTTGGGGAAGGATCTCATTCCCGACCCGGAGAGAGCATTCCACCCTTTTCCGGCTGAGAACCATAGTCTCGGATTTGGAGGTGCTGATTCTCATCCCAGCCGCTTCACACTCGGCTGCGAATCACTCCAGTGAGAGCTGAAGGTCACGGCCTGACGACGCTAACAGAACCACATCATCTGCAAAAAGCAGAGACTCGATTCTGAGGTCGCCAAATGGGACACCCTCAACGCCCTGGCTCCGCCTAGAAATTCTGTCCATAAAAGTTAGGAACAGAATCGGTGACAAAGGGCAGCCCTGACGGAGTCCAACTCTCACCGGAAACGTATCCGACTTACTGCCAGCAATGCGGACCAAACTCTGGCACCGGTCATACAGAGACCGAACGGCCCCTATCAAGGGGTCCGGCACTCCATATTCCCGGAGCACCCCCCACAGGACTCCACGAGGGACACGGTCGAACGCTTTCTCCAAGTCCACAAAACACATGTAGACTGGTTGGGCGAACTCCCATGCACCCTCCAGGATCCTGCCGAGGCTATAGAGCTGGTCCACTGTTCCACGGCCAGGACGAAAGCCACACTGCATCTCCTGAATCCGAGGCTCGATTATCCGACGGATCCTCCTCTCCAATACCCCCGAATAGACCTTACCAGGGAGGCTGAGGAGTGTGATACCCCTATAGTTGGAACACACCCTCCGGTCCCCCTTTTTAAAGAGGGGGACCACCACCCCAATCTGCCAGTCCAGAGGCACTGTCCCCGATGTCCACGCGATACTGCAGAGGCGTGTCAGCCAAGACAGCCCTACAACATCCAGAGCCTTGAGAAACTCAGGACGGACCTCATCCATCCCCGGGGCCTTGCCACCGAGGAACTTTTTAACCACCTCGGCAACCTCAGCCCCAGAAATGGGAGGCCCCGTCTCCGAGCTCTCCGACTCTGCCTCTTCCGAGCACGTGTTGGTAGGATTGAGGAGTTCCTCGAAGTACTCCCCCCACCGACTCACAACATCCCTAGTTGAGGTCAGCAAAGCCCCGTCCGCACTGTAAACGGTGTTGACTGTGAGCCGCTTCCCCCCCTGAGACGCCGGATGGTGGACCAGAATCTTTTCGAGGCCGTCCGGAAATCGTTCTCCATGGTCTCACCGAACTCCTCCCAGGCCCGAGTTTTTGCCTCAGCAACCGCCGAAGCCGCGGCCCGTCTGGCCCGTCGGTACCTATCAGCTTCTTCCAGGGTCCCACTGGCCAAAAAGGCCCGATAGGACTCCTTCTTCAGCTTGACGGCTTCCCTCACCACTGGTGTCCACCAGCAGGTTCGAGGGTTGCCGCCACGACAGGCACCGACCACCTTACGGCCACAACTCCGACCAGCTGCCTCGGCAATGGAGTCACGGAACATGGCCCATTCAATGTCCCCCACCTCAAATATGGTTGAAGCTCTGCCGGAGGTGGGAGTTAAAGTTAAAGCTCCTTCTGACGGGGGATTCTCACAATACGTTTGGGCCTGCCAGGTCTGATCGGCATCCTCCCCCACCAGCGGAGCCAACTCACCACCAGGTGGTGATCAGTTGACAGCTCCGCCCCTCTCTTCACCCGAGTGTCCAGGACATACGGCCGCAAGTCCGATGATACAACCACAAAGTCGATCATCGAACTGCGGCCAAGGGTGTCCTGGTGCCAAGTGCACATATGGACACCCTTATGCCTGAACATGGTGTTCGTTATGGACAGTCTATGACTGGCACAGAAGTCCAACAACATAACACCACTCTGATTCAGATCGGGGGGGCCGTTCCTCCCAATCACACCCCTCCAGGTCTCACTGTCATTGCCCACGTGAGCATTGAAGTCCCCCAGCAGAATGAGGGAGTCTCCGGTAGGAGCATTCTCCAGTGCCTCCCCCAGAGACTCCAAAAAGGGTAGGTACTCTGAACTGCTGTTTGGCGCATAGGCACAAACAACAGTCAGGACTCGTCCCCCCACCCAAGGCGGAGGGAGGCTACCCTCTCGTTCACTGGGGTAAACCCCAATGTACTGGCACACAGCCGGGGGGCAATAAGTATGCCCACACCTGCTCTGCGCCTCTCACCACGGGCAACTCCAGAGTGGAAGAGAGTCCAACCCCTCTCAAGAGTACTGGTTCCAGATCCCAAGCCGTGCGTCGAGGTGAGTCCGACTATATCTAACGGTCTGATGAAGTTTCAACAATAAACAACAAACTTTGTATTATGAGAAAGAACCAGACTCATTCTTTAGGAATCCGAAAATAAGCTCTATTTTACGAGTTATGCACGAATTCGGATTCTCCTATAAAACGAATTCCTTAACTCAAACCAAGTTAAGACTGCTTTGTCCTTCATATTTATTCATGTCTAATCAAGTTTCAATGATAAACAACGTTGTACTTTGTAGAATGAGAAAGAACTTCTTCAGCAATAAGCATCTCTCGACAAATGACGAAATACAGATTTTGCTATAAAATTAATTGCTATCAGCCTGACTTAAAACTGTTTGTCTTCCTTATTTATCCACTTCAAATCAAGTTTCAACAATTAAAAAAATTTTGTAGTTTGAGAAAGAAAAACTTAATCTTGAGCAATCAGTATAAAAAGAAGGTAAGCAAAGGTGCGAATATCAAACCATACATGATCAAAACAGGGAGCGGAGGTGTTTGGCTGAGACAAGGTGTGAATGTCCACCCATAATTAATGAAAAGCGGGCAACAAGTAGGTTCGAATGCCCAACCATACATCATCAAAAGCAGGAGTGGATATGTTCGGCTACAAGAAGGTTTGAACGTCTGACCATAGTTTGTAAAAAGCGGGTAAGAAAAGGTTCGAATGCCCGAACATACACCATCAAAGGAGGGAGCGGAGGTGTTCCGCTGTAAGAAGGTGTGAATGTCCGACCATAGTTGGTAAAAAACGGGTAAGAAAAGGTGCGAATGCCCGAAAATGTATGATCAAAAGAGGGAGCGGAGGTGTTCGGCTGCAAGAAGGTTTGAATGTACACCCATAATTACTGAAAAATGGGTAAGAAAAGGTGCAAATGCCTAACTATACATAATCAAAAGCAGGAGTGGATGTGTTCGGCTCCAAGAAGGGTTGAATGTCTGACCATAGTTTGTAAAAAGCGGGTAAGAAAAGGTTTGACTGCCCGAACATACACCATCAAAAGAGGGAGCGGAGGTGTTCCGCTGTAAGAAGGTGTGAATGTCCGACCATAGTTGGTAAAAAGCGGGTAAGAAAAGGTTAAAATACCCGACTGTACACAATCAATAGCGGGAGCGGAGTTGTTCGGCTACTAAAAGATGTGAAAGTCCGACTATGGTTTGTAAAAAGCGGGTAAGAAAAGGTGCTAATGCCCGACAATGTATGATCAAAAGAGGGAGTGGAGGTTTTCGGCTGCAAGAAGGTCTGAATGTCCAACTATAATTTGTAAAAACCGGGTAAGAAAAGACTTGAAAGCCCGACTATACACCATCATAAGCAGGAGAGGAGGTGTTCAGCTGCAAGAAGGTGTGAATGTCCACCCATAATTACTGAAAAATGGGTAAGAAAAGGTGCGAATGCCCAAACATACATCATCAAAAGCAGGAGTGGATGTGTTGGGCTACTAGAAGGTTTGAAAGTTCGACCATAGTTTGTAAAAAACGGGTAAGAAAAGGTGCGAATGCCCGACAATGTATGATCAAAAGAGGGAGCGGAGGTTTTTGGCTACAAGAAGGTTTGAATGTCCGACCATAGTTTGTAAAAAGCAGGTAAGAAAAGGTTCAAATGCCTGACAATGCACCATCAAAAGCGGGAGCGGAGGTGTTCCGCTGTAAGACGGTGTGAATGTCCGGCAATAGTTGGTAAAAAGCGGGTAAGAAAAGGTTAAAATACCCGACTGTACACAATCAATAGCGGGAGCGGAGTTGTTCGGCTACAAGAAGGTGTGAAAGTCGAACCATGGTTTGTAAAAAGCTGCTAAGAAAAGGTTCGAATGCCCGAATATATACCATCAAAAGTGGAAGCGGAGGTGTTCGGCTGCAAGAAGGTGTGAACGTCCGACCAAAGTTTGTAAAAAGCAGTTAAGAAAAGGTTCGAATATCCAACCAAACATAATCAAAAGCGGGAGCAGAGCTGTTCGACTGCAAGTAGGTGTGAATGTCCAGCCATAATTACTCACAAACGGGTAAGAAAAGGTAGTATTGCCAGACCATACATGATCAAAACAGGGAGCTGAGGTGGTTCAGCACCAAGGTGTGAATGTCTGACTATAGTTTGTTAAAAGCGGGTAAGATAAGGTGCGAATGCCCGACAATGTATGATCAAAAGAGGGAGCAGAGGTTTTCGGCTGCAAGAAGGTCTGAATGTCCACCCAAAATTCCTGAGAAATGGGTAAAAACTAGGTGCGAAAGCCAAACCACACATCATCAAAAGCAGGAGTGGATGTGTTCGGCTACAAGAAGATTTGAATGTCCATCAATAATTGGTTTAAAACATGAAAGAAAATTTTCGAATATCAAACCGCACATGATCATAAGCGGGAGAGGAGTTGTTCAGCTGCAAGAAGGTGTGAATGTCCACCCATAATTACTGAAAAATGGGTAAGAAAAGGTGAAAATGCCCAACCATACATCATCAAAAGCAGGAGTGGATGTGTTCGGCTACAAGAAGGTTTGAATGTCCGACCATAGTTTGTAATAAGCGGGTAAGAAAAGGTTCGAATGCCCGAACATAGACCATCAAAAGAGGGAGCGGAGGTGTTCCGCTGTAAGAAGGTGTAAATGTCCGACCATAGTTGGTAAAAAGCGGGTAAGAAAAGGTTAAAATACCCGACTGTACACAATCAATAGCGGGAGCGGAGTTGTTTGGCTACAAGAAGGTGTGAAAGTCCGACCACGGTTTGTAAAAAGCGGGTAAGAAAAGGTTCGAATGCCCGAATATATACCATCAAAAGTGGAAGTGGATGTGTTCGGCTGCAAGAAGGTGTGAACGTCCGACCAAAGTTTGTAAAAAGCAGTTAAGAAAAGGTTCGAATATCCAACCAAACATAATCAAAAGCGGGAGCACAGCTGTTCGACTGCAAGTAGGTGTGAATGTCCAGCCATAATTACTCACAAACGGGTAAGAAAAGGTAGTATTGCCAGACCATACATGATCAAAACAGGGAGCTGAGGTGGTTCAGCACCAAGGTGTGAATGTCTGACTATAGTTTGTAAAAAGCGGGTAAGATAAGGTGCGAATGCCCGACAATGTATAATCAAAAGAGGGAGCAGAGGTTTTCGGCTACAAGAAGGTTTGAATGTCCGACCATAGTTTGTAAAAAGCGGGTAAGAAAAGGTTCAAATGCCTGACTATACACCATCAAAAGTGGGAGCGGAGATGTTCCGCTGTAAGACGGTGTGAATGTCCGACCATAGTTGGTAAAAAGCGGGTAAGAAAAGGTTAAAATACCCGACTGTACACAATCAATAGCGGGAGCGGAGTTGTTCGGCTACTAAAAGATGTGAAAGTCCGACTATGGTTTGTAAAAAGCGGGTAAGAAAAGGTGCTAATGCCCGACAATGTATGATCAAAAGAGGGAGTGGAGGTTTTCGGCTGTAAGAAGGTCTGAATGTCCAACTATAATTTGTAAAAACCGGGTAAGAAAAGGCTTGAAAGCCCGACTATACACCATCATAAGCGGGAGAGGAGGTGTTCAGCTGCAAGAAGGTGTGAATGTCCACCCATAATTACTGAAAAATGGGTAAGAAAAGGTGCGAATGCCCAAACATACATCATCAAAAGAAGGAGTGGATGTGTTGGGCTACAAGAAGGTTTGAAAGTCCGACATTAGTTTGTAAAAAACGGGTAAGAAAAGGTGCGAATGCCCGACAATGTATGATCAAAAGAGGGAGCGGAGGTTTTTGGCTACAAGAAGGTTTGAATGTCCGACCATAGTTTGTAAAAAGCAGGTAAGAAAAGGTTCAAATGCCTGACAATACACCATCAAAAGCGGGAGCGGAGGTGTTCCGCTGTAAGACGGTGTGAATGTCCGGCAATAGTTGGTAAAAAGCGGGTAAGAAAAGGTTAAAATACCCGACTGTACACAATCAATAGCGGGAGCGGAGTTGTTCGGCTACAAGAAGGTGTGAAAGTCGAACCATGGTTTGTAAAAAGCTGCTAAGAAAAGGTTCGAATGCCCGAATATATACCATCAAAAGTGGAAGCGGAGGTGTTCGGCTGCAAGAAGGTGTGAACGTCCGACCAAAGTTTGCAAAAAGCAGTTAAGAAAAGGTTCGAATGCCCGAATATATACCATCAAAAGCGCGAGCAGAGCTTTTCCGACTGCAAGTAGGTGTGAATGTCCAGCCATAATTACTCACAAACGGGTAAGGAAAGGTAGTATTGCCAGACCATACATGATCAAAACAGGGAGCTGAGGTGGTTCAGCTGCAAGGTGTGAATGTCTGACTATAGTTTGTAAAAAGCGGGTAAGACAAGGTGCGAATGTCCGACAATGTATGATCAAAAGAGGGAGTGGAGGTCTTCGGCTGCAAGGTCTGAATGTCCAACCATAATTTCTAAAAACCGGGTAAGAAAAGGCTCGAAAGCCCGACTATACACAATCAAAAGCGGGAGCGGGAGGTTTTCAGCTGCAAATCCTTCACTCAAACCAAGTGAAAACTGCTTTGTCCTTCATATTTATCAATGTCTAGATCGACTTCAACAAAGAACAACATTGTACTTTGCAGTAAAGAAAGAGCAAATCAAAAGTTTTAGGAATCCGAGAATAAGCTTATTTTCATGAGTTCTGCACGATTATTGATTTTACTATAAATGAATGCCTTCACTCAAACTATGTTAAAACTGCTTTGTCCTTCATATTTATCAATGTCTAGATTGACTTCAACAAAGAACAACACTGGATTTTGCAGTAGAAGAAAGAGCAACACTGAAGGATCAGTAATCCGAGAATAAGCTTATTTTCATACGTTCTGCATGATTTGGGATTTTATGTATAAAATGAATTCCTTCACTCAAACCAAGTTAAAACTGCTTTGTCCTTCATATTTATCAATGTCTAGATCGACTTCAACAAAGAACAACATTGTATTTTGCAGTAGAAGAAAAAGCAACACTGAAGGATCAGGAATCCGAGAATAAGCTTATTTTCATACGTTCTGCATGATTTGGGATTTTATGTATAAAATGAATTCCTTCACTCAAACCAAGTGAAAACTTCTTTGTCCTTCATATTTATCAATGTCTAGATTTACTTCAACAAAGAACAACATTGTATTTTGCAGTAGAAGAAATAGCAACACTGAAGGATCAGGAATCCGAAAACAAGCTTATTTTCATACGTTCTGCTTGATTTGGGATTTTGCTATAAAATTAATTCCTTCACTCAAACAAAGTGGAAACTGCTTTGTCCTTCATATTTATCAATGTCTATATCGATTTCAACAAAGAACAAGGCTGTATTTTGCAGTATAGGAAAGAGCAACACTGGAGGATCAGGAATCCGAGAATAAGCTTACTTTCATGAGTCCTGCACGATTTCGGATTTTCCTATAAAATGAATTGCTTTGCTCAAACCAAGTTAAAATTACTTTGTCCTTCATAGTTATCCATGTCTATAATGTATCAAGCATAAAGTTCCTCATATTACCCTGAATGAGAAAGAAGCATCCCTTTGGTTGAGCAATACGTTCCTTTTGCGGAGTTATGCATGATTTCGGATTTTGCTATAAAATTCATTCCTATTGATTGTGTACAGTTGGGTATTTTAACCTTTTCTTTCCCGCTTTTTACCAACTATGGTCGGACATTCACACCGTCTTACAGCGGAACATCTCCAATGCCGCTTTTGATGGTGTATAGTCAGGCATTTGAACCTTTTCCTACCCGCTTTTTACAAACTATGGTCGGACATTCAAACCTTCTTGTAGCCGAAAACCTCTGCTCCCTCTTTTGATTATACATTGTCGGGCATTCGCACCTTATCTTACCCGCTTTTTACAAACTATAGTCAGACATTCACACCTTGGTGCTGAACCACCTCAGCTCCCATTTTGATCATGTATGGTCTGGCAATACTACCTTTTCTTACCCGTTTGTGAGTAATTATGGCTGGACATTCACACCTTCTTGCAGTCGAACAGCTCTGCTCCCGCTTTTGATTATGTTTGGTTGGATATTCGAACCTTTTCTTAACTGCTTTTTACAAACTTTGGTCGGACGTTCACACCTTCTTGCAGCCGAACACATCCACTTCCACTTTTGATGGTATATATTCGGGCATTCGAACCTTTTCTTACCCGCTTTTTACAAACCATGGTCGGACTTTCACACATTCTTGTAGCCAAACACATCCGCTCCCGCTATTGATTGTGTACAGTCGGGTATTTTAACCTTTTCTTACCCACTTTTTACGAACTATGGTCGGACATTCACACCGTCTTACAGCGGAACATCTCCGCTCCCGCTTTTGATGGTGTATAGTCAGGCATTTGAACCTTTTCTTACCCGCTTTTTACAAACTATGGTTGGACATTCAAACCTTCTTGTAGCCAAAAACCTCTGCTCCCTCTTTTGATTATACATTGTCGGGCATTCGCACCTTATCTTACCCGCTTTTTACAAACTATAGTCAGACATTCACACCTTGGTGCTTAACCACCTCAGCTCCCTGTTTTGATCATGTATGGTCTGGCAATACTACCTTTTCTTACCCGTTTGTGAGTAATTATGGCTGGACATTCACACCTACTTGCAGTCGAACAGCTCTGCTCCCGCTTTTGATTATGTTTGGTTGGATATTCGAACCTTTTCTTAACTGCTTTTTACAAACCATGGTCGGACTTTCACACCTTCTTGTAGCCAAACAACTCCGCTCCCGCTATTGATTGTGTACAGTCGGGTATTTTAACCTTTTCTTACCCGCTTTTTACCAACTATGGTCGGACATTTACACCTTCTTACAGCGGTACACCTCCGCTCCCTCTTTTGATGGTCTATGTTCGGGCATTCGAACCTTTTCTTACCCGCTTTTTACAAACTATGGTCGGACATTCAAACCTTCTTGTAGCCGAACACATCCACTCCTGCTTTTGATGATGTATGGTTGGGCATTTTCACCTTTTCTTACCCATTTTTCAGTAATTATGGGTGGACATTCACACCTTCTTGCAGCTGAACAACTCCTCTCCCGCTTATGATCATGTGCGGTTTGATATTCGAAAATTTTCTTTCATGTTTTAAAGCAATTATTGATGGACATTCAAATCTTCTTGTAGCCGAACACATCCACTCCTGCTTTTGATTATGTATAGTTGGGCATTCGCACCTTTTCTTACCCATTTTTCAGTAATTATGGGTGTACATTCACACCTTCTTGCAGCCGAACACCTCCGCTCCCTCTTTTGATCATACATTTTCGGGCATCAGCACCTTTTCTTACCCGCTTTTTACAAACCATGGTCGGACTTTCACACCTTTTAGTAGCCGAACAACTCCGCACCCGCTACTGATTGTGTACAGTCGGGTATTTTAACCTTTTCTTACCCGTTTTTTACCACTTACGGTCGGACATTCACACCTTCTTACAGCGGAACACCTCCGCTCCCTCCTTTGATGGTGTATGTTCGGGCATTCGAACCTTTTCTTACCCGCTTTTTACAAACTATGGTCAGACGTTCAAACCTTCTTGTAGCCGAACATATCCACTCCTGCTTTTGATGATGTATGGTTGGGTATTCGAACCTACTTGTTGCCCGCTTTTCATTAATTATGGGTGGACATTCACACCTTGTCTCAGCCAAACACCTCCGCTCCCTGTTTTGATTATGTATGGTTTGACATTCGCACCTTTGCTTACCCTCTTTTTATACTGATTGCTCAAGATTAAGTTGTTCTTTCTCAAACTACAAAATTTTTTTAATTGTTGAAACTTGATTTGAAGTGGATAAATAAGGAAGACAAACAGTTTTAAGTCAGGCTGATAGCAATTAATTTTATAGCAAAATCTGTATTTCGTCATTTGTCGAGAGATGCTTATTGCTGAAGAATTTCTTTCTCATTCTACAAAGTACAACGTTGTTTATCATTGAAACTTGATTAGACATGAATAAATATGAAGGACAAAGCAGTCTTAACTTGGTTTGAGTTAAGGAATTCGTTTTATAGGAGAATCCGAATTCGTGCATAACTCGTAAAATAGAGCTTATTTTCGGATTCCTGAAGAATGAGTCTGGTTCTTTCTCATAATACAAAGTTTGTTGTTTATTGTTGAAACTTCATCAGACCGTTAGATATAGTCGGACTCATCTCGACGCACGGCTTGGGATCTGGAACCAGTACTCTTGAGAGGGGTTGGACTCTCTTCCACTCTGGAGTTGCCCGTGGTGAGAGGCGCAGAGCAGGTGTGGGCATACTTATTGCCCCCCGGCTGTGTGCCAGTACATTGGGGTTTACCCCAGTGAACGAGAGGGTAGCCTCCCTCCGCCTTGGGTGGGGGGACTAGTCCTGACTGTTGTTTGTGCCTATGCGCCAAACAGCAGTTCAGAGTACCTACCCTTTTTGGAGTCTCTGGGGGAGGCACTGGAGAATGCTCCTACCGGAGACTCCCTCATTCTGCTGGGGGACTTCAATGCTCACGTGGGCAATGACAGTGAGACTTGGAGGGGTGTGATTGGGAGGAACGGCCCCCCCGATCTGAATCAGAGTGGTGTTATGTTGTTGGACTTCTGTGCCAGTCATAGACTGTCCATAACGAACACCATGTTCAGGCATAAGGGTGTCCATATGTGCACTTGGCACCAGGACACCCTTGGCCGCAGTTCGATGATCGACTTTGTGGTTGTATCATCGGACTTGCGGCCGTATGTCCTGGACACTCGGGTGAAGAGAGGGGCGGAGCTGTCAACTGATCACCACCTGGTGGTGAGTTGGCTCCGCTGGTGGGGGAGGATGCCGATCAGACCTGGCAGGCCCAAACGTATTGTGAGGGTCTGCTGGGAGCGTTTGTCAGAATCCCCCGTCAGAAGGAGCTTTAACTCCCACCTCCGGCAGAGCTTCAACCATATTTGAGGTGGGGGACATTGAATGGGCCATGTTCCGTGACTCCATTGCCGAGGCAGCTGGTCGGAGTTGTGGCCGTAAGGTGGTCGGTGCCTGTCGTGGCGGCAACCCTCGAACCTGCTGGTGGACACCAGTGGTGAGGGAAGCCGTCAAGCTGAAGAAGGAGTCCTATCGGGCCTTTTTGGCCAGTGGGACCCTGGAAGAAGCTGATAGGTACCGACGGGCCAGACGGGCCGCGGCTTCGGCGGTTGCTGAGGCAAAAACTCGGGCCTGGGAGGAGTTCGGTGAGACCATGGAGAACGATTTCCGGACGGCCTCGAAAAGATTCTGGTCCACCATCCGGCGTCTCAGGGGGGGGAAGCGGCTCACAGTCAACACTGTTTACAGTGGGGACGGGGCTTTGCTGACCTCAACTCGGGATGTTGTGAGTCGGTGGGGGGAGTACTTCGAGGAACTCCTCAATCCTACCAACACGTGCTCGGAAGAGGCAGAGTCGGAGAGCTCGGAGACGGGGCCTCCCATTTCTGGGGCTGAGGTTGCCGAGGTGGTTAAAAAGCTCCTCGGTGGCTATGCCCCGGGGGTGGATGAGGTCCGTCCTGAGTTTCTCAAGGCTCTGGATGTTGTAGGGCTGTCTTGGCTGACACGCCTCTGCAGTATCGCGTGGACATCGGGGACAGTGCCTCTGGACTGGCAGATTGGGGTGGTGGTCCCCCTCTTTAAAAAGGGGGACCGGAGGGTGTGTTCCAACTATAGGGGTATCACACTCCTCAGCCTCCCTGGTAAGGTCTATTCGGGGGTATTGGAGAGGAGGATCCGTCGGATAATCGAGCCTCGGATTCAGGAGATGCAGTGTGGCTTTCGTCCTGGCCGTGGAACAGTGGACCAGCTCTATACCCTCGGCAGGATCCTGGAGGGTGCATGGGAGTTCGCCCAACCAGTCTACATGTGTTTTGTGGACTTGGAGAAAGCGTTCGACCGTGTCCCTCGTGGAGTCCTGTGGGGGGTACTCCGGGAATATGGAGTGCCGGACCCCTTCATAGGGGCCGTTCGGTCTCTGTATGACCGGTGCCAGAGTTTGGTCCGCATTGCCGGCAGTAAGTCGGATACGTTTCCGGTGAGAGTTGGACTCCGTCAGGGCTGCCCTTTGTCACCGATTCTGTTCCTAACTTTTATGGACAGAATTTCTAGGCGGAGCCAGGGCGTTGAGGGTGTCCCATTTGGCGACCTCAGAATCGGGTCTCTGCTTTTTGCAGATGATGTGGTTCTGTTAGCGTCGTCAGGCCGTGACCTTCAGCTCTCACTGGAGTGATTCGCATCCGAGTGTGAAGCGGCTGGGATGAGAATCAGCACCTCCAAATCCGAGACTATGGTTCTCAGCCGGAAAAGGGTGGAATGCTCTCTTCGGGTCGGGAATGAGATCCTTCCCCAAGAGGAGGAGTTCAAGTATCTCGGGGTCTTGTTCACGAGTGACGGACGAATGGAGCGGGAGATTGACGGGCGGATCGGTGCGGCGCCTGCAGTGTTGCAGGCTCTGCACCGACCCGTCGCTGTGAAGAGGGAGCTGAGCCAGAAGGCGAAGCTCTCTACTTACTGGTCAATCTACGTTCCCATCCTCACCTATGGTCACGAGTTGTGGGTAGTGACCGAAAGAACAAGATCGCGAATACAAGCGGCCGAAATGGGTTTCCTCCGCAGGGTGTCTGGGCTCTCCCTTAGAGATAGGGTGAGAAGCTCAGTCATCCGGGAGGGGCTCGGAGTAGAACCGCTGCTCCTCCGCATTGAGAGGAGTCAGATGAGGTGGCTCGGGCATCTGGTTAGGATGCCCCCTGGGCGCCTCCCTGGGGAGGTGTTCCGGGCACGTCCCACTGGGAGGAGACCCCGGGGGAGACCCAGGACACGTTGGAGAGACTATGTCTCTCGGCTGGCCTGGGAACGCCTCGGGGTCCCCCCGGAAGAGCTGGAGGAAGTGGCCGGGGACAGAGACGTCTGGGTTTCTCTGCTCAAGCTGCTGCCCCCGCGACCCGACCCCCGGATAAGCGGCAGATGATGGATGGATGGATGGATATATCCTCCACCAACCAGACTTACAACCCCCGACTAGGGTAGCAGAATTTCTAAGCATCTGTACCCCAAAACTACTATCAAAAATATATAAATTATTGTCTAAGATAGATGACGTGATGTAGTGGATGCGGCCACGTAGGTGGTCCCCTTTGGTTGCACTCTGCAGTTCCCTGCCCCTGTTTTAATTACACCTTAGACATTACTACTTATCAAACACACTCACACACACACATTAGGTCTTGGGGGGTGGTTACACTGAGTGGCATCTGGTGGGCGGGGCTCTTTGGGTATGTAGGCTGCCCAGAGTGCCGCGCTCCCAGTTCTACAAGTTTGGCTGCCCCTCAATTTTAATTGCTCACTATTAGAAAATATTGAAGAGCCAGAAGGGTGAGGGGAGGGGTCTTCTTCGCACACCCCTGCTTCCTGGTGTCTGCTCGGGGCAGGAGGGGCCAGGAGGATTAATTAATTGTTCTGCTGGTTCGGGGTCTGTGGTGGCTGGGGGGTTGCTGGCCTCCTGGTGTGCCCGCTGCACTACACCCCAGCAGAGTCGAGGGAGGTAGGATGTGTGGATGTGTGGATGTATGGGACGTGAAAGTGTGTGTGGTAATGATTGGGCCTGGATCTGGGACTTGCTGTCGCCTGGCCTGCCTGTGTTTCTCCCGATGGGGCATCAGCGTTGCCTCTCCCCACTGCTCGCGACTTCACCCACCTGTGGGCACGTCTTGACTCCCTGGGCACTTGGCCAGGGGCGCTGGGGCAGGCGCTGACCCACTTTGTGGCTGTCTGGGGCGCTTGGCCCTCCTGGGTATTGGGTGGGGCCTCTGCCGGGGGGTTTGGGGGCGCTCGGGCTCCTGGGGCCCAGGTCCCGGAGTGCCTCTGCCCTATGCTTATGGGGGCTCTTTCCGGGGGCTTCCTCTGCAGTCTTCTGGGTGGATGCGTGGTTGCCCCTGCGGTGGGCTGCCTGGGTTCTGTGCTCTGTGGGGGCTGCTGGTGGCCTGGGTCTTGTGGCCCTCTCTGCCTGCTTCTGATTGCTTGGGGGGGGGGCTGTGGATTGTGGCCCTGTACGCTTATACACTCATAACTAAGCACGGTTATCATGTAGGTCCTGTGCCATGGGTGTTGCATGTTCTCACACACACACACACACACACATTCATTAGTCCAGTAGCATGGTCACTAAGCAGTTGATGTATTATCATGTCGTCTCAGGTCATCTATATCCACAGCTGTGTTGTATGCGATTGCCGCTTCTTGTGCTTGTTTTTGTTTGTTTGTGTGTTTGTTTTTTCTCTGCTTGTCTGCTTTCAGGTGCTCCTGGTGGCGCTAAGGCTGGATTCCCCTCATAGGCTATGGATTGTTGTCTGTTTTTTTTTTTACAGGTGTAGCAGCTGGTTGTCTGGTTTTTGTTTCTATTTTTGTTCTGTTTCCTCTTCTTTCCTTGTCCCCCGGTCCGGTTCAGTTCATTTCATGTCATATATTGTAAACAGAAATAAATAAATGGGCATCAAGGGGAGCTTTACATTTATAAAACTTCCCTTGGCAAAACAAATCTGTTTGGCATCAAAGGTATTCAGACTACAATTCTTCTGACATAATGCTGAACAGGACAAGGGGAAAAAAAAGTAAAGAAGACAGTTCTGCCGAAAGCCAGGGATAGACCTGTTCTAAGTTCTATACTTTTTAAAATGGGCGTGTTTATCAACTATGGAATTAGAAGATTTACAAAAATGGTCAAGTGCTAGATCTTCATCTGGGATTTTAACAGTGTCATATAACTATTCAACAGATCAGTTAAAAAAAAGCCTGCTCATGGAGATGTTTCAGGATCTGGATACCAAGCGTGGACCTAATGTTTTCATTTTTGCAATTCTGATACAGGCTATTGAGCAGTGATAACTAACACCAAGTTCAGATACTGCGGATTTTCTACCTTTGATTTGTTAAGATTGAGCCAATCAGGGACAACCTTGAAGGATCTCTTTGGTTTTGTAGGATCAGTAATTACCTGAGAAAGGTTGATATTGGTACACACCTTTTTTAAATGATCAGAGGCAGAGTTCAACTTGTTTAAATTAAAATTGCCACACAGAGATTGGGTTTAGGCCACATGCACACAGAATGACATCAACAAATATAAGAATTTTGAATATATGTAGAGGAATGATACTTTGAAATGTGCTCATTGCGGAGTTATGCGGAGAAAATGGGGAATACTTGTTTTAAAGCAAACAAGGAATTAGATGGGAAAAATACATGTTTTAACGGGACCCAGACAATATTAAATACTCAGACAGATGGGAGAAGAAGTGTAGTTTTGTAGGAAATCACAAAATTATTACATAGAATTAGTGAAATCAATTGAAGAATGCCTTTCTGAAGAGCTGTTTACCATAGATGAGCAGCTTTGCGACCAAGCACATTGTAGATCGCTTTACTGCCAAAATGATCTAATTTAATGGATTGGTTTAGACATGCATAACAGCATTTTAAGAACAAAGAGAGAAACAAAAAGGGACAACGCTTCATGGTGGAAGGTGATGTATAAATAACTGTGTATATGATGAAGGGGGTGGCAACACCCATTCCGAAATCGCGCCATTCCGACATCCCGCTATTCCGACATCCCACCATTCCGACATCCCACCATTCCGACATACCACCATTCCGACATGCAAACGTCCCACCATTCCGACATCCCACCATTGCGACATCCCGCTATTCTGACGTTCAAATGTCCCACCATTCCGACAAGGCTTTCCGTATAAGGAAATGTGTGTTACTCAACAGGTGAGTCCCTTCTTTCTGTTCATGCAATTTATATGTTTAACACATGTTTATAGACAAGCGTTATTAAAAACACAAAGTCTCGGCAACTGGAGGAGGAGAAGCAGTCCGCGATGGTTTTCAATCACACACTCCAATGCCACTTGTTTCAACTTCCGAAAATTTAATCCAGGAAAAAAAGGCTTACAAACATGGACCAAAACGGCTCCATAACACGCACAAGAATCCAAAAGAAACGAAAGTTAACTAAAAGAAAGCAAATAAACAGTATGAAGTGGTCAAAATTGGTTTTACGCATGCCTATGTGCGTCTGGCACATGCGTCTTCGGGCTCTCCCACGTTGGTTTGTGGATGAAAGCTATATGTTCAGCTGTAATGTCATGTAAAAACAATCTCTACATGACATTTACTCCCAGGTGTGACCAGTTAGGTCCTTAAGATATCAACAGGCTGTATAAAGCTACAACCGTTGCGGCTGTGTGTTTGTGCCAAATGCGCAAAACCCATCCGCGCTTCCCAAAATTGGAGTGAGTACTCATAAATCACGTGAATAACATGAATAAACGTTTTTACTGCATTTTGTTGTGTTTTATACGTTCTATGCTGTCATTTCTCTCTTCTCCTATTGGCAAGGCAAGGCAGAGTGCTCGCAACTGTGTCCTGTGCAGTAGCCGTGATATCTGTAATTGCAATTATTACTTTTGCATATGATGACAGCGTGCAAAAGACGCATGGGCTCTGTGGAGCTCTGCTGTGACAGCTCACTGACACTGTATTTCTGCTTAATCAGTTTCAGTCTCGCCAGAGTTACATTAATATCTGTATTTTTATATTTGAAATTCAGGGGATTTTGATAATAGATTATTAAAGTTTGTTTGCGAGGCTGTGGCCTCTGCATGTGTAAAGCTTGTGCGCCAAACTTTAGGGCGTATTTGCGCCGGCATATCATTAGTGCAAAATGTTTTGGGTAAAAAATAGGCTATTAAAAGGAACTGTCGGAATGGCGGTATGTTAAAAAAAAAAAAAAAACATACCGCCATTCCGACCATATGAGGAAAAAAGTGTCGGAATGGTGGGACGTTTGATAAAAAATTAAGTGTCGCCATTCCGACAATTGGAGACCCATGTCGGAATGGCGAGATGTCGGAATGGCAGCATGTAACCATGATGAAGGAGAGACCATTTGAGCAGCACAGCCATTTCGCAGCACAGGGACAGCAATCCAAGTTACAGGATCTCCCACGTGGTATCACCTGTCACATTGTGTCAAGGCATCAAAAGAAGAAAAAATCACCAAACTCAAGGACAAAAAGACAAAGACTCCGGTGAACGAAGACAGAGGACTGACAAACCAGAAATACAAAAGGATTCTCGATATCAAGATCCAGAAGAAGAGGCTAACAATGCCACGAACACTTACGATGCTGGGAATGATGCCAGCAATGAACAGAGAAGAAGATTCAGTGTCATCAATCTGCATTACGTGCCTCTAA
The DNA here is from genome assembly GCF_036924035.1 of Leuresthes tenuis. Taxonomy (NCBI): domain Eukaryota; kingdom Metazoa; phylum Chordata; class Actinopteri; order Atheriniformes; family Atherinopsidae; genus Leuresthes; species Leuresthes tenuis. The sequence goes on from NW_027325362.1 coordinate 29,345,147, forward strand.
TGAGGGGGTGAATATAGAATCCTCAACGATTACAACGTCTCTGGGAACTGTGACAACAACAAGGTTTAAACCATTTTGATATATATTGTAACCTATTGTCTAAGGAATAGTGCTGAAAATGAGGTAAATCTAATCCACCACTGTCCTTGGTCTTCTGTAGGGTTTTTAAACTAATACGTGGTGGTTTGTTTTTCCACAGAAATTTGGAGATGCATGAATCTAGTGACTTAAACCAAGTAGCAGATGGTTTTATGGGGATCATTGAGAACAAATAGTTAACTTTTGGTAGTATCATCATTTTAATGGATGTAACTCTCCCCATAAGTGATATAGGTAAGGACTTCCAACGAGAGATCGTCCTCTACTGTCTTTAATAATTGCACATAATTTAGCTTTGTTAGCTCTGAGAGCCTGGAGGAAATGTTTATGCCTAAATATCTAATATTTCCTGACTGTAAAGTGATCGCAGGTATATTAAGGACCCTACAGTTAATGGGCAGAACTGTGGTCTTAGACCAGTTGATAGAGTAGTCAGAAAGTGCTGAGAATTTATTTATGAGTGTGATCGTGTGACTGAGAGACGTCTGTGAGTTCTGAAGGAAAAGTAATACATCATCAGCATAAAGACTTATTTTATGCTCAATATTTTGGTATTAATTACTCACAAACGGGTAAGAAAAGGTAGTATTGCCAGACCATACATGATCAAAACAGGGAGCGGAGGTGGTTCAGCTGCAAGATGTGAATGTCTGACTATAGTTTGTAAAAAGCGGGTAAGATAAGGTGCGAATGCCCGACAATGTATGATCAAAAGAGGGAGCGGAGGTTTTCGGCTGCAAGAAGGTCTGAATTTCCACCCAAAATTCCTGAAAAATGAGTAAAAAAAGGGTGCAAATGCCAAACCATACATCATCAAAAGCAGGAGTGGATGTGTTCGGCTACAAGAAGATTTGAATGTCCATCAATAATTGCTTTAAAACATGAAAGAAAATTTTCGAATATCAAACCGCACATGATCATAAGCGGGAGAGGAGTTGTTCAGCTGCAAGAAGGTGTGAATGTCCACCCATAATTACTGAAAAATGGGTAAGAAAAGGTGAAAATGCCCAACCATACATCATCAAAAGCAGGAGTGGATGTGTTCGGCTACAAGAAGGTTTGAATGTCCGACCACGGTTTGTAAAAAGCGGGTAAGAAAAGGTTCGAATGCCCGAATATATACCATCAAAAGTGGAAATGGATGTGTTCGGCTGCAAGAAGGTGTGAACGTCCGACCAAAGTTTGTAAAAAGCAGTTAAGAAAAGGTTCGAATATCCAACCAAACATAATCAAAAGCGGGAGCAGAGCTGTTCGACTGCAAGTAGGTGTGAATGTCAGATCATAATTTGCAAAAAGCTGATGAGAAAGGGTGAGAATGCCCGGCTATACACCATCAAATGCGGGAGCGGAAGTGTTCGGCTGTGAGTAGGTGTGAATGTCCGACCATAATTGCTGAAAAATGTGTTAGAAGAGACTAGAATGCCGGACAAGACATCATCAAATGCGGGAGCGGAGTTGTTCGGCTGTGAGTAAGTGTGAATCTCCGACCATAATTGCTGAAAAATGTGTTAGAAAAGGTAAGAATGCCGGTCCATACATCATCAAAAGCGGGAGAGGTGGTGTTCGGCTGCAAGTAGGTGTGAATGTCCAGCCATAATTACTAACAAACGGGTAAGAAAAGGTAGTATTGCCAGACCATACATGATCAAAACAGGGAGCGGAGGTGGTTCAGCTGCAAGAAGGTGTGAATGTCCGACTAAAGTTCAAATATATTAACAAAAGCGGGAGGAGAGGTCTTCGGATGAGAGTGGTTGAGAATTTCCAACCATAATCTATAAAATGCGGTGAAAAAAAAGGTGTGATAGAACACTAAAAGGTGGAGCGGAAGTGTTCGGCTGCAAGAAGGTGTGAATGTCCGACTATATTTGGTGAAAAGCAGGTGAAGCAAGGTCTGAATGCCCAACCTTACATCATCAAAAGCGAGATCAGAGGTGTTTGGCTGCATGAAGGCCATAGTTTGCCAAAAGCGGGTAAGCTGCGAATGACCGACTAAATATCAACAAAAGGTCTTCGGATGCAAGTGGGTGTGAATATCCCACCATACAAGTATGGTGGAGAGGAAGCTGTGAACAGCCGACCATAGTTTGCAAAAAGCGGGTGAGAAAAGGTGCGAATGTCCAACCACACATGATCAAAACAGGGAGCGGAGGTGTTTGGCTGTGACAAGGTGTGAATGTCCACCCAAAATTAATGAAAAGCGGACAACAAGTAGGTTTGAATGCCCAACCATACATCATCAAAAGCAGGAGTGGATGTGTTCGGCTACAAGAAGGTTTGAATGTCCGAGCATAGTTTGTAAAAAGCGGGTAAGAAAAGGTTCGAATGCCCAAACATACACCATCAAAAGAGGGAGCGGAGGTGTTCCGCTGTAAGAAGGTGTGAATGTCCGACCATAGTTGGTAAAACACGGGTAAGAAAAGGTTAAAATACCCGACTGTACACAATCAATAGCGGGAGAGGAGGTGTTTGGCTACAAGAATGTGTGACAGTCCGACCATGGTTTGTAAAAAACGGGTAAGAAAAGGTGCGAATGCCCGACAATGTATGATCAAAAGAGGGAGCGGAGGTTTTCGGCTACAAGAAGGTTTGAATGTCCGACCATAGTTGGTAAAAAGCGGGTAGGAAAAGGTTCAAATGCCTGACTATACACCATCAAAAGCGGGAGCGGAGGTGTTCGGCTACAAGAAGGTGTGAAAGTTCAACCATGGTTTGTAAAAAGCTGCTAAGAAAAGGTTCGAATGCCCGAATATATACCATCAAAAGCGGAAGCGGAGGTGTTCGGCTGCAAGAAGGTGTGAACGTCCGACCAAAGTTTGTAAAAAGCAGTTAAGAAAAGGTTCGAATGCCCGAATATATACCATCAAAAGCGGGAGCAGAGCTGTTCGACTGCAAGTAGGTGTGAATGTCCAGCCATAATTACTCACAAACGGGTAAGAAAAGGTAGTATTGCCAGACCATACATGATCAAAACAGGGAGCTGAGGTGGTTCAGCTGCAAGGTGTGAATGTCTGACTATAGTTTGTAAAAAGCGGGTAAGACAAGGTGCGAATGCCCGACAATGTATGATCAAAAATGGGAGTGGAGGTCTTCGGCTGCAAGGTCTGAATGTCCAACCATAACTTCTAAAAACCGGGTAAGAAAAGGCTCGAAAGCCCGACTATACACAATCAAAAGCTGGAGCGGGAGGTTTTCAGCTGCAAATCCTTCACTCAAACCAAGTGAAAACTGCTTTGTCCTTCATATTTATCAATGTCTAGATCGACTTCAACAAAGAACAACATTGTACTTTGCAGTAAAGAAAGAGCAAATCAAAAGTTGTAGGAATCCGAGAATAAGCTTATTTTCATGAGTTCTGCACGATTATTGATTTTACTATAAATGAATGCCTTCACTCAAACTATGTTAAAACTGCTTTGTCCTTCATATTTATCAATGTCTAGATTGACTTCAACAAAGAACAACACTGGATTTTGCAGTAGAAGAAAGAGCAACACTGAAGGATCAGTAATCCGAGAATAAGCTTATTTTCATACGTTCTGCATGATTTGGGATTTTATGTATAAAATGAATTCCTTCACTCAAACCAAGTTAAAACTGCTTTGTCCTTCATATTTATCAATGTCTAGATCGACTTCAACAAAGAACAACATTGTTTTTTGCAGTAGAAGAAAAAGCAACACTGAAGGATCAGGAATCCGAGAATAAGCTTCTTTTCATACGTTCTGCATGATTTGGGATTTTATGTATAAAATTAATTCCTTCACTCAAACCAAGTGAAAACTGCTTTGTCCTTCATATTTATCAATGTCTAGATTTACTTGAACAAAGAACAACATTGTATTTTGCAGTAGTAGAAAGAGCAACACTGAAGGATCAGGAATCCGAGAATAAGCTTATTTTCATACGTTCTGCATGATTTGGGATTTTATGTATAAAATGAATTCCTTTACTCAAACTATGTTCAAACTGCTTTGTCCTTCATATTTATCAATGTCTAGATTGACTTCAACAAAGAACAACATTGTATTTTGCAGTAGAAGAAATAGCAACACTGAAGGATCAGGAATCCGAAAACAAGCTTATTTTCATACGTTCTGCATGATTTGGGATTTTGCTATAAAATTAACACCTCCGCTTCCGCTTTTGATGGTATATATTCGGGCATTCGAACCTTTTCTTACCAGCTTTTTACAAACGATGGTTGGACTTTCACACCTTCTTGTAGCCGAACAACTCCGCTCCCGCTATTGATTGTGTACAGTCGGGTATTTTAACCTTTTCTTACCCGCTTTTTACCAACTATGGTCGGACATTCAAACCTTCTTGTAGCCGAAAACCTCTGCTCCCTCTTTTGATTATACATTGTCGGGCATTCGCACCTTATCTTACCCGCTTTTTACAAACTATAGTCAGACATTCACACCTTGGTGCTGAACCACCTCCGCTCCCTGTTTTGATCATGTATGGTCTGGCAATACTACCTTTTCTTACCCGTTTGTGAGTAATTAATCCCAAAATATTGAGCATAAAATAAGTCTTTATGCTGATGATGTATTACTTTTCCTTCAGAACTCACAGACGTCTCTCAGTCACATGATCACACTCATAAATAAATTCTCAGCACTTTCTGACTACTCTATCAACTGGTCTAAGACCACAGTTCTGCCCATTAACTGTAGGGTCCATAATATACCTGCGATCACTTTACAGTCAGGAAATATTAGATATTTAGGCATAAACATTTCCTCCAGGCTCTCAGAGCTAACAAAGCTAAATTATGTGCAATTATTAAAGACAGTAGAGAACGATCTCTCGTTGGAAGTCCTTACCTATATCACTTATGGGGAGAGTTACATCCATTAAAATGATGATACTACCAAAAGTTAACTATGTGTTCTCAATGATCCCCATAAAACCATCTGCTACTTGGTTTAAGTCACTAGATTCATGCATCTCCAAATTTCTGTGGAAAAACAAACCACCACGTATTAGTTTAAAAACCCTACAGAAGACCAAGGACAGTGGTGGATTAGATTTACCTCATTTTCAGCACTATTCCTTAGACAATAGGTTACAATATATATCAAAATGGTTTAAACCTTGTTGTTGTCACAGTTCCCAGAGACGTTGTAATCGTTGAGGATTCTATATTCACCCCCTCATTAGAGGCACGTAATGCAGATTGATGACACTGAATCTTCTTCTCTGTTCATTGCTGGCATCATTCCCAGCATCGTAAGTGTTCGTGGCATTGTTAGCCTCTTCTTCTGGATTTTGATATCGAGAATCCTTTTGTATTTCTGGTTTGTCAGTCCTCTGTCTTCGTTCACCGGAGTCTTTGTCTTTTTGTCCTTGAGTTTGGTGATTTTTTCTTCTTTTGATGCCTTGACACAATGTGACAGGTGATACCACGTGGGAGATCCTGTAACTTGGACTGCTGTCCCTGTGCTGCGAAATGGCTGTGCTGCTCAAATGGTCTCTCCTTCATCATGGTTACATGCTGCCATTCCGACATCTCGCCATTCCGACATGGGTCTCCAATTGTCGGAATGGCGACACTTAATTTTTTATCAAACGTCCCACCATTCCGACACTTTTTTCCTCCTATGGTCGGAATGGCGGTATGTTTTTTGTTTTTTTTAACATACCGCCATTCCGACAGTTCCTTTTAATAGCCTATTTTTTACCCAAAACATTTTGCACTAATGATATGCCGGCGCAAATACGCCCTAAAGTTTGGCGCACAAGCTTTGCACATGCAGAGGCCACAGCCTCGCAAACAAACTTTAATAATCTATTATCAAAATCCCCTGAATTTCAAATATAAAAATACAGATATTAATGTAACTCTGGCGAGACTGAAACTGATTAAGCAGAAATACAGTGTCAGTGAGCTGTCACAGCAGCCAGCTGGAGCGGAGCTCTCCACAGAGCCCATGCGTCTTTTGCACGCTGTCATCATATGCAAAAGTAATAATTGCAATTACAGATATCACGGCTACTGCACAGGACACAGTTGCGAGCACTCTGCCTTGCCTTGCCAATAGGAGAAGAGAGAAATGACAGCATAGAACGTATAAAACACAACAAAATTCAGTAAAAACGTTTATTCATGTTATTCACGTGATTTATGAGTACTCACTCCAATTTTGGGAAGCGCGGATGGGCTTTGCGCATTTGGCACAAACACACAGCCGCAACGGTTGTAGCTTTATACAGCCTGTTGATATCTTAAGGACCTAACTGGTCACACCTGGGACTAAATGTCATGTAGAGATTGTTTTTACATGACATTACAGCTGAACATATAGCTTTCATCCACAAACCAACGTGGGAGAGCCCGAAGACGCATGTGCCAGACGCACATAGGCATGCGTAAAACCAATTTTGACCACTTCATACTGTTTATTTGCTTTCTTTTAGTTAACTTTCGTTTCTTTTGGATTCTTGTGCGTGTTATGGAGCCGTTTTTGTCCATGTTTGTAAGCCTTTTTTTCCTGGATTAAATTTTCGGAAGTTGAAACAAGTGTGTGATTGAAAACCACCGCGGACTGCTTCTCCTCCTCCAGTTGCCGAGACTTTGTGTTTTTAATAACGCTTGTCTATAAACATGTGTTAAACATATAAATTGCATGAACAGAAAGAAGGGACTCACCTGTTGAGCAACACACATTTCCTTATACAGAAAGCCTTGTCGGAATGGTGGGACATTTGAACGTCAGAATAGCGGGATGTCGCAATGGTGGGATGTCGGAATGGTGGGACGTTTGCATGTCGGAATGGTGGTATGTCGGAATGGTGGGATGTCGGAATGGTGGGATGTCGGAATAGCGGGATGTCGGAATGGCGGGATTTCGGAATGGGTGTTGCCACCCCCTTCATCATATACACAGTTATTTATACATCCCCTTCCACCATGAAGCGTTGTCCCTTTTTGTTTCTCTCTTTGTTCTTAAAATGCTGTTATGCATGTCTAAACCAATCCATTAAATTAGATCATTTTGGCAGTAAAGCGATCTACAATGTGCTTGGTCGCAAAGCTGCTCATCTGTGGTAAACAGCTCTTCAGAAAGGCATTCTTCAATTGATTTCACTAATTCTATGTAATAATTTTGTGATTTCCTACAAAACTACACTTCTTCTCCCATCTGTCTGAGTATTTAATATTTTCTGGGTCCCGTTAAAACATGTATTTTTCCCATCTAATTCCTTGTTTGCTTTAAAACAAGTATTCCCCATTTTCTATCCCTTCAGTAGCCAGTTTGTATGGAGTACACTGGAGCAACTTGACTGATCAGTAAAACACTACTTTTGTTGTCACCGCAAGGCTTCCCCCGTCGGTTGTTTCATGAGACACTACTGAGTAACTATAACTCAACACAGTTTATACACATAACATTCCTATACATACTAACAAACAAACAAACAATTATTTATCGCAATTTTCTCATCTCTGTTTGAACGTACACCCAGGTAAATATTCCTGTAGTCTTCTCATACCGACTATGGACCCATTCATTGTTTAACTTCACTGTTTTGCAAATCCTAATTGAATATTACACATTGACATTGAACTTTACTTGATAAGCAGGTCTTCATTGCATTCAGCAGCCTATATGTGAGCATCTATGTGTAAGCTGTTCTTCTTTGCATTTATCAGCAGCAAGCAATTCTTCATTGCACATGCATATGAAAATAGTAAAACAATTCCAATGCGTTAGCGAAACCTTCTATATCAGGAGTGTCCATCATGATGCTGGGAATAGAACCTCTTTCCTAGAATAGTTCAACCTTCATTACTCAACTGATCATAACTCCGCAATGAGCACATTTCAAAGTATCATTCCTCTACATATATTCAAAATTCTTATATTTGTTGATGTCATTCTGTGTGCATGTGGCCTAAACCCAATCTCTGTGTGGCAATTTTAATTTAAACAAGTTGAACTCTGCCTCTGATCATTTAAAAAAGGTGTGTACCAATATCAACCTTTCTCAGGTAATTACTGATCCTACAAAACCAAAGAGATCCTTCAAGGTTGTCCCTGATTGGCTCAATCTTAACATATCAAAGGTAGAAAATCTGCAGTATCTGAACTTGGTGTTAGTTATCACTGCTCAATAGCCTGTATCAGAATTGCAAAAATGAAAACATTAGGTCCAAGCTTGGTATTCAGATCCTGAAACATCTCCATGAGCAGGCTTTTTTTTAACTGATCTGTTGAATAGTTATATGACACTTTTAAAATCCCAGATGAAGATCTAGCACTTGACCATTTTTGTAAATCTTCTAATTCCATAGTTGATAAACACGCCCCTTTTAAAAAGTATAGAACTTAGAACAGGTCTATCCCTGGCTTTCGGCAGAACTGTCTTCTTTACTTTTTTTTCCCCTTGTCCTGTTCAGCATTATGTCAGAAGAATTGTAGTCTGAATACCTTTGATGCCAAACAGATTTGTTTTGCCAAGGGAAGTTTTATAAATGTAAAGCTCCCCTTGATGCCCATTTATTTATTTCTGTTTACAATATATGGCATGAACTGAACTGAACCGGACCGGGGGACAAGGAAAGAAGAAGAGGAAAGAAGAGGAAACAGAACAAAAATAGAAACAAAAACCAGACAACCAGCTGCTACACCTGTAAAAAATAAAACAGACAACAATCCATGGCCTATGAGGGGAATCCAGCCTTAGCGCCACCAGGAGCACCTGAAAGCAGACAAGCAGAGAAAAAACAAACACACAAACAAACAAAAACAAGCACAAGAAGCGGCAATCGCATACAACACAGCTGTGGATATAGATGACCTGAGACGACATGATAATACATCAACTGCTTAGTGACCATGCTACTGGACTAATGAATGTGTGTGTGTGAGAACATGCAACACCCATGGCACAGGACCTACATGATAACCGTGCTTAGTTATGAGTGTATAAGCGTACAGGGCCACAATCCACAGCCCCCCCCCCAAAGCAATCAGAAGCAGGCAGAGAGGGCCACAAGACCCAGGCCACCAGCAGCCCCCACAGAGCACAGAACCCAGGCAGCCCACTGCAGGGGCAACCACGCATCCACCCAGAAGACTGCAGAGGAAGCCCCCGGAAAGAGCCCCCATAAGCATAGGGCAGAGGCACTCGGGGAACCAGGGGTAACAGCCCACCGACCCCGCCAGGCCCCAGCCGCCCAGACATGGGCCGTGCACTGGACCTGGGCCCCAGGAGCCCGAGCGCCCCCAAACCCCCCGGCAGAGGCCCCACCCAATACCCAGGAGGGCCAAGCGCCCCAGACAGCCACAAAGTGGGTCAGCGCCTGCCCCAGCGCCCCTGGCCAAGTGCCCTGGGAGTCAAGACGTGCCCACAGGTGGGTGAAGTCGCGAGCAGTGGGGAGAGGCAACGCTGATGACCCATCGGGAGAAACACAGGCAGGCCAGGCGACAGCAAGTCCCAGATCCAGGCCCAATCATTACCACACACACTTTCACGTCCCATACATCCACACATCCACACATCCTACCTCCCTCGACTCTGCTGGGGTGTAGTGCAGCGGGCACACCAGGAGGCCAGCAACCCCCCAGCCACCACAGACCCCGAACCAGCAGAACAATTAATTAATCCTCCTGGCCCCTCCTGCCCCGAGCAGACACCAGGAAGCAGGGGTGTGCGAAGAAGACCCCTCCCCTCACCCTTCTGGCTCTTCAATATTTTCTAATAGTGAGCAATTTAAATTGAGGGGCAGCCAAACTTGTAGAACTTGGAGCGCGGCACTCTGGGCAGCCTACATACCCAAAGAGCCCCGCCCACCAGATGCCACTCAGTGTAACCACCCCCCAAGACCTAATGTGTGTGTGTGAGTGTGTTTGATAAGTAGTAATGTCTAAGGTGTAATTAAAACAGGGGCAGGGAACTGCAGAGTGCAACCAAAGGGGACCACCTACGTGGCCCCATCCACTACACCCCACCGAACACACACGCCCCCAAAACCCTTCATGTGTGAGTGTGTGCTGTGTACAGGAGCCAGAAGGGAGAGGGGTATGGGGATATATACCGGGGGAGCTACTCTCCCCCAGAGAGGGCAGCCAGGGACTGGCTGCAATAGGCATCCCCGCTACCTGGGAGCCAACAATGGGCAGGAGGGCCTGATGTCCACCAGGCTCGGGGCCTGCAGCGACCATATTCCGGGAGCTACTGTACCCCCAGAAGGTACCCATCCCACCCCACCCCACTCAACCCAACCCCACCCAGGAGGACCTCTACAAAAAACAAACAAACAACATCAAAAAACAAACAAACAAACCACCCGGTCACACCAGTCGCAGCAGCCCGGGCCTGAGACCCACCATCACCCAGCAACCCACCACCACCACTATGTGATAAAACTAATCAGAGGGGACCAGAGAGAATGAAATTCAGCCAATTGATGTTTTGAGGAGGCAGACATTGTTTCCATGCTAATATAATCTAAAAGAAAATTTCTAAACTGGTTAATACACAGATTGTTCTTCGCTTTCCAGTTCATGAGAATAGTTTTCTTTGCGATACATAACACTGTGACAACCATGTGTACTGAGTTAATTTCCATGTTGATGTTGTCTAAGTCACCCAGTATGCACAGTGTGGGGCATTTAGGGATGCTACACTTTAGCCATGTTGATAGGTCCTCACAGACTTCAAGCCAGAACTTCTGGACAGGCGCAGAAAACCACAAAGCGTGTGCATAATCATCAGGTGTGTTATCTGTGCAATGTGAGCAGATGTTTGAGTGTGTTAGACCCATCCTGAACATCCTTTGTCCTGTATATTGTGTTCTATGAAGGATTTTGTATTGTATGAGCTGTAAATTAGGATTTCGAGTCTTTATGAAGGTGTTCAAACATATTTGTGGTTAGAAGCTATGACCAGAACTGATGGATAAATCTGCCTCCCATTTTGAGGATGGAAGAGACATTGTGTCATCTATCTTAGACAATAATTTATATATTTTTGATAGTAGTTTTGGGGTACAGATGCTTAGAAATTCTGCTACCCTAGTCGGGGGTTGTAAGTCTGGTTGGTGGAGGATATATCCATCCATCCATCCATCATCTGCCGCTTATCCGGGGGTCGGGTCGCGGGGGCAGCAGCTTGAGCAGAGAAACCCAGACGTCTCTGTCCCCGGCCACTTCCTCCAGCTCTTCCGGGGGGACCCCGAGGCGTTCCCAGGCCAGCCGAGAGACATAGTCTCTCCAACGTGTCCTGGGTCTCCCCCGGGGTCTCCTCCCAGTGGGACGTGCCCGGAACACCTCCCCAGGGAGGCGCCCAGGGGGCATCCTAACCAGATGCCCGAGCCACCTCATCTGACTCCTCTCAATGCGGAGGAGCAGCGGTTCTACTCCGAGCCCCTCCCGGATGACTGAGCTTCTCACCCTATCTCTAAGGGAGAGCCCAGACACCCTGCGGAGGAAACCCATTTCGGCCGCTTGTATTCGCGATCTTGTTCTTTCGGTCACTACCCACAACTCGTGACCATAGGTGAGGATGGGAACGTAGATTGACCAGGAAGTAGAGAGCTTCGCCTTCTGGCTCAGCTCCCTCTTCACAACGACGGGTCGGTGCAGAGCCTGCAACACTGCAGGCGCCGCACCGATCCGCCCGTCAATCTCCCGCTCCATTCGTCCGTCACTCGTGAACAAGACCCCGAGATACTTGAACTCCTCCTCTTGGGGAAGGATCTCATTCCCGACCCGGAGAGAGCATTCCACCCTTTTCCGGCTGAGAACCATAGTCTCGGATTTGGAGGTGCTGATTCTCATCCCAGCCGCTTCACACTCGGCTGCGAATCACTCCAGTGAGAGCTGAAGGTCACGGCCTGACGACGCTAACAGAACCACATCATCTGCAAAAAGCAGAGACCCGATTCTGAGGTCGCCAAATGGGACACCCTCAACGCCCTGGCTCCGCCTAGAAATTCTGTCCATAAAAGTTAGGAACAGAATCGGTGACAAAGGGCAGCCCTGACGGAGTCCAACTCTCACCGGAAACGTATCCGACTTACTGCCGGCAATGCGGACCAAACTCTGGCACCGGTCATACAGAGACCGAACGGCCCCTATCAAGGGGTCCGGCACTCCATATTCCCGGAGCACCCCCCACAGGACTCCACGAGGGACACGGTCGAACGCTTTCTCCAAGTCCACAAAACACATGTAGACTGGTTGGGCGAACTCCCATGCACCCTCCAGGATCCTGCCGAGGGTATAAAGCTGGTCCACTGTTCCACGGCCAGGACGAAAGCCACACTGCATCTCCTGAATCCGAGGCTCGATTATCCGACGGATCCTCCTCTCCAATACCCCCGAATAGACCTTACCAGGGAGGCTGAGGAGTGTGATACCCCTATAGTTGGAACACACCCTCCGGTCCCCCTTTTTAAAGAGGGGGACCACCACCCCAATCTGCCAGTCCAGAGGCACTGTCCCCGATGTCCACGCGATACTGCAGAGGCGTGTCAGCCAAGACAGCCCTACAACATCCAGAGCCTTGAGAAACTCAGGACGGACCTCATCCACCCCCGGGGCCTTGCCACCGAGGAGCTTTTTAACCACCTCGGCAACCTCAGCCCCAGAAATGGGAGGCCCCGTCTCCGAGCTCTCCGACTCTGCCTCTTCCGAGCACGTGTTGGTAGGATTGAGGAGTTCCTCGAAGTACTCCCCCCACCGACTCACAACATCCCTAGTTGAGGTCAGCAAAGCCCCGTCCCCACTGTAAACAGTGTTGACTGTGAGCCGCTTCCCCCCCCCTGAGACGCCGGATGGTGGACCAGAATCTTTTCGAGGCCGTCCGGAAATCGTTCTCCATGGTCTCACCGAACTCCTCCCAGGCCCGAGTTTTTGCCTCAGCAACCGCCGAAGCCGTGGCCCGTCTGGCCCGTCGGTACCTATCAGCTTCTTCCAGGGTCCCACTGGCCAAAAAGGCCCGATAGGACTCCTTCTTCAGCTGTCCACCAGCAGGTTCGAGGGTTGCCGCCACGACAGGCACCGACCACCTTACGGCCACAACTCCGACCAGCTGCCTCGGCAATGGAGTCACGGAACATGGCCCATTCGGACTCAATGTCCCCCACCTCAAATATGGTTGAAGCTCTGCCGGAGGTGGGAGTTAAAGCTCCTTCTGACGGGGGATTCTGACAAACGCTCCCAGCAGACCCTCACAATACGTTTGGGCCTGCCAGGTCTGATCGGCATCCTCCCCCACCAGCGGAGCCAACTCACCACCAGGTGGTGATCAGTTGACAGCTCCGCCCCTCTCTTCACCCGAGTGTCCAGGACATACGGCCGCAAGTCCGATGATACAACCACAAAGTTGATCATCGAACTGCGGCCAAGGGTGTCCTGGTGCCAAGTGCACATATGGACACCCTTATGCCTGAACATGGTGTTCGTTATGGACAGTCTATGACTGGCACAGAAGTCCAACAACATAACACCACTCTGATTCAGATCGCGGGGGCCGTTCCTCCCAATCACACCCCTCCAGGTCTCACTGTCATTGCCCACGTGAGCATTGAAGTCCCCCAGCAGAATGAGGGAGTCTCCGGTAGGAGCATTCTCCAGCGCCTCCCCCAGAGACTCCAAAAAGGGTATGTACTCTGAACTGCTGTTTGGCGCATAGGCACAAACAACAGTCAGGACTCGTCCCCCCACCCAAAGGCGGAGGGAGGCTACCCTCTCGTTCACTGGGGTAAACCCCAATGTACTGGCACACAGCCGGGGGGCAATAAGTATGCCCACACCTGCTCTGCGCCTCTCACCACGGGCAACTCCAGAGTGGAAGAGAGTCCAACCCCTCTCAAGAGTACTGGTTCCAGATCCCAAGCCGTGCGTCGAGGTGAGTCCGACTATATCTAACGGTCTGATGAAGTTTCAACAATAAACAACAAACTTTGTATTATGAGAAAGAACCAGACTCATTCTTCAGGAATCCGAAAATAAGCTCTATTTTACGAGTTATGCACGAATTCGGATTCTCCTATAAAACGAATTCCTTAACTCAAACCAAGTTAAGACTGCTTTGTCCTTCATATTTATTCATGTCTAATCAAGTTTCAATGATAAACAACGTTGTACTTTGTAGAATGAGAAAGAACTTCTTCAGCAATAAGTTTCTCTCGACAAATGACGAAATACAGATTTTGCTATAAAATTAATTGCTATCAGCCTGACTTAAAACTGTTTGTCTTCCTTATTTATCCACTTCAAATCAAGTTTCAACAATTAAAAAAATTTTGTAGTTTGAGAAAGAACAACTTAATCTTGAGCAATCAGTATAAAAAGAGGGTAAGCAAAGGTGCGAATGTCAAACCATACATGATCAAAACAGGGAGCGGAGGTGTTTGGCTGAGACAAGGTGTGAATGTCCACCCATAATTAATGAAAAGCGGGCAACAAGTAGGTTTGAATGCCCAACCATACATCATCAAAAGCAGGAGTGGATATGTTCGGCTACAAGAAGGTTTGAACGTCTGACCATAGTTTGTAAAAAGCGGGTAAGAAAAGGTTCGAATGCCCAAACATACACCATCAAAGGAGGGAGCGGAGGTGTTCCGCTGTAAGAAGGTGTGAATGTCCGACCATAGTTGGTAAAAAACGGGTAAGAAAAGGTTAAAATACCCGACTGTACACAATCAGTAGCGGGTGCGGAGTTGTTTGGCTACTAAAAGGTGTGAAAGTCCGACCATGGTTTGTAAAAAGCGGGTAAGAAAAGGTGCGAATGCCCGAAAATGTATGATCAAAAGAGGGAGCGGAGGTGTTCGGCTGCAAGAAGGTGTGAATGTACACCCATAATTACTGAAAAATGGGTAAGAAAAGGTGCGAATGCCCAACTATACATAATCAAAAGCAGGAGTGGATGTGTTCGGCTCCAAGAAGGGTTGAATGTCTGACCATAGTTTGTAAAAAGCAGGTAAGAAAAGGTTTGACTGCCCGAACATACACCATCAAAAGAGGGAGCGGAGGTGTTCCGCTGTAAGAAGGTGTGAATGTCCGACCATAGTTGGTAAAAAGCGGGTAAGAAAAGGTTAAAATACCCGACTGTACACAATCAATAGCGGGAGAGGAGTTGTTCGGCTACTAAAAGATGTGAAAGTCCGACTATGGTTTGTAAAAAGCGGGTAAGAAAAGGTGCTAATGCCCGACAATGTATGATCAAAAGAGGGAGCGGAGGTGTTCGGCTGCAAGAAGGTCTGAATGTCCAACCATAATTTGTAAAAACCGGGAAGGAAAGGCTCGAAAGCCCGACTATACACCATCAAAAGCGGGAGCAGAGTGGTTCAGCTGCAAGAAGGTCTGAATGTCCATCAATAATTGCTTTAAAACATGAAAGAAAATTTTCGAATATCATCCGAACATGATCATAAGAAGGAGAGGAGGTGTTCAGCTGCAAGAAGGTGTGAATGTCCACCCATAATTCCTGAAAAATGGGTAAAAAAAGGTGCGAATGCCCAACCATACATTATCAAAAGCAGGTGTGAATGTCAGATCATAATTTGCAAAAAGCTGATGAGAAAGGGTGAGAATGCCCGACTATACATCATCAAAAGCGAGAGAGGTGGTGTTCGGCTGCAAAAAGGTGTAAATGTTCGACTAAAGTTTGTAAAAAGCGGGTAAGACATGGTGCGAATGCCTGACAAGGTATGATCAAAAGCAGGAGCGGAGGTGTTCAGCTGCAAGAAGGTCTAAATGTCCATCAATAATTGCTAGAAAACATGAAAGAAAATTTTCGAAAATCAAACCGCACATGATCATAAGTGGGAGAGGAGGTGTTCAGCTGCAAGAAGGTGTGAATGTCCACCCATTATTCCTGACAAATGGGTAAAAAAAAGGTGCGAATGCCCAACCATACATCATCAAAAGCAGGAGTGGATGTGTTCGGCTACAAGAAGGTGTGAACGTACAACCAAAGTTTGTAAAAAGCAGTTAAGAAAAGGTTTGAATATCCAACCAAACATAATCAAAAGCGGGAGCATAGCTTTTCGACTGCAAGTAGGTGTGAATGTCAGATCATAATTTGCAAAAAGCTGATGAGAAAGGGTGAGAATGTCCGACTGCACACCATCAAATGCGGGAGCGGAGTTGTTCGGCTGTGAGTAGGTGTGAATCTCCGACCGTAATTTCTGAAAAATGTGTTAGAAAAGGTAAGAATGCCGGTCCATACATCATCAAAAGCGAGAGAGGTGGTGTTCGGCTGCAAGTAGGTGTGAATGTCCAGCCATAATTACTCACAAACGGGTAAGAAAAGGTAGTATTGCCAGACCATACATGATCAAAACAGGGAGCGGAGGTGGTTCAGCTGCAAGAAGGTGTGAATGTCTCACTAAAGTTCAAATATATTAACAAAAGCGGGAGGAGAGGTCTTCGGATGAGAGTGGTTGAGAATTTCCAACCATAATTTATAAAATTCGGTGAAAAAAAGGTTTGATAGAACACTAAAAGGTGGAGCGGAAGTGTTCGGCTGCAAGAAGGTGTGAATGTCCGACTATATTTGGTGAAAAGCAGGTGAAGCAAGGTCTGAATGCCCAACCTTACATTATCAAAAGCGAGATCAGAGGTGTTTGGCTGCAAGAAGGCTATAGTTTGCCAAAAGCGGGTAAGCTGCGAATGACCAACTAAATATCAACAAAAGTGGGGGCGGAGGTCTTCGGATGCAACTGGGTGTGAACATCCCACCATACAAGTATGGTGGAGAGGAAGCTGTGAACAGCCGACCATAGTTTGCAAAAAGCGGGTGAGACAAGGTGCGAATGTCCAACCATACATGATCAAAACAGGGAGCGGAGGTGTTTGGCTGTGACAAGGTGTGAATGTCCACCCAAAATTAATGAAAAGCGGGCAAAAAGTAGGTTTGAATGCCCAAGCATACATCATCAAAAGAAGGAGTGGATGTGTTCGGCTACAAGAAGGTTTCAATGTCCGAGCATAGTTTGTAAAAAGCGGGTAAGAAAAGGTTCGAATGCCCAAACATACACCATCAAAAGAGGGAGCGGAGGTGTTCCGCTGTAAGAAGGTGTGAATGTCCGACCATAGTTGGTAAAAAGTGGGTAAGAAAAGGTTAAAATACCCGACTGTACACAATCAATAGGGGGAGCGGAGTTGTTCGGCTACAAGAAGATGTGAAAGTCCAACCATGGTTTGTAAAAAGCTGGTAAGAAAAGGTTCGAATGCCCGAATATATACCATCAAAAGCGGAAGCGGAGGTTTTCGGCTGCAAGAAGGTGTGAACGTCCGACCAAAGTTTGTAAAAAGCAGTTAAGAAAAGGTTCTAATATCCAACCAAACATAATCAAAAGTGGGAGCAGAGCTGTTCGACTGCAAGTAGGTGTGAATGTCCAGCCATAATTACTCACAAAGGGGTAAGAAAAGGTAGTATTGCCAAGACCATACATGATCAAAACAGGGAGCTGAGGTGGTTCAGCTGCAAGGTGTGAATGTCTGACTATAGTTTGTAAAAAGCGGGTAAGATAAGGTGCGAATGCCCGACAATGTATAATCAAAAGAGGGAGCAGAGGTTTTCAGCTACACGAAGGTTTGAATGTCCGACCATAGTTTGTAAAAAGCGGGTAAGAAAAGGTTCAAATGCCTGACTATACACCATCAAAAGCGGGAGCGGAGATGTTCCGCTGTAAGACGGTGTGAATGTCCGACCATAGTTGGTAAAAAGCGGGTAAGAAAAGGTTAAAATACCCGACTGTACACAATCAATAGCGGGAGCGGAGTTGTTCGGCTACAAGAAGGTGTGAAAGTCCAACCATCGTTTGTAAAAAGCTGGTAAGAAAAGGTTCGAATGCCCGAATATATACCATCAAAAGCGGAAGAGGAGGTGTTCGGCTGCAAGAAGGTGTGAACGTCCGACCAAAGTTTGTAAAAAGCAGTAAAGAAAAGGTTCGAATATCCAAACATAATTAAAAGCGAGAGAGATTGTGTTCAGCTGCAAGTAGGTGTCAATATCCAGCCATAATTACTCACAAACGGGTAAGAAAATGTAGTATTGCCAGACCATACATGATCAAAACAGGGAGCGGAGGTGGTTTAGCTGCAAAAAGGGGTGAATGTCCAACTAAAGTTCAAATATATTAACAAAAGCGGGAGGAGAGGTCTTCGGATTAGAGTGGTTGAAATTTCCAACCATAATCTATAAAATGCGGTGAAAAAAAAAGGTGTGAAGGAATGAATTTTATAGCAAAATCCGAAATCATGCATAACTCCGCATAAGGAACGTATTGCTCAACCAAAGGGATGCTTCTTTCTCATTCAGGGTAATATGAGGAACTTTATGCTTGATACATTTTAGACATGGATAACTATGAAGGACAAAGCAATTTCAACTTGGTTTGAGCAAAGCAATTCATTTTATAGGAAATCCGAAATCGTGCAGGACTCATGAAAGTAAGCTTATTCTCGGATTCCTGATCCTCCAGTGTTGCTCTTTCCTATACTGCAAAATACAGCCTTGTTCTTTGTTGAAATCGATATAGACATTGATAAATATGAAGGACAAAGCAGTTTCTACTTTGTTTGAGTGAAGGAATTAATTTTATAGCAAAATCCCAAATCAAGCAGAACGTATGAAAATAAGCGTGTTTTCGGATTCCTGATCCTTCAGTGTTGCTATTTCTTCTACTGCAAAATACAATGTTGTTCTTTGTTGAAGTCAATCTAGACATTGATAAATATGAAGGACAAAGCAGTTTTAACTTGGTTTGAGTGAAGGAATTCATTTTATACATAAAATCCCAAATCATGCAGAACGTATGAAAATAAGCTTATTCTCGGATTACTGATCCTTCAGTGTTGCTCTTTCTTCTACTGCAAAATCCAGTGTTGTTCTTTGTTGAAGTCAATCTAGACATTGATAAATATGAAGGACAAAGCAGTTTTAACATAGTTTGAGTGAAGGCATTCATTTATAGTAAAATCAATAATCGTGCAGAACTCATGAAAATAAGCTTATTCTCGGATTCCTAAAACTTTTGATTTGCTCTTTCTTTACTGCAAAGTACAATGTTGTTCTTTGTTGAAGTCGATCTAGACATTGATAAATATGAAGGACAAAGCAGTTTTCACTTGGTTTGAGTGAAGGATTTGCAGCTGAAAACCTCCCGCTCCCGCTTTTGATTGTGTTTTGATTGTGATTGTGATTGTGAATTTCGAGCCTTTTCTTACCTGGTTTTTAGAAATTATGGTTGGACATTCAGACCTTGCAGCCGAAGACCTCCACTCCCTCTTTTGATCATGTATTGTCGGGCATTCGCACCTTGTCTTACCCGCTTTTTACAAACTATAGTCAGACACCTTGCAGCTGAACCACCTCAGCTCCCTGTTTTGATCATGTATGGTCTGGCAATACTACCTTTTCTTACCCGTTTGTGAGTAATTATGGCTGGACATTCACACCTACTTGCAGTCGAACACCTCCGCTTCCGCTTTTGATGGTATATATTCGGGCATTCGAACATTTTCTTACCAGCTTTTTACAAACCATGGTTGGACTTTCACACCTTCTTGTAGCCGAACAACTCCGCTCCCCCTATTGATTGTGTACAGTTGGGTATTTTAACCTTTTCTTACCCGCTTTTTCAAACTATGGTCGGACATTCAAACCTTCTTGCAGCTGAACAACTCCTCTCCCGCTTATGATCATGTGCGGTTTGATATTCGAAAATTTTCTTTCATGTTTTAAAGCAATTATTGATGGACATTCAAATCTTCTTGTAGCCGAACACATCCACTCCTGCTTTTGATGACGTATGGTAACCTTTTCTTACCCGCTTTTTACAAACTATGGTCGGATATTCAAACCTTCTTGTAGCCAAAACACTCCGCTCCCTCTTTTGATCATACGTTGTCGGGCATTCGCACCTTATCTTACCCGCTTTTTACAAACTATAGTCAGACATTCACACCTTGCAGCTGAACCACCTCCGCTCCCTGTTTTGATCATGTCTGGTCTGGCAATACTACCTTTTCTTACCCGTTTGTGAGTAATTAATCCCAAAATATTGAGCATAAAATAAGTCTTTATGCTGATGATGTATTACTTTTCCTTCAGAACTCACAGACGTCTCTCAGTCACACGATCACACTCATAAATAAATTCTCAGCACTTTCTGACTACTCTATCAACTGGTCTAAGACCACAGTTCTGCCCATTAACTGTAGGGTCCATAATATACCTGCGATCACTTTACAGTCAGGAAATATTAGATATTTAGGCATAAACATTTCCTCCAGGCTCTCAGAGCTAACAAAGCTAAATTATGTGCAATTATTAAAGACAGTAGAGGACGATCTCTCGTTGGAAGTCCTTACCTATATCACTTATGGGGAGAGTTACATCCATTAAAATGATGATACTACCAAAAGTTAACTATTTGTTCTCAATGATCCCCATAAAACCATCTGCTACTTGGTTTAAGTCACTAGATTCATGCATCTCCAAATTTCTGTGGAAAAACAAACCACCACGTATTAGTTTAAAAACCCTACAGAAGACCAAGGACAGTGGTGGATTAGATTTACCTCATTTTCAGCACTATTCCTTAGACAATAGGTTACAATATATATCAAAATGGTTTAAACCTTGTTGTTGTCACAGTTCCCAGAGACGTTGTAATCGTTGAGGATTCTATATTCACCCCCTCATTAGAGGCACGTAATGCAGATTGATGACACTGAATCTTCTTCTCTGTTCATTGCTGGCATCATTCCCAGCATCGTAAGTGTTCGTGGCATTGTTAGCCTCTTCTTCTGGATCTTGATATCGAGAATCCTTTTGTATTTCTGGTTTGTCAGTCCTCTGTCTTCGTTCACCGGAGTCTTTGTCTTTTTGTCCTTGAGTTTGGTGATTTTTTCTTCTTTTGATGCCTTGACACAATGTGACAGGTGATACCACGTGGGAGATCCTGTAACTTGGATTGCTGTCCCTGTGCTGCGAAATGGCTGTGCTGCTCAAATGGTCTCTCCTTCATCATGGTTACATGCTGCCATTCCGACATCTCGCCATTCCGACATGGGTCTCCAATTGTCGGAATGGCGACACTTAATTTTTTATCAAACGTCCCACCATTCCGACACTTTTTTCCTCCTATGGTCGGAATGGCGGTATGTTTTTTGTTTTTTTTAACATACCGCCATTCCGACAGTTCCTTTTAATAGCCTATTTTTTACCCAAAACATTTTGCACTAATGATATGCCGGCGCAAATACGCCCTAAAGTTTGGCGCACAAGCTTTGCACATGCAGAGGCCACAGCCTCGCAAACAAACTTTAATAATCTATTATCAAAATCCCCTGAATTTCAAATATAAAAATACAGATATTAATTTAACTCTGGCGAGACTGAAACTGATTAAGCAGAAATACAGTGTCAGTGAGCTGTCACAGCAGCCAGCTGGAGCGGAGCTCTCCACAGAGCCCATGCGTCTTTTGCACGCTGTCATCATATGCAAAAGTAATAATTGCAATTACAGATATCACGGCTACTGCACAGGACACAGTTGCGAGCACTCTGCCTTGCCTTGCCAATAGGAGAAGATAGAAATGACAGCATAGAACGTATAAAACACAACAAAATGCAGTAAAAACGTTTATTCATGTTATTCACGTGATTTATGAGTACTCACTCCAATTTTGGGAAGCGCAGATGGGTTTTGCGCATTTGGCACAAACACACAGCCGCAACGGTTGTAGCTTTATACAGCCTGTTGATATCTTAAGGACCTAACTGGTCACACCTGGGACTAAATGTCATGTAGAGATTGTTTTTACATGACATTACAGCTGAACATATAGCTTTCATCCACAAACCAACGTGGGAGAGCCCGAAGACGCATGTGCCAGACGCACATAGGCATGCGTAAAACCAATTTTGACCACTTCATACTGTTTATTTGCTTTCTTTTAGTTAACTTTCGTTTCTTTTGGATTCTTGTGCGTGTTATGGAGCCGTTTTGGTCCATGTTTGTAAGCCTTTTTTTCCTGGATTAAATTTTCGGAAGTTGAAACAAGTGGCATTGGAGTGTGTGATTGAAAACCACCGCGGACTGCTTCTCCTCCTCCAGTTGCCGAGACTTTGTGTTTTTAATAACGCTTGTCTATAAACATGTTAAACATATAAATTGCATGAACAGAAAGAAGGGACTCACCTGTTGAGTAACACACATTTCCTTATACGGAAAGCCTTGTCGGAATGGTGGGACATTTGAACGTCAGAATAGCGGGATGTCGCAATGGTGGGATGTCGGAATGGTGGGACGTTTGCATGTCGGAATGGTGGTATGTCGGAATGGTGGTATGTCGGAATGGTGGGATGTCGGAATAGCGGGATGTCGGAATGGCGGGATTTCGGAATGGGTGTTGCCACCCCCTTCATCATATACACAGTTATTTATACATCACCTTCCACCATGAAGCGTTGTCCCTTTTTGTTTCTCTCTTTGTTCTTAAAATGCTGTTATGCATGTCTAAACCAATCCATTAAATTAGATCATTTTGGCAGTAAAGCGATCTACAATGTGCTTGGTCGCAAAGCTGCTCATCTGTGGTAAACAGCTCTTCAGAAAGGCATTCTTCAATTGATTTCACTAATTCTATGTAATAATTTTGTGATTTCCTACAAAACTACACTTCTTCTCCCATCTGTCTGAGTATTTAATATTGTCTGGGTCCCGTTAAAACATGTATTTTTCCCATCTAATTCCTTGTTTGCTTTAAAACAAGTATTCCCCATTTTCTATCCCTTCAGTAGCCAACCAGTTTGTATGGAGTACACTGGAGCAACTTGACTGATCAGTAAAACACTGCTTTTGTTGTCACCGCAAGGCTTCCCCCGTCGGTTGTTTCACTGAGACACTACTGAGTAACTATAACTCAACACAGTTTATACACATAACATTCCTATACATACTAACAAACAAACAAACAATTATTTATCGCAATTTTCTCATCTCTGTTTGAACGTACACCCAGGTAAATATTCCTGTAGTCTTCTCATACCGACTATGGACCCATTCATTGTTTAACTTCACTGTTTTGCAAATCCTAATTGAATATTACACATTGACATTGAACTTTACTTGATAAGCAGGTCTTCATTGCATTCAGCAGCCTATATGTGAGCATCTATGTGTAAGCTGTTCTTCTTTGCATTTATCAGCAGCAAGCAATTCTTCATTGCACATGCATATGAAAATAGTAAAACAATTCCAATGCGTTAGCGAAACCTTCTATATCAGGAGTGTCCATCATGATGCTGGGAATAGAACCTCTTTCCCAGAATAGTTCAACCTTCATTACTCAACTGATCATAACTCCGCAATGAGCACATTTCAAAGTATCATTCCTCTACATATATTCAAAAATCTATGTGTAAATGTTTAATATTTCTTATATTTGTTGATGTCATTCTGTGTGCATGTGGCCTAAACCCAATCTCTGTGTGGCAATTTTAATTTAAACAAGTTGAACTCTGCCTCTGATCATTTAAAAAAGGTGTGTACCAATATCAACCTTTCTCAGGTAATTACAGATCCTACAAAACCAAAGAGATCCTTCAAGGTTGTCCCTGATTGGCTCAATCTTAACAAATCAAAGGTAGAAAATCCGCAGTATCTGAACTTGGTGTTAGTTATCACTGCTCAATAGCCTGTATCAGAATTGCAAAAATGAAAACATTAGGTCCACGCTTGGTATCCAGATCCTGAAACATCTCCATGAGCAGGCTTTTTTTTAACTGATCTGTTGAATAGTTATATGACACTGTTAAAATCCCAGATGAAGATCTAGCACTTGACCATTTTTGTAAATCTTCTAATTCCATAGTTGATAAACACGCCCCTTTTAAAAAGTATAGAACTTAGAACAGGTCTATCCCTGGCTTTCGGCAGAACTGTCTTCTTTACTTTTTTTCCCCCTTGTCCTGTTCAGCATTATGTCAGAAGAATTGTAGTCTGAATACCTTTGATGCCAAACAGATTTGTTTTGCCAAGGGAAGTTTTATAAATGTAAAGCTCCCCTTGATGCCCATTTATTTATTTCTGTTTACAATATATGACATGAACTGAACTGAACCGGACCGGGGGACAAGGAAAGAAGAAGAGGAAAGAAGAGGAAACAGAACAAAAATAGAAACAAAAACCAGACAACCAGCTGCTACACCTGTAAAAAATAAAACAGACAACAATCCATGGCCTATGAGGGGAATCCAGCCTTAGCGCCACCAGGAGCACCTGAAAGCAGACAAGCAGAGAAAAAACAAACACACAAACAAACAAAAACAAGCACAAGAAGCGGCAATCGCATACAACACAGCTGTGGATATAGATGACCTGAGACGACATGATAATACATCAACTGCTTAGTGACCATGCTACTGGACTAATGAATGTGTGTGTGTGTGTGTGAGAGCATGCAACACCCATGGCACAGGACCTACATGATAACCGTGCTTAGTTATGAGTGTATAAGCGTACAGGGCCACAATCCACAGCCCCCGCCCCCAAGCAATCAGAAGCAGGCAGAGAGGGCCACAAGACCCAGGCCACCAGCAGCCCCCACAGAGCACAGAACCCAGGCAGCCCACCGCAGGGGCAACCACGCATCCACCCAGAAGACTGCAGAGGAAGCCCCCGGAAAGAGCCCCCATAAGCATAGGGCAGAGGCACTCCGGGAACCAGGGGTAACAGCCCACCGACCCCGCCAGGCCCCAGCCGCCCAGACATGGGCCGTGCACTGGAGCGCGAGAGCCCCCAACCCCCCCGGCAGAGGCCCCACCCAATACCCAGGAGGGCCAAGCGCCCCAGACAGCCACAAAGTGGGTCAGCGCCTGCCCCAGCGCCCCTGGCCAAGTGCCCTGGGAGTCAAGACGTGCCCACAGGTGGGTGAAGTCGCGAGCAGTGGGGAGAGGCAACGCTGATGCCCCATCGGGAGAAACACAGGCAGGCCAGGCGACAGCAAGTCCCAGATCCAGGCCCAATCATTACCACACACACTTTCACGTCCCATACATCCACACATCCACACATCCTACCTCCCTCGACTCTGCTGGGGTGTAGTGCAGCGGGCACACCAGGAGGCCAGCAACCCCCAGCCACCACAGACCCCGAACCAGCAGAACAATTAATTAATCCTCCTGGCCCCTCCTGCCCCCTCCTGCCCCGAGCAGACACCAGGAAGCAGGGGTGTGCGAAGAAGACCCCTCCCCTCACCCTTCTGGCTCTTCAATATTTTCTAATAGTGAGCAATTAAAATTGAGGGGCAGCCAAACTTGTAGAACTGGGAGCGCGGCACTCTGGGCAGCCTACATACCCAAAGAGCCCCGCCCACCAGATGCCACTCAGTGTAACCACCCCCCAAGACCTAATGTGTGTGTGTGAGTGTGTTTGATAAGTACTAATGTCTAAGGTGTAATTAAAACAGGGGCAGGGAACTGCAGAGTGCAACCAAAGGGGACCACCTACGTGGCCCCATCCACTGCACCCCACCGAACACACACGCCCCCAAAACCCTTCATGTGTGAGTGTGTGCTGTGTACAGGAGCCAGAAGGGAGAGGGGTATGGGGATATATAACGGGGGAGCTACTCTCCCCCAGAGAGGGCAGCCAGGGACTGGCTGCAATAGGCATCCCCGCTACCTGGGAGCCAACAATGGGCAGGAGGGCCTGATGTCCACCAGGCTCGGGGCCTGCAGCGACCATATTCCGGGAGCTACTGTACCCCCAGAAGGTACCCATCCCGCCCCACCCCACTCAACCCAACCCCACCCAGGAGGACCTCTACAAAAAACAAACAAACAACATCAAAAAACAAACAAACAAACCACCCGGTCACACCAGTCGCAGCAGCCCGGGCCTGAGACCCACCATCACCCAGCAATCCACCACCACCACTATGTGATAAAACTAATCAGAGGGGACCAGAGAGAATGAAATTCAGCCAATTGATGTTTTGAGGAGGCAGACATTGTTTCCATGCTAATATAATCTAAAATAAAATTTCTAAACTGGTTAATACACAGATTGTTCTTCGCTTTCCAGTTCATGAGAATATTTTTCTTTGCGATACATAACACTGTGCCAACCATGTGTGCTGAGTTAATTTCCATGTTGATGTTGTCTAAGTCACCCAGTATGCACAGTGTGGGGCATGCAGGGATGCTACACTTTAGCCATGTTGATAGGTCCTCACAGACTTCAAGCCAGAACTTCTGGACAGGCGCAGAAAAACCACAAAGCGTGTGCATAATCATCAGGTGTGTTATCTGTGCAATGTGAGCAGATGTTTGAGTGTGTTAGACCCATCCTGAACATCCTTTGTCCTGTATAGTGTGTTCTATGAAGGATTTTGTATTGTATGAGCTGTAAATTAGGATTTCGAGTCTTTATGAAGGTGTTCAAACATATTTGTGGTTAGAAGCTATGACCAGAACTGATGGATAAATCTGCCTCCCATTTTGAGGATGGAAGAGACATTGTGTCATCTATCTTAGACAATAATTTATATATTTTTGATAGTAGTTTTGGGGTACAGATGCTTAGAAATTCTGCTACCCTAGTCGGGGGTTGTAAGTCTGGTTGGTGGAGGATATATCCATCCATCCATCCATCATCTGCCGCTTATCCGGGGGTCGGGTCGCGGGGGCAGCAGCTTGAGCAGAGAAACCCAGACGTCTCTGTCCCCGGCCACTTCCTCCAGCTCTTCCGGGGGGACCCCGAGGCGTTCCCAGGCCAGCCGAGAGACATAGTCTCTCCAACGTGTCCTGGGTCTCCCCCGGGGTCTCCTCCCAGTGGGACGTGCCTGGAACACCTCCCCAGGGAGGCGCCCAGGGGGCATCCTAACCAGATGCCCGAGCCACCTCATCTGACTCCTCTCAATGCGGAGGAGCAGCGGTTCTACTCCGAGCCCCTCCCGGATGACTGAGCTTCTCACCCTATCTCTAAGGGAGAGCCCAGACACCCTGCGGAGGAAACCCATTTCGGCCGCTTGTATTCGCGATCTTGTTCTTTCGGTCACTACCCACAACTCGTGACCATAGGTGAGGATGGGAACGTAGATTGACCAGTAAGTAGAGAGCTTCGCCTTCTGGCTCAGCTCCCTCTTCACAACGACGGGTCGGTGCAGAGCCTGCAACACTGCAGGCGCCGCACCGATCCGCCCGTCAATCTCCCGCTCCATTCGTCCGTCACTCGTGAACAAGACCCCGAGATACTTGAACTCCTCCTCTTGGGGAAGGATCTCATTCCCGACCCGGAGAGAGCATTCCACCCTTTTCCGGCTGAGAACCATAGTCTCGGATTTGGAGGTGCTGATTCTCATCCCAGCCGCTTCACACTCGGCTGCGAATCACTCCAGTGAGAGCTGAAGGTCACGGCCTGACGACGCTAACAGAACCACATCATCTGCAAAAAGCAGAGACCCGATTCTGAGGTCGCCAAATGGGACACCCTCAACGCCCTGGCTCCGCCTAGAAATTCTGTCCATAAAAGTTAGGAACAGAATCGGTGACAAAGGGCAGCCCTGACGGAGTCCAACTCTCACCGGAAACGTATCCGACTTACTGCCGGCAATGCGGACCAAACTCTGGCACCGGTCAGACAGAGACCGAACGGCCCCTATCAAGGGGTCAGGCACTCCATATTCCTGGAGCACCCCCCACAGGACTCCACGAGGGACACGGTCGAACGCTTTCTCCAAGTCCACAAAACACATGTAGACTGGTTGGGCGAACTCCCATGCACCCTCCAGGATCCTGCCGAGGGTATAGAGCTGGTCCACTGTTCCACGGCCAGGACAAAAGCCACACTGCATCTCCTGAATCCGAGGCTCGATTATCCGACGGATCCTCCTCTCCAATACCCCCGAATAGACCTTACCAGGGAGGCTGAGGAGTGAGATACCCCTATAGTTGGAACACACCCTCCGGTCCCCCTTTTTAAAGAGGGGGACCACCACCCCAATCTGCCAGTCCAGAGGCACTGTCCCCGATGTCAACGCGATACTGCAGAGGCGTGTCAGCCAAGACAGCCCTACAACATCCAGAGCCTTGAGAAACTCAGGACGGACCTCATCCACCCCCGGGGCCTTGCCACCGAGGAGCTTTTTAACCACCTCGGCAACCTCAGCCCCAGAAATGGGAGGCCCCGTCTCCGAGCTCTCCGACTCTGCCTCTTCCGAGCACGTGTTGGTAGGATTGAGGAGTTCCTCGAAGTACTCCCCCCACCGACTCACAACATCCCTAGTTGAGGTCAGCAAAGCCCCGTCCCCACTGTAAACAGTGTTGACTGTGAGCCGCTCCCCCCCCCCTGAGACGCCGGATGGTGGACCAGAATCTTTTCGAGGCCGTCCGGAAATCGTTCTCCATGGTCTCACCGAACTCCTCCCAGGCCCGAGTTTTTGCCTCACAACCGCCGAAGCCGTGGCCCGTCTGGCCCGTCGGTACCTATCAGCTTCTTCCAGGGTCCCACTGGCCAAAAAGGCCCGATAGGACTCCTTCTTCAGCTTGACGGCTTCCCTCACCACTGGTGTCCACCAGCAGGTTCGAGGGTTGCCGCCACGACAGGCACCGACCACCTTACGGCCACAACTCCGACCAGCTGCCTCGGCAATGGAGTCACGGAACATGGCCCATTCGGACTCAATGTCCCCCACCTCAGATATGGTTGAAGCTCTGCCGGAGGTGGGAGTTAAAGCTCCTTCTGACGGGGGATTCTGACAAACGCTCCCAGCAGACCCTCACAATACGTTTGGGCCTGCCAGGTCTGATCGGCATCCTCCCCCACCAGCGGAGCCAACTCACCACCAGGTGGTGATCAGTTGACAGCTCCGCCCCTCTCTTCACCCGAGTGTCCAGGACATACGGCCGCAAGTCCGATGATACAACCACAAAGTCGATCATCGAACTGCGGCCAAGGGTGTCCTGGTGCCAAGTGCACATATGGACACCCTTATGCCTGAACATGGAGTTCGTTATGGACAGTCTATGACTGGCACAGAAGTCCAACAACATAACACCACTCTGATTCAGATCGGGGGGGCCGTTCCTCCCAATCACACCCCTCCAGGTCTCACTGTCATTGCCCACGTGAGCATTGAAGTCCCCCAGCAGAATGAGGGAGTCTCCGGTAGGAGCATTCTCCAGTGCCTCCCCCAGAGACTCCTAAAAGGGTAGGTACTCTGAACTGCTGTTTGGCGCATAGGCACAAACAACAGTGAGGACTCGTCCCCCCACCCAAAGGCGAAGGGAGGCTACCCTCTCGTTCACTGGGGTAAACCCCAATGTACTGGCACACAGCCGGGGGGCAATAAGTATGCCCACACCTGCTCTGCGCCTCACACCACGGGCAACTCCAGAGTGGAAGAGAGTCCAACCCCTCTCAAGAGTACTGGTTCCAGATCCCAAGCCGTGCGTCGAGGTGAGTCCGACTATATCTAACGGTCTGATGAAGTTTCAACAATAAACAACAAACTTTGTATTATGAGAAAGAACCAGACTCATTCTTCAGGAATCCGAAAATAAGCTCTATTTTACGAGTTATGCACGAATTCGGATTCTCCTATAAAACGAATTCCTTAACTCAAGCCATGTTAAGACTGCTTTGTCCTTCATATTTATTCATGTCTAATCAAGTTTCAATGATAAACAACGTTGTACTTTGTAGAATGAGAAAGAACTTCTTCAGCAATAAGCATCTCTCGACAAATGACGAAATACAGATTTTGCTATAAAATTAATTGCTATCAGCCTGACTTAAAACTGTTTGTCTTCCTTATTTATCCACTTCAAATCAAGTTTCAACAAATAAAAAAATTTTGTAGTTTGAGAAAGAACAACTTAATCTTGAGCAATCAGTATAAAAAGAGGGTAAGCAAAGGTGCGAATGTCAAACCATACATGATCAAAACAGGGAGCGGAGGTGTTTGGCTGAGACAAGGTGTGAATGTCCACCCATAATTAATGAAAAGCGGGCAACAAGTAGGTTCGAATGCCCAACCATACATCATCAAAAGCAGGAGTGGATATGTTCGGCTACAAGAAGGTTTGAACGTCTGACCATAGTTTGTAAAAAGCGGGTAAGAAAAGGTTCGAATGCCCGAACATACACCATCAAAGGAGGGAGCGGAGGTGTTCCGCTGTAAGAAGGTGTGAATGTCCGACCATAGTTGGTAAAAAACGGGTAAGAAAAGGTTAAAATACCCGACTGTACACAATCAGTAGCGGGTGCGGAGTTGTTCGGCTACTAAAAGGTGTGAAAGTCCAACCATGGTTTGTAAAAAGCGGGTAAGAAAAGGTGCGAATGCCCGAAAATGTATGATCAAAAGAGGGAGCGGAGGTGTTTGGCTGCAAGAAGGTGTGAATGTACACCCATAATTACTGAAAAATGGGTAAGAAAAGGTGCGAATGCCCAACTATACATAATCAAAAGCAGGAGTGGATGTGTTCGGCTCCAAAAAGGGTTGAATGTCTGACCATAGTTTGTAAAAAGCAGGTAAGAAAAGGTTTGACTGCCCGAACATACACCATCAAAAGAGGGAGCGGAGGTGTTCCGCTGTAAGAAGGTGTGAATGTCCGACCATAGTTGGTAAAAAGCGGGTAAGAAAAGGTTAAAATACCCGACTGTACACAATCAATAGCGGGAGCGGAGTTGTTCGGCTACTAAAAGATGTGAAAGTCCGACTATGGTTTGTAAAAAGCGGGTAAGAAAAGGTGCCAATGCCCAACAATGTATGATCAAAAGAGGGAGCGGAGGTGTTCGGCTGCAAGAAGGTTTGAATGTCCAACCATAATTTGTAAAAACCGGGAAGGAAAGGCTCGAAAGCCCGACTATACACCATCAAAAGCGGGAGCAGAGTGGTTCAGCTGCAAGAAGGTCTGAATGTCCATCAATAATTGCTTTAAAACATGAAAGAAAATTTTCGAATATCATCCGCACATGATCATAAGAAGGAGAGGAGGTGTTCAGCTGCAAGAAGGTGTGAATGTCCACCCATAATTCCTGAAAAATGGGTAAAAAAAGGTGCGAATGCCCAACCATACATTATCAAAAGCAGGTGTGAATGTCAGATCATAATTTGCAAAAAGCTGATGAGAAAGGGTGAGAATGCCCGACTATACACCATCAAATGCGGGAGCGGAGGTGTTCGGCTCTGAGTAGGTGTGAATGTTCGACCATAATTGCTGAAAAATGTGTTAGAAAAGGAAAGAATGCCGGACCATACATCATCAAAAGCGAGAGAGGTGGTGTTCGGCTGCAAAAAAGTGTAAATGTTCGACTAAAGTTTGTAAAAAGCGGGTAAGACATGGTGCGAATGCCTGACAAGGTATGATCAAAAGCAGGAGCGGAGGTGTTCAGCTGCAAGAAGGTCTAAATGTCCATCAATAATTGCTAGAAAACATGAAAGAAAATTTTCGAAAATCAAACCGCACATGATCATAAGTGGGAAAGGAGGTGTTCAGCTGCAAGAAGGTGTGAATGTCCACCCATTATTCCTGACAAATGGGTAAAAAAAAGGTGCGAATGCCCAACCATACATCATCAAAAGCAGGAGTGGATGTGTTCGGCTACAAGAAGGTGTGAACGTCCAACCAAAGTTTGTAAAAAGCAGTTAAGAAAAGGTTTGAATATCCAACCAAACATAATCAAAAGCGGGAGCATAGCTTTTCGACTGCAAGTAGGTGTGAATGTCAGATCATAATTTGCAAAAAGCTGATGAGAAAGGGTGAGAATGTCCGACTGCACACCATCAAATGCGGGAGCGGAGTTGTTCGGCTGTGAGTAGGTGTGAATCTCCGAGCGTAATTTCTGAAAAATGTGTTAGAAAAGGTAAGAATGCCGGTCCATACATCATCAAAAGCGAGAGAGGTGGTGTTCGGCTGCAAGTAGGTGTGAATGTCCAGCCATAATTACTCACAAACGGGTAAGAAAAGGTAGTATTGCCAGACCATACATGATCAAAACAGGGAGCGGAGGTGGTTCAGCTGCAAGAAGGTGTGAAT
Organism: Leuresthes tenuis; assembly: GCF_036924035.1. Taxonomy (NCBI): domain Eukaryota; kingdom Metazoa; phylum Chordata; class Actinopteri; order Atheriniformes; family Atherinopsidae; genus Leuresthes; species Leuresthes tenuis. The sequence goes on from NW_027325362.1 coordinate 29,377,268, forward strand.
GTCCGACTAAAGTTCAAATATATTAACAAAAGCGGGAGGAGAGGTCTTCGGATGAGAGTGGTTGAGAATTTCCAACCATAATCTATAAAATTCGGTGAAAAAAAGGTGTGATAGAACACTAAAAGGTGGAGCGGAAATGTTCGGCTGCAAGAAGGTGTGAATGTCCGACTATATTTGGTGAAAAGCAGGTGAAGCAAGGTCTGAATGCCCAACCTTACATTATCAAAAGCGAGATCAGAGGTGTTTGGCTGCAAGAAGGCCATAGTTTGCCAAAAGCGGGTAAGCTGCGAATGACCAACTAAATATCAACAAAAGTGGGGGCGGAGGTCTTCGGATGCAACTGGGTGTGAACATCCCACCATACAAGTATGGTGGAGAGGAAGCTGTGAACAGCCGACCATAGTTTGCAAAAAGCGGGTGAGACAAGGTGCGAATGTCCAACCATACATGATCAAAACAGGGAGCGGGGGTGTTTGGCTGTGACAAGGTGTGAATGTCCACCCAAAATTAATGAAAAGCGGGCAAAAAGTAGGTTTGAATGCCCAAAAATACATCATCAAAAGAAGGAGTGGATGTGTTCGGCTACAAGAAGGTTTGAATGTCCGAGCATAGTTTGTAAAAAGCGGGTAAGAAAAGGTTCGAATGCCCAAACATACACCATCAAAAGAGGGAGCGGAGGTGTTCCGCTGTAAGAAGGTGTGAATGTCCGACCATAGTTGGTAAAAAGTGGGTAAGAAAAGGTTAAAATACCCGACTGTACACAATCAATAAGGGGAGCAGAGTTTGTAAAAAGCAGTTAAGAAAAGGTTCGAATATCCAACCAAACATAATCAAAAGCGGGAGCAGAGCTGTTCGACTGCAAGTAGGTGTGAATGTCCAGCCATAATTACTCACAAACGGGTAAGAAAAGGTAGTATTGCCAGACCATACATGATCAAAACAGGGAGCTGAGGTGGTTCAGCACCAAGGTGTGAATGTCTGACTATAGTTTGTAAAAAGCGGGTAAGATAAGGTGCGAATGCCCGGCAATGTATAATCAAAAGAGGGAGCAGAGGTTTTCGGCTACAAGAAGGTTTGAATGTCCGACCATAGTTGGTAAAAAGTGGGTAAGAAAAGGTTCAAATGCCCGAATATATACCATCAAAAGCGGAAGCGGAGGTGTTCTGCTGCAAGAAGGTGTGAACGTCCGACCAAAGTTGGCAAAAAGCAGTAAAGAAAAGGTTCGAATATCCAAACTAAATTAAAAGCGAGAGAGATTGTGTTCAGCTGCAAGTAGGTGTGAATATCCAGCCATAATTACTCACAAACGGGTAAGAAAATGTAGTATTGCCAGACCATACATGATCAAAACAGGGAGCGGAGGTGGTTTAGCTGCAAAAAGGGGTGAATGTCCAACTAAAGTTCAAATATATTAACAAAAGCGGGAGGAGAGGTCTTCGGATTAGAGTGGTTGAGAATTTCCAACCATAATCTATAAAATGCGGTGAAAAAAAAGGTGTGAAGGAATGAATTTTATAGCAAAATCCGAAATCATGCATAACTCCGCAAAAGGAACGTATTGCTCAACCAAAGGGATGCTTCTTTCTCATTCAGGATCATATGAGGAACTTTATGCTTGATACATTTTAGACATGGATAACTATGAAGGACAAAGCAATTTTAACTTGGTTTGAGCAAAGCAATTCATTTTATAGGAAAATCCGAAATCGTGCAGGACTCATGAAAGTAAGCTTATTCTCGGATTCCTGATCCTCCAGTGTTGCTCTTTCCTATACTGCAAAATACAGCCTTGTTCTTTGTTGAAATCGATATAGACATTGATAAATATGAAGGACAAAGCAGTTTCCACTTTGTTTGAGTGAAGGAATTAATTTTATAGCAAAATCCCAAATCAAGCAGAACGTATGAAAATAAGCTTGTTTTCGGATTCCTGATCCTTCAGTGTTGCTATTTCTTCTACTGCAAAATACAATGTTGTTCTTTGTTGAAGTCAATCTAGACATTGATAAATATGAAGGACAAAGCAGTTTTAACATAGTTTGAGTAAAGGAATTCATTTTATACATAAAATCCCAAATCATGCAGAACGTATGAAAATAAGCTTATTCTCGGATTCCTGTTCCTTCAAGTGTTGCTCTTTCTACTACTGCAAAATACAATGTTGTTCTTTGTTGAAGTAAATCTAGACATTGATAAATATGAAGGACAAAGCAGTTTCCACTTTGTTTGAGTGAAGGAATTAATTTTATAGCAAAATCCCAAATCAAGCAGAACGTATGAAAATAAGCTTGTTTTTGGATTCCTGATCCTTCAGTGTTGCTATTTCTTCTACTGCAAAATACAATGTTGTTCTTTGTTGAAGTCAATCTAGACATTGATAAATATGAAGGACAAAGCAGTTTTAACATAGTTTGAGTAAAGGAATTCATTTTATACATAAAATCCCAAATCATGCAGAACGTATGAAAATAAGCTTATTCTCGGATTCCTGTTCCTTCATGTGTTGCTCTTTCTACTACTGCAAAATACAATGTTGTTCTTTGTTGAAGTAAATCTAGACATTGATAAATATGAAGGACAAAGCAGTTTTCACTTGGTTTGAGTGAAGGATTTGCAGCTGAAAACCTCCCGCTCCCGCTTTTGATTGTGTATAGTCGGGCTTTCGAGCCTTTTCTTACCCGGTTTTTAGAAATTATGGTTGGACATTCAGACCTTGCAGCCGAAGACCTCCACTCCCTCTTTTGATCATACATTGTCGGGCATTCGCACCTTGTCTTACCCGCTTCCCTGTTTTGATCATGTATGGTCTGGCAATACTACCTTTTCTTACCCGTTTGTGAGTAATTATGGCTGGACATTCACACCTACTTGCAGTCGAACCGCTCTGCTCCCGCTTTTGATGGTATATATTCGGGAATTCCAACCATTTCTTAGCAGCTTTTTACAAACCATGGTTGAACTTTCACACCTTCTTGTAGCCGAACACCTCCGCTTCCGCTTTTGATGTTATATATTCAGGCATTCGAACCTTTTCTTAGCAGCTTTTTACAAACTATGGTCGAACATTCAAACCTTCTTGTAGCCGAAAACCTCCGCTCCCTCTTTTGATCATACATTGTCGGGCATTCGCACCTTTTCTTACCCGTTTTTTACAAACCATGGTCGGACTGTCACACATTCTTGTAGCCAAACACATCCGCTCCCGCTATTGATTGTGTACAGTCGGGTATTTTAACCTTTTCTTACCCACTTTTTACCAACTATGGTCGGACATTCACACCTTCTTACAGCGGAATACCTCCGCTCCCTCTTTTGATGGTGTATGTTTGGGCATTCGAACCTTTTCTTACCCGCTTTTTACAAACTATGCTCGGACATTCAAACCTTCTTGTAGCCGAACACATCCACTCCTGCTTTTGATGATGTATGGTTGGGCATTCAAACCTACTTGTTGCCCGCTTTTCATTAATTTTGGGTGGACATTCACACCTTGTCACAGCCAAACACCTCCGCTCCCTGTTTTGATCATGTATGGTTGGACATTCGCACCTTTTCTCACCCGCTTTTTGCCAACTATGGTTGGCTGTTCACAGCTTCCTCTCCACCATACTTGTATGGTGGGATATTCACACCCACTTGCATCCGAAGACCTTTTGTTGATATTTAGTCGGTCATTCGCAGCTTACCCGCTTTTGGCAAACTATGGCCTTCTTGCAGCCAAACACCTCTGATCTCGCTTTTGATGATGTAAGGTTGGGCATTCAGACCTTGCTTCACCTGCTTTTCACCAAATATAGTCGGGTATTCACACCTTCTTGCAGCCGAACACTTCCGCTCCACCTTTTAGTGTTCTATAACACCTTTTTTTTCACCGCATTTTATAGATTATGGTTGGAAATTCTCAACCACTCTCATCCGAAGACCTCTCCTCCCGCTTTTGTTAATATATTTGAACTTTAGTCGGACATTCACACCTTCTTGCAGCTGAACCACCTCCGCTCCCTGTTTTGATCATGTATGGTCTGGCAATACTACCTTTTCTTACCCGTTTGTTAGTAATTCTGGCTGGACATTCACACCTACTTGCAGCCGAACACCACCTCTCCCGCTTTTGATGATGTATGGACCGGCATTCTTACCTTTTCTAACACATTTTTCAGCAATTATGGTCGGAGATTCACACTTACTCACAGCCGAACAACTCCGCTCCCGCATTTGATTGTGTATAGTCGGGCATTCTCACCCTTTCTCATCAGCTTTTTGCAAATTATGATCTGACATTCACACCTGCTTTTGATAATGTATGGTTGGGCATTCGCACCTTTTCTTACCCATTTTTCAGTAATTATGGGTGGACATTCACACCTTCTTGCAGCTGAACACCTCCTCTCCCGCTATTGATTGTGTACAGTCGGGTATTTTAACCTTTTCTTACGCGCTTTTTACCAAATATGGTCGGACATTCACACCGTCTTACAGCGGAACACCTCTGCTCCCGCTTTTGATGGTGTATAGTCAGGCATTTGAACCTTTTCTTACCCGCTTTTTACAATCTATGGTCGGACATTCAAACCTTCTTGTAGCCGAAAACCTCCGCTCCCTCTTTTGATTATACATTGTTGGGCATTCGCACCTTATTTACAAACTATAGTCACACATTCACACCTTGCAGCTGAGCCACCTCAGCTCCCTGTTTCGATAGTGTATGTTCGGGCATTCGAACCTATTCTTACCCCCTTTTTACAAACTATGCTCGGAGATTCACACCTACTCACAGCTGAACAACTCCGCTCCCGTATTTGATGATGTCTTGTCCGGCATTCTAGTCTCTTCTAACACATTTTTCAGCAATTATGGTCGGACATTCACACCTACTCACAGCCGAACACTTCCGCTCCCGCATTTGATGGTGTATAGCCGGGCATTCTCACCCTTTCTCATCAGCTTTTTGCAAATTATGATCTGACATTCACACCTACTTGCAGTTGAACAGCTCTGCTCCCGCTTTTGATTATGTTTGGTTGGATATTCGAACCTTTTCTTAACTGCTTTTTACAAACTTTGGTCGGACGTTCACACCTTCTTGCAGCCGAACACATCCACTTCCACTTTTGATGGTATATATTCGGGCATTCGAACCTTTTCTTACCCGCTTTTTACAAACCGTGGTAGGACTTTCACACCTTCTTGTAGCCAAACAACTCCGCTCCCGCTATTGATTGTGTACAGTCGGGTATTTTAACCTTTTCTTACCCGCTTTTTACCAACTATGGTCGGACATTTACACCTTCTTACAGCGGAACACCTCCGCTCCCGCTTTTGATGGTGTATAGTCAAGCATTTGAACCTTTTCTTACCCGCTTTTTACAAACTATGGTCGGACATTCAAACCTTCTTGTAGCCGAAAACCTCCGCTCCCTCTTTTGATCATACATTGTCGGGCATTAGCACCTTTTCTTACCCGCTTTTTACAAACCATAGTCGGACTTTCACATCTTTTAGTAGCCGAACAACTCCGCTCCCGCTATTGATTGTGTACAGTCGGGTATTTTAACCTTTTCTTACCCGCTTTTTACCAACTATGGTCGGACATTCACACCTTCTTACAGCGGAACACCTCCGCTCCCTCCTTTGATGGTGTATGTTCGGGCATTCGAACCTTTTCTTACCCGCTTTTTACAAACTATGGTCAGACGTTCAAACCTTCTTGTAGCCGAACATATCCACTCCTGCTTTTGATGATGTATGGTTGGGCATTCGAACCTACTTGTTGCCCGCTTTTCATTAATTATGGCTGGACATTCACACCTTGTCTCAGCCAAACTCCTCCGCTCCCTGTTTTGATCATGTATGGTTTGACATTCGCACCTTTGCCCACCCTCTTTTTATACTGATTGCTCAAGATTAAGTTGTTCTTTCTCAAACTACAAAATTTTTTTAATTGTTGAAACTTGATTTGAAGTGGATAAATAAGGAAGACAAACAGTTTTAAGTCAGGCTGATAGCAATTAATTTTATAGCAAAATCTGTATTTCGTCATTTGTCGAGAGATGCTTATTGCTGAAGAAGTTCTTTCTCATTCTACAAAGTACAACGTTGTTTATCATTGAAACTTGATTAGACATGAATAAATATGAAGGACAAAGCAGTCTTAACTTGGTTTGAGTTAAGGAATTCGTTTTATAGGAGAATCCGAATTCGTGCATAACTCGTAAAATAGAGCTTATTTTCGGATTCCTGAAGAATGAGTCTGGTTCTTTCTCATAATACAAAGTTTGTTGTTTATTGTTGAAACTTCATCAGACCGTTAGATATAGGCGGACTCACCTCGACGCACGGCTTGGGATCTGGAACCAGTACTCTTGAGAGGGGTTGGACTCTCTTCCACTCTGGAGTTGCCCGTGGTGAGAGGCGCAGAGCAGGTGTGGGCATACTTATTGCCCCCCGGCTGTGTGCCAGTACATTGGGGTTTACCCCAGTGAACGAGAGGGTAGCCTCCCTCCGCCTTTGGGTGGGGGGACGAGTCCTGACTGTTGTTTGTGCCTATGCGCCAAACAGCAGTTCAGAGTACCTACCCTTTTTGGAGTCTCTGGGGGAGGCACTGGAGAATGCTCCTACCGGAGACTCCCTCATTCTGCTGGGGGACTTCAATGCTCACGTGGGCAATGACAGTGAGACCTGGAGGGGTGTGATTGGGAGGAACGGCCCCCCCGATCTGAATCAGAGTGGTGTTATGTTGTTGGACTTCTGTGCCAGTCATAGACTGTCCATAACGAACACCATGTTCAGGCATAAGGGTGTCCATATGTGCACTTGGCACCAGGACACCCTTGGCCGCAGTTCGATGATCGACTTTGTGGTTGTATCATCGGACTTGCGGCCGTATGTCCTGGACACTCGGGTGAAGAGAGGGGCGGAGCTGTCAACTGATCACCACCTGGTGGTGAGTTGGCTCCGCTGGTGGGGGAGGATGCCGATCAGACCTGGCAGGCCCAAACGTATTGTGAGGGTCTGCTGGGAACGTTTGTCAGAATCCCCCGTCAGAAGGAGCTTTAACTCCCACCTCCGGCAGAGCTTCAACCATATTTGAGGTGGGGGATATTGAGTCCGAACGGGCCATGTTCCGTGACTCCATTGCCGAGGCAGCTGGTCGGAGTTGTGGCCGTAAGGTGGTCGGTGCCTGTCGTGGCGGCAACCCTCGAACCTGCTGGAACCAGTGGTGAGGGAAGCCGTCAAGCTGAAGAAGGAGTCCTATCGGGCCTTTTTGGCCAGTGGGACCCTGGAAGAAGCTGATAGGTACCGACGGGCCAGACGGGCCACGGCTTCGGCCGTTGCTGAGGCAAAAACTCGGGCCTGGGAGGAGTTCGGTGAGACCATGGAGAACGATTTCCGGACGGCCTCGAAAAGATTCTGGTCCACCATCCGGCGTCTCAGGGGGGGGGAAGCGGCTCACAGTCAACACTGTTTACAGTGGGGACGGGGCTTTGCTGACCTCAACTAGGGATGTTGTGAGTCGGTGGGGGGAGTACTTCGAGGAACTCCTCAATCCTACCAACACGTGCTCGGAAGAGGCAGAGTCGGAGAGCTCGGAGACGGGGCCTCCCATTTCTGGGGCTGAGGTTGCCGAGGTGGTTAAAAAGCTCCTCGGTGGCAAGGCCCCGGGGGTGGATGAGGTCCGTCCTGAGTTTCTCAAGGCTCTGGATGTTGTAGGGCTGTCTCTGCAGTATCGCGTGGACATCGGGGACAGTGCCTCTGGACTGGCAGATTGGGGTGGTGGTCCCCCTCTTATAAAAGGGGGACCGGAGGGTGTGTTCCAACTATAGGGGTATCACACTCCTCAGCCTCCCTGGTAAGGTCTATTCGGGGGTATTGGAGAGGAGGATCCGTCGGATAATCGAGCCTCGGATTCAGGAGATGCAGTGTGGCTTTCGTCCTGGCCGTGGAACAGTGGACCAGCTCTATACCCTCGGCAGGATCCTGGAGGGTGCATGGGAGTTCGCCCAACCAGTCTACATGTGTTTTGTGGACTTGGAGAAAGCGTTCGACCGTGTCCCTCGTGGAGTCCTGTGGGGGGTGCTCCGGGAATATGGAGTGCCGGACCCCTTGATAGGGGCCGTTCGGTCTCTGTATGACCGGTGCCAGAGTTTGGTCCGCATTGCCGGCAGTAAGTCGGATACGTTTCCGGTAAGAGTTGGACTCCGTCAGGGCTTCCCTTTGTCACCGATTCTGTTCCTAACTTTTATGGACAGAATTTCTAGGCGGAACCAGGGCGTTGAGGGTGTCCCATTTGGCGACCTCAGAATCGGGACTCTGCTTTTTTGCATATGATGTGGTTCTGTTAGCGTCGTCAGGCCGTGACCTTCAGCTCTCACTGGAGTGATTCGCAGCCGAGTGTGAAGCGGCTGGGATGAGAATCAGCACCTCCAAATCCGAGACTATGGTTCTCAGCCGGAAAAGGGTGGAATGCTCTCTCCGGGTCGGGAATGAGATCCTTCCCCAAGAGGAGGAGTTCAAGTATCTCGGGGTCTTGTTCACGAGTGACGGACGATTGGAGCGGGAGATTGACGGGCGGATCGGTGCGGCGCCTGCAGTGTTGCAGGCTCTGCACCGACCCGTCGTTGTGAAGAGGGAGCTGAGCCAGAAGGCGAAGCTCTCTACTTACTGGTCAATCTACGTTCCCATCCTCACCTATGGTCACGAGTTGTGGGTAGTGACCGAAAGAACAAGATCGCGAATACAAGCGGCCGAAATGGGTTTCCTCCGCAGGGTGTCTGGGCTCTCCCTTAGAGATAGGGTGAGAAGCTCAGTCATCCGGGAGGGGCTCGGAGTAGAACCGCTGCTCCTCCGCATTGAGAGGAGTCAGATGAGGTGGCTCGGGCATCTGGTTAGGATGCCCCCTGGGCGCCTCCCTGGGGAGGTGTTCCGGGCACGTCCCACTGGGAGGAGACCCCGGGGGAGACCCAGGACACGTTGGAGAGACTATGTCTCTCGGCTGGCCTGGGAACGCCTCGGGGTCCCCCCGGAAGAGCTGGAGGAAGTGGCCGGGGACAGAGACGTCTGGGTTTCTCTGCTCAAGCTGCTGCCCCCGCGACCCGACCCCCGGATAAGCGGCAGATGATGGATGGATGGATGGATATATCCTCCACCAACCAGACTTACAACCCCCGACTAGGGTAGCAGAATTTCTAAGCATCTGTACCCCAAAACTACTATCAAAAATATATAAATTATTGTCTAAGATAGATGACACAATGTCTCTTCCATCCTCAAAATGGGAGGCAGATTTATCCATCAGTTCTGGTCATAGCTTCTAACCACAAATATGTTTGAACACCTTCATAAAGACTCGAAATCCTAATTTACAGCTCATACAATACAAAATCCTTCATAGAACACACTATACAGGACAAAGGATGTTCAGGATGGGTCTAACACACTCAAACATCTGCTCACATTGCACAGATAACACACCTGATGATTATGCACACGCTTTGTGGTTTTCTGCGCCTGTCCAGAAGTTCTGGCTTGAAGTCTGTGAGGACCTATCAACATGGCTAAAGTGTAGCATCCCTGCATGCCCCACACTGTGCATACTGGGTGACTTAGACAACATCAACATGGAAATTAACTCAGCACACATGGTTGTCACAGTGTTATGTATCGCAAAGAAAACTATTCTCATGAACTGGAAAGCGAAGAACAATTGTGTATTAACCAGTTTAGAAATTTTCTTTTAGATTATATTAGCATGGAAACAATGTCTGCCTCCTCAAAACATCAATTGGCTGGATTTCATTCTCTCTGGTCCCCTCTGATTAGTTTTATCACATAGTGGTGGTGGTGGGTTGCTGGGTGATGGTGGGTCTCAGGCCCGGGCTGCTGCGACTGGTGTGACCGGGTGGTTTGTTTGTTTGTTTTTTGATGTTGTTTGTTTGTTTTTTGTAGAGGTCCTCCTGGGTGGGGTTGGGTTGAGTGGGGTGGGGCGGGATGGGTACCTTCTGGGGGTACAGTAGCTCCCGGAATATGGTCGCTGCAGGCCCCGAGCCTGGTGGACATCAGGCCCTCCTGCCCATTGTTGGCTCCCAGGTAGCGGGGATGCCTATTGCAGCCAGTCCCTGGCTGCCCTCTCTGGGGGAGAGTAGCTCCCCCGGTATATATCCCCATACCCCTCTACCTTCTGGCTCCTGTACACAGCACACACTCACACATGAAGGGTTTTGGGGGCGTGTGTGTTCGGTGGGGTGTAGTGGATGGGGCCACGTAGGTGGTCCCCTTTGGTTGCACTCTGCAGTTCCCTGCCCCTGTTTTAATTTCACCTTAGACATTACTACTTATCAAACACACTCACACACACACATTAGGTCTTGGGGGGTGGTTACACTGAGTGGCATCTAGTGGGCGGGGCTCTTTGGGTATGTAGGCTGCCCAGAGTGCCGCGCTCCCAGTTCTACAAGTTTGGCTGCCCCTCAATTTTAATTGCTCACTATTAGAAAATATTGAAGAGCCAGAAGGGTGAGGGGAGGGGTCTTCTTCGCACACCCCTGCTTCCTGGTGTCTGCTCGGGGCAGGAGGGGCCAGGAGGATTAATTAATTGTTCTGCTGGTTCGGGGTCTGTGGTGGCTGGGGGGTTGCTGGCCTCCTGGTGTGCCCGCTGCACTACACCCCAGCAGAGTCGAGGGAGGTAGGATGTGTGGATGTGTGGATGTGTGGATGTATGGGACGTGAAAGTGTGTGTGGTAATGATTGGGCCTGGATCTGGGACTTGCTGTCGCCTGGCCTGCCTGTGTTTCTCCCGATGGGGCATCAGCGTTGCCTCTCCCCACTGCTCGCGACTTCACCCACCTGTGGGCACGTCTTGACTCCCAGGGCACTTGGCCAGGGGCGCTGGGGCAGGCGCTGACCCACCAGGTGGTGATCAGTTGACAGCTCCGCCCCTCTCTTCACCCGAGTGTCCAGGACATACGGCCGCAAGTCCGATGATACAACCACAAAGTTGATCATCGAACTGCGGCCAAGGGTGTCCTGGTGCCAAGTGCACATATGGACACCCTTATGCCTGAACATGGTGTTCGTTATGGACAGTCTATGACTGGCACAGAAGTCCAACAACATAACACCACTCTGATTCAGATCGCGGGGGCCGTTCCTCCCAATCACACCCCTCCAGGTCTCACTGTCATTGCCCACGTGAGCATTGAAGTCCCCCAGCAGAATGAGGGAGTCTCCGGTAGGAGCATTCTCCAGCGCCTCCCCCAGAGACTCCAAAAAGGGTATGTACTCTGAACTGCTGTTTGGCGCATAGGCACAAACAACAGTCAGGACTCGTCCCCCCACCCAAAGGCGGAGGGAGGCTACCCTCTCGTTCACTGGGGTAAACCCCAATGTACTGGCACACAGCCGGGGGGCAATAAGTATGCCCACACCTGCTCTGCGCCTCTCACCACGGGCAACTCCAGAGTGGAAGAGAGTCCAACCCCTCTCAAGAGTACTGGTTCCAGATCCCAAGCCGTGCGTCGAGGTGAGTCCGACTATATCTAACGGTCTGATGAAGTTTCAACAATAAACAACAAACTTTGTATTATGAGAAAGAACCAGACTCATTCTTCAGGAATCCGAAAATAAGCTCTATTTTACGAGTTATGCACGAATTCGGATTCTCCTATAAAACGAATTCCTTAACTCAAACCAAGTTAAGACTGCTTTGTCCTTCATATTTATTCATGTCTAATCAAGTTTCAATGATAAACAACGTTGTACTTTGTAGAATGAGAAAGAACTTCTTCAGCAATAAGTTTCTCTCGACAAATGACGAAATACAGATTTTGCTATAAAATTAATTGCTATCAGCCTGACTTAAAACTGTTTGTCTTCCTTATTTATCCACTTCAAATCAAGTTTCAACAATTAAAAAAATTTTGTAGTTTGAGAAAGAACAACTTAATCTTGAGCAATCAGTATAAAAAGAGGGTAAGCAAAGGTGCGAATGTCAAACCATACATGATCAAAACAGGGAGCGGAGGTGTTTGGCTGAGACAAGGTGTGAATGTCCACCCATAATTAATGAAAAGCGGGCAACAAGTAGGTTTGAATGCCCAACCATACATCATCAAAAGCAGGAGTGGATATGTTCGGCTACAAGAAGGTTTGAACGTCTGACCATAGTTTGTAAAAAGCGGGTAAGAAAAGGTTCGAATGCCCAAACATACACCATCAAAGGAGGGAGCGGAGGTGTTCCGCTGTAAGAAGGTGTGAATGTCCGACCATAGTTGGTAAAAAACGGGTAAGAAAAGGTTAAAATACCCGACTGTACACAATCAGTAGCGGGTGCGGAGTTGTTTGGCTACTAAAAGGTGTGAAAGTCCGACCATGGTTTGTAAAAAGCGGGTAAGAAAAGGTGCGAATGCCCGAAAATGTATGATCAAAAGAGGGAGCGGAGGTGTTCGGCTGCAAGAAGGTGTGAATGTACACCCATAATTACTGAAAAATGGGTAAGAAAAGGTGCGAATGCCCAACTATACATAATCAAAAGCAGGAGTGGATGTGTTCGGCTCCAAGAAGGGTTGAATGTCTGACCATAGTTTGTAAAAAGCAGGTAAGAAAAGGTTTGACTGCCCGAACATACACCATCAAAAGAGGGAGCGGAGGTGTTCCGCTGTAAGAAGGTGTGAATGTCCGACCATAGTTGGTAAAAAGCGGGTAAGAAAAGGTTAAAATACCCGACTGTACACAATCAATAGCGGGAGAGGAGTTGTTCGGCTACTAAAAGATGTGAAAGTCCGACTATGGTTTGTAAAAAGCGGGTAAGAAAAGGTGCTAATGCCCGACAATGTATGATCAAAAGAGGGAGCGGAGGTGTTCGGCTGCAAGAAGGTCTGAATGTCCAACCATAATTTGTAAAAACCGGGAAGGAAAGGCTCGAAAGCCCGACTATACACCATCAAAAGCGGGAGCAGAGTGGTTCAGCTGCAAGAAGGTCTGAATGTCCATCAATAATTGCTTTAAAACATGAAAGAAAATTTTCGAATATCATCCGAACATGATCATAAGAAGGAGAGGAGGTGTTCAGCTGCAAGAAGGTGTGAATGTCCACCCATAATTCCTGAAAAATGGGTAAAAAAAGGTGCGAATGCCCAACCATACATTATCAAAAGCAGGTGTGAATGTCAGATCATAATTTGCAAAAAGCTGATGAGAAAGGGTGAGAATGCCCGACTATACATCATCAAAAGCGAGAGAGGTGGTGTTCGGCTGCAAAAAGGTGTAAATGTTCGACTAAAGTTTGTAAAAAGCGGGTAAGACATGGTGCGAATGCCTGACAAGGTATGATCAAAAGCAGGAGCGGAGGTGTTCAGCTGCAAGAAGGTCTAAATGTCCATCAATAATTGCTAGAAAACATGAAAGAAAATTTTCGAAAATCAAACCGCACATGATCATAAGTGGGAGAGGAGGTGTTCAGCTGCAAGAAGGTGTGAATGTCCACCCATTATTCCTGACAAATGGGTAAAAAAAAGGTGCGAATGCCCAACCATACATCATCAAAAGCAGGAGTGGATGTGTTCGGCTACAAGAAGGTGTGAACGTACAACCAAAGTTTGTAAAAAGCAGTTAAGAAAAGGTTTGAATATCCAACCAAACATAATCAAAAGCGGGAGCATAGCTTTTCGACTGCAAGTAGGTGTGAATGTCAGATCATAATTTGCAAAAAGCTGATGAGAAAGGGTGAGAATGTCCGACTGCACACCATCAAATGCGGGAGCGGAGTTGTTCGGCTGTGAGTAGGTGTGAATCTCCGACCGTAATTTCTGAAAAATGTGTTAGAAAAGGTAAGAATGCCGGTCCATACATCATCAAAAGCGAGAGAGGTGGTGTTCGGCTGCAAGTAGGTGTGAATGTCCAGCCATAATTACTCACAAACGGGTAAGAAAAGGTAGTATTGCCAGACCATACATGATCAAAACAGGGAGCGGAGGTGGTTCAGCTGCAAGAAGGTGTGAATGTCTCACTAAAGTTCAAATATATTAACAAAAGCGGGAGGAGAGGTCTTCGGATGAGAGTGGTTGAGAATTTCCAACCATAATTTATAAAATTCGGTGAAAAAAAGGTTTGATAGAACACTAAAAGGTGGAGCGGAAGTGTTCGGCTGCAAGAAGGTGTGAATGTCCGACTATATTTGGTGAAAAGCAGGTGAAGCAAGGTCTGAATGCCCAACCTTACATTATCAAAAGCGAGATCAGAGGTGTTTGGCTGCAAGAAGGCTATAGTTTGCCAAAAGCGGGTAAGCTGCGAATGACCAACTAAATATCAACAAAAGTGGGGGCGGAGGTCTTCGGATGCAACTGGGTTTGAACATCCCACCATACAAGTATGGTGGAGAGGAAGCTGTGAACAGCCGACCATAGTTTGCAAAAAGCGGGTGAGACAAGGTGCGAATGTCCAACCATACATGATCAAAACAGGGAGCGGAGGTGTTTGGCTGTGACAAGGTGTGAATGTCCACCCAAAATTAATGAAAAGCGGGCAAAAAGTAGGTTTGAATGCCCAAGCATACATCATCAAAAGAAGGAGTGGATGTGTTCGGCTACAAGAAGGTTTCAATGTCCGAGCATAGTTTGTAAAAAGCGGGTAAGAAAAGGTTCGAATGCCCAAACATACACCATCAAAAGAGGGAGCGGAGGTGTTCCGCTGTAAGAAGGTGTGAATGTCCGACCATAGTTGGTAAAAAGTGGGTAAGAAAAGGTTAAAATACCCGACTGTACACAATCAATAGGGGGAGCGGAGTTGTTCGGCTACAAGAAGATGTGAAAGTCCAACCATGGTTTGTAAAAAGCTGGTAAGAAAAGGTTCGAATGCCCGAATATATACCATCAAAAGCGGAAGCGGAGGTTTTCGGCTGCAAGAAGGTGTGAACGTCCGACCAAAGTTTGTAAAAAGCAGTTAAGAAAAGGTTCTAATATCCAACCAAACATAATCAAAAGTGGGAGCAGAGCTGTTCGACTGCAAGTAGGTGTGAATGTCCAGCCATAATTACTCACAAAGGGGTAAGAAAAGGTAGTATTGCCAAGACCATACATGATCAAAACAGGGAGCTGAGGTGGTTCAGCTGCAAGGTGTGAATGTCTGACTATAGTTTGTAAAAAGCGGGTAAGATAAGGTGCGAATGCCCGACAATGTATAATCAAAAGAGGGAGCAGAGGTTTTCAGCTACACGAAGGTTTGAATGTCCGACCATAGTTTGTAAAAAGCGGGTAAGAAAAGGTTCAAATGCCTGACTATACACCATCAAAAGCGGGAGCGGAGATGTTCCGCTGTAAGACGGTGTGAATGTCCGACCATAGTTGGTAAAAAGCGGGTAAGAAAAGGTTAAAATACCCGACTGTACACAATCAATAGCGGGAGCGGAGTTGTTCGGCTACAAGAAGGTGTGAAAGTCCAACCATCGTTTGTAAAAAGCTGGTAAGAAAAGGTTCGAATGCCCGAATATATACCATCAAAAGCGGAAGAGGAGGTGTTCGGCTGCAAGAAGGTGTGAACGTCCGACCAAAGTTTGTAAAAAGCAGTAAAGAAAAGGTTCGAATATCCAAACATAATTAAAAGCGAGAGAGATTGTGTTCAGCTGCAAGTAGGTGTCAATATCCAGCCATAATTACTCACAAACGGGTAAGAAAATGTAGTATTGCCAGACCATACATGATCAAAACAGGGAGCGGAGGTGGTTTAGCTGCAAAAAGGGGTGAATGTCCAACTAAAGTTCAAATATATTAACAAAAGCGGGAGGAGAGGTCTTCGGATTAGAGTGGTTGAAATTTCCAACCATAATCTATAAAATGCGGTGAAAAAAAAAGGTGTGAAGGAATGAATTTTATAGCAAAATCCGAAATCATGCATAACTCCGCATAAGGAACGTATTGCTCAACCAAAGGGATGCTTCTTTCTCATTCAGGGTAATATGAGGAACTTTATGCTTGATACATTTTAGACATGGATAACTATGAAGGACAAAGCAATTTCAACTTGGTTTGAGCAAAGCAATTCATTTTATAGGAAATCCGAAATCGTGCAGGACTCATGAAAGTAAGCTTATTCTCGGATTCCTGATCCTCCAGTGTTGCTCTTTCCTATACTGCAAAATACAGCCTTGTTCTTTGTTGAAATCGATATAGACATTGATAAATATGAAGGACAAAGCAGTTTCTACTTTGTTTGAGTGAAGGAATTAATTTTATAGCAAAATCCCAAATCAAGCAGAACGTATGAAAATAAGCGTGTTTTCGGATTCCTGATCCTTCAGTGTTGCTATTTCTTCTACTGCAAAATACAATGTTGTTCTTTGTTGAAGTCAATCTAGACATTGATAAATATGAAGGACAAAGCAGTTTTAACTTGGTTTGAGTGAAGGAATTCATTTTATACATAAAATCCCAAATCATGCAGAACGTATGAAAATAAGCTTATTCTCGGATTACTGATCCTTCAGTGTTGCTCTTTCTTCTACTGCAAAATCCAGTGTTGTTCTTTGTTGAAGTCAATCTAGACATTGATAAATATGAAGGACAAAGCAGTTTTAACATAGTTTGAGTGAAGGCATTCATTTATAGTAAAATCAATAATCGTGCAGAACTCATGAAAATAAGCTTATTCTCGGATTCCTAAAACTTTTGATTTGCTCTTTCTTTACTGCAAAGTACAATGTTGTTCTTTGTTGAAGTCGATCTAGACATTGATAAATATGAAGGACAAAGCAGTTTTCACTTGGTTTGAGTGAAGGATTTGCAGCTGAAAACCTCCCGCTCCCGCTTTTGATTGTGTTTTGATTGTGATTGTGATTGTGAATTTCGAGCCTTTTCTTACCTGGTTTTTAGAAATTATGGTTGGACATTCAGACCTTGCAGCCGAAGACCTCCACTCCCTCTTTTGATCATGTATTGTCGGGCATTCGCACCTTGTCTTACCCGCTTTTTACAAACTATAGTCAGACACCTTGCAGCTGAACCACCTCAGCTCCCTGTTTTGATCATGTATGGTCTGGCAATACTACCTTTTCTTACCCGTTTGTGAGTAATTATGGCTGGACATTCACACCTACTTGCAGTCGAACACCTCCGCTTCCGCTTTTGATGGTATATATTCGGGCATTCGAACATTTTCTTACCAGCTTTTTACAAACCATGGTTGGACTTTCACACCTTCTTGTAGCCGAACAACTCCGCTCCCCCTATTGATTGTGTACAGTTGGGTATTTTAACCTTTTCTTACCCGCTTTTTCAAACTATGGTCGGACATTCAAACCTTCTTGCAGCTGAACAACTCCTCTCCCGCTTATGATCATGTGCGGTTTGATATTCGAAAATTTTCTTTCATGTTTTAAAGCAATTATTGATGGACATTCAAATCTTCTTGTAGCCGAACACATCCACTCCTGCTTTTGATGACGTATGGTAACCTTTTCTTACCCGCTTTTTACAAACTATGGTCGGATATTCAAACCTTCTTGTAGCCAAAACACTCCGCTCCCTCTTTTGATCATACGTTGTCGGGCATTCGCACCTTATCTTACCCGCTTTTTACAAACTATAGTCAGACATTCACACCTTGCAGCTGAACCACCTCCGCTCCCTGTTTTGATCATGTCTGGTCTGGCAATACTACCTTTTCTTACCCGTTTGTGAGTAATTAATCCCAAAATATTGAGCATAAAATAAGTCTTTATGCTGATGATGTATTACTTTTCCTTCAGAACTCACAGACGTCTCTCAGTCACACGATCACACTCATAAATAAATTCTCAGCACTTTCTGACTACTCTATCAACTGGTCTAAGACCACAGTTCTGCCCATTAACTGTAGGGTCCATAATATACCTGCGATCACTTTACAGTCAGGAAATATTAGATATTTAGGCATAAACATTTCCTCCAGGCTCTCAGAGCTAACAAAGCTAAATTATGTGCAATTATTAAAGACAGTAGAGGACGATCTCTCGTTGGAAGTCCTTACCTATATCACTTATGGGGAGAGTTACATCCATTAAAATGATGATACTACCAAAAGTTAACTATTTGTTCTCAATGATCCCCATAAAACCATCTGCTACTTGGTTTAAGTCACTAGATTCATGCATCTCCAAATTTCTGTGGAAAAACAAACCACCACGTATTAGTTTAAAAACCCTACAGAAGACCAAGGACAGTGGTGGATTAGATTTACCTCATTTTCAGCACTATTCCTTAGACAATAGGTTACAATATATATCAAAATGGTTTAAACCTTGTTGTTGTCACAGTTCCCAGAGACTTTGTAATCGTTGAGGATTCTATATTCACCCCCTCATTAGAGGCACGTAATGCAGATTGATGACACTGAATCTTCTTCTCTGTTCATTGCTGGCATCATTCCCAGCATCGTAAGTGTTCGTGGCATTGTTAGCCTCTTCTTCTGGATCTTGATATCGAGAATCCTTTTGTATTTCTGGTTTGTCAGTCCTCTGTCTTCGTTCACCGGAGTCTTTGTCTTTTTGTCCTTGAGTTTGGTGATTTTTTCTTCTTTTGATGCCTTGACACAATGTGACAGGTGATACCACGTGGGAGATCCTGTAACTTGGATTGCTGTCCCTGTGCTGCGAAATGGCTGTGCTGCTCAAATGGTCTCTCCTTCATCATGGTTACATGCTGCCATTCCGACATCTCGCCATTCCGACATGGGTCTCCAATTGTCGGAATGGCGACACTTAATTTTTTATCAAACGTCCCACCATTCCGACACTTTTTTCCTCCTATGGTCGGAATGGCGGTATGTTTTTTGTTTTTTTTAACATACCGCCATTCCGACAGTTCCTTTTAATAGCCTATTTTTTACCCAAAACATTTTGCACTAATGATATGCCGGCGCAAATACGCCCTAAAGTTTGGCGCACAAGCTTTGCACATGCAGAGGCCACAGCCTCGCAAACAAACTTTAATAATCTATTATCAAAATCCCCTGAATTTCAAATATAAAAATACAGATATTAATTTAACTCTGGCGAGACTGAAACTGATTAAGCAGAAATACAGTGTCAGTGAGCTGTCACAGCAGCCAGCTGGAGCGGAGCTCTCCACAGAGCCCATGCGTCTTTTGCACGCTGTCATCATATGCAAAAGTAATAATTGCAATTACAGATATCACGGCTACTGCACAGGACACAGTTGCGAGCACTCTGCCTTGCCTTGCCAATAGGAGAAGATAGAAATGACAGCATAGAACGTATAAAACACAACAAAATGCAGTAAAAACGTTTATTCATGTTATTCACGTGATTTATGAGTACTCACTCCAATTTTGGGAAGCGCAGATGGGTTTTGCGCATTTGGCACAAACACACAGCCGCAACGGTTGTAGCTTTATACAGCCTGTTGATATCTTAAGGACCTAACTGGTCACACCTGGGACTAAATGTCATGTAGAGATTGTTTTTACATGACATTACAGCTGAACATATAGCTTTCATCCACAAACCAACGTGGGAGAGCCCGAAGACGCATGTGCCAGACGCACATAGGCATGCGTAAAACCAATTTTGACCACTTCATACTGTTTATTTGCTTTCTTTTAGTTAACTTTCGTTTCTTTTGGATTCTTGTGCGTGTTATGGAGCCGTTTTGGTCCATGTTTGTAAGCCTTTTTTTCCTGGATTAAATTTTCGGAAGTTGAAACAAGTGGCATTGGAGTGTGTGATTGAAAACCACCGCGGACTGCTTCTCCTCCTCCAGTTGCCGAGACTTTGTGTTTTTAATAACGCTTGTCTATAAACATGTTAAACATATAAATTGCATGAACAGAAAGAAGGGACTCACCTGTTGAGTAACACACATTTCCTTATACGGAAAGCCTTGTCGGAATGGTGGGACATTTGAACGTCAGAATAGCGGGATGTCGCAATGGTGGGATGTCGGAATGGTGGGACGTTTGCATGTCGGAATGGTGGTATGTCGGAATGGTGGTATGTCGGAATGGTGGGATGTCGGAATAGCGGGATGTCGGAATGGCGGGATTTCGGAATGGGTGTTGCCACCCCCTTCATCATATACACAGTTATTTATACATCACCTTCCACCATGAAGCGTTGTCCCTTTTTGTTTCTCTCTTTGTTCTTAAAATGCTGTTATGCATGTCTAAACCAATCCATTAAATTAGATCATTTTGGCAGTAAAGCGATCTACAATGTGCTTGGTCGCAAAGCTGCTCATCTGTGGTAAACAGCTCTTCAGAAAGGCATTCTTCAATTGATTTCACTAATTCTATGTAATAATTTTGTGATTTCCTACAAAACTACACTTCTTCTCCCATCTGTCTGAGTATTTAATATTGTCTGGGTCCCGTTAAAACATGTATTTTTCCCATCTAATTCCTTGTTTGCTTTAAAACAAGTATTCCCCATTTTCTATCCCTTCAGTAGCCAACCAGTTTGTATGGAGTACACTGGAGCAACTTGACTGATCAGTAAAACACTGCTTTTGTTGTCACCGCAAGGCTTCCCCCGTCGGTTGTTTCACTGAGACACTACTGAGTAACTATAACTCAACACAGTTTATACACATAACATTCCTATACATACTAACAAACAAACAAACAATTATTTATCGCAATTTTCTCATCTCTGTTTGAACGTACACCCAGGTAAATATTCCTGTAGTCTTCTCATACCGACTATGGACCCATTCATTGTTTAACTTCACTGTTTTGCAAATCCTAATTGAATATTACACATTGACATTGAACTTTACTTGATAAGCAGGTCTTCATTGCATTCAGCAGCCTATATGTGAGCATCTATGTGTAAGCTGTTCTTCTTTGCATTTATCAGCAGCAAGCAATTCTTCATTGCACATGCATATGAAAATAGTAAAACAATTCCAATGCGTTAGCGAAACCTTCTATATCAGGAGTGTCCATCATGATGCTGGGAATAGAACCTCTTTCCCAGAATAGTTCAACCTTCATTACTCAACTGATCATAACTCCGCAATGAGCACATTTCAAAGTATCATTCCTCTACATATATTCAAAAATCTATGTGTAAATGTTTAATATTTCTTATATTTGTTGATGTCATTCTGTGTGCATGTGGCCTAAACCCAATCTCTGTGTGGCAATTTTAATTTAAACAAGTTGAACTCTGCCTCTGATCATTTAAAAAAGGTGTGTACCAATATCAACCTTTCTCAGGTAATTACAGATCCTACAAAACCAAAGAGATCCTTCAAGGTTGTCCCTGATTGGCTCAATCTTAACAAATCAAAGGTAGAAAATCCGCAGTATCTGAACTTGGTGTTAGTTATCACTGCTCAATAGCCTGTATCAGAATTGCAAAAATGAAAACATTAGGTCCACGCTTGGTATCCAGATCCTGAAACATCTCCATGAGCAGGCTTTTTTTTAACTGATCTGTTGAATAGTTATATGACACTGTTAAAATCCCAGATGAAGATCTAGCACTTGACCATTTTTGTAAATCTTCTAATTCCATAGTTGATAAACACGCCCCTTTTAAAAAGTATAGAACTTAGAACAGGTCTATCCCTGGCTTTCGGCAGAACTGTCTTCTTTACTTTTTTTCCCCCTTGTCCTGTTCAGCATTATGTCAGAAGAATTGTAGTCTGAATACCTTTGATGCCAAACAGATTTGTTTTGCCAAGGGAAGTTTTATAAATGTAAAGCTCCCCTTGATGCCCATTTATTTATTTCTGTTTACAATATATGACATGAACTGAACTGAACCGGACCGGGGGACAAGGAAAGAAGAAGAGGAAAGAAGAGGAAACAGAACAAAAATAGAAACAAAAACCAGACAACCAGCTGCTACACCTGTAAAAAATAAAACAGACAACAATCCATGGCCTATGAGGGGAATCCAGCCTTAGCGCCACCAGGAGCACCTGAAAGCAGACAAGCAGAGAAAAAACAAACACACAAACAAACAAAAACAAGCACAAGAAGCGGCAATCGCATACAACACAGCTGTGGATATAGATGACCTGAGACGACATGATAATACATCAACTGCTTAGTGACCATGCTACTGGACTAATGAATGTGTGTGTGTGTGTGTGAGAGCATGCAACACCCATGGCACAGGACCTACATGATAACCGTGCTTAGTTATGAGTGTATAAGCGTACAGGGCCACAATCCACAGCCCCCGCCCCCAAGCAATCAGAAGCAGGCAGAGAGGGCCACAAGACCCAGGCCACCAGCAGCCCCCACAGAGCACAGAACCCAGGCAGCCCACCGCAGGGGCAACCACGCATCCACCCAGAAGACTGCAGAGGAAGCCCCCGGAAAGAGCCCCCATAAGCATAGGGCAGAGGCACTCCGGGAACCAGGGGTAACAGCCCACCGACCCCGCCAGGCCCCAGCCGCCCAGACATGGGCCGTGCACTGGAGCGCGAGAGCCCCCAACCCCCCCGGCAGAGGCCCCACCCAATACCCAGGAGGGCCAAGCGCCCCAGACAGCCACAAAGTGGGTCAGCGCCTGCCCCAGCGCCCCTGGCCAAGTGCCCTGGGAGTCAAGACGTGCCCACAGGTGGGTGAAGTCGCGAGCAGTGGGGAGAGGCAACGCTGATGCCCCATCGGGAGAAACACAGGCAGGCCAGGCGACAGCAAGTCCCAGATCCAGGCCCAATCATTACCACACACACTTTCACGTCCCATACATCCACACATCCACACATCCTACCTCCCTCGACTCTGCTGGGGTGTAGTGCAGCGGGCACACCAGGAGGCCAGCAACCCCCAGCCACCACAGACCCCGAACCAGCAGAACAATTAATTAATCCTCCTGGCCCCTCCTGCCCCCTCCTGCCCCGAGCAGACACCAGGAAGCAGGGGTGTGCGAAGAAGACCCCTCCCCTCACCCTTCTGGCTCTTCAATATTTTCTAATAGTGAGCAATTAAAATTGAGGGGCAGCCAAACTTGTAGAACTGGGAGCGCGGCACTCTGGGCAGCCTACATACCCAAAGAGCCCCGCCCACCAGATGCCACTCAGTGTAACCACCCCCCAAGACCTAATGTGTGTGTGTGAGTGTGTTTGATAAGTACTAATGTCTAAGGTGTAATTAAAACAGGGGCAGGGAACTGCAGAGTGCAACCAAAGGGGACCACCTACGTCGCCCCATCCACTGCACCCCACCGAACACACACGCCCCCAAAACCCTTCATGTGTGAGTGTGTGCTGTGTACAGGAGCCAGAAGGGAGAGGGGTATGGGGATATATAACGGGGGAGCTACTCTCCCCCAGAGAGGGCAGCCAGGGACTGGCTGCAATAGGCATCCCCGCTACCTGGGAGCCAACAATGGGCAGGAGGGCCTGATGTCCACCAGGCTCGGGGCCTGCAGCGACCATATTCCGGGAGCTACTGTACCCCCAGAAGGTACCCATCCCGCCCCACCCCACTCAACCCAACCCCACCCAGGAGGACCTCTACAAAAAACAAACAAACAACATCAAAAAACAAACAAACAAACCACCCGGTCACACCAGTCGCAGCAGCCCGGGCCTGAGACCCACCATCACCCAGCAATCCACCACCACCACTATGTGATAAAACTAATCAGAGGGGACCAGAGAGAATGAAATTCAGCCAATTGATGTTTTGAGGAGGCAGACATTGTTTCCATGCTAATATAATCTAAAATAAAATTTCTAAACTGGTTAATACACAGATTGTTCTTCGCTTTCCAGTTCATGAGAATATTTTTCTTTGCGATACATAACACTGTGACAACCATGTGTGCTGAGTTAATTTCCATGTTGATGTTGTCTAAGTCACCCAGTATGCACAGTGTGGGGCATGCAGGGATGCTACACTTTAGCCATGTTGATAGGTCCTCACAGACTTCAAGCCAGAACTTCTGGACAGGCGCAGAAAAACCACAAAGCGTGTGCATAATCATCAGGTGTGTTATCTGTGCAATGTGAGCAGATGTTTGAGTGTGTTAGACCCATCCTGAACATCCTTTGTCCTGTATAGTGTGTTCTATGAAGGATTTTGTATTGTATGAGCTGTAAATTAGGATTTCGAGTCTTTATGAAGGTGTTCAAACATATTTGTGGTTAGAAGCTATGACCAGAACTGATGGATAAATCTGCCTCCCATTTTGAGGATGGAAGAGACATTGTGTCATCTATCTTAGACAATAATTTATATATTTTTGATAGTAGTTTTGGGGTACAGATGCTTAGAAATTCTGCTACCCTAGTCGGGGGTTGTAAGTCTGGTTGGTGGAGGATATATCCATCCATCCATCCATCATCTGCCGCTTATCCGGGGGTCGGGTCGCGGGGGCAGCAGCTTGAGCAGAGAAACCCAGACGTCTCTGTCCCCGGCCACTTCCTCCAGCTCTTCCGGGGGGACCCCGAGGCGTTCCCAGGCCAGCCGAGAGACATAGTCTCTCCAACGTGTCCTGGGTCTCCCCCGGGGTCTCCTCCCAGTGGGACGTGCCCGGAACACCTCCCCAGGGAGGCGCCCAGGGGGCATCCTAACCAGATGCCCGAGCCACCTCATCTGACTCCTCTCAATGCGGAGGAGCAGCGGTTCTACTCCGAGCCCCTCCCGGATGACTGAGCTTCTCACCCTATCTCTAAGGGAGAGCCCAGACACCCTGCGGAGGAAACCCATTTCGGCCGCTTGTATTCGCGATCTTGTTCTTTCGGTCACTACCCACAACTCGTGACCATAGGTGAGGATGGGAACGTAGATTGACCAGTAAGTAGAGAGCTTCGCCTTCTGGCTCAGCTCCCTCTTCACAACGACGGGTCGGTGCAGAGCCTGCAACACTGCAGGCGCCGCACCGATCCGCCCGTCAATCTCCCGCTCCATTCGTCCGTCACTCGTGAACAAGACCCCGAGATACTTGAACTCCTCCTCTTGGGGAAGGATCTCATTCCCGACCCGGAGAGAGCATTCCACCCTTTTCCGGCTGAGAACCATAGTCTCGGATTTGGAGGTGCTGATTCTCATCCCAGCCGCTTCACACTCGGCTGCGAATCACTCCAGTGAGAGCTGAAGGTCACGGCCTGACGACGCTAACAGAACCACATCATCTGCAAAAAGCAGAGACCCGATTCTGAGGTCGCCAAATGGGACACCCTCAACGCCCTGGCTCCGCCTAGAAATTCTGTCCATAAAAGTTAGGAACAGAATCGGTGACAAAGGGCAGCCCTGACGGAGTCCAACTCTCACCGGAAACGTATCCGACTTACTGCCGGCAATGCGGACCAAACTCTGGCACCGGTCAGACAGAGACCGAACGGCCCCTATCAAGGGGTCAGGCACTCCATATTCCTGGAGCACCCCCCACAGGACTCCACGAGGGACACGGTCGAACGCTTTCTCCAAGTCCACAAAACACATGTAGACTGGTTGGGCGAACTCCCATGCACCCTCCAGGATCCTGCCGAGGGTATAGAGCTGGTCCACTGTTCCACGGCCAGGACAAAAGCCACACTGCATCTCCTGAATCCGAGGCTCGATTATCCGACGGATCCTCCTCTCCAATACCCCCGAATAGACCTTACCAGGGAGGCTGAGGAGTGTGATACCCCTATAGTTGGAACACACCCTCCGGTCCCCCTTTTTAAAGAGGGGGACCACCACCCCAATCTGCCAGTCCAGAGGCACTGTCCCCGATGTCAACGCGATACTGCAGAGGCGTGTCAGCCAAGACAGCCCTACAACATCCAGAGCCTTGAGAAACTCAGGACGGACCTCATCCACCCCCGGGGCCTTGCCACCGAGGAGCTTTTTAACCACCTCGGCAACCTCAGCCCCAGAAATGGGAGGCCCCGTCTCCGAGCTCTCCGACTCTGCCTCTTCCGAGCACGTGTTGGTAGGATTGAGGAGTTCCTCGAAGTACTCCCCCCACCGACTCACAACATCCCTAGTTGAGGTCAGCAAAGCCCCGTCCCCACTGTAAACAGTGTTGACTGTGAGCCGCTCCCCCCCCCCTGAGACGCCGGATGGTGGACCAGAATCTTTTCGAGGCCGTCCGGAAATCGTTCTCCATGGTCTCACCGAACTCCTCCCAGGCCCGAGTTTTTGCCTCACAACCGCCGAAGCCGTGGCCCGTCTGGCCCGTCGGTACCTATCAGCTTCTTCCAGGGTCCCACTGGCCAAAAAGGCCCGATAGGACTCCTTCTTCAGCTTGACGGCTTCCCTCACCACTGGTGTCCACCAGCAGGTTCGAGGGTTGCCGCCACGACAGGCACCGACCACCTTACGGCCACAACTCCGACCAGCTGCCTCGGCAATGGAGTCACGGAACATGGCCCATTCGGACTCAATGTCCCCCACCTCAGATATGGTTGAAGCTCTGCCGGAGGTGGGAGTTAAAGCTCCTTCTGACGGGGGATTCTGACAAACGCTCCCAGCAGACCCTCACAATACGTTTGGGCCTGCCAGGTCTGATCGGCATCCTCCCCCACCAGCGGAGCCAACTCACCACCAGGTGGTGATCAGTTGACAGCTCCGCCCCTCTCTTCACCCGAGTGTCCAGGACATACGGCCGCAAGTCCGATGATACAACCACAAAGTCGATCATCGAACTGCGGCCAAGGGTGTCCTGGTGCCAAGTGCACATATGGACACCCTTATGCCTGAACATGGAGTTCGTTATGGACAGTCTATGACTGGCACAGAAGTCCAACAACATAACACCACTCTGATTCAGATCGGGGGGGCCGTTCCTCCCAATCACACCCCTCCAGGTCTCACTGTCATTGCCCACGTGAGCATTGAAGTCCCCCAGCAGAATGAGGGAGTCTCCGGTAGGAGCATTCTCCAGTGCCTCCCCCAGAGACTCCAAAAAGGGTAGGTACTCTGAACTGCTGTTTGGCGCATAGGCACAAACAACAGTGAGGACTCGTCCCCCCACCCAAAGGCGAAGGGAGGCTACCCTCTCGTTCACTGGGGTAAACCCCAATGTACTGGCACACAGCCGGGGGGCAATAAGTATGCCCACACCTGCTCTGCGCCTCACACCACGGGCAACTCCAGAGTGGAAGAGAGTCCAACCCCTCTCAAGAGTACTGGTTCCAGATCCCAAGCCGTGCGTCGAGGTGAGTCCGACTATATCTAACGGTCTGATGAAGTTTCAACAATAAACAACAAACTTTGTATTATGAGAAAGAACCAGACTCATTCTTCAGGAATCCGAAAATAAGCTCTATTTTACGAGTTATGCACGAATTCGGATTCTCCTATAAAACGAATTCCTTAACTCAAGCCATGTTAAGACTGCTTTGTCCTTCATATTTATTCATGTCTAATCAAGTTTCAATGATAAACAACGTTGTACTTTGTAGAATGAGAAAGAACTTCTTCAGCAATAAGCATCTCTCGACAAATGACGAAATACAGATTTTGCTATAAAATTAATTGCTATCAGCCTGACTTAAAACTGTTTGTCTTCCTTATTTATCCACTTCAAATCAAGTTTCAACAAATAAAAAAATTTTGTAGTTTGAGAAAGAACAACTTAATCTTGAGCAATCAGTATAAAAAGAGGGTAAGCAAAGGTGCGAATGTCAAACCATACATGATCAAAACAGGGAGCGGAGGTGTTTGGCTGAGACAAGGTGTGAATGTCCACCCATAATTAATGAAAAGCGGGCAACAAGTAGGTTCGAATGCCCAACCATACATCATCAAAAGCAGGAGTGGATATGTTCGGCTACAAGAAGGTTTGAACGTCTGACCATAGTTTGTAAAAAGCGGGTAAGAAAAGGTTCGAATGCCCGAACATACACCATCAAAGGAGGGAGCGGAGGTGTTCCGCTGTAAGAAGGTGTGAATGTCCGACCATAGTTGGTAAAAAACGGGTAAGAAAAGGTTAAAATACCCGACTGTACACAATCAGTAGCGGGTGCGGAGTTGTTCGGCTACTAAAAGGTGTGAAAGTCCAACCATGGTTTGTAAAAAGCGGGTAAGAAAAGGTGCGAATGCCCGAAAATGTATGATCAAAAGAGGGAGCGGAGGTGTTTGGCTGCAAGAAGGTGTGAATGTACACCCATAATTACTGAAAAATGGGTAAGAAAAGGTGCGAATGCCCAACTATACATAATCAAAAGCAGGAGTGGATGTGTTCGGCTCCAAAAAGGGTTGAATGTCTGACCATAGTTTGTAAAAAGCAGGTAAGAAAAGGTTTGACTGCCCGAACATACACCATCAAAAGAGGGAGCGGAGGTGTTCCGCTGTAAGAAGGTGTGAATGTCCGACCATAGTTGGTAAAAAGCGGGTAAGAAAAGGTTAAAATACCCGACTGTACACAATCAATAGCGGGAGCGGAGTTGTTCGGCTACTAAAAGATGTGAAAGTCCGACTATGGTTTGTAAAAAGCGGGTAAGAAAAGGTGCCAATGCCCAACAATGTATGATCAAAAGAGGGAGCGGAGGTGTTCGGCTGCAAGAAGGTTTGAATGTCCAACCATAATTTGTAAAAACCGGGAAGGAAAGGCTCGAAAGCCCGACTATACACCATCAAAAGCGGGAGCAGAGTGGTTCAGCTGCAAGAAGGTCTGAATGTCCATCAATAATTGCTTTAAAACATGAAAGAAAATTTTCGAATATCATCCGCACATGATCATAAGAAGGAGAGGAGGTGTTCAGCTGCAAGAAGGTGTGAATGTCCACCCATAATTCCTGAAAAATGGGTAAAAAAAGGTGCGAATGCCCAACCATACATTATCAAAAGCAGGTGTGAATGTCAGATCATAATTTGCAAAAAGCTGATGAGAAAGGGTGAGAATGCCCGACTATACACCATCAAATGCGGGAGCGGAGGTGTTCGGCTCTGAGTAGGTGTGAATGTTCGACCATAATTGCTGAAAAATGTGTTAGAAAAGGAAAGAATGCCGGACCATACATCATCAAAAGCGAGAGAGGTGGTGTTCGGCTGCAAAAAAGTGTAAATGTTCGACTAAAGTTTGTAAAAAGCGGGTAAGACATGGTGCGAATGCCTGACAAGGTATGATCAAAAGCAGGAGCGGAGGTGTTCAGCTGCAAGAAGGTCTAAATGTCCATCAATAATTGCTAGAAAACATGAAAGAAAATTTTCGAAAATCAAACCGCACATGATCATAAGTGGGAAAGGAGGTGTTCAGCTGCAAGAAGGTGTGAATGTCCACCCATTATTCCTGACAAATGGGTAAAAAAAAGGTGCGAATGCCCAACCATACATCATCAAAAGCAGGAGTGGATGTGTTCGGCTACAAGAAGGTGTGAACGTCCAACCAAAGTTTGTAAAAAGCAGTTAAGAAAAGGTTTGAATATCCAACCAAACATAATCAAAAGCGGGAGCATAGCTTTTCGACTGCAAGTAGGTGTGAATGTCAGATCATAATTTGAAAAAAGCTGATGAGAAAGGGTGAGAATGTCCGACTGCACACCATCAAATGCGGGAGCGGAGTTGTTCGGCTGTGAGTAGGTGTGAATCTCCGAGCGTAATTTCTGAAAAATGTGTTAGAAAAGGTAAGAATGCCGGTCCATACATCATCAAAAGCGAGAGAGGTGGTGTTCGGCTGCAAGTAGGTGTGAATGTCCAGCCATAATTACTCACAAACGGGTAAGAAAAGGTAGTATTGCCAGACCATACATGATCAAAACAGGGAGCGGAGGTGGTTCAGCTGCAAGAAGGTGTGAATGTCCGACTAAAGTTCAAATATATTAACAAAAGCGGGAGGAGAGGTCTTCGGATGAGAGTGGTTGAGAATTTCCAACCATAATCTATAAAATTCGGTGAAAAAAAGGTGTGATAGAACACTAAAAGGTGGAGCGGAAATGTTCGGCTGCAAGAAGGTGTGAATGTCCGACTATATTTGGTGAAAAGCAGGTGAAGCAAGGTCTGAATGCCCAACCTTACATTATCAAAAGCGAGATCAGAGGTGTTTGGCTGCAAGAAGGCCATAGTTTGCCAAAAGCGGGTAAGCTGCGAATGACCAACTAAATATCAACAAAAGTGGGGGCGGAGGTCTTCGGATGCAACTGGGTGTGAACATCCCACCATACAAGTATGGTGGAGAGGAAGCTGTGAACAGCCGACCATAGTTTGCAAAAAGCGGGTGAGACAAGGTGCGAATGTCCAACCATACATGATCAAAACAGGGAGCGGAGGTGTTTGGCTGTGACAAGGTGTGAATGTCCACCCAAAATTAATGAAAAGCGGGCAAAAAGTAGGTTTGAATGCCCAAAAATACATCATCAAAAGAAGGAGTGGATGTGTTCGGCTACAAGAAGGTTTGAATGTCCGAGCATAGTTTGTAAAAAGCGGGTAAGAAAAGGTTCGAATGCCCAAACATACACCATCAAAAGAGGGAGCGGAGGTGTTCCGCTGTAAGAAGGTGTGAATGTCCGACCATAGTTGGTAAAAAGTGGGTAAGAAAAGGTTAAAATACCCGACTGTACACAATCAATAAGGGGAGCAGAGTTTGTAAAAAGCAGTTAAGAAAAGGTTCGAATATCCAACCAAACATAATCAAAAGCGGGAGCAGAGCTGTTCGACTGCAAGTAGGTGTGAATGTCCAGCCATAATTACTCACAAACGGGTAAGAAAAGGTAGTATTGCCAGACCATACATGATCAAAACAGGGAGCTGAGGTGGT
This sequence comes from Leuresthes tenuis, assembly GCF_036924035.1. Classification (NCBI taxonomy): domain Eukaryota; kingdom Metazoa; phylum Chordata; class Actinopteri; order Atheriniformes; family Atherinopsidae; genus Leuresthes; species Leuresthes tenuis. The sequence goes on from NW_027325362.1 coordinate 29,407,899, forward strand.
TCAGCACCAAGGTGTGAATGTCTGACTATAGTTTGTAAAAAGCGGGTAAGATAAGGTGCGAATGCCCGGCAATGTATAATCAAAAGAGGGAGCAGAGGTTTTCGGCTACAAGAAGGTTTGAATGTCCGACCATAGTTGGTAAAAAGTGGGTAAGAAAAGGTTCAAATGCCCGAATATATACCATCAAAAGCGGAAGCGGAGGTGTTCTGCTGCAAGAAGGTGTGAACGTCCGACCAAAGTTGGCAAAAAGCAGTAAAGAAAAGGTTCGAATATCCAAACTAAATTAAAAGCGAGAGAGATTGTGTTCAGCTGCAAGTAGGTGTGAATATCCAGCCATAATTACTCACAAACGGGTAAGAAAATGTAGTATTGCCAGACCATACATGATCAAAACAGGGAGCGGAGGTGGTTTAGCTGCAAAAAGGGGTGAATGTCCAACAAAAGTTCAAATATATTAACAAAAGCGGGAGGAGAGGTCTTCGGATTAGAGTGGTTGAGAATTTCCAACCATAATCTATAAAATGCGGTGAAAAAAAAGGTGTGAAGGAATGAATTTTATAGCAAAATCCGAAATCATGCATAACTCCGCAAAAGGAACGTATTGCTCAACCAAAGGGATGCTTCTTTCTCATTCAGGATCATATGAGGAACTTTATGCTTGATACATTTTAGACATGGATAACTATGAAGGACAAAGCAATTTTAACTTGGTTTGAGCAAAGCAATTCATTTTATAGGAAAATCCGAAATCGTGCAGGACTCATGAAAGTAAGCTTATTCTCGGATTCCTGATCCTCCAGTGTTGCTCTTTCCTATACTGCAAAATACAGCCTTGTTCTTTGTTGAAATCGATATAGACATTGATAAATATGAAGGACAAAGCAGTTTCCACTTTGTTTGAGTGAAGGAATTAATTTTATAGCAAAATCCCAAATCAAGCAGAACGTATGAAAATAAGCTTGTTTTCGGATTCCTGATCCTTCAGTGTTGCTATTTCTTCTACTGCAAAATACAATGTTGTTCTTTGTTGAAGTCAATCTAGACATTGATAAATATGAAGGACAAAGCAGTTTTAACATAGTTTGAGTAAAGGAATTCATTTTATACATAAAATCCCAAATCATGCAGAACGTATGAAAATAAGCTTATTCTCGGATTCCTGTTCCTTCAAGTGTTGCTCTTTCTACTACTGCAAAATACAATGTTGTTCTTTGTTGAAGTAAATCTAGACATTGATAAATATGAAGGACAAAGCAGTTTCCACTTTGTTTGAGTGAAGGAATTAATTTTATAGCAAAATCCCAAATCAAGCAGAACGTATGAAAATAAGCTTGTTTTTGGATTCCTGATCCTTCAGTGTTGCTATTTCTTCTACTGCAAAATACAATGTTGTTCTTTGTTGAAGTCAATCTAGACATTGATAAATATGAAGGACAAAGCAGTTTTAACATAGTTTGAGTAAAGGAATTCATTTTATACATAAAATCCCAAATCATGCAGAACGTATGAAAATAAGCTTATTCTCGGATTCCTGTTCCTTCATGTGTTGCTCTTTCTACTACTGCAAAATACAATGTTGTTCTTTGTTGAAGTAAATCTAGACATTGATAAATATGAAGGACAAAGCAGTTTTCACTTGGTTTGAGTGAAGGATTTGCAGCTGAAAACCTCCCGCTCCCGCTTTTGATTGTGTATAGTCGGGCTTTCGAGCCTTTTCTTACCCGGTTTTTAGAAATTATGGTTGGACATTCAGACCTTGCAGCCGAAGACCTCCACTCCCTCTTTTGATCATACATTGTCGGGCATTCGCACCTTGTCTTACCCGCTTCCCTGTTTTGATCATGTATGGTCTGGCAATACTACCTTTTCTTACCCGTTTGTGAGTAATTATGGCTGGACATTCACACCTACTTGCAGTCGAACCGCTCTGCTCCCGCTTTTGATGGTATATATTCGGGAATTCCAACCATTTCTTAGCAGCTTTTTACAAACCATGGTTGAACTTTCACACCTTCTTGTAGCCGAACACCTCCGCTTCCGCTTTTGATGTTATATATTCAGGCATTCGAACCTTTTCTTAGCAGCTTTTTACAAACTATGGTCGAACATTCAAACCTTCTTGTAGCCGAAAACCTCCGCTCCCTCTTTTGATCATACATTGTCGGGCATTCGCACCTTTTCTTACCCGTTTTTTACAAACCATGGTCGGACTGTCACACATTCTTGTAGCCAAACACATCCGCTCCCGCTATTGATTGTGTACAGTCGGGTATTTTAACCTTTTCTTACCCACTTTTTACCAACTATGGTCGGACATTCACACCTTCTTACAGCCGAAGACCTCCACTCCCTCTTTTGATCATACATTGTCGGGCATTCGCACCTTGTCTTACCCGCTTCCCTGTTTTGATCATGTATGGTCTGGCAATACTACCTTTTCTTACCCGTTTGTGAGTAATTATGGCTGGACATTCACACCTACTTGCAGTCGAACCGCTCTGCTCCCGCTTTTGATGGTATATATTCGGGAATTCCAACCATTTCTTAGCAGCTTTTTACAAACCATGGTTGAACTTTCACACCTTCTTGTAGCCGAACACCTCCGCTTCCGCTTTTGATGTTATATATTCAGGCATTCTAACCTTTTCTTAGCAGCTTTTTACAAACTATGGTCGAACATTCAAACCTTCTTGTAGCCGAAAACCTCCGCTCCCTCTTTTGATCATACATTGTCGGGCATTCGCACCTTTTCTTACCCGTTTTTTACAAACCATGGTCGGACTGTCACACATTCTTGTAGCCAAACACATCCGCTCCCGCTATTGATTGTGTACAGTCGGGTATTTTAACCTTTTCTTACCCACTTTTTACCAACTATGGTCGGACATTCACACCTTCTTACAGCGGAATACCTCCGCTCCCTCTTTTGATGGTGTATGTTTGGGCATTCGAACCTTTTCTTACCCGCTTTTTACAAACTATGCTCGGATATTCAAACCTTCTTGTAGCCGAACACATCCACTCCTGCTTTTGATGATGTATGGTTGGGCATTCAAACCTACTTGTTGCCCGCTTTTCATTAATTTTGGGTGGACATTCACACCTTGTCACAGCCAAACACCTCCGCTCCCTGTTTTGATCATGTATGGTTGGACATTCGCACCTTTTCTCACCCGCTTTTTGCCAACTATGGTTGGCTGTTCACAGCTTCCTCTCCACCATACTTGTATGGTGGGATATTCACACCCACTTGCATCCGAAGACCTTTTGTTGATATTTAGTCGGTCATTCGCAGCTTACCCGCTTTTGGCAAACTATGGCCTTCTTGCAGCCAAACACCTCTGATCTCGCTTTTGATGATGTAAGGTTGGGCATTCAGACCTTGCTTCACCTGCTTTTCACCAAATATAGTCGGGTATTCACACCTTCTTGCAGCCGAACACTTCCGCTCCACCTTTTAGTGTTCTATAACACCTTTTTTTTCACCGCATTTTATAGATTATGGTTGGAAATTCTCAACCACTCTCATCCGAAGACCTCTCCTCCCGCTTTTGTTAATATATTTGAACTTTAGTCGGACATTCACACCTTCTTGCAGCTGAACCACCTCCGCTCCCTGTTTTGATCATGTATGGTCTGGCAATACTACCTTTTCTTACCCGTTTGTTAGTAATTCTGGCTGGACATTCACACCTACTTGCAGCCGAACACCACCTCTCCCGCTTTTGATGATGTATGGACCGGCATTCTTACCTTTTCTAACACATTTTTCAGCAATTATGGTCGGAGATTCACACTTACTCACAGCCGAACAACTCCGCTCCCGCATTTGATGGTGTATAGTCGGGCATTCTCACCCTTTCTCATCAGCTTTTTGCAAATTATGATCTGACATTCACACCTGCTTTTGATAATGTATGGTTGGGCATTCGCACCTTTTCTTACCCATTTTTCAGTAATTATGGGTGGACATTCACACCTTCTTGCAGCTGAACACCTCCTCTCCCGCTATTGATTGTGTACAGTCGGGTATTTTAACCTTTTCTTACGCGCTTTTTACCAAATATGGTCGGACATTCACACCGTCTTACAGCGGAACACCTCTGCTCCCGCTTTTGATGGTGTATAGTCAGGCATTTGAACCTTTTCTTACCCGCTTTTTACAATCTATGGTCGGACATTCAAACCTTCTTGTAGCCGAAAACCTCCGCTCCCTCTTTTGATTATACATTGTTGGGCATTCGCACCTTATTTACAAACTATAGTCACACATTCACACCTTGCAGCTGAGCCACCTCAGCTCCCTGTTTCGATAGTGTATGTTCGGGCATTCGAACCTATTCTTATCCCCTTTTTACAAACTATGCTCGGAGATTCACACCTACTCACAGCTGAACAACTCCGCTCCCGTATTTGATGATGTCTTCTCCGGCATTCTAGTCTCTTCTAACACATTTTTCAGCAATTATGGTCGGACATTCACACCTACTCACAGCCGAACACTTCCGCTCCCGCATTTGATGGTGTATAGCCGGGCATTCTCACCCTTTCTCATCAGCTTTTTGCAAATTATGATCTGACATTCACACCTACTTGCAGTTGAACAGCTCTGCTCCCGCTTTTGATTATGTTTGGTTGGATATTCGAACCTTTTCTTAACTGCTTTTTACAAACTTTGGTCGGACGTTCACACCTTCTTGCAGCCGAACACATCCACTTCCACTTTTGATGGTATATATTCGGGCATTCGAACCTTTTCTTACCCGCTTTTTACAAACCGTGGTAGGACTTTCACACCTTCTTGTAGCCAAACAACTCCGCTCCCGCTATTGATTGTGTACAGTCGGGTATTTTAACCTTTTCTTACCCGCTTTTTACCAACTATGGTCGGACATTTACACCTTCTTACAGCGGAACACCTCCGCTCCCGCTTTTGATGGTGTATAGTCAAGCATTTGAACCTTTTCTTACCCGCTTTTTACAAACTATGGTCGGACATTCAAACCTTCTTGTAGCCGAAAACCTCCGCTCCCTCTTTTGATCATACATTGTCGGGCATTAGCACCTTTTCTTACCCGCTTTTTACAAACCATAGTCGGACTTTCACATCTTTTAGTAGCCGAACAACTCCGCTCCCGCTATTGATTGTGTACAGTCGGGTATTTTAACCTTTTCTTACCCGCTTTTTACCAACTATGGTCGGACATTCACACCTTCTTACAGCGGAACACCTCCGCTCCCTCCTTTGATGGTGTATGTTCGGGCATTCGAACCTTTTCTTACCCGCTTTTTACAAACTATGGTCAGACGTTCAAACCTTCTTGTAGCCGAACATATCCACTCCTGCTTTTGATGATGTATGGTTGGGCATTCGAACCTACTTGTTGCCCGCTTTTCATTAATTATGGCTGGACATTCACACCTTGTCTCAGCCAAACTCCTCCGCTCCCTGTTTTGATCATGTATGGTTTGACATTCGCACCTTTGCCCACCCTCTTTTTATACTGATTGCTCAAGATTAAGTTGTTCTTTCTCAAACTACAAAATTTTTTTAATTGTTGAAACTTGATTTGAAGTGGATAAATAAGGAAGACAAACAGTTTTAAGTCAGGCTGATAGCAATTAATTTTATAGCAAAATCTGTATTTCGTCATTTGTCGAGAGATGCTTATTGCTGAAGAAGTTCTTTCTCATTCTACAAAGTACAACGTTGTTTATCATTGAAACTTGATTAGACATGAATAAATATGAAGGACAAAGCAGTCTTAACTTGGTTTGAGTTAAGGAATTCGTTTTATAGGAGAATCCGAATTCGTGCATAACTCGTAAAATAGAGCTTATTTTCGGATTCCTGAAGAATGAGTCTGGTTCTTTCTCATAATACAAAGTTTGTTGTTTATTGTTGAAACTTCATCAGACCGTTAGATATAGGCGGACTCACCTCGACGCACGGCTTGGGATCTGGAACCAGTACTCTTGAGAGGGGTTGGACTCTCTTCCACTCTGGAGTTGCCCGTGGTGAGAGGCGCAGAGCAGGTGTGGGCATACTTATTGCCCCCCGGCTGTGTGCCAGTACATTGGGGTTTACCCCAGTGAACGAGAGGGTAGCCTCCCTCCGCCTTTGGGTGGGGGGACGAGTCCTGACTGTTGTTTGTGCCTATGCGCCAAACAGCAGTTCAGAGTACCTACCCTTTTTGGAGTCTCTGGGGGAGGCACTGGAGAATGCTCCTACCGGAGACTCCCTCATTCTGCTGGGGGACTTCAATGCTCACGTGGGCAATGACAGTGAGACCTGGAGGGGTGTGATTGGGAGGAACGGCCCCCCCGATCTGAATCAGAGTGGTGTTATGTTGTTGGACTTCTGTGCCAGTCATAGACTGTCCATAACGAACACCATGTTCAGGCATAAGGGTGTCCATATGTGCACTTGGCACCAGGACACCCTTGGCCGCAGTTCGATGATCGACTTTGTGGTTGTATCATCGGACTTGCGGCCGTATGTCCTGGACACTCGGGTGAAGAGAGGGGCGGAGCTGTCAACTGATCACCACCTGGTGGTGAGTTGGCTCCGCTGGTGGGGGAGGATGCCGATCAGACCTGGCAGGCCCAAACGTATTGTGAGGGTCTGCTGGGAACGTTTGTCAGAATCCCCCGTCAGAAGGAGCTTTAACTCCCACCTCCGGCAGAGCTTCAACCATATTTGAGGTGGGGGATATTGAGTCCGAACGGGCCATGTTCCGTGACTCCATTGCCGAGGCAGCTGGTCGGAGTTGTGGCCGTAAGGTGGTCGGTGCCTGTCGTGGCGGCAACCCTCGAACCTGCTGGAACCAGTGGTGAGGGAAGCCGTCAAGCTGAAGAAGGAGTCCTATCGGGCCTTTTTGGCCAGTGGGACCCTGGAAGAAGCTGATAGGTACCGACGGGCCAGACGGGCCACGGCTTCGGCCGTTGCTGAGGCAAAAACTCGGGCCTGGGAGGAGTTCGGTGAGACCATGGAGAACGATTTCCGGACGGCCTCGAAAAGATTCTGGTCCACCATCCGGCGTCTCAGGGGGGGGGAAGCGGCTCACAGTCAACACTGTTTACAGTGGGGACGGGGCTTTGCTGACCTCAACTAGGGATGTTGTGAGTCGGTGGGGGGAGTACTTCGAGGAACTCCTCAATCCTACCAACACGTGCTCGGAAGAGGCAGAGTCGGAGAGCTCGGAGACGGGGCCTCCCATTTCTGGGGCTGAGGTTGCCGAGGTGGTTAAAAAGCTCCTCGGTGGCAAGGCCCCGGGGGTGGATGAGGTCCGTCCTGAGTTTCTCAAGGCTCTGGATGTTGTAGGGCTGTCTCTGCAGTATCGCGTGGACATCGGGGACAGTGCCTCTGGACTGGCAGATTGGGGTGGTGGTCCCCCTCTTATAAAAGGGGGACCGGAGGGTGTGTTCCAACTATAGGGGTATCACACTCCTCAGCCTCCCTGGTAAGGTCTATTCGGGGGTATTGGAGAGGAGGATCCGTCGGATAATCGAGCCTCGGATTCAGGAGATGCAGTGTGGCTTTCGTCCTGGCCGTGGAACAGTGGACCAGCTCTATACCCTCGGCAGGATCCTGGAGGGTGCATGGGAGTTCGCCCAACCAGTCTACATGTGTTTTGTGGACTTGGAGAAAGCGTTCGACCGTGTCCCTCGTGGAGTCCTGTGGGGGGTGCTCCGGGAATATGGAGTGCCGGACCCCTTGATAGGGGCCGTTCGGTCTCTGTATGACCGGTGCCAGAGTTTGGTCCGCATTGCCGGCAGTAAGTCGGATACGTTTCCGGTAAGAGTTGGACTCCGTCAGGGCTTCCCTTTGTCACCGATTCTGTTCCTAACTTTTATGGACAGAATTTCTAGGCGGAACCAGGGCGTTGAGGGTGTCCCATTTGGCGACCTCAGAATCGGGACTCTGCTTTTTTGCATATGATGTGGTTCTGTTAGCGTCGTCAGGCCGTGACCTTCAGCTCTCACTGGAGTGATTCGCAGCCGAGTGTGAAGCGGCTGGGATGAGAATCAGCACCTCCAAATCCGAGACTATGGTTCTCAGCCGGAAAAGGGTGGAATGCTCTCTCCGGGTCGGGAATGAGATCCTTCCCCAAGAGGAGGAGTTCAAGTATCTCGGGGTCTTGTTCACGAGTGACGGACGATTGGAGCGGGAGATTGACGGGCGGATCGGTGCGGCGCCTGCAGTGTTGCAGGCTCTGCACCGACCCGTCGTTGTGAAGAGGGAGCTGAGCCAGAAGGCGAAGCTCTCTACTTACTGGTCAATCTACGTTCCCATCCTCACCTATGGTCACGAGTTGTGGGTAGTGACCGAAAGAACAAGATCGCGAATACAAGCGGCCGAAATGGGTTTCCTCCGCAGGGTGTCTGGGCTCTCCCTTAGAGATAGGGTGAGAAGCTCAGTCATCCGGGAGGGGCTCGGAGTAGAACCGCTGCTCCTCCGCATTGAGAGGAGTCAGATGAGGTGGCTCGGGCATCTGGTTAGGATGCCCCCTGGGCGCCTCCCTGGGGAGGTGTTCCGGGCACGTCCCACTGGGAGGAGACCCCGGGGGAGACCCAGGACACGTTGGAGAGACTATGTCTCTCGGCTGGCCTGGGAACGCCTCGGGGTCCCCCCGGAAGAGCTGGAGGAAGTGGCCGGGGACAGAGACGTCTGGGTTTCTCTGCTCAAGCTGCTGCCCCCGCGACCCGACCCCCGGATAAGCGGCAGATGATGGATGGATGGATGGATATATCCTCCACCAACCAGACTTACAACCCCCGACTAGGGTAGCAGAATTTCTAAGCATCTGTACCCCAAAACTACTATCAAAAATATATAAATTATTGTCTAAGATAGATGACACAATGTCTCTTCCATCCTCAAAATGGGAGGCAGATTTATCCATCAGTTCTGGTCATAGCTTCTAACCACAAATATGTTTGAACACCTTCATAAAGACTCGAAATCCTAATTTACAGCTCATACAATACAAAATCCTTCATAGAACACACTATACAGGACAAAGGATGTTCAGGATGGGTCTAACACACTCAAACATCTGCTCACATTGCACAGATAACACACCTGATGATTATGCACACGCTTTGTGGTTTTCTGCGCCTGTCCAGAAGTTCTGGCTTGAAGTCTGTGAGGACCTATCAACATGGCTAAAGTGTAGCATCCCTGCATGCCCCACACTGTGCATACTGGGTGACTTAGACAACATCAACATGGAAATTAACTCAGCACACATGGTTGTCACAGTGTTATGTATCGCAAAGAAAACTATTCTCATGAACTGGAAAGCGAAGAACAATTGTGTATTAACCAGTTTAGAAATTTTCTTTTAGATTATATTAGCATGGAAACAATGTCTGCCTCCTCAAAACATCAATTGGCTGGATTTCATTCTCTCTGGTCCCCTCTGATTAGTTTTATCACATAGTGGTGGTGGTGGGTTGCTGGGTGATGGTGGGTCTCAGGCCCGGGCTGCTGCGACTGGTGTGACCGGGTGGTTTGTTTGTTTGTTTTTTGATGTTGTTTGTTTGTTTTTTGTAGAGGTCCTCCTGGGTGGGGTTGGGTTGAGTGGGGTGGGGCGGGATGGGTACCTTCTGGGGGTACAGTAGCTCCCGGAATATGGTCGCTGCAGGCCCCGAGCCTGGTGGACATCAGGCCCTCCTGCCCATTGTTGGCTCCCAGGTAGCGGGGATGCCTATGGCAGCCAGTCCCTGGCTGCCCTCTCTGGGGGAGAGTAGCTCCCCCGGTATATATCCCCATACCCCTCTACCTTCTGGCTCCTGTACACAGCACACACTCACACATGAAGGGTTTTGGGGGCGTGTGTGTTCGGTGGGGTGTAGTGGATGGGGCCACGTAGGTGGTCCCCTTTGGTTGCACTCTGCAGTTCCCTGCCCCTGTTTTAATTTCACCTTAGACATTACTACTTATCAAACACACTCACACACACACATTAGGTCTTGGGGGGTGGTTACACTGAGTGGCATCTAGTGGGCGGGGCTCTTTGGGTATGTAGGCTGCCCAGAGTGCCGCGCTCCCAGTTCTACAAGTTTGGCTGCCCCTCAATTTTAATTGCTCACTATTAGAAAATATTGAAGAGCCAGAAGGGTGAGGGGAGGGGTCTTCTTCGCACACCCCTGCTTCCTGGTGTCTGCTCGGGGCAGGAGGGGCCAGGAGGATTAATTAATTGTTCTGCTGGTTCGGGGTCTGTGGTGGCTGGGGGGTTGCTGGCCTCCTGGTGTGCCCGCTGCACTACACCCCAGCAGAGTCGAGGGAGGTAGGATGTGTGGATGTGTGGATGTGTGGATGTATGGGACGTGAAAGTGTGTGTGGTAATGATTGGGCCTGGATCTGGGACTTGCTGTCGCCTGGCCTGCCTGTGTTTCTCCCGATGGGGCATCAGCGTTGCCTCTCCCCACTGCTCGCGACTTCACCCACCTGTGGGCACGTCTTGACTCCCAGGGCACTTGGCCAGGGGCGCTGGGGCAGGCGCTGACCCACTTTGTGGCTGTCTGGGGCGCTTGGCCCTCCTGGGTATTGGGTGGGGCCTCTGCCGGGGGGTTTGGGGGCGCTCGGGCTCCTGGGGCCCAGTTCCAGTGCACGGCCCATGTCTGGGCGGCTGGGGCCTGGCGGGGTCGGTGGGCTGTTACCCCTGGTTCCCGGAGTGCCTCTGCCCTATGCTTATGGGGGCTCTTTCCGGGGGCTTCCTCTGCAGTCTTCTGGGTGGATGCGTGGTTGCCCCTGCGGTGGGCTGCCTGGGTTCTGTGCTCTGTGGGGGATGCTGGTGGCCTGGGTCTTGTGGCCCTCTCTGCCTGCTTCTGATTGCTTGGGGGGGGGCTGTGGATTGTGGCCCTGTACGCTTATACACTCATAACTAAGCACGGTTATCATGTTGGTCCTGTGCCATGGGTGTTGCATGTTCTCACACACACACACACACATTCATTAGTCCAGTAGCATGGTCACTAAGCAGTTGATGTATTATCATGTCGTCTCAGGTCATCTATATCCAAAGCTGTGTTGTATGCGATTGCCGCTTCTTGTGCTTGTTTTTGTTTGTTTGTGTGTTTGTTTTTTCTCTGCTTGTCTGCTTTCGGGTGCTCCTGGTGGCGCTAAGGCTGGATTCCCCTCATAGGCCATGGATTGTTGTCTGTTTTGTTTTTTACAGGTGTAGCAGCTGGTTGTCTGGTTTTTGTTTCTATTTTTGTTCTGTTTCCTCTTCTTTCCTCTTCTTCTTTCCTTGTCCCCCGGTCCGGTTCAGTTCAGTTCATGTCATATATTGTAAACAGAAATAAATAAATGGGCATCAAGGGGAGCTTTACATTTATAAAACTTCCCTTGGCAAAACAAATCTGTTTGGCATCAAAGGTATTCAGACTACAATTCTTCTGACATAATGCTGAACAGGACAAGGGGAAAAAAAAGTAAAGAAGACAGTTCTGCCGAAAGCCAGGGATAGACCTGTTCTAAGTTCTATACTTTTTAAAAGGGGCGTGTTTATCAACTGTGGAATTAGAAGATTTACAAAAATGGTCAAGTGCTAGATCTTCATCTGGGATTTTAACAGTGTCATATAACTATTCAACAGAGCAGTTAAAAAAAAGCCTGCTCATGGAGATGTTTCAGGATCTGGATACCAAGCGTGGACCTAATGTTTTCCTTTTTGCAATTCTGATACAGGCTATTGAGCAGTGATAACTAACACCAAGTTCAGATACTGCAGATTTTCTACCTTTGATTTGTTAAGATTGAGCCAATCAGGGACAACCTTGAAGGATCTCTTTGGTTTTGTAGGATCTGTAATTACCTGAGAAAGGTTGATATTGGTACACACCTTTTTTAAATGATCAGAGGCAGAGTTCAACTTGTTTAAATTAAAATTGCCACACAGAGATTGGGTTTAGGCCACATGCACACAGAATGACATCAACAAATATAAGAAATATTAAACATTTACACATAGATTTTTGAATATATGTAGAGGAATGATACTTTGAAATGTGCTCATTGCGGAGTTATGATCAGTTGAGTAATGAAGGTTGAACTATTCTGGGAAAGAGGTTCTATTCCCAGCATCATGATGGACACTCCTGATATAGAAGGTTTCGCTAACGCATTGGAATTGTTTTACTATTTTCATATGCATGTGCAATGAAGAATTGCTTGCTGCTGATAAATGCAAAGAAGAACAGCTTACACATAGATGCTCACATATAGGCTGCTGAATGCAATGAAGACCTGCTTATCAAGTAAAGTTCAATGTCAATGTGTAATATTCAATTAGGATTTGCAAAACAGTGAAGTTAAACAATGAATGGGTCCATAGTCGGTATGAGAAGACTACAGGAATATTTACCTGGGTGTACGTTCAAACAGAGATGAGAAAATTGCGATAAATAATTGTTTGTTTGTTTGTTAGTATGTATAGGAATGTTATGTGTATAAACTGTGTTGAGTTATAGTTACTCAGTAGTGTCTCAGTGAAACAACCGACGGGGGAAGCCTTGCGGTGACAACAAAAGCAGTGTTTTACTGATCAGTCAAGTTGCTCCAGTGTACTCCATACAAACTGGTTGGCTACTGAAGGGATAGAAAATGGGGAATACTTGTTTTAAAGCAAACAAGGAATTAGATGGGAAAAATACATGTTTTAACGGGACCCAGACAATATTAAATACTCAGACAGATGGGAGAAGAAGTGTAGTTTTGTAGGAAATCACAAAATTATTACATAGAATTAGTGAAATCAATTGAAGAATGCCTTTCTGAAGAGCTGTTTACCACAGATGAGCAGCTTTGCGACCAAGCACATTGTAGATCGCTTTACTGCCAAAATTATCTAATTTAATGGATTGGTTTAGACATGCATAACAGCATTTTAAGAACAAAGAGAGAAACAAAAAGGGACAACGCTTCATGGTGGAAGGTGATGTATAAATAACTGTGTATATGATGAAGGGGGTGGCAACACCCATTCCGAAATCCCACCATTCCGACATCCCGCTATTCCGACATCCCACCATTCCGACATACCACCATTCCGACATGCAAACGTCCCACCATTCCGACATCCCACCATTGCGACATCCCGCTATTCTGACGTTCAAATGTCCCACCATTCCGACAAGGCTTTCCGTATAAGGAAATGTGTGTTACTCAACAGGTGAGTCCCTTCTTTCTGTTCATGCAATTTATATGTTTAACACATGTTTATAGACAAGCGTTATTAAAAACACAAAGTCTCGGCAACTGGAGGAGGAGAAGCAGTCCGCGGTGGTTTTCAATCACACACTCCAATGCCACTTGTTTCAACTTCCGAAAATTTAATCCAGGAAAAAAAGGCTTACAAACATGGACCAAAACGGCTCCATAACACGCACAAGAATCCAAAAGAAACGAAAGTTAACTAAAAGAAAGCAAATAAACAGTATGAAGTGGTCAAAATTGGTTTTACGCATGCCTATGTGCGTCTGGCACATGCGTCTTCGGGCTCTCCCACGTTGGTTTGTGGATGAAAGCTATATGTTCAGCTGTAATGTCATGTAAAAACAATCTCTACATGACATTGTGTGACCAGTTAGGTCCTTAAGATATCAACAGGCTGTATAAAGCTACAACCGTTGCGGCTGTGTGTTTGTGCCAAATGCGCAAAGCCCATCCACGCTTCCAAAAATTGGAGTGAGTACTCATAAATCACGTGAATAACATGAATAAACGTTTTTACTGAATTTTGTTGTGTTTTATACGTTCTATGCTGTCATTTCTCTCTTCTCCTATTGGCAAGGCAAGGCAGAGTGCTCGCAACTGTGTCCTGTGCAGTAGCCGTGATATCTGTAATTGCAATTATTACTTTTGCATATGATGACAGCGTGCAAAAGACGCATGGGCTCTGTGGAGAGCTCCGCTCCAGCTGGCTGCTGTGACAGCTCACTGACACTGTATTTCTGCTTAATCAGTTTCAGTCTCGCCAGAGTTACATTAATATCTGTATTTTTATATTTGAAATTCAGGGGATTTTGATAATAGATTATTAAAGTTTGTTTGCGAGGCTGTGGCCTCTGCATGTGCAAAGCTTGTGCGCCAAACTTTAGGGCGTATTTGCGCCGGCATATCATTAGTGCAAAATGTTTTGGGTAAAAAATAGGCTATTAAAAGGAACTGTCGGAATGGCGGTATGTTAAAAAAAACAAAAAACATACCGCCATTCCGACCATAGGAGGAAAAAAGTGTCGGAATGGTGGGACGTTTGATAAAAAATTAAGTGTCGCCATTCCGACAATTGGAGACCCATGTCGGAATGGCGAGATGTCGGAATGGCAGCATGTAACCATGATGAAGGAGAGACCATTTGAGCAGCACAGCCATTTCGCAGCACAGGGACAGCAGTCCAAGTTACAGGATCTCCCACGTGGTATCACCTGTCACATTGTGTCAAGGCATCAAAAGAAGAAAAAAATCACCTAACTCAAGGACAAAAAGACAAAGACTCCGGTGAACGAAGACAGAGGACTGACAAACCAGAAATACAAAAGGATTCTCGATATCAAGATCCAGAAGAAGAGGCTAACAATGCCACGAACACTTACGATGCTGGGAATGATGCCAGCAATGAACAGAGAAGAAGATTCAGTGTCATCAATCTGCATTACGTGCCTCTAATGAGGGGGTGAATATAGAATCCTCAACGATTACAACGTCTCTGGGAACTGTGACAACAACAAGGTTTAAACCATTTTGATATATATTGTAACCTATTGTCTAAGGAATAGTGCTGAAAATGAGGTAAATCTAATCCACCACTGTCCTTGGTCTTCTGTAGGGTTTTTAAACTAATACGTGGTGGTTTGTTTTTCCACAGAAATTTGGAGATGCATGAATCTAGTGACTTAAACCAAGTAGCAGATGGTTTTATGGGGATCATTGAGAACAAATAGTTAACTTTTGGTAGTATCATCATTTTAATGGATGTAACTCTCCCCATAAGTGATATAGGTAAGGACTTCCAACGAGAGATCGTCCTCTACTGTCTTTAATAATTGCACATAATTTAGCTTTGTTAGCTCTGAGAGCCTGGAGGAAATGTTTATGCCTAAATATCTAATATTTCCTGACTGTAAAGTGATCGCAGGTATATTATGAACCCTACAGTTAATGGGCAGAACTGTGGTCTTAGACCAGTTGATAGAGTAGTCAGAAAGTGCTGAGAATTTATTTATGAGTGTGATCGTGTGACTGAGAGACGTCTGTGAGTTCTGAAGGAAACGTAATACATCATCAGCATAAAGACTTTTTTTATGCTCAATATTTTGGGATTAATTACTCACAAACGGGTAAGAAAAGGCAGTATTGCCAGACCATACATGATCAAAACAGGGAGCGGAGGTGGTTCAGCTGCAAGGTGTGAATGTCTGACTATAGTTTGTAAAAAGCGGGTAAGATAAGGTGCGAATGCCCGACAATGTATGATCAAAAGAGGGAGCGGAGGTTTTCGGCTGCAAGAAGGTCTGAATGTCCACCCAAACTTCCTGAAAAATGGGTAAAAAAAGGGTGCGAATGCCAAACCATACATCATCAAAAGCAGGAGTGGATGTGTTCGGCTACAAGAAGATTTGAATGTCCATCAATAATTGCTTTAAAACATGAAAGAAAATTTTCGAATATCAAACCGCACATGATCATAAGCGGGAGAGGAGTTGTTCAGCTACAAGAAGGTGTGAATGTCCACCCATAATTACTGAAAAATGGGTAAGAAAAGGTGAAAATGACAAACCATACATCATCAAAAGCAGGAGTGGATGTGTTCGGCTACAAGAAGGTTTGAATGTCCGACCATAGTTTGTAAAAAGCGGGTAAGAAAAGGTTCGAATGCCCGAACATAGACCATCAAAAGAGGGAGCGGAGGTGTTCCGCTGTAAGAATGTGTAAATGTCCGACCATAGTTGGTAAAAAGCGGGTAAGAAAAGGTTAAAATACCCGACTGTACACAATCAATAGCGGGAGCGGAGTTGTTTGGCTACAAGGTGTGAAAGTCCGACCACGGTTTGTAAAAAGCGGGTAAGAAAAGGTTTGAATGCCCGAATATATACCATCAAAAGTGGAAGTGGATGTGTTCGGCTGCAAGAAGGTGTGAACGTCCGACCAAAGTTTGTAAAAAACAGTTAAGAAAAGGTTCGAATATCCAACCAAACATAATCAAAAGCGGGAAAAGAGCTGTTCGACTGCAAGTAGGTGTGAATGTCAGATCATAATTTGCAAAAAGCTGATGAGAAAGGGTGAGAATGCCCGGCTATACACCATCAAATGCGGGAGCGGAAGTTTTTGGCTGTGAGTAGGTGTGAATGTCCGACCATAATTGCTGAAAAATGTGTTAGAAGAGACTAGAATGCCGGACAATACATCATCAAATGCGGGAGCGGAGTTGTTCGGCTGTGAGTAGGTGTGAATCTCCGAGCATAGTTTGTAAAAAGGGGGTAAGAATAGGTTCGAATGCCCGAACATACACTATCAAAACAGGGAGCTGAGGTGGCTCAACTGCAAGGTGTGAATGTTTGACTATAGTTTGTAAATAAGGTGCGAATGCCCAACAATGTATAATCAAAAGAGGGAGCGGAGGTTTTCGGCTACAAGAAGGTTTGAATGTCCGACCATAGTTTGTAAAAAGCGGGTAAGAAAAGGTTCAAGCGCCTGACTATACACCATCAAAAGCGGGAGCAGAGGTGTTCCGCTGTAAGACGGTGTGAATGTCCGACCATAGTTGGTAAAAAGCGGGTAAGAAAAGGTTAAAATACCCGACTGTACACAATCAATAGCGGGAGAGGAGGTGTTCAGCTGCAAGAAGGTGTGAATGTCCACCCATAATTACTGAAAAATGGGTAAGAAAAGGTGCGAATGCCCAACCATACATTATCAAAAGCAGGTGTGAATGTCAGATCATAATTTGCAAAAAGCTGATGAGAAAGGGTGAGAATGCCCGACTATACACCATCAAATGCGGGAGCGGAGTTGTTCGGCTGTGAGTAAGTGTGAATCTCCGACCATAATTGCTGAAAAATGTGTTAGAAAAGGTAAGAATGCCGGTCCATACATCATCAAAAGCGGGAGAGGTGGTGTTCGGCTGCAAGTAGGTGTGAATGTCCAGCCAGAATTACTAACAAACGGGTAAGAAAAGGTAGTATTGCCAGACCATACATGATCAAAACAGGGAGCGGAGGTGGTTCAGCTGCAAGAAGGTGTGAATGTCCGACTAAAGTTCAAATATATTAACAAAAGCGGGAGGAGAGGTCTTCGGATGAGAGTGGTTGAGAATTTCCAACCATAATCTATAAAATGCGGTGAAAAAAAAGGTGTGATAGAACACTAAAAGGTGGAGCGGAAGTGTTCGGCTGCAAGAAGGTGTGAATGTCCGACTATATTTGGTGAAAAGCAGGTGAAGCAAGGTCTGAATGCCCAACCTTACATCATCAAAAGCGAGATCAGAGGTGTTTTGCTGCATGAAGGCCATAGTTTGCCAAAAGCGGGTAAGCTGCGAATGACCGACTAAATATCAACAAAAGGTCTTCGGATGCAAGTGGGTGTGAATATCCCACCATACAGGTATGGTGGAGAGGAAGCTGTGAACAGCTGACCATAGTTGGCAAAAAGCGGGTGAGACAAGGTGTGAATGTCCACCCATAATTACTGAAAAATGGGTAAGAAAAGGTGAAAATGCCCAACCATACATCAGCAAAAGCAGGAGTGGATGTGTTCGGCTACAAGGTTTGAATGTCCGAGCATAGTTTGTAAAAAGCGGGTAAGAAAAGGTTCGAATGCCCAAACATACACCATCAAAAGAGGGAGCGGAGGTGTTCCGCTGTAAGAAGGTGTGAATGTCCGACCATAGTTGGTAAAAAACGGGTAAGAAAAGGTTAAAATACCCGACTGTACATAATCAATAGGGGGAGCGGAGTTGTTCGGCTACTAAAAGGTGTGAAAGTCCGACCATGGTTTGTAAAAAGCGGGTAAGAAAAGGTGCGAATGCCCGAAAATGTATGATCAAAAGAGGGAGCGGAGGTGTTCGGCTGCAAGAAGGTGTGAATGTACACCCATAATTGCTGAAAAATGGGTAAGAAAAGGTGCGAATGCCCAACTATACATAATCAAAAGCAGGAGTGGATGTGTTTGGCTCCAAGAAGGGTGGAATGTCCGACCATAGTTGGTAAAAAACGGGTAAGAAAAGGTTAAAATACCCGACTGTACACAATCAATAGCGGGAGCGGATGTGTTTGGCTACAAGAATGTGTGACAGTCCGACCATTGTTTGTAAAAAACGGGTAAGAAAATGTGCGAATGCCCGACAATGTATGATCAAAAGAGGGAGCGGAGGTTTTCGGCTACAAGAAGGTTTGAATGTCCGACCATAGTTTGTAAAAAGCGGGTAAGAAAAGGTTCAAATGCCTGACTATACACCATCAAAAGAGGGAGCGGAGGTGTTCCGCTGTAAGACGGTGTGAATGTCCGACCATAGTTGGTAAAAAGCGGGTAAGAAAAGGTTAAAATACCTGACTGTACACAATCAATAGCGGGAGCGGAGTTGTTCGGCTACAAGAAGGTGTGAAAGTTCAACCATGGTTTGTAAAAAGCTGCTAAGAAAAGGTTCGAATGCCCGAATATATACCATCAAAAGCGGGAGCAGAGCTGTTCGACTGCAAGTAGGTGTGAATGTCCAGCCATAATTACTCACAAATGGGTAAGAAAATGTAGTATTGCCAGACCATACATGATCAAAACAGGGAGCTGAGGTGGTTCAGCTGCAAGGTGTGAATGTCTGACTATAGTTTGTAAAAAGCGGGTAAGACAAGGTGCGAATGCCCAACAATGTATGATCAAAAGAGGGAGTGGAGGTCTTCGGCTGCGAGGTCTGAATGTCCAACCATAATTTCTAAAAACCGGGTAAGAAAAGGCTCGAAAGCCCGACTATACACAATCAAAAGCGGGAGCGGGAGGTTTTCAGCTGCAAATCCTTCACTCAAACCAAGTGAAAACTGCTTTGTCCTTCATATTTATCAATGTCTAGATCGACTTCAACAAAGAACAACATTGTACTTTGCAGTAAAGAAAGAGCAAATCAAAAGTTTTAGGAATCCGAGAATAAGCTTATTTTTATACGTTCTGCATGATTTGGGATTTTATGTATAAAATGAATTCCTTCACTCAAACCAAGTTAAAACTGCTTTGTCCTTCATATTTATCAATGTCTAGATCGACTTCAACAAAGAACAACATTGTATTTTGCAGTAGAAGAAAAAGCAACACTGAAGGATCAGGAATCCGAGAATAAGCTTCTTTTCATACGTTTTGAATGATTTGGGATTTTATGTATAAAATTAATTCCTTCACTCAAACCAAGTGAAAACTGCTTTGTCCTTCATATTTATCAATGTCTAGATTTACTTCAACAAAGAACAACATTGTATTTTGCAGTAGTAGAAAGAGCAACACTGAAGGATCAGGAATCCGAGAATAAGCTTATTTTCATACGTTCTGCATGATTTGGGATTTTATGTATAAAATGAATTCCTTTACTCAAACTATGTTAAAACTGCTTTGTCCTTCATATTTCTCAATGTCTAGATTGACTTCAACAAAGAACAACATTGTATTTTGCAGTAGAAGAAATAGCAACACTGAAGGATCAGGAATCCGAAAACAAGCTTATTTTCATACGTTCTGCTTGATTTGGGATTTTGCTATAAAATTAATTCCTTCACTCAAACAAAGTGGAAACTGCTTTGTCCTTCATATTTATCAATGTCTATATAAATTTCAACAAAGAACAAGGCGGTATTTTTCATTATAGGAAAGAGCAACACTGGAGGATCAGGAATCCGAGAAAAAGCTTACTTTCATGAGTCCTGCACGATTTCGGATTTTCCTATAAAATGAATTGCTTTGCTCAAACCAAGTTAAAATTGCTTTGTCCTTCATAGTTATCCATGTCTAAAATGTATCAAGCATAAAGTTCCTCATATTACCCTGAATGAGAAAGAAGCATCCCTTTGGTTGAGCAATACGTTCCTTTTGCGGAGTTATGCATGATTTCGGATTTTGCTATAAAATTCATTCCTTCACACCTTTTTTTTTCACCACATTTTATAGATTATGGTTGGAAATTCTCAACCACTCTAATCCGAAGACCTCTCCTCCCGCTTTTGTTAATATATTTGAACTTTAGTTGGACATTCACCCCTTTTTGCAGCTAAACCACCTCCGCTCCCTGTTTTGATCATGTATGGTCAAGCAATACTACATTTTCTTACCCGTTTGTGAGTAATTATGGCTGGATATTCACACCTACTTGCAGCTGAACACAATCTCTCTCGCTTTTAATTACGTTTTGATATTTGAACCTTTTCTTAACTGCTTTTTACAAACTTTGGTTGGACGTTCACACCTTCTTGCAGCCGAACACTTCCGCTTCCGCTTTTGATGGTATATATTCGGGCATTCGAACCTTTTCTTACCAGCTTTTTACAAACCATGGTTGGACTTTCACATCTTCTTGTAGCCGAACAACTCCGCTCCCCCTATTGATTGTGTACAGTCGGGTATTTTAACCTTTTCTTACCCACTTTTTACCAACTATGGTCAGACATTCACACCGTCTTACAGCGGAACACCTCCGCTCCGTGCTTTTGATGGTGTATAGTCAGGCATTTGAACCTTTTCTTACCCGCTTTTTACAAACTATGGTCGGACATTCAAACCTTCTTGTAGCCGAAAACCTCTGCTCTCTCTTTTAATTATACAATGTTGGGCATTCGCACCTTATCTTACCCGCTTTTTACAAACTATAGTCAGACATTCACACCTTGCAGCTGAACAACCTCAGCTCCCTGTTTTGATCATGTATGGTCTGGCAATACTACCTTTTCTTACCCGTTTGTGAGTAATTATGGCTGGACATTCACACCTACATGCAGTCGAAAAGCTCTGCTCCCGCTTTTGATTATGTTTGGTTGGATATTCGAAACTTTTCTTAACTGCTTTTTACAAACTATGGTCGGACATTCACACCTTCTTGCAGCCGAACACCTCCGCTTCCGCTTTTGATGGTATATATTCGGGCATTCGAACCTTTTCTTACCAGCTTTTTACAAACCATGGTTGAACTTTCACACCTTCTTGTAGCCGAACCACTCCGCTCCCGCTATTGATTGTGTACAGTCAGGTATTTTAACCTTTTCTTACCCGCTTTTTACCAACTATGGTCGGACATTCACACCGTCTTACAGCGGAACACCTCCGCTTCCGCTTTTGATGGTGTATAGTCAGGCATTTGAACCTTTTCTTACCCGCTTTTTACAAACTATGGTCGGACATTTAAACCTTCTTGTAGCCGAAAACCTCCGCTCCCTCTTTTGATCATACATTGTCGGGCATTCGCACCTTTTCTTACCCGTTTTTTACAAACCACGGTCGGACTGTCACACATTCTTGTAGCCAAACACATCCGCTCCCACTATTGATTGTGTACAGTCGGGTATTTTAACCTTTTCTTACCCGTTTTTTTACCAACTATGGTCGGACATTCACACCTTCTTACAGCGGAACACCTCCGCTCCCTCTTTTGATAGTGTATGTTCGGGCATTCGAATCTATTCTTACCCCCTTTTTACAAAATATGCTCGGAGATTCACACCTACTCACAGCCGAACAACTCCGCTCCCGCATTTGATGGTGTATAGTCGGGCATTCTCACCCTTTCTCATCAGCTTTTTGCAAATTATTATCTGACATTCACACCTACTTGCAGTCGAAATGCTCTGCTCCCGCTTTTGATTATGTTTGGTTGGATATGCGAAACTTTTCTTAACTGCTTTTTACAAAGTTTGGTCGGACGTTCAAACTTTCAAGCAGCCGAACACCTCCGCTTCCGCTTTTGATGTTGTATATTCGGGCATACAAACCTTTTCTTACCCACTTTTTACAAACCATGGTCAGACTTTCACTCTTTGTTGCTGAACAACTCCGCTCCCTCTTTTGATTGTGTGCAGTCGGGTATTTTCACCTTTTCTTACCTGCTTTTTACAAACTTTGGTCGGACATTCAAACCTTCTTGTAGCCGAACACATCCACTCCTGCTTTTGATGATGTATGGTTGGGCATTCGCACCTTTTCTTACCCATTTTTCAGTAATTATTGGTGGACATTCAGACCTTCTTGCAGCTGAACACCTCTGCTCCCTCTTTTGATCATGTATGGTCTGGCAATACTACCTTTTCTTACCCATTTGTGAGTAATTATGGCTGGACATTCACACCTACTTGCAGCCGAACACCACCTCTCCCGCTTTTGATGATGTATTGTCCGGCATTCTAGTCTCTTCTAACACATTTTTCAGCAATTATGGTCGGACATTCACACCTACTCACAGCCGAACACTTCCGCTCCCGCATTTGATGGTGTATAGCCGGGCATTCTCACCCTTTCTCATCAGCTTTTTGCAAATTATGATCTGACATTCACACCTACTTGCAGTCGAACAGCTCTGCTCCCGCTTTTGATTATGTTTGGTTGGATATTCGAACCTTTTCTTAACTGCTTTTTACAAACTTTGGTCGGACGTTCACACCTTCTTGCAGCCGAACACCTCCACTTCCACTTTTGATGGTATATATTCGGGCATTCGAACCTTTTCTTACCCGCTTTTTACAAACCGTGGTCGGACTTTCACACCTTCTTGTAGCCGAACAACTCCGCTCCCGCTATTGATTGTGTACAGTCGGGTAGTTTAACCTTTTCTTACCCGCTTTTTACCAACTATGGTCGGACATTTACACCTTCTTACAGCGGAACACCTCCGCTCCCTCTTTTGATGGTCTATGTTTGGGCATTCGAACCTTTTCTTACCCGCTTTTTACAAACTATGGTCGGACATTCAAACCTTCTTGTAGCCGAACACATCCACTCCTTCTTTTGATGATGTATGGTTTGGCATTCGCACCCTTTTTTTACCCATTTTTCAGGAATTATGGGTGGACATTCAGACCTTCTTGCAGCCGAAAACCTCCGCTCCCTCTTTTGATCATGCATTGTCGGGCATTCGCACCTTGTCTTACCCGCTTTTTATAAACTTTAGTTGGACATTCACACCTTCTTGCAGCTGAACGACCTCCGCTCCCTGTTTTGATCATGTATGGTCTGGCAATACTACCTTTTCTTACCCGTTTGTGAGTAATTAATCCCAAAATATTGTGCATAAAATAAGTCTTTATGCTGATGATGTATTACTTTTCCTTCAGAACTCACAGACGTCTCTCACTCACACGATCACACTCATAAATAAATTCTCAACACTTTCTGACTACTCTATCAACTGGTCTAAGACCACAGTTCTGCCCATTAACTGTAGGGTCCATAATATACCTGCGATCACTTTACAGTCAGGAAATATTAGATATTTAGGCATAAACATTTCCTCCAGGCTCTCAGAGCTAACAAAGCTAAATTATGTGCAATTATTAAAGACAGTAGAGGACGATCTCTCTCGTTGGAAGTCCTTACCTATATCACTTATGGGGAGAATTACATCCATTAAAATGATGATACTACCAAAAGTTAACTATTTGTTCTCAATGATCCCCATAAAACCATCTGCTACTTGGTTTAAGTCACTAGATTCATGCATCTCCAAATTTCTGTGGAAAAACAAACCACCACGTATTAGTTTGAAAACCCTACAGAAGACCAAGGACAATGGTGGATTAGATTTACCTCATTTTCAGCACTATTCCTTAGCCAATAGGTTACAATATATATCAAAATGGTTTAAACCTTGTTTTTGTCACAGTTCCCAGAGACGTTGTAATCGTTGAGGATTCTATATTCACCCCCTCATTAGAGGCACGTGTTGCAGATTGATGACACTGAATCTTCTTCTCTGTTCATTGCTGGCATCATTCCCAGCATCGTAAGTGTTTCGTGGCATTGTTAGCCTCTTCTTCTGGATTTTGATATCGAGAATCCTTTTGTATTTCTGGTTTGTCAGTACTCTCTCTTCGTTCACCGGCGTCTTCGTCTTTTTGTCCTTGAGTTTGGTGATTTTTTCTTCTTTTGATGCCTTGACACAATGTGACAGGTGATACCACGTGGGAGATCCTGTAACTTGGACTGCTGTCCCTGTGCTGCGAAATGGCTGTGCTGCTCAAATGGTCTCTCCTTCATCATGGTTACATGCTGCCATTCCGACATCTCGCCATTCCGACATGGGTCTCCAATTGTCGGAATGGCGACACTTAATTTTTTATCAAACGTCCCACCATTCCGACACTTTTTTCCTCCTATGGTCGGAATGGCGGTATGTTTTTTTTTTTTAACATACCGCCATTCCGACAGTTCCTTTTAATAGCCTATTTTTTACCCAAAACATTTTGCACTAATGATATGCCGGCGCAAATACGCCCTAAAGTTTGGCGCACAAGCTCTGCTCATGCAGAGGCCACAGCCTCGCAAACAAACTTTAATAATCTATTATCAAAATCCCCTGAATTTCAAATATAAAAATACAGATATTAATGTAACTCTGGCGAGACTGAAACTGATTAAGCAGAAATACATTGTCAGTGAGCTGTCACAGCAGCCAGCTGGAGCGGAGCTCTCCACAGAGCCCATGCGTCTTTTGCACGCTGTCATCATATGCAAAAGTAATAATTGCACAGATATCACGGCTACGGCACAGGACACAGTTGCGAGCACTCTGCCTTGCCTTGCCAATAGGAGAAGAGAGAAATGACAGCATAGAACGTATAAAACACAACAAAATGCAGTAAAAACGTTTATTCATGTTATTCACGTGATTTATGAGTACTCGCTCCAATTTTGGGAAGCGCGGATGGGCTTTGCGCATTTGGCACAAACACATAGCCGTTGCGCAAGGCTTTATACAGCCTGTTGATATCTTAAGGACGTAACTGGTCACACCTGGGAGTAAATGTCATGTAGAGATTGTTTTTACATGACATTACAGCTGAACATATAGCTTTCATCCACAAACCAATGTGGGAGAGCCCGAAGACGCATGTGCCAGACGCACATAGGCATGCGTAAAACCAATTTTGACCACTTCATACTGTTTATTTGCTTTCTTTTAGTTAATTTTCGTTTCTTTTGGATTCTTGTGCGTGTTATGGAGCCGTTTTGGTCCATGTTTGTAAGCCTTTTTTTCCTGGATTAAATTTTCGGAAGTTGAAACAAGTGGCATTGGAGTGTGTGATTGAAAACCACCGCGGACTGCTTCTCCTCCTCCAGTTGCCGAGACTTTGTGTTTTTAATAACGCTTGTCTATAAACATGTGTTAAACATATAAATTGCATGAACAGAAAGAAGGGACTCACCTGTTGAGTAACACACATTTCCTTATACAGAAAGCCTTGTCGGAATGGTGGGACATTTGAACGTCGGAATGGTGGGACGTTTGCATGTCGGAATGGTGGTATGTCGGAATGGTGGTATGTCGGAATGGTGGGATGTCGGAATAGCGGGATGTCGGAATGGCGGGATTTCGGAATGGGTGTTGCCACCCCCTTCATCATATACACTTTTATTTATACATCACCTTCCACCATGAAGCGTTGTCCCTTTTTGTTTCTCTCTTTGTTCTTAAAATGCTGTTATGCATGTCTAAACCAATCCATTAAATTAGATCATTTTGTCAGTAAAGCGATCTACATTGTGCTTGGTCGCAAAGCTGCTCATCTGTGGTAAACAGCTCTTCAGAAAGGCATTCTTCAATTGATTTCACTAATTCTATGTAATAATTTTGTGATTTCCTACAAAACTACACTTCTTCTCCCATCTGTCTGAGTATTTAATATTGTCTAGGTCCCGTTAAAACATGTATTTTTCCCATCTAATTCCTTGTTTGCTTTAAAACAAGAATTCCCCATTTTCTATCCCTTCAGTAGCCAACCAGTTTGTATGGAGTACACTGGAGCAACTTGACTGATCAGTAAAACACTGCTTTTGTTGTCACCGCAAGGCATCCCCCGTCGGTTGTTTCACTGAGACACTACTGAGTAACTATAACTCAACACAGTTTATACACGTAACATTCATATACATACTAACAAACAAAGAAACAATTATTTATCGCGATTTTCTCATCTCTGTTTGAACGTACACCCAGGTAAATATTCCTGTAGTCTTCTCATACCGACTATGGACCCATTCATTGTTTAACTTCACTGTTTTGCAAATCCTAATTGAATATTACACATTGACATTGAACTTTACTGGATAAGCAGGTCTTCATTGCATTCAGCAACCTATATGTGAGCATCTATGTGTAAGCTGTTCTTCTTTGCATTTATCAGCAGCAAGCAATTCTTCATTGCACATGCATATGAAAATAGTAAAACAATTCCAATGGGTTAGCGAAACCTTCTATATCAGGAGTGTCCATCATGATGCTGGGAATAGAATAGTTCCCAGAATAGTTCAACCTTCATTACTCAACTGATCATAACTCCGCAATGAGCACATTTCAAAGTATCATTCCTCTACATGTATTCAAAAATCTATGTGTAAATGTTTAATATTTCTTATATTTGTTGATGTCATTCTGTGTGCATGTGGCCTAAACCCAATCTCTGTGTGGCAATGTTAACAAATCAAAGGTAGAATATCCGCAGTATCTGAACTTGGTGTTAGTTATCACTGCTCAATAGCCTGTATCAGAATTGCAAAAATGAAAACATTAGGTCCACGCTTGGTATCCAGATCCTGAAACATCTCCATGAGCAGGCTTTTTTTTAACTGATCTGTTGAATAGTTATATGACACTGTTAAAATCTCAGATGAAGATCTAGCACTTGACCATTTTTGTAAATCTTCTAATTCCATAGTTGATAAACATGCCCCTTTTAAAAAGTATAGAACTTAGAACAGGTCTAGTCCCTGACTTTCGGCAGAACTGTCTTCTTTACTTTTTTTTTTTTTTTCCCTTGTCCTGTTCAGCATTATGTCAGAAGAATTGTAGTCTGAATACCTTTGATGCCAAACAGATTTGCTTTGCCAAGGGAAGTTTTATAAATGTAAAGCTCCCCTTGATGCCCATTTATTTATTTCTGTTTACAATATATGACATGAACTGAACTGAACCGGACCGGGGGACAAGGAAAGAAGAAGAGGAAAGAAGAGGAAACAGAACAAAAATAGAAACAAAAACCAGACAACCAGCTGCTACACCTGTAAAAAATAAAACAGACAACAATCCATGGCCTATGAGGGGAATCCAGCCTTAGCCCCACCAGGAGCACCTGAAAGCAGACAAGCAGAGAAAAAACAAACACACAAACAAACAAAAACAAGCACAAGAAGCGGCAATCGCATACAACACAGCTGTGGATATAGATGACCTGAAACGACATGATAATACATCAACTGCTTAGTGACCATGCTACTGGACTAATGAATGTGTGTGTGTGTGTGTGAGAACATGCAACACCCATGGCACAGGACCTACATGATAACCGTGCTTAGTTATGAGTGTATAAGCGTACAGGGCCACAATCCACAGCCCCCCCCCCCAAGCAATCAGAAGCAGGCAGAGAGGGCCACAAGACCCAGGCCACCAGCAGCCCCCACAGAGCACAGAACCCAGGCAGCCCACCGCAGGGGCAACCACGCATCCACCCAGAAGACTGCAGAGGAAGCCCCCGGAAAGAGCCCCCATAAGCATAGGGCAGAGGCACACCGGGAACCAGGGGTAACAGCCCACCGACCCCGCCAGGCCCCAGCCGCCCAGACATGGGCCGTGCACTGGACCTGGGCCCCAGGAGCCCGAGCGCCCCCAAACCCCCCGGCAGAGGCCCCACCCAATACCCAGGAGGGCCAAGCGCCCCAGACAGCCACAAAGTGGGTCAGCGCGTGCCCCAGCGCCCCTGGCCAAGTGCCCTGGGAGTCAAGACGTGCCCACAGGTGGGAGCTACTGTACCCCCAGAAGGTACCCATCCCGCCCCACCCCACTCAACCCAACCCCACCCAGGAGGACCTCTACAAAAAACAAACAAACAACATCAAAAAACAAACAAACAAACCACCCGGTCACACCAGTCGCAGCAGCCCGGGCCTGAGACCCACCATCACCCAGCAACCCACCACCACCACTATGTGATAAAACTAATCAGAGGGGACCAGAGAGAATGAAATTCAGCCAATTGATGTTTTGAGGAGGCAGACATTGTTTCCATGCTAATATAATCTAAAAGAAAATTTCTAAACTGGTTAATACACAGATTGTTCTTCGCTTTCCAGTTCATGAGAATAGTTTTCTTTGCGATACATAACACTGTGACAACCATGTGTGCTGAGTTAATTTCCATGTTGATGTTGTCTAAGTCACCCAGTATGCACAGTGTGGGGCATGCAGGGATGCTACACTTTAGCCATGTTGATAGGTCCTCACAGACTTCAAGCCAGAACTTCTGGACAGGCGCAGAAAAACCACAAAGCGTGTGCATAATCATCAGGTGTGTTATCTGTGCAATGTGAGCAGATGTTTGAGTGTGTTAGACCCATCCTGAACATCCTTTGTCCTGTATAGTGTGTTCTATGAAGGATTTTGTATTGTATGAGCTGTGAATTAAGATTTCGAGTCTTTATGAAGGTGTTCAAACATATTTGTGGTTAGAAGCTATGACCAGAACTGATGGATAAATCTGCCTCCCATTTTGAGGATGGAAGAGACATTGTGTCATCTATCTTAGACAATAATTTATATATTTTTGATAGTAGTTTTGGGGTACAGATGCTTAGAAATTCTGCTACCCTAGTCGGGGGTTGTAAGTCTGGTTGGTGGAGGATATATCCATCCATCCATCCATCATCTGCCGCTTATCCGGGGGTCGGGTCGCGGGGGCAGCAGCTTGAGCAGAGAAACCCAGACGTCTCTGTCCCCGGCCACTTCCTCCAGCTCTTCCGGGGGGACCCCGAGGCGTTCCCAGGCCAGCCGAGAGACATAGTCTCTCCAACGTGTCCTGGGTCTCCCCCGGGGTCTCCTCCCAGTGGGACGTGCCCGGAACACCTCCCCAGGGAGGCGCCCAGGGGGCATCCTAACCAGATGCCCGAGCCACCTCATCTGACTCCTCTCAATGCGGAGGAGCAGCGGTTCTACTCCGAGCCCCTCCCGGATGACTGAGCTTCTCACCCTATCTCTAAGGGAGAGCCCAGACACCCTGCGGAGGAAACCCATTTCGGCCGCTTGTATTCGCGATCTTGTTCTTTCGGTCACTACCCACAACTCGTGACCATAGGTGAGGATGGGAACGTAGATTGACCAGGAAGTAGAGAGCTTCGCCTTCTGGCTCAGCTCCCTCTTCACAACGACGGGTCGGTGCAGAGCCTGCAACACTGCAGGCGCCGCACCGATCCGCCCGTCAATCTCCCGCTCCATTCGTCCGTCACTCGTGAACAAGACCCCGAGATACTTGAACTCCTCCTCTTGGGGAAGGATCTCATTCCCGACCCGGCGAGAGCATTCCACCCTTTTCCGGCTGAGAACCATAGTCTCGGATTTGGAGGTGCTGATTCTCATCCCAGCCGCTTCACACTCGGCTGCGAATCACTCCAGTGAGAGCTGAAGGTCACGGCCTGACGACGCTAACAGAACCACATCATCTGCAAAAAGCAGAGACCCGATTCTGAGGTCGCCAAATGGGACACCCTCAACGCCCTGGCTCCGCCTAGAAATTCTGTCCATAAAAGTTAGGAACAGAATCGGTGACAAAGGGCAGCCCTGACGGAGTCCAACTCTCACCGGAAACATATCCGACTTACTGCCGGCAATGCGGACCAAACTCTGGCACCGGTCATACAGAGACCGAACGGCCCCTATCAAGGGGTCCGGCACTCCATATTCCCGGAGCACCCCCCACAGGACTCCACAAGGGACACGGTCGAACGCTTTCTCCAAGTTCACAAAACACATGTAGACTGGTTGGGCGAACTCCCATGCACCCTCCAGGATCCTGCCGAGGGTATAGAGGGGGACCACCACCCCAATCTGCCAGTCCAGAGGCACTGTCCCCGATGTCCACGCGATACTGCAGAGGCGTGTCAGCCAAGACAGCCCTACAACATCCAGATCCTTGAGAAACTCAGGTCGGACTTCATCCACCCCCAGGGCCTTGCCACCGAGGAGCTTTTTAACCAACTCGGCAACCTCAGCCCCAGAAATGGGAGGCCCCGTCTCCGAGCTCTCCGACTCTGCCTCTTCCGAGCACGTGTTGGTAGGATTGAGGAGTTCCTCGAAGTACTCCCCCCACCGACTCACAACATCCCTAGTTGAGGTCAGCAAAGCCCCGTCCCCACTGTAAACAGTGTTGACTGTGAGCCGCTCCCCCCCCCCCTGAGACGCCGGATGGTGGACCAGAATCTTTTCGAGGCCGTCCGGAAATCGTTCTCCATGGTCTCACCGAACTCCTCCCAGGCCCGAGTTTTTGCCTCAGCAACCGCCGAAGCCGCGGCCCGTCTGGCCCGTCGGTACCTATCAGCTTCTTCCAGGGTCCCACTGGCCAATTAGGCCCGATAGGACTCCTTCTTCAGCTTGACGGCTTCCCTCACCACTGGTGTCCACCAGCAGGTTCGAGGGTATCCGCCACGACAGGCACCGACCACCTTACGGCCACAACTCCGACCAGCTGCCTCGGCAATGGAGTCACGGAACATGACCCATTCGGACTCAATGTCCCCCACCTCAAATATGGTTGAAGCTCTGCCGGAGGTGGGAGTTAAATTTCCTTCTGACGGGGGATACTGACAAACGCTCCCAGCAGACCCTCACAATACGTTTGGGCCTGCCAGGTCTGATCGGCATCCTCCCCCACCAGCGGAGCCAACTCACCACCAGGTGGTGATCAGTTGACAGCTCCGCCCCTCTCTTCACCCGAGTGTCCAGGACATACGGCCGCAAGTCCGATGATACAACCACAAAGTCGATCATCGAACTGCGGCCAAGGGTGTCCTTGTGCCAAGTGCACATATGGACACCCTTATGCCTGAACATGGTGTTCGTTATGGACAGTCTATGACTGGCACAGAAGTCCAACAACATAACACCACTCTGATTCAGATCGGGGGGGCCGTTGCCCCACCAGGAGCACCTGAAAGCAGACAAGCAGAGAAAAAACAAACACACAAACAAACAAAAACAAGCACAAGAAGCGGCAATCGCATACAACACAGCTGTGGATATAGATGACCTGAAACGACATGATAATACATCAACTGCTTAGTGACCATGCTACTGGACTAATGAATGTGTGTGTGTGTGTGTGAGAACATGCAACACCCATGGCACAGGACCTACATGATAACCGTGCTTAGTTATGAGTGTATAAGCGTACAGGGCCACAATCCACAGCCCCCCCCCCAAGCAATCAGAAGCAGGCAGAGAGGGCCACAAGACCCAGGCCACCAGCAGCCCCCACAGAGCACAGAACCCAGGCAGCCCACCGCAGGGGCAACCACGCATCCACCCAGAAGACTGCAGAGGAAGCCCCCGGAAAGAGCCCCCATAAGCATAGGGCAGAGGCACACCGGGAACCAGGGGTAACAGCCCACCGACCCCGCCAGGCCCCAGCCGCCCAGACATGGGCCGTGCACTGGACCTGGGCCCCAGGAGCCCGAGCGCCCCCAAACCCCCCGGCAGAGGCCCCACCCAATACCCAGGAGGGCCAAGCGCCCCAGACAGCCACAAAGTGGGTCAGCGCGTGCCCCAGCGCCCCTGGCCAAGTGCCCTGGGAGTCAAGACGTGCCCACAGGTGGGAGCTACTGTACCCCCAGAAGGTACCCATCCCGCCCCACCCCACTCAACCCAACCCCACCCAGGAGGACCTCTACAAAAAACAAACAAACAACATCAAAAAACAAACAAACAAACCACCCGGTCACACCAGTCGCAGCAGCCCGGGCCTGAGACCCACCATCACCCAGCAACCCACCACCACCACTATGTGATAAAACTAATCAGAGGGGACCAGAGAGAATGAAATTCAGCCAATTGATGTTTTGAGGAGGCAGACATTGTTTCCATGCTAATATAATCTAAAAGAAAATTTCTAAACTGGTTAATACACAGATTGTTCTTCGCTTTCCAGTTCATGAGAATAGTTTTCTTTGCGATACATAACACTGTGACAACCATGTGTGCTGAGTTAATTTCCATGTTGATGTTGTCTAAGTCACCCAGTATGCACAGTGTGGGGCATGCAGGGATGCTACACTTTAGCCATGTTGATAGGTCCTCACAGACTTCAAGCCAGAACTTCTGGACAGGCGCAGAAAACCACAAAGCGTGTGCATAATCATCAGGTGTGTTATCTGTGCAATGTGAGCAGATGTTTGAGTGTGTTAGACCCATCCTGAACATCCTTTGTCCTGTATAGTGTGTTCTATGAAGGATTTTGTATTGTATGAGCTGTAAATTAGGATTTCGAGTCTTTATGAAGGTGTTCAAACATATTTGTGGTTAGAAGCTATGACCAGAACTGATGGATAAATCTGCCTCCCATTTTGAGGATGGAAGAGACATTGTGTCATCTATCTTAGACAATAATTTATATATTTTTGATAGTAGTTTTGGGGTACAGATGCTTAGAAATTCTGCTACCCTAGTCGGGGGTTGTAAGTCTGGTTGGTGGAGGATATATCCATCCATCCATCCATCATCTGCCGCTTATCCGGGGGTCGGGTCGCGGGGGCAGCAGCTTGAGCAGAGAAACCCAGACGTCTCTGTCCCCGGCCACTTCCTCCAGCTCTTCCGGGGTGACCCCGAGGCGTTCCCAGGCCAGCCGAGAGACATAGTCTCTCCAACGTGTCCTGGGTCTCCCCCGGGGTCTCCTCCCAGTGGGACGTGCCCGGAACACCTCCCCAGGGAGGCGCCCAGGGGGCATCCTAACCAGATGCCCGAGCCACCTCATCTGACTCCTCTCAATGCGGAGGAGCAGCGGTTCTACTCCGAGCCCCTCCCGGATGACTGAGCTTCTCACCCTATCTCTAAGGGAGAGCCCAGACACCCTGCGGAGGAAACCCATTTCGGCCGCTTGTATTCGCGATCTTGTTCTTTCGGTCACTACCCACAACTCGTGACCATAGGTGAGGATGGGAACGTAGATTGACCAGGAAGTAGAGAGCTTCGCCTTCTGGCTCAGCTCCCTCTTCACAACGACGGGTCGGTGCAGAGCCTGCAACACTGCAGGCGCCGCACCGATCCGCCCGTCAATCTCCCGCTCCATTCGTCCGTCACTCGTGAACAAGACCCCGAGATACTTGAACTCCTCCTCTTGGGGAAGGATCTCATTCCCGACCCGGAGAGAGCATTCCACCCTTTTCCGGCTGAGAACCATAGTCTCGGATTTGGAGGTGCTGATTCTCATCCCAGCCGCTTCACACTCGGCTGCGAATCACTCCAGTGAGAGCTGAAGGTCACGGCCTGACGACGCTAACAGAACCACATCATCTGCAAAAAGCAGAGACCCGATTCTGAGGTCGCCAAATGGGACACCCTCAACGCCCTGGCTCCGCCTAGAAATTCTGTCCATAAAAGTTAGGAACAGAATCGGTGACAAAGGGCAGCCCTGACGGAGTCCAACTCTCACCGGAAACGTATCCGACTTACTGCCGGCAATGCGGACCAAACTCTGGCACCGGTCATACAGAGACCGAATGGCCCCTATCAAGGGGTCCGGCACTCCATATTCCCGGAGCACCCCCCACAGGACTCCACAAGGGACACGGTCGAACGCTTTCTCCAAGTCCACAAAACACATGTAGACTGGTTGGGCGAACTCCCATGCACCCTCCAGGATCCTGCCGAGGGTATAGAGGGGGACCACCACCCCAATCTGCCAGTCCAGAGGCACTGTCCCCGATGTCCACGCGATACTGCAGAGGCGTGTCAGCCAAGACAGCCCTACAACATCCAGATCCTTGAGAAACTCAGGTCGGACTTCATCCACCCCCAGGGCCTTGCCACCGAGGAGCTTTTTAACCAACTCGGCAACCTCAGCCCCAGAAATGGGAGGCCCCGTCTCCGAGCTCTCCGACTCTGCCTCTTCCGAGCACGTGTTGGTAGGATTGAGGAGTTCCTCGAAGTACTCCCCCCACCGACTCACAACATCCCTAGTTGAGGTCAGCAAAGCCCCGTCCCCACTGTAAACAGTGTTGACTGTGAGCCCCCCCCCCCCCCCCCCCCTGAGACGCCGGATGGTGGACCAGAATCTTTTCGAGGCCGTCCGGAAATCGTTCTCCATGGTCTCACCGAACTCCTCCCAGGCCCGAGTTTTTGCCTCAGCAACCGCCGAAGCCGCGGCCCGTCTGGCCCGTCGGTACCTATCAGCTTCTTCCAGGGTCCCACTGGCCAAAAAGGCCCGATAGGACTCCTTCTTCAGCTTGACGGCTTCCCTCACCACTGGTGTCCACCAGCAGGTTCGAGGGTATCCGCCACGACAGGCACCGACCACCTTACGGCCACAACTCCGACCAGCTGCCTCGGCAATGGAGTCACGGAACATGACCCATTCGGACTCAATGTCCCCCACCTCAAATATGGTTGAAGCTCTGCCGGAGGTGGGAGTTAAAGCTCCTTCTGACGGGGGATACTGACAAACGCTCCCAGCAGACCCTCACAATACGTTTGGGCCTGCCAGGTCTGATCGGCATCCTCCCCCACCAGCGGAGCCAACTCACCACCAGGTGGTGATCAGTTGACAGCTCCGCCCCTCTCTTCACCCGAGTGTCCAGGACATACGGCCGCAAGTCCGATGATACAACCACAAAGTCGATCATCGAACTGCGGCCAAGGGTGTCCTTGTGCCAAGTGCACATATGGACACCCTTATGCCTGAACATGGTGTTCGTTATGGACAGTCTATGACTGGCACAGAAGTCCAACAACATAACACCACTCTGATTCAGATCGGGGGGGCCGTTCCTCCCAATCACACCCCTCCAGGTCTCACTGTCATTGCCCACGTGAGCATTGAAGTCCCCCAGCAGAATGAGGGAGTCTCCGGTAGGAGCATTCTCCAGTGCCTCCCCCAGAGACTCCAAAAAGGGTAGGTACTCTGAACTGCTGTTTGGCGCATAGGCACAAACAACAGTCAGGACTCGTCCCCCCACCCAAAGGCGGAGGGAGGCTACCCTCTCGTTCACTGGGGTAAACCCCAATGTACTGGCACACAGCCGGGGGGCAATAAGTATGCCCACACCTGCTCTGCGCCTCTCACCACGGGCAAGAGTGGAAGAGAGTCCAACCCCTCTCAAGAGTACTGGTTCCAGATCCCAAGCCGTGCGTCGAGGTGAGTCCGACTATATCTAACGGTCTGATGAAGTTTCAACAATAAACAACAAACTTTGTATTATGAGAAAGAACCAGACTCATTCTTCAGGAATCCGAAAATAAGCTCTATTTTACGAGTTATGCACGAATTCGGATTCTCCTATAAAACGAATTCCTTAACTCAAACCATGTTAAGACTGCTTTGTCCTTCATATTTATTCATGTCTAATCAAGTTTCAATGATAAACAACGTTGTACTTTGTAGAATGAGAAAGAACTTCTTCAGCAATAAGCATCTCTCGACAAATGACGAAATACAGATTTTGCTATAAAATTAATTGCTATCAGCCTAACTTAAAACTGTTTGTCTTCCTTATTTATCCACTTCAAATCAAGTTTCAACAAATAAAAAAATTTTGTAGTTTGAGAAAGAACAACTTAATCTTGAGCAATCAGTATAAAAAGAGGGTAAGCAAAGGTGCGAATGTCAAACCATACATGATCAAAACAGGGAGCGGAGGTGTTTGGCTGAGACAAGGTGTGAATGTCCACCCATAATTAATGAAAAGCGGGCAACAAGTAGGTTCGAATGCCCAACCATACATCATCAAAAGCAGGAGTGGATATGTTCGGCTACAAAAAGGTTTGAACGTCTGACCATAGTTTGTAAAAAGCGGGTAAGAAAAGGTTCGAATGCCCGAACATACACCATCAAAGGAGGGAGCGGAGGTGTTCCGCTGTAAGAAGGTGTGAATGTCCGACCATAGTTGGTAAAAAACGGGTAAGAAAAGGTTAAAATACCCGACTGTACACAATCAGTAGGGGGTGCGGAGTTGTTCGGCTACTAAAAGGTGTGAAAGTCCGACCATGGTTTGTAAAAAGCGGGTAAGAAAAGGTGCGAATGCCCGAAAATGTATGATCAAAATAGGGAGCGGAGGTGTTTGGATGCAAGAAGGTGTGAATGTACACCCATAATTACTGAAAAATGGGTAAGAAAAGATGCGAATGCCCAACTATACATAATCAAAAGCAGGAGTGGATGTGTTCGGCTCCAAGAAGGGTTGAATGTCTGACCATAGTTTGTAAAAAGCAGGTAAGAAAAGGTTTGACTGCCCGAACATACACCATCAAAAGAGGGAGCGGAGGTGTTCGGCGGCAAGAAGGTCTGAATGTCCAACCATAATTTGTAAAAACCGGGAAGGAAAGGCTCGAAAGCCCGACTATACACCATCAAAAGCGGGAGCAGAGTGGTTCAGCTGCAAGAAGGTCTGAATGTCCATCAATAATTGCTTTAAAACATGAAAGAAAATTTTCGAATATCATCCGCACATGATCATAAGAAGGAGAGGAGGTGTTCAGCTGCAAGAAGGTGTGAATGTCCACCCATAATTCCTGAAAAATGGGTAAAAAAAGGTGCGAATGCCCAACCATACATTATCAAAAGCAGGTGTGAATGTCAGATCATAATTTGCAAAAAGCTGATGAGAAAGGGTGAGAATGCCCGACTATACACCATCAAATGCGGGAGCGGAGGTGTTCGGCTCTGAGTAGGTGTGAATGTCCGACCATAATTGCTGAAAAATGTGTTAGAAAAGGAAAGAATGCCGGACCATACATCATCAAAAGCGAGAGAGGTGGTGTTCGGCTGCAAAAAGGTGTAAATGTTCGACTAAAGTTTGTAAAAAGCGGGTAAGACATGGTGCGAATGCCTGACAAGGTATGATCAACAGCAGGAGCGGAGGTGTTCAGCTGCAAGAAGGTCTAAATGTCCATCAATAATTGCTAGAAAATATGAAAGAAAATTTTCGAAAATCAAACCGCACATGATCATAAGTGGGAGAGGAGGTGTTCAGCTGCAAGAAGGTGTGAATGTCCACCCATTATTCCTGACAAATGGGTAAAAAAAAGGTGCGAATGACCAACCATACATCATCAAAAGCAGGAGTGGATGTGTTCGGCTACAAGAAGGTATGAACGTCCAACCAAAGTTTGTAAAAAGCAGTTAAGAAAAGGTTTGAATATCCAACCAAACATAATCAAAAGCGGGAGCATAGCTTTTCGACTGCAAGTAGGTGTGAATGTCAGATCATAATTTGCAAAAAGCTGATGAGAAAGGGTGAGAATGTCCGACTGCACACCATCAAATGCGGGAGCGGAGTTGTTCGGCTGTGAGTAGGTGTGAATGTCCAGCCAGAATTACTCACAAACGGGTAAGAAAAGGTAGTATTGCCAGACCATACATGATCAAAACAGGGAGCGGAGGTGGTTCAGCTGCAAGAAGGTGTGAATGTCTCACTAAAGTTCAAATATATTAACAAAAGCGGGAGGAGAGGTCTTCGGATGAGAGTGGTTGAGAATTTCCAACCATAATCTATAAAATTCGGTGAAAAAAAGGTTTGATAGAACACTAAAAGGTGGAGCGGAAGTGTTCGGCTGCAAGAAGGTGTGAATGTCCGACTATATTTGGTGAAAAGCAGGTGAAGCAAGGTCTGAATGCCCAACCTTACATCATCAAAAGCGAGATCAGAGGTGTTTGGCTGCATGAAGGCCATAGTTTGCCAAAAGCGGGTAAGCTGCGAATGACCAACTAAATATCAACAAAAGTGGGGGCGGAGGTCTTCGGATGCAACTGGGTGTGAACATCCCACCATACAAGTATGGTGGAGAGGAAGCTGTGAACAGCCGACCATAGTTTGCAAAAAGCGGGTGAGACAAGGTGCGAATGTCCAACCATACATGATCAAAACAGGGAGCGGAGGTGTTTGGCTGTGACAAGGTATGAATGTCCACCCAAAATTAATGAAAAGCGGGCAAAAAGTAGGTTTGAATGCCCAAGCATACATCATCAAAAGAAGGAGTGGATGTGTTCCGCTGTAAGAAGGTGTGAATGTCCGACCATAGTTGGTAAAAAGTGGGTAAGAAAAGGTTAAAATACCCGACTGTACACAATCAATAGGGGGAGCGGAGTTGTTCGGCTACAAGAAGATGTGAAAGTCCAACCATGGTTTGTAAAAAGCTGGTAAGAAAAGGTTCGAATGACCGAATATATACCATCAAAAGCTGAAGCGGAGGTGTTCGGCTGCAAGAAGGTGTGAACGTCCGACCAAAGTTTGTAAAAAGCAGTTAAGAAAAGGTTCGAATATCCAACCAAACATAATCAAAAGCGGGAGCTGAGCTGTTCGACTGCAAGTAGGTGTGAATGTCCAGCCATAATTACTCACAAAGGGGTAAGAAAAGGTAGTATTGCCAGACCATACATGATCAAAACAGGGAGCTGAGGTGGTTCAGCTGCAAGGTGTGAATGTCTGACTATAGTTTGTAAAAAGCGGGTAAGATAAGGTGCGAATGCCCGACAATGTATAATCAAAAGAGGGAGTAGAGGTTTTCGGCTACACGAAGGTTTGAATGTCCGACCATAGTTTGTAAAAAGCGGGTAAGAAAAGGTTCAAATGCCTGACTATACACCATCAAAAGCGGGAGCGGAGATGTTCCGCTGTAAGACGGTGTGAATGTCCGACCATAGTTGGTAAAAAGCGGGTAAGAAAAGGTTAAAATACCCGACTGTACACAATCAATAGCGGGAGCGGAGTTGTTCGGCTACAAGAAGGTGTGAATGTCCAACCATCGTTTGTAAAAAGCTGGTAAGAAAAGGTTCGAATGCCCGAATATATACCATCAAAAGCGGAAGCGGAGGTGTTCGGCTGCAAGAAGGTGTGAACGTCCGACCAAAGTTGGCAAAAAGCAGTAAAGAAAAGGTTCGAATATCCAAACATAATTAAAAGCGAGAGAGATTGTGTTCAGCTGCAAGTAGGTGTCAATATCCAGCCATAATTACTCACAAACGGGTAAGAAAATGTAGTATTGCCAGACCATACATGATCAAAACAGGGAGCGGAGGTGGTTTAGCTGCAAAAAGGGGTGAATGTCCAACTAAAGTTCAAATATATTAACAAAAGCGGGAGGAGAGGTCTTCGGATTAGAGTGGTTGAAATTTCCAACCATAATCTATAAAATGCGGTGAAAAAAAAAGGTGTGAAGGAATGAATTTTATAGCAAAATCCGAAATCATGCATAACTCCGCATAAGGAACGTATTGCTCAACCAAAGGGATGCTTCTTTCTCATTCAGGGTAATATGAGGAACTTTATGCTTGATACATTTTAGACATGGATAACTATGAAGGACAAAGCAATTTTAACTTGGTTTGAGCAAAGCAATTCATTTTATAGGAAAATCCGAAATCGTGCAGGACTCATGAAAGTAAGCTTATTCTCGGATTCCTGATCCTCCAGTGTTGCTCTTTCCTATACTGCAAAATACAGCCTTGTTCTTTGTTGAAATCGATATAGACATTGATAAATATGAAGGACAAAGCAGTTTCCACTTTGTTTGAGTGAAGGAATTAATTTTATAGCAAAATCCCAAATCAAGCAGAACGTATGAAAATAAGCGTGTTTTCGGATTCCTGTTCCTTCAGTGTTGCTATTTCTTCTACTGCAAAATACAATGTTGTTCTTTGTTGAAGTAAATCTAGACATTGATAAATATGAAGGACAAAGCAGTTTTAACATAGTTTGAGTGAAGGAATTCATTTTATACATAAAATCCCAAATCATGCAGAACGTATGAAAAGAAGCTTATTCTCGGATTCCTGATCCTTCAGTGTTGCTTTTTCTTCTACTGCAAAATACAATGTTGTTCTTTGTTGAAGTCGATCTAGACATTGATAAATATGAAGGACAAATCAGTTTTAACTTGGTTTGAGTGAAGGAATTCATTTTATACATAAAATCCCAAATCATGCAGAACGTATGAAAATAAGTTTATTCTCGGATTACTGATCCTTCAGTGTTGCTCTTTCTTCTACTGCAAAATCCAGTGTTGTTCTTTGTTGAAGTCAATCTAGACATTGATAAATATGAAGGACAAAGCAGTTTTAACATAGTTTGAGTGAAGGCATTAATTTATAGTAAAATCAATAATCGTGCAGAACTCATGAAAATAAGCTTATTCTCGGATTCCTAAAACTTTTGATTTGCTCTTTCTTTACTGCAAAGTACAATGTTGCTCTTTGTTGAAGTCGATCTAGACATTGATAAATATGAAGGACAAAGCAGTTTTCACTTGGTTTGAGTGAAGGATTTGCAGCTGAAAACCTCCCGCTCCCGCTTTTGATTGTGTATAGTCGGAATTTCGAGCCTTTTCTTACCCGGTTTTTAGAAATTATGGTTGGACATTCAGACCTTCTTGCAGCCGAAGACCTCCACTCCCTCTTTTGATCATATATTGTCGGGCATTCGCACCTTGTCTTACCCGCTTTTTACAAACTATAGTCAGACATTCACACCTTGCAGCTGAACCACCTCAGCTCCCTGTTTTGATCATGTATGGTCTGGCAATACTACCTTTTCTTACCCGTTTGTGAGTAATTATGGTTGGACATTCACACCTACTTGCAGTCGAACACCTCCGCTTCCGCTTTTGATGGTATATATTCGGGCATTCGAACATTTTCTTACCAGCTTTTTACAAACCATGGTTGGACTTTCACACCTTCTTGTAGCCGAACAACTCCGCTCCCCCTATTGATTATGTACAGTCGGGTATTTTAACCTTTTCTTACCCGTTTTTTACCAACTATGGTCGGACATTCACACCTTCTTACAGCGGAACACCTCCGCTCCCTCTTTTGATGGTGTATGTTTGGGCATTCGAACCTTTTCTTACCCGCTTTTTACAAACTATGGTCGGACATTCAAACCTTCTTGTAGCCGAACACATCCATTCCTGCTTTTGATGATGTATGGTTGGGCATTCAAACCTACTTGTTGTCCGCTTTTCATTAATTTTGGGTGGACATTCACACCTTGTCACAGCCAAACACCTCCGCTCCCTGTTTTGATGGTGTATGGTTGGACATTCGCACCTTTTCTCACCCGCTTTTTGCCAACTATGGTCGGCTGTTCACAGCTTCCTCTCCACCATACTTGTATGGTTGGATATTCACACCCACTTGCATCTGAAGACCTTTTGTTGATATTTAGTCGGTCATTCGCAGCTTACCCGCTTTTGGCAAACTATGGCCTTCATGCAGCCAAACACCTCTGATCTCGCTTTTGATGATGTAAGGTTGGGCATTCAGACCTTGCTTCACCTGCTTTTCACCAAATATAGTCGGACATTCACACCTTCTTGCAGCCGAACACTTCCGCTCCACCTTTTAGTGTTCTATCACACCTTTTTTTTCACCGCATTTTATAGATTATGGTTGGAAATTCTCAACCACTCTCATCCGAAGACCTCTCCTCCCGCTTTTGTTAATATATTTGAACTTTAGTCGGACATTCACACCTTCTTGCAGCTGAACCACCTCCGCTCCCTGTTTTGATCATGTATGGTCTGGCAATACTACCTTTTCTTACCCGTTTGTTAGTAATTATGGCTGGACATTCACACCTACTTGCAGCCGAACACCACCTCTCCCGCTTTTGATGATGTATGGACCGGCATTCTTACCTTTTCTAACACATTTTTCAGCAATTATGGTCGGAGATTCACACTTACTCACAGCCGAACAACTCCAATCCCGCATTTGATGGTGTATAGTCGGGCATTCTCACCCTTTCTCATCAGCTTTTTGCAAATTATGATCTGACATTCACACCTGCTTTTGGTAATGTATGGTTGGGCATTCGCACCTTTTCTTACCCATTTTTCAGTAATTATGGGTGGAAATTCACACCTTCTTGCAGCTGAACACCTCCTCTCCCGCTATTGATTGTGTACAGTCGGGTATTTTAACCTTTTCTTACCCGCTTTTTACCAAATATGGTCGGACATTCACACCGTCTTACAGCGGAACACCTCTGCTCCCGCTTTTGATGGTGTATAGTCAGGCGCTTGAACCTTTTCTTACCCGCTTTTTACAAACTATGGTCGGACATTCAAACCTTCTTGTAGCCGAAAACCTCCGCTCCCTCTTTTGATTATACATTGTTGGGCATTCGCACCTTATTTACAAACTATAGTCAGACATTCACACCTTGCAGTTGAGCCACCTCAGCTCCCTGTTTTGATAGTGTATGTTCGGGCATTCGAACCTATTCTTACCCCCTTTTTACAAACTATGCTCGGAGATTCACACCTACTCACAGCCGAACAACTCCGCTCCCGCATTTGATGATGTATTGTCCGGCATTCTAGTCTCTTCTAACACATTTTTCAGCAATTATGGTCGGACATTCACACCTACTCACAGCCGAAGACTTCCGCTCCCGCATTTGATGGTGTATAGCCGGGCATTCTCACCCGTTCTCATCAGCTTTTTGCAAATTATGATCTGACATTCACACCTACTTGCAGTCGAACAGCTCTGCTCCCGCTTTTGATTATGTTTGGTTGGATATTCGAACCTTTTCTTAACTGCTTTTTACAAACTTTGGTCGGACGTTCACACCTTCTTGCAGCCGAACCCATCCACTTCCACTTTTGATGGTATATATTCAGGCATTCGAACCTTTTCTTACCCGCTTTTTACTAACCGTGGTCGGACTTTCACACCTTCTTGTAGCCAAACAACTCCGCTCCCGCTATTGATTGTGTACAGTCGGGTATTTTAACCTTTTCTTACCCGCTTTTTACCAACTATGGTCGGACATTTACACCTTCTTACAGCGGAACACCTCCGCTCCCTCTTTTGATGGTCTATGTTCGGGCATTCGAACCTTTTCTTACCCGCTTTTTACAAACTATGGTCGGACATTCAAACCTTCTTGTAGCCGAACACATCCACTCCTGCTTTTGATGATGTATGGTTTGGCATTCGCACCCTTTTTTTACCCATTTTTCAGGAATTTTGGGTGGACATTCAGACCTTCTTGCAGCCGAAAACCTCCGCTCCCTCTTTTGATCATACATTGTCGGGCATTCGCACCTTATCTTACCCGCTTTTTACAAACTATAGTCAACAAACCATGGTTGGACTTTCACACCTTCTTGTAGCCGAACAACTCCGCTCCCGCTATTGATTGTGTACAGTCAGGCATTTGAACCTTTTCTTACCCGCTTTTTTACAAACTATGGTCGGACATTCAAACCTTCTTGTAGCCGAAAACCTCTGCTCCCTCTTTTGATTATACATTGTCGGGCATTCGCACCTTATCTTACCCGCTTTGTACAAACTATAGTCAGACATTCACACCTTGGTGCTGAACCACCTCAGCTCCCTGTTTTGATCATGTATGGTCTGGCAATACTACCTTTTCTTACCCGTTTGTGAGTAATTATGGCTGGACATTCACACCTACTTGCAGTCGAACAGCTCTGTTCCCGCTTTCGATTATGTTTGGTTGGATATTCGAACCTTTTCTTAACTTCTTTTTACAAACTTTGGTCGGACGTTCACACCTTCTTGCAGCCGAACACCTCCGCTTCAGCTTTTGATGGTATATATTCGGGCATTCGAACCTTTTCTTACCAGCTTTTTACAAACCATGGTTGGACTTTCACACCTTCTTGTAGCCGAACAACTCCGCTCCCCCTATTGATTGTGTACAGTCGGGTATTTTAACCTTTTCTTACCCGCTTTTTACCAACTTTGGTCGGACA
This sequence comes from Leuresthes tenuis, assembly GCF_036924035.1. Classification (NCBI taxonomy): domain Eukaryota; kingdom Metazoa; phylum Chordata; class Actinopteri; order Atheriniformes; family Atherinopsidae; genus Leuresthes; species Leuresthes tenuis. The sequence goes on from NW_027325362.1 coordinate 29,451,839, forward strand.
TTCACACCGTCTTACAGCGGAACACCTCCGCTCCCGCTTTTGATGGTGTATAGTCAGGCATTTGAACCTTTTCTTACCCGCTTTTTACAAACTATGGTCGGACATTCAAACATTCTTGTAGCCAAAAACCTCCGCTCCCTCTTTTGATCATACATTGTCGGGCATTCGCACCTTTTCTTACCCGTTTTTTACAAACCATGGTCGGACTTTCACACATTCTTGTAGCCAAACACATCCGCTCCCGCTATTGATTGTGTACAGTCGGGTATTTTAACCTTTTCTTACCCACTTTTTACCAACTATGGTCGGACTTTCATACCTTCTTACAGCGGAACACCTCCGCTCCCTCTTTTGATGGTGTATGTTTAGGCATTCGAACCTTTTCTTACCCGCTTTTTACAAACTATGCTCGGACATTCAAACCTTCTTCTAGCCGAACACATCCACTCCTTCTTTTGATGATGTATGCTTGGGCATTCAAACCTAAATTTTTGCCCGCTTTTCATTAATTTTGGGTGGACATTCACACCTTGTCACAGCCAAACACCTCCGCTCCCTGTTTTGATCATGTATGGTTGGACATTCGCACCTTTTCTCACCCGCTTTTTGCAAACTATGGTTGGCTGTTCACAGCTTCCTCTCCACCATACTTGTATGGTGGGAAGTTCACACCCAGTTGCATCCGAAGACCTCCGCCCCCACTTTTGTTGATATTTAGTTGGTCATTCGCAGCTTACCCGCTTTTGGCAAACTATGGCCTTCTTGCAGCCAAACACCTCTGATCTCGCTTTTGATGATGTAAGGTTGGGCATTCAGACCTTGCTTCACCTGCTTTTCACCAAATATAGTCGGACATTCACACCTTCTTGCAGCCGAACACTTCCGCTCCACCTTTTAGTGTTCTATCACACCTTTTTTTTCACCGCATTTTATAGATTATGGTTGGAAATTCTCAACCACTCATCCGAAGACCTCTCCTCCCGCTTTTGTTAATATATTTGAACTTTAGTCGGACATTCACACCTTCTTGCAGCTGAACCACCTCCGCTCCCTGTTTTGATCATGTATGGTCTGGCAATACTACCTTTTCTTACCCGTTTGTTAGTTATTATGGCTGGACATTCACACCTACTTGCAGCCGAACACCACCTCTCCCGCTTTTGATGATGTATGGACCGGCATTCTTACCTTTTCTAACACATTTTTCAGCAATTATGGTCGGAGATTCACACTTACTCACAGCCGAACAACTCCGCTCCCGCATTTGATGGTGTATAGTCGGGCATTCTCACCCTTTCTCATCAGCTTTTTGCAAATTATGATCTGACATTCACACCTGCTTTTGATAATGTATGGTTGGGCATTCGCACCTTTTCTTACCCATTTTTCAGTAATTATGGGTGGACATTCACACCTTCTTGCAGCTGAACACCTCCTCTCCCGCTATTGATTGTGTACAGTCGGGTATTTTAACCTTTTCTTACCCGCTTTTTACCAAATATGGTCGGACATTCACACCGTCTTACAGCGGAACACCTCTGCTCCCGCTTTTGATGGTGTATAGTCAGGCATTTGAACCTTTTCTTACCCGCTTTTTATAAACTATGGTCAGAAATTCAAACCTTCTTGTAGCCGAAAACCTCCGCTCCCTCTTTTGATTATACATTGTTGGGCATTCGCACCTTATTTACAAACTATAGTCAGACATTCACACCTTGCAGCTGAGCCACCTCAGCTCCCTGTTTTGATAGTGTATGTTCGGGCATTCGAACCTATTCTTACCCCCTTTTTACAAACTATGCTCGGAGATTCACACCTACTCACAGCCGAACAACTCCGCTCCCGCATTTGATGATGTCTTGTCCGGCATTCTAGTCTCTTCTAACACATTTTTCAGCAATTATGGTCGGACATTCACACCTACTCACAGCCAAACACTTCCGCTCCCGCATTTGATGGTGTATAGCCGGGCATTCTCACCCTTTCTCATCAGCTTTTTGCAAATTATGATCTGACATTCACACCTACTTGCAGTCGAACAGCTCTGCTCCCGCTTTTGATTATGTTTGGTTGGATATTCGAACCTTTTCTTAACTGCTTTTTACAAACTTTGGTCGGACGTTCACACCTTCTTGCAGCCGAACACATCCACTTCCACTTTTGATGGTATATATTCGGGCATTCGAACCTTTTCTTACCCGCTTTTTACAAACCGTGGTTGGACTTTCACACCTTCTTGTAGCCAAACAACTCCGCTCCCGCTATTGATTGTGTACAGTCGGGTATTTTAACCTTTTCTTACCCGCTTTTTACCAACTATGGTCGGACATTTACACCTTCTTACAGCGGAACACCTCCGCTCCCTCTTTTGATGGTGTATGTTCGGGCAGTCAAACCTTTTCTTACCTGCTTTTTACAAACTATGGTAAGACATTCAACCCTTCTTGGAGCCGAACACATCCAATCCTGCTTTTGATTATGTATAGTTGGGCATTCGCACCTTTTCTTACCCATTTTTCAGTAATTATGGGTGTACATTCACACCTTCTTGCAGCCGAACACCTCCGCTCCCTCTTTTGATCATACATTTTCGGGCATTCGCACCTTTTCTTACCCGCTTTTTACAAACCATGGTTGGACTTTCACACCTTTTAGTAGCCGAACAACTCCGCACCCGCTACTGATTGTTTACAGTCGGGTATTTTAACCTTTTCTTACCCGTTTTTTACCAACTATGGTCGGACATTCACACCTTCTTACAGCGGAACACCTCCGCTCCCTCCTTTGATGGTGTATGTTCGGGCATTCGAACCTTTTCTTACCCGCTTTTTACAAACTATGGTCAGACGTTCAAACCTTCTTGTAGCCGAACATATCCACTCCTGCTTTTGATGATGTATGGTTGTGCATTCGAACCTACTTGTTGCCCGCTTTTCATTAATTATGGGTGGACATTCACACCTTGTCTCAGCCAAACACCTCCGCTCCCTGTTTTGATCATGTATGGTTTGACATTCGCACCTTTGCTTACCCTCTTTTTATACTGATTGCTCAAGATTAAGTTGTTCTTTCTCAAACTACAAAATTTTTTTAATTGTTGAAACTTGATTTGAAGTGGATAAATAAGGAAGACAAACAGTTTTAAGTCAGGCTGATAGCAATTAATTTTATAGCAAAATCTGTATTTCGTCATTTGTCGAGAGATGCTTATTGCTGAAGAAGTTCTTTCTCATTCTACAAAGTACAACGTTGTTTATCATTGAAACTTGATTAGACATGAATAAATATGAAGGACAAAGCAGTCTTAACTTGGTTTGAGTTAAGGAATTCGTTTTATAGGAGAATCCGAATTCGTGCATAACTCGTAAAATAGAGCTTATTTTCGGATTCCTAAAGAATGAGTCTGGTTCTTTCTCATAATACAAAGTTTGTTGTTTATTGTTGAAACTTCATCAGACCGTTAGATATAGTCGGACTCACCTCGACGCACGGCTTGGGATCTGGAACCAGTACTCTTGAGAGGGGTTGGACTCTCTTCCACTCTGGAGTTGCCCGTGGTGAGAGGCGCAGAGCAGGTGTGGGCATACTTATTGCCCCCCGGCTGTGTGCCAGTACATTGGGGTTTACCCCAGTGAACGAGAGGGTAGCCTCCCTCTGCCTTGGGTGGGGGGACGAGTCCTGACTGTTGTTTGTGCCTATGCGCCAAACAGCAGTTCAGAGTACCTACCCTTTTTGGAGTCTCTGGGGGAGGCACTGGAGAATGCTCCTACCGGAGACTCGCTCATTCTGCTGGGGGACTTCAATGCTCACGTGGGCAATGACAGTGAGACCTGGAGGGGTGTGATTGGGAGGAACGGCCCCCCCGATCTGAATCAGAGTGGTGTTATGTTGTTGGACTTCTCTGCCAGTCATAGACTGTCCATAACGAACACCATGTTCAGGCATAAGGGTGTCCATATGTGCACTTGGCACCAGGACACCCTTGGCCGCAGTTCGATGATCGACTTTGTGGTTGTATCATCGGACTTGCGGCCGTATGTCCTGGACACTCGGGTGAAGAGAGGGGCGGAGCTGTCAACTGATCACCACCTGGTGGTGAGTTGGCTCCGCTGGTGGGGGAGGATGCCGATCAGACCTGGCAGGCCCAAACGTATTGTGAGGGTCTGCTGGGAGCGTTTGTCAGAATCCCCCGTCAGAAGGAGCTTTAACTCCCACCTCCGGCAGAGCTTCAACCATATTTGAGGTGGGGGACATTGAATGGGCCATGTTCCGTGACTCCATTGCCGAGGCAGCTGGTCGGAGTTGTGGCAGTAAGGTGGTCGGTGCCTGTCGTGGCGGCAACCCTCGAACCTGCTGGTGGACACCAGTGGTGAGGGAAGCCGTCAAGCTGAAGAAGGAGTCCTATCGGGCCTTTTTGGCCAGTGGGACCCTGGAAGAAGCTGATAGGTACCGACGGGCCAGACGGGCCGCGGCTCAGGGGGGGGAAGCGGCTCACAGTCAACACTGTTTACAGTGGGGACGGGGCTTTGCTGACCTCAACTAGGGATGTTGTGAGCCGGTGGGGGGAGTACTTCGAGGAACTCCTCAATCAATCGGAGAGCTCGGAGACGGGGCCTCCCATTTCTGGGGCTGAGGTTGCCGAGGTGGTTAAAAAGCTCCTCGGTGGCAAGGCCCCGGGGGTGGATGAGGTCCGTCCTGAGTTTCTCAAGGCTCTGGATGTTGTAGGGCTGTCTTGGCTGACACGCCTCTGCAGTATCGCGTGGACATCGGGGACAGTGCCTCTGGACTGGCAGATTGGGATGGTGGTCCCCCTCTTTAAAAAGAGGGACCGGAGGGTGTTTTCCAACTATAGGGGTATCACACTCCTCAGCCTCCCTGGTAAGGTCTATTCGGGGGTATTGGAGAGGAGGATCCGTCGGATAATCGAGCCTCGGATTCAGGAGATGCAGTGTGGCTTTCGTCCTGGCCGTGGAACAGTGGACCAGCTCTATACCCTCGGCAGGATCCTGGAGGGTGCATGGGAGTTCGCCCAACCAGTCTACATGTGTTTTGTGGACTTGGAGAAAGCGTTCGACCGTGTCCCTCGTGGAGTCCTGTGGGGGGTGCTCCGGGAATATGGAGTGCCGGACCCCTTGATAGGGGCCGTTCGGTCTCTGTATGACCGGTGCCAGAGTTTGGTCCGCATTGCCGGCAGTAAGTCGGATACGTTTCCGGTGAGAGTTGGACTCCGTCAGGGCTGCCCTTTGTCACCGATTCTGTTCCTAACTTTTATGGACAGAATTTCTAGGCGGAGCCAGGGCGTTGAGGGTGTCCCATTTGGCGACCTCAGAATCGGGTCTCTGCTTTTTGCAGATGATGTGGTTCTGTTAGCGTCGTCAGGCCGTGACCTTCAGCTCTCACTGGAGTGATTCGCAGCCGAGTGTGAAGCGGCTGGGATGAGAATCAGCACCTCCAAATCCGAGACTATGGTTCTCAGCCGGAAAAGGGTGGAATGCTCTCTCCGGGTCGGGAATGAGATCCTTCCCCAAGAGGAGGAGTTCAAGTATCTCGGGGTCTTGTTCACGAGTGACGGACGAATGGTGCGGGAGATTGACGGGCTGATCGGTGCGGCGCCTGCAGTGTTGCAGGCTCTGCACCGACCCGTCGTTGTGAAGAGGGAGCTGAGCCAGAAGGCGAAGCTCTCTACTTACTGGTCAATCTACGTTGGCCGGGGACAGAGACGTCTGGGTTTCTCTGCTCAAGCTGCTGCCCCCGCGACCCGACCCCCAGATAAGCGGCAGATGATGGATGGATGGATGGATATATCCTCCACCAACCAGACTTACAACCCCCGACTAGGGTAGCAGAATTTCTAAGCATCTGTACCCCAAAACTACTATCAAAAATATATAAATTATTGTCTAAGATAGATGACACAATGTCTCTTCCATCCTCAAAATGGGAGGCAGATTTATCCATCAGTTCTGGTCATAGCTTCTAACCACAAATATGTTTGAACACCTTCATAAAGACTCGAAATCCTAATTTACAGCTCATACAATACAAAATCCTTCATAGAACACACTATACAGGACAAAGGATGTTCAGGATGGGTCTAACACACTCAAACATCTGCTCACATTGCACAGATAACACACCTGATGATTATGCACACGCTTTGTGGTTTTCTGTGCCTGTCCAGAAGTTCTGGCTTGAAGTCTGTGAGGACCTATCAACATGGCTAAAGTGTAGCATCCCTGCATGCCCCACACCCATACTGGGTGACTTAGACAACATCAACATGGAAATTAACTCAGCACACATGGTTGTCACAGTGTTATGTATCGCAAAGAAAACTATTCTCATGAACTGGAAAGCGAAGAACAATCTGTGTATTAACCAGTTTAGAAATTTTCTTTTAGATTATATGAGCATGGAAACAATGTCTGCCTCCTCAAAACATCAATTGGCTGAATTTCATTCTCTCTGGTCCCCTCTGATTAGTTTTATCACATAGTGGTGGTGGTGGGTTGCTGGGCGATGGTGGGTCTCAGGCCCGGGCTGCTGCGACTGGTGTGACCGGGTGGTTTGTTTGTTTGTTTTTTGTAGAGGTCCTCCTGGGTGGGGTTGGGTTGAGTGGGGTGGGGCGGGATGGGTACCTTCTGGGGTACAGTAGCTCCCGGAATATGGTCGCTGAAGGCCCCGAGCTTGGTGGACATCAGGCCCTCCTGCCCATTGTTGGCTCCCAGGTAGCGGGGATGCCTATTGCAGCCAGTCCCTGGCTGCCCTCTCTGGGGGAGAGTAGCTCCCCCGGTATATATCCCCATACCCCTCTCCCTTCTGGCTCCTGTACACAGCACACACTCACACATGAAGGGTTTTGGGGGCGTGTGTGTTCGGTGGGGTGTAGTGGATGGGGCCACGTAGGTGGTCCCCTTTGGTTGCACTCTGCAGTTCCCTGCCCCTGTTTTAATTACACCTTAGACATTACTACTTATCAAACACACTCACACACACACATTAGGTCTTGGGGGGTGGTTACACTGAGTGGCATCTGGTGGGCGGGGCTCTTTGGGTATGTAGGCTGCCCAGAGTGCCGCGCTCCCAGTTCTACAAGTTTGGCTGCCCCTGAATTTTAATTGCTCACTATTAGAAAATATTGAAGAGCCAGAAGGGTGAGGGGAGGGGTCTTCTTCGCACACCCCTGCTTCCTGGTGTCTGCTCGGGGCAGGAGGGGCCAGGAGGATTAATTAATTATTCTGCTGGTTCGGGGTCTGTGGTGGCTGGGGGGTTGCTGGCCTCCTGGTGTGCCCGCTGCACTACACCCCAGCAGAGTCGAGGGAGGTAGGATGTGTGGATGTGTGAATGTATGGGACGTGAAAGTGTGTGTGGTAATGATTGGGCCTGGATCTGGGACTTGCTGTCGCCTGGCCTGCCTGTGTTTCTCCCGATGGGGCATCAGCGTTGCCTCTCCCCACTGCTCGCGACTTCACCCACCTGTGGGCACGTCTTGACTCCCAGGGCACTTGGCCAGGGGCGCTGGGGCAGGCGCTGACCCACTTTGTGGCTGTCTGGGGCGCTTGGCCCTCCTGGGTATTGGGTGGGGCCTCTGCCGGGGGATTTGGGGGCGCTCGGGCTCCTGGGGCCCAGGTCCAGTGCACGGCCCATGTCTGGGCGGCTGGGGCCTGGCGGCGTCGGTGGGCTGTTGCCCCTGGTTCCCGGAGTGCCTCTGCCCTATGCTTATGGGGGCTTGTTGGAAAAATTATATAGTTATACTATGACAGAAGAGTCCCTCCATCTGTTCACCTTCTATGATTCAAGCAAAAGAGTTTTGACTCTGGTACTAGTCTTTCCCATAATATTAACTGGTGAGAAGCACCTCTTATGTTCCTTCCCATAACAAGGAATGGGGAGAGAAGCACCTTTCCCCATAACATTGAATATTCCTTCCCATAATAATGAATGGTGAGAAAAGCGCCTTTTCTCATAACATTGTGTGATCAGCAAGCATAAACAACATAAATAGCTGGAGCACCATTTTTTCGGGAGACAACTCTGAGCGGTCTTCCCGACAGGTTGTGTGGATTTGTGCGGACTTGTCTCTTTCTTGCAAGAAATAAATGTTTTGTGTTAATTAATCATATCCAGCGACTCTGAGCCTAATTTTACAGAGAATTTTTCTAACATAATGGTCCTTCGAGCCGGATTCTAAGTCCTTCCAGAATCGGAGCTTAAACCGTGCACGGGGGAGTCCAGGATTCCTAACTGAAGTCCTCTCAGCACAGTTTCTGATAGAGGCCGGCTGCCACTGGCTGGAGGAAAGGTGACAGAATCTATTTTTGAATCAGTGGACAGACTCGCTGGATTCTTCGTTGTTTAACTTACCAGTGGATTTATGGTAAGGAACCCTTTGTGTTACTATTGTTGGTTGGAAATAGTGTGATTATTAGGGAAAATTTTGATTAATTAACTAGCAATTGATGGTAACTGGAGGCTTTTAAATAGATTGAGTCGTTGCTATTTTCCTAAGAATATTACTATTTCGAATGCAACCTAGTAAAGAAGCCTTTTAACTGGTAACTGTGTAAAAGTTATGTTGGATCACTCACAAATGAAGCAGTCAGAAAAAGTAAGCCTTTTAACTGGTAACCGTATGTAGGTTGTGTTGGATTAACCCATAAAAGAAGCAGTCAGAAAAGGTCATCCTTTTAACTGGTAACTGTGTATAGGATTAACACATAAAAACCTAATTAGCGGTCAGAAAAGGTCATCTTTTTAACTGGTAACTGTGTGTAAATTGTGCTGGATTAACCCATAAAAGAAGCAGTCAGAAAAAGTCAGCTTTTTAACTGGTAACTGTGTATAGGATTAACCCATGAAAAACCTAATAGCAGTCAGAAAAGGTCAGCCTTTTAACTGGTAACGGTGTGTAGGTTGTGTTGGATTAGCCATAAAAGAAGCAGTCAGAAAAGGTCAGCTTTTTAACTGGTAACTGTGTATAGGATTAACCCATGAAAACATAATGGCAGTCAGAAAAGGTGAGGCAAAGGAAAAAAGCCTTTTAACTGGTAACTGTATGTTGTGTTGGATAACCCACATATGAAACGGTCAGAAAAGGTCAACCTTTTAACTGGTAACCGTGTGTAGTGGTGGGATTAACCAAGGACAACAAAAATGCAGTCAGAAAAGGTTAGTCCATAGTCTGTGTGAGAAGACTACAGGAATAAATAACTCCGCGCAGCGCGTTAGAAAACGGAATCTTTCTTAAGAGAGTTTGCGATGAAAGATCGCAAGTTTTAAATCCATGTTAGTTTTTGTTAGTGTTATACGTCTGATCGTTTGTTTGTTAAATGACCTGATTGTTGAATCGTTAGTTTGTGAAATTAATTTGTTTGTTTGTAAAAAGGGGCTGGTTGTTAAATTGTTTGTTTGTCGAATTGTTTGTTAAAGTCTTTGCCAACCTCCGAAGGTTGTTAAAGTCTTTACTGCAGTGTTGTTTTATTTGCTATGTATGTATGGGAGTAAAACAGCTGTGTGTGTGTGTGTGTGTATTGTTGCTGAAGGTATAGGTCATTGTTGAACTGTTGCTTTGTGATAGAATTGATGGTTTGCTAAAAGGGCTGGTTGCTGAATTATTTGTTTGTTAAATTGTGATTTTGCCTGCTTGGCTACAGTGTTGTTTTATTTGCTATGTATGTATGAGAGTGAAACAGCTGCTGGGGTGTGATGTTGCTGATGGTGACGACAGAAAAAATGTATTACTGACTAATTGAGTTGAAGTGAACATTGGAATCTGGTTGTTGCTCGTGACATAACGACAGAAGTAGTGTTTCATTCAGTAGTACTCAAAATAACTCCACTGAAAATTGATTAGCTGCAAAAGGACAGTATGGGAAATACCTGTTTTAAAGCTAACCGGGAGTTAAGTGGGAGCGCTAAAATCATGTTTCAGAAAAAACCCGATAATATTGAATACTTAGAGAGATGAGAAAATAAATTTGGGTTTGAGGGAGAATTGAACATGGTAAAATTGTCCAATCCTAGAGAAGGGGAAGACAAAAGTAATGTACAAAGTAAATCTAGTTTAAAAAAACACAACAAAAAAAAAAGAACAACAAGGATTAGAGCTAGACATTTGTACAAGTTTGTGTATTAAGATTTAACAGCTCTCTTAAAGAGTTAAAGTTCAGAAGATCTCAGACAAACAAACAGATCATTTCAAATCTTTACTCCTTTCACAGGAAAAACTGTCTGAGCAAAAGATGTTTTACAAGCTGAGATCTTTATCATTTCCATATCAAACTTGCCATTCTTAGGCAAAGTCCCAGGAAAAGTTGTATACCAACAGCTTTCAGACTTTTTCCTGTCTAACAATGCTTTTGATACTTTCCTCTCACAGTCTTGATTTTATGTGTTTAACTGAGAGATGAAACAACAAGACCGAGAGTGGAGAGGGTCTTTGTGCCATATTCAGGGCCAATATACCCACTCACAAGATAAAACATTTATTTTTGTCTTTAATTCGAGCATGTGTCATTTAAAAAGGGAGATAAAATTATCTTAAATACTTTGTCTCACCGCAGAATGATTTTATTGATGATTTTACTGGAATTTCTTTAAATTGTGTGCACTGCTGTTGACTGTTTAGTCATAACAGGGGACTTGAAGGTGCACATGGATGTAGCCCATAATAAGCAAGCTAAAAAACTCACTGCTTTCCTTGAAATGTTTGGTCTAACTCAGCATGTGACTTTGCATAGATGAAGAGAGAGTTATTTTCTGAAATCATAAAAAAAACTGCAGTAACAACTCTCATGTCTTGCTTGCTACAGTAAACAGATTAACAAACCCTCCAGGTTGCATTTAGAACTCATTTCTACATATAAGGGTAATGAAGTCGGAATATTCTTTAATGACAAAGTTAAAGGCATTAAAAATGAAATAATTTCCACCTGAAGCAGGACTGAGACCAGACAGTCAAACCCTTCAGGTGCAGAGGATTTTCAAGCCAAACTGAAACATTTTCTAAATTTGAGATTAGCTCTTCTGCAACAAAATCATAAGTGTATCAGAAACATAAGCCGAAAATAGAGAATTTAACATATTAATGTTAAGTAATGCTATGGTTAAGTAATGCTTCATTACTTCTGATTGACTAACTTCCCTAAAACTTATGAACTGACATCATATTCATCAGAGATTAAAGCATTTATCTCACAGAATGGGTTAAAGTGAGTATTAGTATATATATATAGATATATAAATATATTTATATATTTTATATATAAAATATATTTTTTAAAAAACCAACACAGCAATGAAATATGCTATGTGAGTCAGATATCAAACAATAGCTTTCTTAAAGAGAAATTTAAAGACAGCTGCAATAAATCAGCGTAATATATGGAGTAATATATTAATACTATAAGCAGTTTCTAAGCCTGCAGATAAATATTAATTAAATTAAACAGAAAGGTTGTGCATATGTGTTCAACAGGTGCCAAACTAGATGGGTCAAATGCAGAGAGTCATTTTGTGTGACTTGTAACATGACAATAAACAGTCATCTTAATGTGTTTGCACAGCAATGGAATAAAGAGGGAAAGCAGAAACACAGATCACAACAGGAGCAGTGACAGAGAGGGAGAGACAGAGCAGGAGGCTGTGTGGAAGGAGGGGGCATTGGGCGAGGGACTGCAGGAGCAACAGTAAGATAGAGGAAGAGTTTGGGAGTCAGTTATGACTAGATAAGAAAAAAAACAGGAGCTGTAACCAGGATAGAAGCAGAAAAGCCAGAAAAAGTGTTAAACTTAGAGGGAATTGAACTTCTCTTATAGTATGACATCAAACCTGAGATTACATTGAATGTTTCCGGGACGGAGGTAACTTTTCTATGCGACACAGGTGCAACACGAACTGTAATCCATCCTGATGTCATTCCGGGAGTTGAGGAATCCAAAGAAATTATTTGGGTCAAATCAGCAAATGGTAAGAGCCATCCTGAGCGTTTATCAAAACTCTTGACAGTAACAGATACACCGACTGGAGTGAGAGCTGATTGTCAGGTTGTCTTGTCCACTCTGTGTCCCTGTAACTTACTGGGAAGGGATTTACTCCATTTATTGAAGCTAAGAATAGTTCCAGAAGAAAAAGGGTTAACTGTAGTTTGAATGAAGTCTGCTCAAACAATGATTCAGCATGAGACCACCTTCATACTGGTATAGTTTGCATCTTGTGTCTACAGGCCCCAGCTCTATCACTCTTCCTCTCCTTCAGAAGGCAAAAGAACACGTCTCAGGAGAGCTCACCCTCAGGTCACCACATGAATTACACTGCACTGTGTCTTACGAATATACTCAAGGGGAGGACATATTTTATTTTTTAAACAAATGAGAAAGTTAAAACATGCTAAAGTTAAAACACTTATACTGGAATAAAGAGAGTTGTTGTGCAGTCAGTTGCTCACTCTCTCACAGCATGAGAAAGGTTTTAAGATCCTGTAATGCACCTCATGTGTCACTCTCCAAACCCACAGATGACCACTGGAGGCGTTTAGGGGTGTTTGTGACTGCATGTGAAGAAGCCTCAGATTGGGAGAAGGTGGAGCCAGGAATAGAGTATTCTGAGAAACTGGATGCATATACTAGTCCATTCAATTGGACCATGGATGCAAAACCAAATGTACACTTACAAGGACAGATCTGGAAGAATAAAGGTGCCATTTACTATGAAATGTAGAACTTATACTGCGAAAGAGTTTGTTTAAATATGCTTCAGTATCGAGCCATGGAGCACGGCATGTCTCTACAGGAGGGATGGTAGCAACAATGATCAAGGTTTTTACAGTGTATGGTTTTATTTATAATAAATAATAATATCATAATATGATAATAAAGAATTTTTGTCTAACATGTCAAATATGTGCCAAATATGATCCATACATATGGCCTAGGACCGGGACGAGGACAGTTCCCGAGGCCGGAGGACCCTTTTCAACACGTTTGTATGGATTTCATTGAATTAAATAAAGGGGTCTCCCTGGTGATTAGTGATGTTTTACCAAATGAAGTGAAGTATTTCCAGATGCACAGGCAGATGTACCCTCAACACTGGTGAATTAAATATTACCTAGATTTGGAATTCCTGAAAAAATCTACAGTGATAACAGGGAGGCACTTTGTAAACAACATTATCTTCCTGATGGCGAAGAACTTAAAAACAAAAAAGGATCTCAGAAACCACTGTGCAAGACTGAAGAAACTGGGAAGAATTGGGTTACTGTTTACCACTAGTAGTCCTAAACATACATATTACTCTAACTAGCACAGAATTAACTCTATTTGAGATGATGTATAATGTATGACCATTTTTACTACCACAGAACTATTCACCAGACATGATGAAGAAAGAGAATAAACCTTAGCAGGATACATGGTTAAAATGTTAACAAGTAGAGATCTATTCTGTCTAGTGTCTGTTCCAGGTAACCCTGTGGAGGAATCTCTAAAACCTGGAGACTGGATCCTCATCAAAGTGATAAAGAAAGAGAACTGGTCCAGCCCAAGGTGGGAAGGTCCATAGCAGGTACTGCTTACAGAAACCACAGCAGCTAAACTAATATATCCTGGATGCACTTATCACACTGTAAACTAGTAAGGCCACGACCTGCAGAAGTAGGGAAAGATTAGTTACCCACCACCGTTCTCTGAGGCATGAGTCTGACTACAAAGGGGAGTTCTCTCAACAGGAGGGGGTTCGTCTCAACCTCAGTGAAGAAAACAACGGCTAAAACGAGAACATAGGGTGTGGCTAAAATAAGACAGGGATAGACAGACAGCAGCCGTGGCATCCATTTAAATTACCAGGATTTGTAGGTTAAAAGGAACCAGTTGTGTATTGTTAATCATTATTCTTATTATCGTATTCCTAATTCTATGGGATTAAGCACAGATTAATAAAAAAAAACTAAAAGATAATGCATAACAATGAATCACACAGACCCAGACTGACAACAGAGATAGGAGGTCCCTCAGGTCCAACAGACAACTTGTCAACCTATTTTTTTGTTGCAGGAATAGATGGGGTGACTGACATTGACTTATGCTCAATTATTTTAAGAATCGCCAGTGTATCAGTTGGAATTTTGTTAGAATGTGTAAAGCATGACAAAATAACCAATCTAATTGTATTGAAGGTGCTAAAGCCAGAACATAAATTTAGAAATGAAGCATTACAATTGCATTACAATTGTATAATGAATCTTTTGTACCTAACACAGAGCAATGTAAAACTCTCTCTTTGTTGTTCCCAGCAGTTAAGAAAAGAGACAACTGCCCTCAGCGTTGGCTTATACGGGTAATTTATATATGTTTCATCCACAGGGGTACAGGTAAGAATGTGGGTACACTCATGTCAGATAATTGTCAAGAATCCATCTATTGTCACTCAGGACGCAGGTAACTACTCAGCATCTTGGTTTCGGAACCAGACTTCCATGAGAGCAGACCTCTGATGGCTGTGTGGGGATATGAAACTGAGGTCCGTCCTTCTGCCTAACTGGCAGCTGCACAATAGCCCAACTACTGATGCCTTTCCGTCTGTTCCCTGAGGGGGACTTTAAGGCCATGGGTGAGAAGCTGCAACGTCTCAAGCGTTCAACTGCGTCTGGAGGTTCATTTGACAACAGAGTGTACCTGGATAGCATTGGAATTCTGAGTCCCAGATGAATTTAAAGCTAGAAATTAAGTAACTACAGACTTTGAATCTTTTCTTTTCTGGTGGGCAACAATAAATAAAAATGTTTATTGGATAAATTACATCTACAAGGCATTGCTGAACAATTAAAATGTTTGGAACTTTATCCTGTTCCTTTATTCCTAACAATACTTCCGCAGATGGCAGAATCACAAAGAGGGACTCGCATCACTCTCTGCAGAGCTGATAGAAAACTCAGGGATCAACGACCCCTTCACTGACAAGATGGAGAAGTGGTTTGGTTTCTGTCTGTTGTAACAGCCATAGTAGCCACCTGTGCTTGATGTTGTATCACATGCTTGAGAGGACTGTCCCAAAGACTGATTGAAACCACCCTTACCTGCATAATGTATCAACAGGTAGAGGGAGATGATGACAACGAGCTACACGTGGACGATGGAGACGATGATAACCTTTAAAGTTCAAAGTACTTTGAA
The DNA here is from genome assembly GCF_036924035.1 of Leuresthes tenuis. Lineage (NCBI taxonomy): Eukaryota > Metazoa > Chordata > Actinopteri > Atheriniformes > Atherinopsidae > Leuresthes > Leuresthes tenuis. The sequence continues at coordinate 29,467,009 of NW_027325362.1, forward strand.
TGACCCCGAGTGAATTCTAAAAGATTTCTTTAATGATTATTTTTGCGTTCATATGAAAGACCAATGAACATGGGAATTGGACCTAATAAAAGGCAATTCCTGAATGTAGAGCATTGTAAAGATGATATGTTGCTTTTTCCTGCTAACATTTGTCCACAGTTTGATGAACTGCATCAGCAGCAGAACCACTACAGGACTCAAAGTCAGGTAACTGAACAGGTTTCTGGAATTCTGGAATTCCCATCATGCCAAGATGATGGTGGAACAATCACAAATTTTTATCCACATGTGTACAAAAGGGTGGACGGCGAAGCTAAGCGCTCCACCCCAACTGAATGAAAAGCTGATTTGAAGAGTTCATTCCACCAAGTAACGTCTAACAATCTACAGCCTCCAACCACTGTATGGCTGAATTATATCCTGAAGTGTCCTAAAAGAGGATTAGTTAGGGAATAAGAGGTGGTAAAGACCTCTTCCGGGAAGTGAAGTGCTAGTAACCTCTCCTTCCAAGATAGCTTAGCAGTTCCAGACCCAGCCGGACTGATGTTCGGCCAGAAGCAGACGATTGCAGAGTGGACTGAATAAACTGCATTGTATTATTATTATTATTATTGTATGACTGTTCTTGATTTTCATTTATTATCATTTTTCATTTTATTAATTTTTCCATTTAATATCAATTTCATATTATTTATTAATTGCATATAATCATATTTTCATTTATTTTATTATTTTCATTTAATTAATTTTTTGTTTGTGTCATATTTCCATTTTTATTATTCCATTGTATTAATTTTGTCCATTAATCATTTAGTCATAGTTTTATTGATTTTTGTCCTTATTTCCATGTATTTTTGGTTGTATCCGTTTTGTGTTTGCTGGTCACACCTAGGTCCATCACCATTCATTGAAATTAACGGTTCGGAGTGCGACCTTTGATACTGAGAAAGTGATTAAGCGGTCGGTCGCCAAGGAGAGAATGGGGCCATAGAAGAATTTTCCCGTAAATAAAGCAAATGGGTTTTTCGCTCCTATGCACTGCGAACGATAGAAATACATTCAATGTTAATTGTACAGTTTTAATACTTCATAGCATAAACAGGAGGGAATGTTGGAAAAATTATATAGTTATACTATGACAGAAGAGTCCCTCCATCTGTTCACCTTCTATGATTCAAGCAAAAGAGTTTTGACTCTGGTACTAGTCTTTCCCATAATATTAACTGGTGAGAAGCACCTCTTATGTTCCTTCCCATAACAAGGAATGGGGAGAGAAGCACCTTTCCCCATAACATTGAATATTCCTTCCCATAATAATGAATGGTGAGAAAAGCGCCTTTTCTCATAACATTGTGTGATCAGCAAGCATAAACAACATAACAACTCTGAGCGGTCTTCCCGACAGGTTGTGTGGATTTGTGCGGACTTGTCTCTTTCTTGCAAGAAATAAATGTTTTGTGTTAATTAATCATATCCAGCGACTCTGAGCCTAATTTTACAGAGAATTTTTCTAACAGGGCTCTTTCCGGGGGCTTCCTCTGCAGTCTTCTGGGTGGATGCGTGGTTGCCCCTGCAGTGGGCTGCCTGGGTTCTGTGCTCTGTGGGGGCTGCTGGTGACCTGGGTCTTGTGGCCCTCTCTGCCTGCTTCTGATTGCTTGGGGGGGGGGCTGTGGATTGTGGCCCTGTACGCTTATACACTCATAACTAAGCACGGTTATCATGTAGGTCCTGTGCCATGGGTGTTGCATGTTCTCACACACACACACACACATTCATTAGTCCAGTAGCATGGTCACTAAGCAGTTGATGTATTATCATGTCGTCTCAGGTCATCTATATCCACAGCTGTGTTGTATGCGATTGCCGCTTCTTGTGCTTGTTTTTGTTTGTTTGTGTGTTTGTTTTTTCTCTGCTTGTCTGCTTTCAGGTGCTCCTGGTGGCGCTAAGGCTGGATTCCCCTCATAGGCCATGGATTGTTGTCTGTTTTGTTTTTTACAGGTGTAGCAGCTGGTTGTCTGGTTTTTGTTTCTATTTTTGTTCTGTTTCCTCTTCTTTCCTCTTCTTCTTTCCTTGTCCCCCGGTCCGGTTCAGTTCAGTTCATGTCATATATTGTAAACAGAAATAAATAAATGGGCATCAAGGGGAGCTTTACATTTATAAAACTTCCCTTGGCAAAACAAATCTGTTTGGCATCAAAGGTATTCAGACTACAATTCTTCTGACATAATGCTGAACAGGAAGAGGGGAAAAAAAAGTAGACAGTTCTGCCGAAAGCCAGGGATAGACCTGTTCTAAGTTCTATACTTTTTAAAAGGGGCGTGTTTATCAACTATGGAATTAGAAGATTTACAAAAATGGTCAAGTGCTAGATCTTCATCTGGGATTTTAACAGTGTCATATAACTATTCAACAGATCAGTTAAAAAAAAGCCTGCTCATGGAGATGTTTCAGGATCTGGATACCAAGCGTGGACCTAATGTTTTCATTTTTGCAATTCTGATACAGGCTATTGAGCAGTGATAACTAACACCAAGTTCAGATACTGCGGATTTTCTACCTTTGATTTGTTAAGATTGAGCCAATCAGGGACAACCTTGAAGGATCTCTTTGGTTTTGTAGGATCTGTAATTACCTGAGAAAGGTTGATATTGGTACACACCTTTTTTAAATGATCAGAGGCAGAGTTCAACTTGTTTAAATTAAAATTGCCACACAGAGATTGGGTTTAGGCCACATGCACACAGAATGACATCAACAAATATAAGAAATATTAAACATTTACACATAGATTTTTGAATATATGTAGAGGAATGATACTTTGAAATGTGCTCATTGCGGAGTTATGATCAGTTGAGTAATGAAGGTTGAACTATTCTGGGAAAGAGGTTCTATTCCCAGCATCATGATGGACACTCCTGATATAGAAGGTTTCGCTAACGCATTGGAATTGTTTTACTATTTTCATATGCATGTGCAATGAAGAATTGCTTGCTGCTGATAAATGCAAAGAAGAACAGCTTACACATAGATGCTCACATATAGGCTGCTGAATGCAATGAAGACCTGCTTATCAAGTAAAGTTCAATGTCAATGTGTAATATTCAATTAGGATTTGCAAAACAGTGAAGTTAAACAATGAATGGGTCCATAGTCGGTATGAGAAGACTACAGGAATATTTACCTGGGTGTACGTTCAAACAGAGATGAGAAAATTGCGATAAATAATTGTTTGTTAGTATGTATAGGAATGTTATGTGTATAAACTGTGTTGAGTTATAGTTACTCAGTAGTGTCTCAGTGAAACAACCGACGGGGGAAGCCTTGCGGTGACAACAAAAGCAGTGTTTTACTGATCAGTCAAGTTGCTCCAGTGTACTCCATACAAACTGGTTGGCTACTGAAGGGATAGAAAATGGGGAATACTTGTTTTAAAGCAAACAAGGAATTAGATGGGAAAAATACATGTTTTAACGGGACCCAGACAATATTAAATACTCAGACAGATGGGAGAAGAAGTGTAGTTTTGTAGGAAATCACAAAATTATTACATAGAATTAGTGAAATCAATTGAAGAATGCCTTTCTGAAGAGCTGTTTACCACAGATGAGCAGCTTTGCGACCAAGCACATTGTAGATCGCTTTACTGCCAAAATGATCTAATTTAATGGATTGGTTTAGACATGCATAACAGCATTTTAAGAACAAAGAGAGAAACAAAAAGGGACAACGCTTCATGGTGGAAGGTGATGTATAAATAACTGTGTATATGATGAAGGGGGTGGCAACACCCATTCCGAAATCCCGCCATTCCGACATCCCGCTATTCCGACATCCCACCATTCCGACATACCACCATTCCGACATGCAAACGTCCCACCATTCCGACATCCCACCATTGCGACATCCCGCTATTCTGACGTTCAAATGTCCCACCATTCCGACAAGGCTTTCCGTATAAGGAAATGTGTGTTACTCAACAGGTGAGTCCCTTCTTTCTGTTCATGCAATTTATATGTTTAACATGTTTATAGACAAGCGTTATTAAAAACACAAAGTCTCGGCAACTGGAGGAGGAGAAGCAGTCCGCGGTGGTTTTCAATCACACATTCCAATGCCACTTGTTTCAACTTCCGAAAATTTAATCCAGGAAAAAAAGGCTTACAAACATGGACCAAAACGGCTCCATAACACGCACAAGAATCCAAAAGAAACGAAAGTTAACTAAAAGAAAGCAAATAAACAGTATGAAGTGGTCAAAATTGGTTTTACGCATGCCTATGTGCGTCTGGCACATGCGTCTTCGGGCTCTCCCACGTTGCTTTGTGGATGAAAGCTATATGTTCAGCTGTAATGTCATGTAAAAACAATCTCTACATGACATTTACTCCCAGGTGTGACCAGTTAGGTCCTTAAGATATCAACAGGCTGTATAAAGCTACAACCGTTGCGGCTGTGTGTTTGTGCCAAATGCGCAAAGCCCATCCGCGCTTCCCAAAATTGGAGTGAGTACTCATAAATCACGTGAATAACATGAATAAACGTTTTTACTGAATTTTGTTGTGTTTTAAAAGTTCTATGCTGTCATTTCTCTCTTCTCCTATTGGCAAGGCAAGGCAGAGTGCTCGCAACTGTGTCCTGTGCAGTAGCCGTGATATCTGTAATTGCAATTATTACTTTTGCATATGATGACAGCGTGCAAAAGACGCATGGGCTCTGTGGAGAGCTCCGCTCCAGCTGGCTGCTGTGACAGCTCACTGACACTGTATTTCTGCTTAATCAGTTTCAGTCTCGCCAGAGTTACATTAATATCTGTATTTTTATATTTGAAATTCAGGGGATTTTGATAATAGATTATTAAAGTTTGTTTGCGAGGCTGTGGCCTCTGCATGTGCAAAGCTTGTGCGCCAAACTTTAGGGCGTATTTGCGCCGGCATATCATTAGTGCAAAATGTTTTGGGTAAAAAATAGGCTATTAAAAGGAACTGTCGGAATGGCGGTATGTTAAAAAAAACAAAAAACATACCGCCATTCCGACCATAGGAGGAAAAAAGTGTCGGAATGGTGGGACGTTTGATAAAAAATTAAGTGTCGCCATTCCGACAATTGGAGACCCATGTCGGAATGGCGAGATGTCGGAATGGCAGCATGTAACCATGATGAAGGAGAGACCATTTGAGCAGCACAGCCATTTCGCAGCACAGGGACAGCAGTCCAAGTTACAGGATCTCCCACGTGGTATCACCTGTCACATTGTGTCAAGGCATCAAAAGAAGAAAAAATCACCAAACTCAAGGACAAAAAGACGAAGACGCCGGTGAACGAAGAGAGAGTACTGACAAACCAGAAATACAAAAGGATTCTCGATATCAAGATCCAGAAGAAGAGGCTAACAATGCCACGAACACTTACGATGCTGGGAATGATGCCAGCAATGAACAGAGAAGAAGATTCAGTGTCATCAATCTGCAACACGTGCCTCTAATGAGGGGGTGAATATAGAATCCTCAACGATTACAACGTCTCTGGGAACTGTGACAAAAACAAGGTTTAAACCATTTTGATATATATTGTAACCTATTGGCTAAGGAATAGTGCTGAAAATGAGGTAAATCTAATCCACCATTGTCCTTGGTCTTCTGTAGGGTTTTTAAACTAATACGTGGTGGTTTGTTTTTCCACAGAAATTTGGAGATGCATGAATCTAGTTACTTAAACCAAGTAGCAGATGGTTTTATGGGGATCATTGAGAACAAATAGTTAACTTTTGGTAGTATCATCATTTTAATGGATGTAATTCTCCCCATAAGTGATATAGGTAAGGACTTCCAACTAGAGAGATCGTCCTCTACTGTCTTTAATAATTGCACATAATTTAGCTTTGTTAGCTCTGAGAGCCTGGAGGAAATGTTTATGCCTAAATATCTAATATTTCCTGACTGTAAAGTGATCGCAGGTATATTATGGACCCTACAGTTAATGGGCAGAACTGTGGTCTTAGACCAGTTGATAGAGTAGTCAGAAAGTGTTGAGAATTTATTTATGAGTGTGATCGTGTGAGTGAGAGACGTCTGTGAGTTCTGAAGGAAAAGTAATACATCATCAGCATAAAGACTTATTTTATGCTCAATATTTTGGGATTAATTACTCACAAACGGGTAAGAAAAGGTAGTATTGCCAGACCATACATGATCAAAACAGGGAGCGGAGGTCGTTCAGCTGCAAGAAGGTGTGAATGTCCAACTAAAGTTTATAAAAAGCGGGTAAGACAAGGTGCGAATGCCCGACAATGCATGATCAAAAGAGGGAGCGGAGGTTTTCGGCTGCAAGAAGGTCTGAATGTCCACCCATAATTGCTGAAAATGGGTAAAAAAAGGGTGCGAATGCCAAACCATACATCATCAAAAGCAGGAGTGGATGTGTTCGGCTACAAGAAGGTTTGAATGTCCGACCATAGTTTGTAAAAAGCGGGTAAGAAAAGGTTCGAATGCCCAAACATAGACCATCAAAAGAGGGAGCGGAGGTGTTCCGCTGTAAGAAGGTGTAAATGTCCGACCATAGTTGGTAAAAAGCGGGTAAGAAAAGGTTAAAATACCCGACTGTACACAATCAATAGCGGGAGAGGAGGTGTTCAGCTGCAAGAAGGTGTGAATGTCCACCCATAATTACTGAAAAATGGGTAAGAAAAGGTGCGAATGCCCAACCATACATTATCAAAAGCAGGTGTGAATGTCAGATCATAATTTGCAAAATGCTGATGAGAAAGGGTGAGAATGCCCGACTATACACCATCAAATGCGGGAGCGGAGTTGTTCGGCTGTGAGTAAGTGTGAATCTCCGACCATAATTGCTGAAAAATGTGTTAGAAAAGGTAAGAATGCCGGTCCATACATCATCAAAAGCGGGAGAGGTGGTGTTCGGCTGCAAGTAGGTGTGAATGTCCAGCCATAATTACTAACAAACGGGTAAGAAAAGGTAGTATTGCCAGACCATACATCATCAAAACAGGGAGCGGAGGTGGTTCAGCTGCAAGAAGGTGTGAATGTCCGACTAAAGTTCAAATATATTAACAAAAGCGGGAGGAGAGGTCTTCGGATGAGAGTGGTTGAGAATTTCCAACCATAATCTATAAAATGCGGTGAAAAAAAAGGTGTGATAGAACACTAAAAGGTGGAGCGGAAGTGTTCGGCTGCAAGAAGGTGTGAATGTCCGACTATATTTGGTGAAAAGCAGGTGAAGCAAGGTCTGAATGCCCAACCTTACATCATCAAAAGCGAGATCAGAGGTGTTTGGCTGCATGAAGGCCATAGTTTGCCAAAAGCGGGTAAGCTGCGAATGACTGACTAAATATCAACAAAAGGTCTTCGGATGCAAGTGGGTGTGAATATCCCACCATACAAGTATGGTGGAGAGGAAGCTGTGAACAGCCGACCATAGTTTGCAAAAAGCGGGTGAGAAAAGGTGCGAATGTCCAACCATACATGATCAAAACAGGGAGCGGAGGTGTTTGGCTGTGACAAGGTGTGAATGTCCACCCAAAATTAATGAAAAGCGGGCAACAAGTAGGTTTGAATGCCCAACCATACATCATCAAAAGCAGGAGTGGATGTGTTCGGCTACAAGGTTTGAATGTCCGAGCATAGTTTGTAAAAAGCGGGTAAGAAAAGGTTCGAATGCCCAAACATACACCATCAAAAGAGGGAGCGGAGGTGTTCCGCTGTAAGAAGGTGTGAATGTCCGACCATAGTTGGTAAAAAGCGGGTAAGAAAAGGTTAAAATACCCGACTGTACACAATCAATAGCGGGAGCGGATGTGTTTGGCTACAAGAATGTGTGACAGTCCGACCATGGTTTGTAAAAAACGGGTAAGAAAAGGTGCGAATGCCCGACAATGTATGATCAAAAGAGGGAGCGGAGGTTTTCGGCTACAAGAAGGTTTGAATGTCCGACCATAGTTTGTAAAAAGCGGGTAAGAAAAGGTTCAAATGCCTGACTATACACCATCAAAAGCGGGAGCGGAGGTGTTCCGCTGTAAGACGGTGTGAATGTCCGACCATAGTTGGTAAAAAGCGGGTAAGAAAAGGTTAAAATACCTGACTGTACACAATCAATAGCGGGAGCGGAGTTGTTCGGCTACAAGAAGGTGTGAAATTTCAACCATGGTTTGTAAAAAGCAGTTAAGAAAAGGTTCGAATGCCCGAATATATACCATCAAAAGCGGAAGCGAAGGTGTTCGGCTGCAAGTAGGTGTGAATGTCCAGCCATAATTACTCACAAACGGGTAAGAAAATGTAGTATTGCCAGACCATACATGATCAAAACAGGGAGCTGAGGTGGTTCAGCTGCAAGGTGTGAATGTCTGACTATAGTTTGTAAAAAGCCGGTAAGACAAGGTGCGAATGCCCGAGTATGTATGATCAAAAGAGGGAGTGGAGGTCTTCGGCTGCAAGGTCTGAATGTCCAACCATAATTTCTAAAAACCGGGTAAGAAAAGGCTCGAAAGCCCGACTATACACAATCAAAAGCGGGAGCGGGAGGTTTTCAGCTGCAAATCCTTCACTCAAACCAAGTGAAAACTGCTTTGTCCTTCATATTTATCAATGTCTAGATTGACTTCAACAAAGAACAACATTGTACTTTGCAGTAAAGAAAGAGCAAATCAAAAGTTTTAGGAATCCGAGGATAAGCTTATTTTCATGAGTTCTGCACGATTATTGATTTTACTATAAATGAATGCCTTCACTCAAACTATGTTAAAACTGCTTTGTCCTTCATATTTATCAATGTCTAGATTGACTTCAACAAAGAACAACACTGGATTTTGCAGTAGAAGAAAGAGCAACACTGAAGGATCAGTAATCCGAGAATAAGCTTATTTTCATACGTTCTGCATGATTTGGGATTTTATGTATAAAATGAATTCCTTCACTCAAACCAAGTTAAAACTGCTTTGTCCTTCATATTTATCAATGTCTAGATCGACTTCAACAAAGAACAACATTGTATTTTGCAGTAGAAGAAAAAGCAACACTGAAGGATCAGGAATCCGAGAATAAGCTTATTTTCATGAGTTCTGCATGATTTGGGATTTTATGTATAAAATGAATTCCTTCACTCAAACCAAGTGAAAACTGCTTTGTCCTTCATATTCATCAATGTCTAGATTTACTTCAACAAAGAACAACATTGTATTTTGCAGTAGAAGAAATAGCAACACTGAAGGATCAGGAATCCGAAAACAAGCTTATTTTCATACGTTCTGCTTGATTTGGGATTTTGCTATAAAATTAATTCCTTCACTCAAACAAAGTGGAAACTGCTTTGTCCTTCATATTTATCAATGTCTATATCGATTTCAACAAAGAACAAGGCTGTATTTTGCAGTATAGGAAAGAGCAACACTGGAGGATCAGGAATCCGAGAATAAGCTTACTTTCATGAGTCCTGCACGATTTCGGATTTTCCTATAAAATGAATTGCTTTGCTCAAACCAAGTTAAAATTGCTTTGTCCTTCATAGTTATCCATGTCTAAAATGTATCAAGCATAAAGTTCCTCATATTACCCTGAATGAGAAAGAAGCATCCCTTTGGTTGAGCAATACGTTCCTTTTGCGGAGTTATGCATGATTTCGGATTTTGCTATAAAATTCATTCCTTCACACCTTTTTTTTTCACCGCATTTTATAGATTATGGTTGGAAATTCTCAACCACTCAAATCCGAAGACCTCTCCTCCCGCTTTTGTTAATATATTTGAACTTTAGTTGGACATTCACCCCTTTTTGCAGCTAAACCACCTCCGCTCCCTGTTTTGATCATGTATTTCTTACCCGTTTGTGAGTAATTATGGCTGGATATTCACACCTACTTGCAGCTGAACACAATCTCTCTCGCTTTTAATTATGTTTGGATATTCGAACCTTTTCTTTACTGCTTTTTGCCAACTTTGGTCGGACGTTCACACCTTCTTGCAGCCGAACACCTCCGCTTCCGCTTTTGATGGTATATATTCGGGCATTCGAACCTTTTCTTACCAGCTTTTTACAAACGATGGTTGGACTTTCACACCTTCTTGTAGCCGAACAACTCCGCTCCCGCTATTGATTGTGTACAGTTGGGTATTTTAACCTTTTCTTACCCGCTTTTTACCAACTATGGTCGGACATTCACACCGTCTTACAGCGGAACACCTCCGCTCCCGCTTTTGATGGTGTATTGTCAGGCATTTGAACCTTTTCTTACCCGCTTTTTACCAACTATGGTTGGACATTCAAACCTTCTTGTAGCCAAAAACCTCCGCTCCCTCTTTTGATCATACATTGTCGGGCATTCGCACCTTTTCTTACCCGTTTTTTATAAACTTTAGTTGGACATTCACACCTTCTTGCAGCTGAACGACCTCCGCTCCCTGTTTTGATCATGTATGGTCTGGCAATACTACCTTTTCTTACCCGTTTGTGAGTAATTAATCCCAAAATATTGAGCATAAAATAAGTCTTTATGCTGATGATGTATTACTTTTCCTTCAGAACTCACAGACGTCTCTCACTCACACGATCACACTCATAAATAAATTCTCAACACTTTCTGACTACTCTATCAACTGGTCTAAGACCACAGTTCTGCCCATTAACTGTAGGGTCCATAATATACCTGCGATCACTTTACAGTCAGGAAATATTAGATATTTAGGCATAAACATTTCCTCCAGGCTCTCAGACTTTCAAACCTTCTTGTAGCCCAACACATCCACTCCTGCTTTTGATGATGTATGTTTGGGCATTCGCACCTTTTCTTACCCATTTTTCAGTAATTATGGGTGGACATTCACACCTTCTTGCAGCTGAACACCTCCTCTCCCGCTTATGATGGTGTATAGTCGGGCTTTCAAGCCTTTTCTTACCCGGTTTTTACAAATTATAGTATGACATTCAGACCTTCTTACAGCCGAAAACCTCCACTCCCTCATTTGATCATACATTGTCGGGCATTAGCACCTTTTCTTTCCCGCTTTTTACAAACCATAGTCGGACTTTCACATCTTTTAGTCGCCGAACAACTCCGCTCCCGCTATTGATTGTACAGTCGGGTATTTTAACCTTTTCTTACCCGCTTTTTACCAACTATGGTCGGACATTCACACCTTCTTACAGCGGAACACCTCCGCTCCCTCTTTTGATGGTGTATGTTCGGGCAGTCAAACCTTTTCTTACCTGCTTTTTACAAACTATGGTCAGACATTCAACCCTTCTTGGAGCCGAACACATCCACTCCTGCTTTTGATTATGTATAGTTAGGCATTCGCACCTTTTCTTACCCATTTTTCAGTAATTATGGGTGTACATTCACACCTTCTTGCAGCCGAACACCTCCGCTCCCTCTTTTGATCATACATTTTCGGGCATTCGAACCTACTTGTTGCCCGTTTTTCATTAATTATGGGTGGACATTCACACCTTGTCTCAGCCAAACACCTCCGCTCCCTGTTTTGATCATGTATGGTTTGACATTCGCACCTTTGCTTACCTTCTTTTTATACTGATTGCTCAAGATTAAGTTGTTCTTTCTCAAACTACAAAATTTTTTTAATTGTTGAAACTTGATTTGAAGTGGATAAATAAGGAAGACAAACAGTTTTAAGTCAGGCTGATAGCAATTAATTTTATAGCAAAATCTGTATTTCGTCATTTGTCGAGAGATGCTTATTGCTGAAGAAGTTCTTTCTCATTCTACAAAGTACAACGTTGTTTATCATTGAAACTTGATTAGACATGAATAAATATGAAGGACAAAGCAGTCTTAACTTGGTTTGAGTTAAGGAATTCGTTTTATAGGAGAATCCGAATTCGTGCATAACTCGTAAAATAGAGCTTATTTTCGGATTCCTAAAGAATGAGTCTGGTTCTTTCTCATAATACAAAGTTTGTTGTTTATTGTTGAAACTTCATCAGACCGTTAGATATAGTCGGACTCACCTCGACGCACGGCTTGGGATCTGGAACCAGTACTCTTGAGAGGGGTTGGACTCTCTTCCACTCTGGAGTTTCCCGTGGTGAGAGGCGCAGAGCAGGTGTGGGCATACTTATTGCCCCCCGGCTGTGTGCCAGTACATTGGGGTTTACCCCAGTGAACGAGAGGGTAGCCTCCCTCCGCCTTGGGTGGGGGGACGAGTCCTGACTGTTGTTTGTGCCTATGCGCCAAACAGCAGTTCAGAGTACCTACCCTTTTTGGAGTCTCTGGGGGAGGCACTGGAGAATGCTCCTACCGGAGACTCCCTCATTCTGCTGGGGGACTTCAATGCTCACGTGGGCAATGACAGTGAGACCTGGAGGGGTGGGATTGGGAGGAACGGCCCCCCCGATCTGAATCAGAGTGGTGTTATGTTGTTGGACTTCTGTGCCAGTCATAGACTGTCCATAACGAACACCATGTTCAGGCATAAGGGTGTCCATATGTGCACTTGGCACCAGGACACCCTTGGCCGCAGTTCAATGATCGACTTTGTGGTTGTATCATCGGACTTGCGGCCGTATGTCCTGGACACTCGGGTGAAGAGAGGGGCGGAGCTGTCAATTGATCACCACCTGGTGGTGAGTTGGCTCCGCTGGTGGGGGAGGATGCCGATCAGACCTGGCAGGCCCAAACGTATTGTGAGGGTCTGCTGGGAGCGTTTGTCAGAATCCCCCGTCAGAAGGAGCTTTAACTCCCACTTCCGGCAGAGCTTCAACCATATTTGAGGTGGGGGACATTGAATGGGCCATGTTCCGTGACTCCATTGCCGAGGCAGCTGGTCGGAGTTGTGGCCGTAAGGTGGTCGGTGCCTGTCGTGGCGGCAACCCTCGAACCTGCTGGTGGACACCAGTGGTGAGGGAAGCCGTCAAGCTTAAGAAGGAGTCCTATCGGGCCTTTTTGGCCAGTGGGACCCTGGAAGAAGCTGATAGGTACCGACGGGCCAGACGGGCCGCGGCTTCGGCGGTTGCTGAGGCAAAAACTCGGGCCTGGGAGGAGTTCGGTGAGACCATGGAGAACGATTTCCGGACGGCCTCGAAAAGATTCTGGTCCACCATCCGGCGTCTCAGGGGTGGGAAGCGGCTCACAGTCAACACTGTTTACAGTGCGGACGGGGCTTTGCTGACCTCAACTAGGGATGTTGTGAGTCGGTGGGGGGAGTACTTCGAGGAACTCCTCAATCCTACCAACACGTGCTCGGAAGAGGCAGAGTCGGAGAGCTCGGAGACGGGGCCTCCCATTTCTGGGGCTGAGGTTGCCGAGGTGGTTAAAAAGTTCCTCGGTGGCAAGGCCCCGGGGGTGGATGAGGTCCGTCCTGAGTTTCTCAAGGCTCTGGATGTTGTAGGGCTGTCTTGGCTGACACGCCTCTGCAGTATCGCGTGGACATTGGGGACAGTGCCTCTGGACTGGCAGATTGGGGTGGTGGTCCCCCTCTTTAAAAAGGGGGACCGGAGGGTGTGTTCCAACTATAGGGGTATCACACTCCTCAGCTTCCCTGGTAAGGTCTATTCGGGGGCATTGGAGAGGAGGATCCGTCGGATAATCGAGCCTCGGATTCAGGAGATGCAGTGTGGCTTTCGTCCTGGCCGTGGAACAGTGGACCAGCTCTATACCCTCGGCAGGATCCTGGAGGGTGCATGGGAGTTTGCCCAACCAGTCTACATGTGTTTTGTGGACTTGGAGAAAGCGTTCGACCGTGTCCCTTGTGGAGTCCTGTGGGGGATGCTCCGGGAATATGGAGTGCCGGACCCCTTGATAGGGGCCGTTCGGTCTCTGTATGACCGGTGCCAGAGTTTGGTCCGCATTGCCGGCAGTAAGTCGTATACGTTTCCGGTGAGAGTTGGACTCCGTCAGGGCTGCCCTTTGTCCCCGATTCTGTTCCTAACTTTTATGGACAGAATTTCTAGGCGGAGCCAGGGCGTTGAGGGTGTCCCATTTGGCGACCTCAGAATCGGGTCTCTGCTTTTTTGCAGATGATGTGGTTCTGTTAGCGTCGTCAGGCCGTGACCTTCAGCTCTCACTGGAGTGATTCGCAGCCGAGTGTGAAGCGGCTGGGATGAGAATCAGCACCTCCAAATCCGAGACTATGGTTCTCAGCCGGAAAAGGGTGGAATGCTCTCTCCGGGTCGGGAATGAGATCCTTCCCCAAGAGGAGGAGTTCAAGTATCTCGGGGTCTTGTTCACGAGTGACGGACGAATGGAGCGGGAGATTGACGGGCGGATCGGTGCGGCGCCTGCAGTGTTGCAGGCTCTGCACCGACCCGTCGTTGTGAAGAGGGAGCTGAGCCAGAAGGCGAAGCTCTCTACTTCCTGGTCAATCTACGTTCCCATCCTCACCTATGGTCACGAGTTGTGGGTAGTGACCGAAAGAACAAGATCGCGAATACAAGCGGCCGAAATGGGTTTCCTCCGCAGGGTGTCTGGGCTCTCCCTTAGAGATAGGGTGAGAAGCTCAGTCATCCGGGAGGGGCTCGGAGTAGAACCGCTGCTCCTCCGTATTGAGAGGAGTCAGATGAGGTGGCTCGGGCATCTGGTTAGGATGCCCCCTGGGCGCCTCCCTGGGGAGGTGTTCCGGGCACGTCCCACTGGGAGGAGACCCCGGGGGAGACCCAGGACACGTTGGAGAGACTATGTCTCTCGGCTGGCCTGGGAACGCCTCGGGGTCCCCCCGGAAGAGCTGGAGGAAGTGGCCGGGGACAGAGACGTCTGGGTTTCTCTGCTCAAGCTGCTGCCCCCGCGACCCGACCCCCGGATAAGCGGCAGATGATGGATGGATGGATGGATATATCCTCCACCAACCAGACTTACAACCCCCGACTAGGGTAGCAGAATTTCTAAGCATCTGTACCCCAAAACTACTATCAAAAATATATAAATTATTGTCTAAGATAGATGACACAATGTCTCTTCCATCCTCAAAATGGGAGGCAGATTTATCCATCAGTTCTGGTCATAGCTTCTAACCACAAATATGTTTGAACACCTTCATAAAGACTCGAAATCCTAATTTACAGCTCATACAATACAAAATCCTTCATAGAACACACTATACAGGACAAAGGATGTTCAGGATGGGTCCAACACACTCAAACATCTGCTCACATTGCACAGATAACACACCTGATGATTATGCACACGCTTTGTGGTTTTCTGCGCCTGTCCAGAAGTTCTGGCTTGAAGTCTGTGAGGACCTATCAACATGGCTAAAGTGTAGCATCCCTGCATGCCCCACACTGTGCATACTGGGTGACTTAGACAACATCAACATGGAAATTAACTCAGCACACATGGTTGTCACAGTGTTATGTATCGCAAAGAAAACTATTCTCATGAACTGGAAAGCGAAGAACAATTGTGTATTAACCAGTTTAGAAATGTTCTTTTAGATTATATTAGCATGGAAACAATGTCTGCCTCCTCAAAACATCAATTGGCTGAATTTCATTCTCTCTGGTCCCCTCTGATTAGTTTTATCACATAATGGTGGTGGTGGGTTGCTGGGTGATGGTGGGTCTCAGGCCCGGGCTGCTGCGACTGGTGTGACCGGGTGGTTTGTTTGTTTGTTTTTTGTAGAGGTCCTCCTGGGTGGGGTTGGGTTGAGTGGGGTGGGGCGGGATGGGTACCTTCTGGGGGTACAGTAGCTCCCGGAATATGGTCGCTGCAGGCCCCGAGCCTGGTGGACATCAGGCCCTCCTGCCCATTGTTGGCTCCCAGGTAGCGGGGATGCCTTTTGCAGCCAGTCCCTGGCTGCCCTCTCTGGGGGAGAGTAGCTCCCCCGGTATATATCCCCATACCCCTCTCCCTTCTGGCTCCTGTACACAGCACACACTCACACATGAAGGGTTTTGGGGGCGTGTGTGTTCGGTGGGGTGTTTTGGATGGGGCCACGTAGGTGGTCCCCTTTGGTTGCACTCTGCAGTTCCCTGCCCCTGTTTTAATTACACCTTAGACATTACTACTTATCAAACACACTCACACACACACGTTAGGTCTTGGGGGGTGGTTACACTGAGTGGCATCTGGTGGGCGGGGCTCTTTGGGTATGTAGGCTGCCCAGAGTGCCGCGCTCCCAGTTCTACAAGTTTGGCTGGCCCACAATTTTAATTGCTCACTATTAGAAAATATTGAAGAGCCAGAAGGGTGAGGGGAGGGGTCTTCTTCGCACACCCCTGCTTCCTGGTGTCTGCTCGGGGCAGGAGGGGCCAGGAGGATTAATTAATTGTTCTGCTGGTTCGGGGTCTGTGGTGGCTGGGGGGTTGCTGGCCTCCTGGTGTGCCCGCTGCACTACACCCCAGCAGAGTCGAGGGAGGTAGGATGTGTGGATGTATGGGACGTGAAAGTGTGTGTGGTAATGATTGGGCCTGGATCTGGGACTTGCTGTCGTCTGGCCTGCCTGTGTTTCTCCCGATGGGGCATCAGCGTTGCCTCTCCCCACTGCTCGCGACTTCACCCACCTGTGGGCACGTCTTGACTCCCAGGGCACTTGGCCAGGGGCGCTGGGGCAGGCGCTGACCCACTTTGTGGCTGTCTGGGGCGCTTGGCCCTCCTGGGTATTGGGTGGGGCCTCTGCCGGGGGGTTTGGGGGCGCTCGGGCTCCTGGGGCCCAGGTCCAGTGCACGGCCCATGTCTGGGCGGCTGGGGCCTGGCGGGGTCGGTGGGCTGTTGCCCCTGGTTCCCGGAGTGCCTCTGCCCTATGCTTATGGGGGCTCTTTCCGGGGGCTTCCTCTGCAGTCTTCTGGGTGGATGCGTGGTTGCCCCTGCGGTGGGCTGCCTGGGTTCTGTGCTCTGTGGGGGCTGCTGGTGGCCTGGGTCTTGTGGCCCTCTCTGCCTGCTTCTGATTGCTTGGGGGGGGGCTGTGGATTGTGGCCCTGTACGCTTATACACTCATAACTAAGCACGGTTATCATGTAGGTCCTGTGCCATGGGTGTTGCATGTTCTCACACACACACACACACATTCATTAGTCCAGTAGCATGGTCACTAAGCAGTTGATGTATTATCATGTCGTCTCAGGTCATCTATATCCACAGCTGTGTTGTATGCGATTGCCGCTTCTTGTGCTTGTTTTTGTTTGTTTGTGTGTTTGTTTTTTCTCTGCTTGTCTGCTTTCAGGTGCTCCTGGTGGCGCTAAGGCTGGATTCCCCTCATAGGCCATGGATTGTTGTCTGTTTTGTTTTTTACAGGTGTAGCAGCTGGTTGTCTGGTTTTTGTTTCTATTTTTGTTCTGTTTCCTCTTCTTTCCTCTTCTTCTTTCCTTGTCCCCCGGTCCGGTTCAGTTCAGTTCATGTCATATATTGTAAACAGAAATAAATAAATGGGCATCAAGGGGAGCTTTACATTTATAAAACTTCCCTTGGCAAAACAAATCTGTTTGGCATCAAAGTTATTCAGACTACAATTCTTCTGACATAATGCTGAACAGGACAAGGGGAAAAAAAAGTAAAGAAGACAGTTCTGCCGAAAGCCAGGGATAGACCTGTTCTAAGTTCTATACTTTTTAAAAGGGGCGTGTTTATCAACTATGGAATTAGAAGATTTACAAAAATGGTCAAGTGCTAGATCTTCATCTGGGATTTTAACAGTGTCATATAACTATTCAACAGATCAGTTAAAAAAAAGCCTGCTCATGGAGATGTTTCAGGATCTGGATACCAAGCGTGGACCTAATGTTTTCATTTTTGCAATTCTGATACAGGCTATTGAGCAGTGATAACTAACACCAAGTTCAGATACTGCGGATTTTCTACCTTTGATTTGTTAAGATTGAGCCAATCAGGGACAACCTTGAAGGATCTCTTTGGTTTTGTAGGATCTGTAATTACCTGAGAAAGGTTGATATTGGTACACACCTTTTTTAAATGATCAGAGGCAGAGTTCAACTTGTTTAAATTAAAATTGCCACACAGAGATTGGGTTTAGGCCACATGCACACAGAATGACATCAACAAATATAAGAAATATTAAACATTTACACATAGATTTTTGAATATATGTAGAGGAATGATACTTTGAAATGTGCTCATTGCGGAGTTATGATCAGTTGAGTAATGAAGGTTGAACTATTCTGGGAAAGAGGTTCTATTCCCAGCATCATGATGGACACTCCTGATATAGAAGGTTTCGCTAACGCATTGGAATTGTTTTACTATTTTCATATGCATGTGCAATGAAGAATTGCTTGCTGCTGATAAATGCAAAGAAGAACAGCTTACACATAGATGCTCACATATAGGCTGCTGAATGCAATGAAGACGTGCTTATCAAGTAAAGTTCAATGTCAATGTGTAATATTCAATTAGGATTTGCAAAACAGTGAAGTTAAACAATGAATGGGTCCATAGTCGGTATGAGAAGACTACAGGAATATTTACCTGGGTGTACGTTCAAACAGAGATGAGAAAATTGCGATAAATAATTGTTTGTTTGTTTGTTAGTATGTATATGAATGTTATGTGTATAAACTGTGTTGAGTTATAGTTACTCAGTAGTGTCTCAGTGAAACAACCGACGGGGGAAGCCTTGCGGTGACAACAAAAGCAGTGTTTTACTGATCAGTCAAGTTGCTCCAGTGTACTCCATACAAACTGGTTGGCTACTGAAGGGATAGAAAATGGGGAATACTTGTTTTAAAGCAAACAAGGAATTAGATGGGAAAAATACATGTTTTAACGGGACCCAGACAATATTAAATACTCAGACAGATGGGAGAAGAAGTGTAGTTTTGTAGGAAATCACAAAATTATTACATAGAATTAGTGAAATCAATTGAAGAATGCCTTTCTGAAGAGCTGTTTACCACAGATGAGCAGCTTTGCGACCAAGCACATTGTAGATCGCTTTACTGCCAAAATGATCTAATTTAATGGATTGGTTTAGACATGCATAACAGCATTTTAAGAACAAAGAGAGAAACAAAAAGGGACAACGCTTCATGGTGGAAGGTGATGTATAAATAACTGTGTATATGATGAAGGGGGTGGCAACACCCATTCCGAAATCCCGCCATTCCGACATCCCGCTATTCCGACATCCCACCATTCCGACATACCACCATTCCGACATGCAAACGTCCCACCATTCCGACATCCCACCATTGCGACATCCCGCTATTCTGACGTTCAAATGTCCCACCATTCCGACAAGGCATTCCGTATAAGGAAATGTGTGTTACTCAACAGGTGAGTCCCTTCTTTCTGTTCATGCAATTTATATGTTTAACACATGTTTATAGACAAGCGTTATTAAAAACACAAAGTCTCGGCAACTGGAGGAGGAGAAGCAGTCCGCAGTGGTTTTCAATCACACACTCCAATGCCACTTGTTTCAACTTCCGAAAATTTAATCCAGGAAAAAAAGGCTTACAAACATGGACCAAAACGGCTCCATAACACGCACAAGAATCCAAAAGAAACGAAAGTTAACTAAAAGAAAGCAAATAAACAGTATGAAGTGGTCAAAATTGGTTTTACGCATGCGTATGTGCGTCTGGCACATGCGTCTTCGGGCTCTCCCACGTTGGTTTGTGGATGAAAGCTATATGTTCAGCTGTAATGTCATGTAAAAACAATCTCTACATGACATTTAGTCCCAGGTGTGACCAGTTAGGCCCTTAAGATATCAACAGGCTGTATAAAGCTACAACCGTTGCGGCTGTGTGTTTGTGCCAAATGCGCAAAGCCCATCCGCGCTTCCAAAAATTGGAGTGAGTACTCATAAATCACGTGAATAACATGAATAAACGTTTTTACTGAATTCTGTTGTGTTTTATACGTTCTATGCTGTCATTTCTCTCTTCTCCTATTGGCAAGGCAAGGCAGAGTGCTCGCAACTGTGTCCTGTGCAGTAGCCGTGATATCTGTAATTGCAATTATTACTTTTGCATATGATGACAGCGTGCAAAAGACGCATGGGCTCTGTGGAGAGCTCCGCTCCAGCTGGCTGCTGTGACAGCTCACTGACACTGTATTTCTGCTTAATCAGTTTCAGTCTCGCCAGAGTTACATTAATATCTGTATTTTTATATTTGAAATTCAGGGGATTTTGATAATAGATTATTAAAGTTTGTTTGCGAGGCTGTGGCCTCTGCATGTGCAAAGCTTGTGCGCCAAACTTTAGGGCGTATTTGCGCCGGCATATCATTAGTGCAAAATGTTTTGGGTAAAAAATAGGCTATTAAAAGGAACTGTCGGAATGGCGGTATGTTAAAAAAAACAAAAAACATACCGCCATTCCGACCATAGGAGGGAAAAAGTGTCGGAATGGTGGGACGTTTGATAAAAAATTAAGTGTCGCCATTCCGACAATTGGAGACCCATGTCGGAATGGCGAGATGTCGGAATGGCAGCATGTAACCATGATGAAGGAGAGACCATTTGAGCAGCACAGCCATTTCGCAGCACAGGGACAGCAATCCAAGTTACAGGATCTCCCACGTGGTATCACCTGTCACATTGTGTCAAGGCATCAAAAGAAGAAAAAATCACCAAACTCAAGGACAAAAAGACAAAGACTCCGGTGAACGAAGACAGAGGACTGACAAACCAGAAATACAAAAGGATTCTCGATATCAAGATCCAGAAGAAGAGGCTAACAATGCCACGAACACTTACGATGCTGGGAATGATGCCAGCAATGAACAGAGAAGAAGATTCAGTGTCATCAATCTGCATTACGTGCCTCTAATGAGGGGGTGAATATAGAATCCTCAACGATTACAACGTCTCTGGGAACTGTGACAACAACAAGGTTTAAACCATTTTGATATATATTGTAACCTATTGGCTAAGGAATAGTGCTGAAAATGAGGTAAATCTAATCCACCACTGTCCTTGGTCTTCTGTAGGGTTTTTAAACTAATACGTGGTGGTTTGTTTTTCCACAGAAATTTGGAGATGCATGAATCTAGTGACTTAAACCAAGTAGCAGATGGTTTTATGGGGATCATTGAGAACAAATAGTTAACTTTTGGTAGTATCATCATTTTAATGGATGTAACTCTCCCCATAAGTGATATAGGTAAGGACTTCCAACGAGAGATCGTCCTCTACTGTCTTTAATAATTGCACATAATTTAGCTTTGTTTGCTCTGAGAGCCTGGAGGAAATGTTTATGCCTAAATATCTAATATTTCCTGACTGTAAAGTGATCGCAGGTATATTATGGACCCTACAGTTAATGGGCAGAACTGTGGTCTTAGACCAGTTGATAGAGTAGTCAGAAAGTGCTGAGAATTTATTTATGAGTGTGATCGTGTGACTGAGAGACGTCTGTGAGTTCTGAAGGAAAAGTAATACATCATCAGCATAAAGACTTATTTTATGCTCAATATTTTGGGATTAATTACTCACAAACGGGTAAGAAAAGGTAGTATTGCCAGACCATACATGATCAAAACAGGGAGCGGAGGTGGTTCAGCTGCAAGGTGTGAATGTCTGACTATAGTTTGTAAAAAGCGGGTAAGATAAGGTGCGAATGCCCGACAATGTATGATCAAAAGAGGCAGCGGAGGTTTTCGGCTGCAAGAAGGTCTGAATGTCCACCCAAAATTCCTGAAAAATGGGTAAAAAAAGGGTGCGAATGCCAAACCATACATCATCAAAAGCAGGAGTGGATGTGTTCGGCTACAAGAAGATTTCAATGTCCATCAATAATTGCTTTAAAACATGAAAGAAAATTTTCGAATATCAAACCGCACATGATCATAAGCGGGAGAGGAGTTGTTCAGCTGCAAGAAGGTGTGAATGTCCACCCATAATTACTGAAAAATGGGTAAGAAAAGGTGAAAATGCCCAACCATACATCATCAAAAGCAGGAGTCGATGTGTTCGGCTACAAGAAGGTTTGAATGTCCGACCCTAGTTTGTAAAAAGCGGGTAAGAAAAGGTTCGAATGCCCGAACATAGACCATCAAAAGAGGGAGCGGAGGTCTTCCGCTGTAAGAAGGTGTAAATGTCCGACCATAGTTGGTAAAAAGCGGTTAAGAAAAGGTTAAAATACCCGACTGTACACAATCAATAGCGGGAGCGGAGTTGTTTGGCTACAAGAAGGTGTGAAAGTCCGACCACGGTTTGTAAAAAGCGGGTAAGAAAAGGTTTGAATGCCCGAATATATACCATCAAAAGTGGAAGTGGATGTGTTCGGCTGC
The DNA here is from genome assembly GCF_036924035.1 of Leuresthes tenuis. Lineage (NCBI taxonomy): Eukaryota > Metazoa > Chordata > Actinopteri > Atheriniformes > Atherinopsidae > Leuresthes > Leuresthes tenuis. Next base: position 29,489,160 of record NW_027325362.1, read on the forward strand.
AAGAAGGTGTGAACGTCCGACCAAAGTTTGTAAAAAGCAGTTAAGAAAAGGTTCGAATATCCAACCAAACATAATCAAAAGCGGGAGCAGAGCTGTTCGACTGCAAGTAGGTGTGAATGTCAGATCATAATTTGCAAAAAGCTGATGAGAAAGGGTGAGAATGACCGGCTATACACCATCAAATGCGGGAGCGGAAGTGTTCGGCTGTGAGTAGGTGTGAAGGTCCGACCATAATTGCTGAAAAATGTGTTAGAAGAGACTAGAATGCCGGACAATACATCATCAAATGCGGGAGCGGAGTTGTTCGGCTGTGAGTAGGTGTGAATCTCCGAGCATAGTTTGTAAAAAGGGGGTAAGAATAGGTTCGAATGCCCGAACATACACTATCAAAACAGGGAGCTGAGGTGGCTCAGCTGCAAGGTGTGAATGTCTGACTATAGTTTGTAAAAAGCGGGTAAGATAAGGTGCGAATGCCCGACAATGTATGATCAAAAGAGGCAGCGGAGGTTTTCGGCTGCAAGAAGGTCTGAATGTCCACCCAAAATTCCTGAAAAATGGGTAAAAAAAGGGTGCGAATGCCAAACCATACATCATCAAAAGCAGGAGTGGATGTGTTCGGCTACAAGAAGATTTCAATGTCCATCAATAATTGCTTTAAAACATGAAAGAAAATTTTCGAATATCAAACCGCACATGATCATAAGCGGGAGAGGAGTTGTTCAGCTGCAAGAAGGTCTGAATGTCCACCCAAAATTCCTGAAAAATGGGTAAAAAAAGGGTGCGAATGCCAAACCATACATCATCAAAAGCAGGAGTGGATGTGTTCGGCTACAAGAAGATTTGAATGTCCATCAATAATTGCTTTAAAACATGAAAGAAAATTTTCGAATATCAAACCGCACATGATCATAAGCGGGAGAGGAGTTGTTCAGCTGCAAGAAGGTGTGAATGTCCACCCATAATTACTGAAAAATGGGTAAGAAAAGGTGAAAATGCCCAACCATACATCATCAAAAGCAGGAGTCGATGTGTTCGGCTACAAGAAGGTTTGAATGTCCGACCCTAGTTTGTAAAAAGCGGGTAAGAAAAGGTTCGAATGCCCGAACATAGACCATCAAAAGAGGGAGCGGAGGTCTTCCGCTGTAAGAAGGTGTAAATGTCCGACCATAGTTGGTAAAAAGCGGTTAAGAAAAGGTTAAAATACCCGACTGTACACAATCAATAGCGGGAGCGGAGTTGTTTGGCTACAAGAAGGTGTGAAAGTCCGACCACGGTTTGTAAAAAGCGGGTAAGAAAAGGTTCGAATGCCCGAATATATACCATCAAAAGTGGAAGTGGATGTGTTCGGCTGCAAGAAGGTGTGAACGTCCGACCAAAGTTTGTAAAAAGCAGTTAAGAAAAGGTTCGAATATCCAACCAAACATAATCAAAAGCGGGAGCAGAGCTGTTCGACTGCAAGTAGGTGTGAATGTCAGATCATAATTTGCAAAAAGCTGATGAGAAAGGGTGAGAATGACCGGCTATACACCATCAAATGCGGGAGCGGAAGTGTTCGGCTGTGAGTAGGTGTGAAGGTCCGACCATAATTGCTGAAAAATGTGTTAGAAGAGACTAGAATGCCGGACAATACATCATCAAATGCGGGAGCGGAGTTGTTCGGCTGTGAGTAGGTGTGAATCTCCGAGCATAGTTTGTAAAAAGGGGGTAAGAATAGGTTCGAATGCCCGAACAAACACTATCAAAACAGGGAGCTGAGGTGGCTCAGCTGCAAGGTGTGAATGTCTGACTATAGTTTGTAAATAAGGTGCGAATGCCCAACAATGTATAATCAAAAGAGGGAGCGGAGGTTTTCGGCTACAAGAAGGTTTGAATGTCCGACCATAGTTTGTAAAAAGCGGGTAAGAAAAGGTTCAAATGCCTGACTATACACCATCAAAAGCGGGAGCGGAGGTGTTCCGCTGTAAGACGGTGTGAATGTCCGACCATAGTTGGTAAAAAGCGGGTAAGAAAAGGTTAAAATACCTGACTGTACACAATCAATAGCGGGAGCGGAGTTGTTCCGCTGTAAGACGGTGTGAAAGTTCAACCATGGTTTGTAAAAAGCTGCTAAGAAAAGGTTCGAATGCCCGAATATATACCATCAAAAGCGGGAGCAGAGCTGTTCGACTGCAAGTAGGTGTGAATATCTAGCCATAATTACTCACAAACGGGTAAGAAAAGGTAGTATTGCCAGACCATACATGATCAAAACAGGGAGCTGAGGTGGTTCAGCTGCAAGGTGTGAATGTCTGACTATAGTTTGTAAAAAGCGGGTAAGACAAGGTGCGAATGCCCGACAATGTATGATCAAAAGAGGGAGTGGAGGTCTTCGGCTGCAAGGTCTGAATGTCCAACCATAATTTCTAAAAACCGGGTAAGAAAAGGCTCGAAAGCCCGACTATACACAATCAAAAGCGGGAGCGGGAGGTTTTCAGCTGCAAATCCTTCACTCAAACCAAGTTAAAACTGCTTTGTCCTTCATATTTATCAATGTCTAGATCGACTTCAACAAAGAACAACATTGTACTTTGCAGTAAAGAAAGAGCAAATCAAAAGTTTTAGGAATCCGAGAATAAGCTTATTTTCATGAGTTCTGCACGATTATTGATTTTACTATGAATGAATGCCTTCACTCAAACTATGTTAAAACTGCTTTGTCCTTCATATTTATCAATGTCTAGATTGACTTCAACAAAGAACAACACTGGATTTTGCAGTAGAAGAAAGAGCAACACTGAAGGATCAGTAATCCGAGAATAAACTTATTTTCATACGTTCTGCATGATTTGGGATTTTATGTATAAAATGAATTCCTTCACTCAAACCAAGTGAAAACTGCTTTGTCCTTCATATTTATCAATGTCTAGATTGACTTCAAGAAAGAACAACATTGTATTTTGCAGTAGAAGAAATAGCAACACTGAAGGATCAGGAATCCGAAAACAAGCTTATTTTCATACGTTCTGCTTGATTTGGGATTTTGCTATAAAATTAATTCCTTCACTCAAACAAAGTGGAAACTCCTTTGTCCTTCATATTTATCAATGTCTATATCGATTTCAACAAAGAACAAGGCTGTATTTTGCAGTATAGGAAAGAGCAACACTGGAGGATCAGGAATCCGAGAATAAGCTTACTTTCATGAGTCCTGCACGATTTCGGATTTTCCTATAAAATGAATGGCTTTGCTCAAACCAAGTTAAAATTGCTTTGTCCTTCATAGTTATCCATGTCTAAAATGTATCAAGCATAAAGTTCCTCATATTACCCTGAATGAGAAAGAAGCATCCCTTTGGTTGAGCAATACGTTCCTTTTGCGGAGTTATGCATGATTTCGGATTTTGCTATAAAATTCATTCCTTCACACCTTTTTTTTTCACCGCATTTTATAGATTATGGTTGGAAATTTCAACCACTCTAATCCGAAGACCTCTCCTCCCGCTTTTGTTAATATATTTGAACTTTAGTTGGACATTCACCCCTTTTTGCAGCTAAACCACCTCCGCTCCCTGTTTTGATCATGTATGGTCTTGCAATACTACATTTTCTTACCCGTTTGTGAGTAATTATGGCTGGATATTCACACCCTCCTGCAGCCGAACACCTCCGCTTCCGCTTTTGATGGTATATATTCGGGCATTCGAACCTTTTCTTACCAGCTTTTTACAAACGATGGTTGGACTTTCACACCTTCTTGTAGCCGAACAACTCCGCTCCCGCTATTGATTGTGTACAGTCGGGTATTTTAACCTTTTCTTACCCGCTTTTTACCAACTATGGTCGGACATTCACACCGTCTTACAGCGGAAAACCTCCGCTCCCTCTTTTGATTATACATTGTCGGGCATTCGCACCTTATCTTACCCGCTTTTTACAAACTATAGTCAGACATTCACACCTTGGTGCTGAACAACCTCAGCTCCCTGTTTTGATCATGTATGGTCTGGCAATACTACCTTTTCTTACCCGTTTGTGAGTAATTATGGCTGGACATTCACACCTACTTGCAGTCGAACAGCTCTGCTCCCGCTTTTGATTATGTTTGGTTGGATATTCGAACCTTTTCTTAACTGCTTTTTACAAACTTTGGTCGGACGTTCACACCTTCTTGCAGCCGAACACCTCCGCTTCCGCTTTTGATGGTATATATTCGGGCATTCGAACCTTTTCTTACCAGCTTTTTACAAACCATGGTTGGACTTTCACACCTTCTTGTAGCCGAACAACTCCGCTCCCCCTATTGATTGTGTAAAGTCGGGTATTTTAACCTTTTCTTACCCACTTTTTACCAACTATGGTCGGACATTCACACCTTCTTACAGCGGAACACCTCCGCTCCCTCTTTTGATGGTGTATGTTTGGGCATTCGAACCTTTTCTTACCCGCTTTTTACAAACTATGCTCGGACATTCAAACCTTCTTGTAGCCGAACACATCCACTCCTTCTTTTGATGATGTATGCTTGGGCATTCAAACCTACTTTTTGCCCGCTTTTCATTAATTTTGGGTGGACATTCACACCTTGTCACAGCCAAACACCTCCGCTCCCGGTTTTGATCATGTATGGTTGGACATTCGCACCTTGTCTCACCCGCTTTTTGCAAACTATGGTCGGCTGTTCACAGCTTCCTCTCCACCATACTTGTATGGTGGGATGTTCAAACCCAGTTGCATCCGAAGACCTCCGCCCCCACTTTTGTTGATATTTAGTTGGTCATTCGCAGCTTACCCGCTTTTGGCAAACTATGGCCTTCTTGCAGCCAAACACCTCTGATCTCGCTTTTGATAATGTAAGGTTGGGCATTCAGACCTTGCTTCACCTGCTTTTCACCAAATAAAGTCGGACATTCACACCTTCTTGCAGCCGAACACTTCCGCTCCACCTTTTAGTGTTCTATCACACCTTTTTTTCACCGAATTTTATAGATTATGGTTGGAAATTCTCAACCACTCTCATCCGAAGACCTCTCCTCCCGCTTTTGTTAATATATTTGATCTTTAGTCGGACATTCACACCTTCTTGCAGCTGAACCACCTCCGCTCCCTGTTTTGATCATGTATGGTCTGGCAATACTACCTTTTCTTACCCGTTTGTGAGTAATTATGGCTGGACATTCACACCTACTTGCAGCCGAACACCACCTCTCTCGCTTTTGATGATGTATGGACCGGCATTCTTACCTTTTCTAACACATTTTTCAGAAATTACGGTCGGAGATTCACACCTACTCACAGCCGAACAACTCCGCTCCCGCATTTGATGGTGTGCAGTCGGACATTCTCACCCTTTCTCATCAGCTTTTTGCAAATTATGATCTGACATTCAAACCTACTTGCAGTCGAAAAGCTATGCTCCCGCTTTTGATTATGTTTGGTTGGATATTCAAACCTTTTCTTAACTGCTTTTTACAAACTTTGGTTGGACGTTCACACCTTCTTGTAGCCGAACACATCCACTCCTGCTTTTGATGATGTATGGTTGGGCATTCGCACCTTTTTTTTACCCATTTGTCAGGAATAATGGGTGGACATTCACACCTTCTTGCAGCTGAACACCTCCTCTCCCACTTATGATAATGTGCGGTTTGATTTTCGAAAATTTTCTTTCATGTTTTCTAGCAATTATTGATGGACATTTAGACCTTCTTGCAGCTGAACACCTCCGCTCCTGCTTTTGATCATACCTTGTCAGGCATTCGCACCATGTCTTACCCGCTTTTTACAAACTTTAGTCGAACATTTACACCTTTTTGCAGCCGAACACCACCTCTCTCGCTTTTGATGATGTATGGTCCGGCATTCTTTCCTTTTCTAACACATTTTTCAGCAATTATGGTCGGACATTCACACCTACTCAGAGCCGAACACCTCCGCTCCCGCATTTGATGGTGTATAGTCGGGCATTCTCACCCTTTCTCATCAGCTTTTTGCAAATTATGATCTGACATTCACACCTGCTTTTGATAATGTATGGTTGGGCATTCGCACCTTTTTTTACCCATTTTTCAGGAATTATGGGTGGACATTCACACCTTCTTGCAGCTGAACACCTCCTCTCCTTCTTATGATCATGTGCGGATGATATTCGAAATTTTTTTTTCATGTTTTAAAGCAATTATTGATGGACATTCAGACCTTCTTGCAGCTGAACCACTCTGCTCCCGCTTTTGATGGTGTATAGTCGGGCTTTCGAGCCTTTCCTTCCCGGTTTTTACAAATTATGGTTGGACATTCAGACCTTCTTGCAGCCGAACACCTCCACTCCCTCTTTTGATCATACATTGTCGGGCATTAGCACCTTTTCTTACCCACTTTTTACAAACCATAGTCGGACTTTCACATCTTTTAGTAGCCGAACAACTCCGCTCCCGCTATTGATTGTGTACAGTCGGGTATTTTAACCTTTTCTTACCCGCTTTTTACCAACTATGGTCGGACATTCACACCTTCTTACAGCGGAACACCTCCGCTCCCTCTTTTGATTGTGTATGTTCGGGCAGTCAAACCTTTTCTTACCTGCTTTTTACAAACTATGGTCAGACATTCAACCCTTCTTGGAGCCGAGCACATCCACTCCTGCTTTTGATTATGTATAGTTGGGCATTCGCACCTTTTCTTACCCATTTTTCAGTAATTATGGGTGTACATTCACACCTTCTTGCAGCCGAACACCTCCGCTCCCTCTTTTGATCATACATTTTCGGGCATTCGCACCTTTTCTTACCCGCTTTTTACAAACCATGGTCGGACTTTCACACCTTTTAGTAGCCGAACAACTCCGCACCCGCTACTGATTGTGTACAGTCGGGTATTTTAACCTTTTCTTACCCGTTTTTTACCAACTATGGTCGGACATTCACACCTTCTTACAGCGGAACACCTCCGCTCCCTCCTTTGATGGTGTATGTTTGGGCATTCGAACCTTTTCTTACCCGCTTTTTACAAACTATGGTCAGACGTTCAAACCTTCTTGTAGCCGAACATATCCACTCCTGCTTTTGATGATGTATGGTTGGGCATTCGAACCTACTTGTTGCCCGCTTTTCATTAATTATGGGTGGACATTCACACCTTGTCTCAGACAAACACCTCCGCTCCCTGTTTTGATCATGTATGGTTTGACATTCGCACCTTTGCTTACCCTCTTTTTATACTGATTGCTCAAGATTAAGTTGTTCTTTCTCAAACTACAAAATTTTTTTAATTGTTGAAACTTGATTTGAAGTGGATAAATAAGGAAGACAAACAGTTTTAAGTCAGGCTGATAGCAATTAATTTTATAGCAAAATCTGTATTTCGTCATTTGTCGAGAGATGCTTATTGCTGAAGAAGTTCTTTTTCATTCTACAAAGTACAACGTTGTTTATCATTGAAACATGATTAGACATGAATAAATATGAAGGACAAAGCAGTCTTAACTTGGTTTGAGTTAAGGAATTCGTTTTATAGGAGAATCCGAATTCGTGCATAACTCGTAAAATAGAGCTTATTTTCGGATTCCTGAAGAATGAGTCTGGTTCTTTCTCATAATACAAAGTTTGTTGTTTATTGTTGAAACTTCATCAGACCGTTAGATATAGTCGGACTCACCTCGACGCACGGCTTGGGATCTGGAACCAGTACTCTTGAGAGGGGTTGGACTCTCTTCCACTCTGGAGTTGCCCGTGGTGAGAGGCGCAGAGCAGGTGTGGGCATACTTATTGCCCCCCGGCTGTGTGCCAGTACATTGGAGTTTACCCCAGTGAACGAGAGGGTAGCCTCCCTCCGCCTTGGGTGGGGGGACGAGTCCTGACTGTTGTTTGTGCCTATGCGCCAAACAGCAGTTCAGAGTACCTACCCTTTTTGGAGTCTCTGGGGGAGGCACTGGAGAATGCTCCTACCGGAGACTCCCTCATTCTGCTGGGGGACTTCAATGCTCACGTGGGCAATGACAGTGAGACCTGGAGGGGTGTGATTGGGAGGAACGGCCCCCCCGATCTGAATCAGAGTGGTGTTATGTTGTTGGACTTCTGTGCCAGTCATAGACTGTCCATAACGAACACCATGTTCAGGCATAAGGGTGTCCATATGTGCACTTGGCACCAGGACACCCTTGGCCGCAGTTCGATGATCGACTTTGTGGTTGTATCATCGGACTTGCGGCCGTATGTCCTGGACACTCGGGTGAAGAGAGGGGCGGAGCTGTCAACTGATCACCACCTGGTGGTGAGTTGGCTCCGCTGGTGGGGGAGGATGCCGATCAGACCTGGCAGGCCCAAACGTATTGTGAGGGTCTGCTGGGAGCGTTTGTCAGAATCCCCCGTCAGAAGGAGCTTTAACTCCCACCTCCGGCAGAGCTTCAACCATATTTGAGGTGGGGGACATTGAGTCCGAATGGGCCATGTTCCGTGACTCCATTGCCGAGGCAGCTGGTCGGAGTTGTGGCCGTAAGGTGGTCGGTGCCTGTCGTGGCGGCAACCCTCCAACCTGCTGGTGGACACCAGTGGTGAGGGAAGCCGTCAAGCTGAAGAAGGAGTCCTATTGGGCCTTTTTGGCCAGTGGGACCCTGGAAGAAGCTGATAGGTACCGACGGGCCAGACGGGCCACGGCTTCGGCGGTTGCTGAGGCAAAAACTCGGGCCTGGGAGGAGTTCGGTGAGACCATGGAGAACGATTTCCGGACGGCCTCGAAAAGATTCTGGTCCACCATCCGGCGTCTCAGGGGGGGGGAAGCGGGTCACAGTCAACACTGTTTACAGTGGGGACGGGGCTTTGCTGACCTCAACTAGGGATGTTGTGAGTCGGTGGGGGGAGTACTTCGAGGAACTCCTCAATCCTACCAACACGTGCTCGGAAGAGGCAGAGTCGGAGAGCTCGGAGACGGGGCCTCCCATTTCTGGGGCTGAGGTTGCCGAGGTGGTTAAAAAGCTCCTCGGTGGCAAGGCCCCGGGGGTGGATGAGGTCCGTCCTGAGTTTCTCAAGGCTCTGGATGTTGTAGGGCTGTCTTGGCTGACACGCCTCTGCAGTATCGCGTGGACATCGGGGACAGTGCCTCTGGACTGGCAGATTGGGGTGGTGGTCCCCCTCTTTAAAAAGGGGGACCGGAGGGTGTGTTCCAACTATAGGGGTATCACACTCCTCAGCCTCCCTGGTAAGGTCTATTCGGGGGTATTGGAGAGGAGGATCCGTCGGATAATCGAGCCTCGGATTCAGGAGATGCAGTGTGGCTTTCGTCCTGGCCGTGGAACAGTGGACCAGCTCTATACCCTCGGCAGGATCCTGGAGGGTGCATGGGAGTTCGCCCAACCAGTCTACATGTGTTTTGTGGACTTGGAGAAAGCGTTCGACCGTGTCCCTCGTGGAGTCCTGTTGGGGGTGCTCCGGGAATATGGAGTGCCGGACCCCTTGATAGGGGCCGTTCGGTCTCTGTATGACCGGTACCAGAGTTTGGTCCGCATTGCCGGCAGTAAGTCGGATACGTTTCCGGTGAGAGTTGGACTCCGTCAGGGCTGCCCTTTGTCACCGATTCTGTTCCTAACTTTTATGGACAGAATTTCTAGGCGGAGCCAGGGCGTTGAGGGTGTCCCATTTGGCGACCTCAGAATCGGGTCTCTGCTTTTTGCAGATGATGTGGTTCTGTTAGCGTCGTCAGGCCGTGACCTTCAGCTCTCACTGGAGTGATTCGCAGCCGAGTGTGAAGCGGCTGGGATGAGAATCAGCACCTCCAAATCCGAGACTATGGTTCTCAGCCGGAAAAGGGTGGAATGCTCTCTCCGGGTCGGGAATGAGATCCTTCCCCAAGAGGAGGAGTTCAAGTATCTCGGGGTCTTGTTCACGAGTGACGGACGAATGGAGCGGGAGATTGACGGGCGGATCGGTGCGGTGCCTGCAGTGTTGCAGGCTCTGCACCGACCCGTCGTTGTGAAGAGGGAGCTGAGCCAGAAGGCGAAGCTCTCTACTTACTGGTCAATCTACGTTCCCATCCTCACCTATGGTCACGAGTTGTGGGTAGTGACCGAAAGAACAAGATCGCGAATACAAGCGGCCGAAATGGGTTTCCTCCGCAGGGTGTCTGGGCTCTCACTTAGAGATAGGGTGAGAAGCTCAGTCATCCGGGAGGGGCTCGGAGTAGAACCGCTGCTCCTCCGCATTGAGAGGAGTCAGATGAGGTGGCTCGGGCATCTGGTTAGGATGCCCCCTGGGCGCCTCCCTGGGGAGGTGTTCCGGGCACGTCCCACTGGGAGGAGACCCCGGGGGAGACCCAGGACACGTTGGAGAGACTATGTCTCTCGGCTGGCCTGGGAACGCCTCGGGGTCCCCCCGGAAGAGCTGGAGGAAGTGGCCGGGGACAGAGACGTCTGGGTTTCTCTGCTCAAGCTGCTGCCCCCGCGACCCGACCCCCGGATAAGCGGCAGATGATGGATGGATGGATGGATATATCCTCCACCAACCAGACTTACAACCCCCGACTAGGGTAGCAGAATTTCTAAGCATCTGTACCCCAAAACTACTATCAAAAATATATAAATTATTGTCTAAGATAGATGACACAATGTCTCTTCCATCCTCAAAATGGGAGGCAGATTTATCCATCAGTTCTGGTCATAGCTTCTAACCACAAATATGTTTGAACACCTTCATAAAGACTCGAAATCCTAATTTACAGCTCATACAATACAAAATCCTTCATAGAACACATTATACAGGACAAAGGATGTTCAGGATGGGTCTAACACACTCAAACATCTGCTCACATTGCACAGATAACACACCTGATGATTATGCACACGCTTTGTGGTTTTCTGCGCCTGTCCAGAAGTTCTGGCTTGAAGTCTGTGAGGACCTATCAACATGGCTAAAGTGTAGCATCCCTGCATGCCCCACACTGTGCATACTGGGTGACTTAGACAACATCAACATGGAAATTAACTCAGCACACATGGTTGTCACAGTGTTATGTATCGCAAAGAAAACTATTCTCATGAACTGGAAAGCGAAGAACAATCTGTGTATTAACCAGTTTAGAAATTTTCTTTTAGATTATATTAGCATGGAAACAATGTCTGCCTCCTCAAAACATCAATTGGCTGAATTTCATTCTCTCTGGTCCCCTCTGATTAGTTTTATCACATAGTGGTGGTGGTGGGTTGCTGGGTGATGGTGGGTCTCAGGCCCGGGCTGCTGCGACTGGTGTGACCGGGTGGTTTGTTTGTTTGTTTTTTGATGTTGTTTGTTTACTTTTTGTAGAGGTCCTCCTGGGTGGGGTTGGGTTGAGTGGGGTGGGGCGGGATGGGTACCTTCTGGGGGTACAGTAGCTCCCGGAATATGGTCGCTGCAGGCCCCGAGCCTGGTGGACATCAGGCCCTCCTGCCCATTGTTGGCTCCCAGGTACCGGGGATGCCTATGGCAGCCAGTCCCTGGCTGCCCTCTCTGGGGGAGAGTAGCTCCCCCGGTATATATCCCCATACCCCTCTCCCTTCTGGCTCCTGTACACAGCACACACTCACACATGAAGGGTTTTGGGGGCGTGTGTGTTCGGTGGGGTGTAGTGGATGGGGCCACGTAGGTGGTCCCCTTTGGTTGCACTCTGCAGTTCCCTGCCCCTGTTTTAATTATACCTTAGACATTACTACTTATCAAACACACTCACACACACACATTAGGTCTTGGGGGGTGGTTACACTGAGTGGCATCTGGTGGGCGGGGCTCTTTGGGTATGTAGGCTGCCCAGAGTGCCGCGCTCCCAGTTCTACAAGTTTGGCTGGCCCTCAATTTTAATTGCTCACTATTAGAAAATATTGAAGAGCCAGAAGGGTGAGGGGAGGGGTCTTCTTCGCACAGCCCTGCTTCCTGGTGTCTGCTCGGGGCAGGAGGGGCCAGGAGGATTAATTAATTGTTCTGCTGGTTCGGGGTCTGTGGTGGCTGGGGGGTTGCTGGCCTCCTGGTGTGCCCGCTGCACTACACCCCAGCAGAGTCAAGGGAGGTAGGATGTGTGGATGTGTGGATGTATGGGACGTGAAAGTGTGTGTGGTAATGATTGGGCCTGGATCTGGGACTTGCTGTCGCCTGGCCTGCCTGTGTTTCTCTCGATGGGGCATCAGCGTTGCCTCTCCCCACTGCTCGCGACTTCACCCACCTGTGGGCACGTCTTGACTCCCAGGGCACTTGGCCAGGGGCGCTGGGGCAGGCGCTGACCCACTTTGTGGCTGTCTGGGGCGCTTGGCCCTCCTGGGTATTGGGTGGGGCCTCTGCCGGGGGGTTTGGGGGCGCTCGGGCTCCTGGGGCCCAGGTCCAGTGCACGGCCCATGTCTGGGCGGCTGGGGCCTGGCGGGGTCGGTGGGCTGTTGCCCCTGGCTCCCGGAGGGCCTCTGCCCTATGCTTATGGGGGCTCTTTCCGGGGGCTTCCTCTGCAGTCTTCTGGGTGGATGCGTGGTTGCCCCTGCGGTGGGCTGCCTGGGTTCTGTGCTCTGTGGGGGCTGCTGGTGGCCTGGGTCTTGTGGCCCTCTCTGCCTGCTTCTGATTGCTTGGGGGGGGCTGTGGATTGTGGCCCTGTACGCTTATACACTCATAACTAAGCACGGTTATCATGTAGGTCCTGTGCCATGGGTGTTGCATGTTCTCACACACACACACACACACACACATTCATTAGTCCAGTAGCATGGTCGCTAAGCAGTTGATGTATTATCATGTCGTCTCAGGTCATCTATATCCACAGCTGTGGCAAAGCAAATCTGTTTGGCATCAAAGGTATTCAGACTACAATTCTTCTGACATAATGCTGAACAGGACAAGGGGAAAAAAAAAAAAAAGTAAAGAAGACAGTTCTGGCGAAAGTCAGGGACTAGACCTGTTCTAAGTTCTATACTTTTTAAAAGGGGCATGTTTATCAACTATGGAATTAGAAGATTTACAAAAATGGTCAAGTGCTAGATCTTCATCTGAGATTTTAACAGTGTCATATAACTATTCAACAGATCAGTTAAAAAAAAGCCTGCTCATGGAGATGTTTCAGGATCTGGATACCAAGCGTGGACCTAATGTTTTCATTTTTGCAATTCTGATACAGGCTATTGAGCAGTGATAACTAACACCAAGTTCAGATACTGCGGATATTCTACCTTTGATTTGTTAAGATTGAGCCAATCAGGGACAACCTTGAAGGATCTCTTTGGTTTTGTAGGATCAGTAATTACCTGAGAAAGGTTGATATTGGTACACACCTTTTTTAAATGATCAGAGGCAGAGTTCAACTTGTTTAAATTAAAATTGCCACACAGAGATTGGGTTTAGGCCACATGCACACAGAATGACATCAACAAATATAAGAAATATTAAACATTTACACATAGATTTTTGAATACATGTAGAGGAATGATACTTTGAAATGTGCTCATTGCGGAGTTATGATCAGTTGAGTAATGAAGGTTGAACTATTCTGGGAAAGAGGTTCTATTCCCAGCATCATGATGGACACTCCTGATATAGAAGGTTTCGCTAACGCATTGGAATTGTTTTACTATTTTCATGCAATGAAGAATTGCTTGCTGCTGATAAATGCAAAGAAGAACAGCTTACACATAGACGCTCACATATAGGTTGCTGAATGCAATGAAGACCTGCTTATCCAGTAAAGTTCAATGTCAATGTGTAATATTCAATTAGGATTTGCAAAACAGTGAAGTTAAACAATGAATGGGTCCATAGTCGGTATGAGAAGACTACAGGAATATTTACCTGGGTGTACGTTCAAAAACAGAGATGAGAAAATCGCGATAAATAATTGTTTGTTTGTTTGTTAGTATGTATATGAATGTTATGTGTATAGACTGTGTTGAGTTATAGTTACTCAGTAGTGTCTCAGTGAAACAACCGACGGGGGATGCCTTGCGGTGACAACAAAAGCAGTGTTTTACTGATCAGTCAAGTTGCTCCAGTGTACTCCATACAAACTGGTTGGCTACTGAAGGGATAGAAAATGGGGAATTCTTGTTTTAAAGCAAACAAGGAATTAGATGGGAAAAATACATGTTTTAACGGGACCCAGACAATATTAAATACTCAGACAGATGGGATAAGAAGTGTAGTTGTGTAGGAAATCACAAAATTATTACATGAAATTAGTGAAATCAATTGAAGAATGCCTTTCTGAAGAGCTGTTTACCACAGATGAGCAGCTTTGCGACCAAGCACAATGTAGATCGCTTTACTGACAAAATTATCTAATTTAATGGATTGGTTTAGACATGCATAACAGCATTTTAAGAACAAAGAGAGAAACAAAAAGGGACAACGCTTCATGGTGGAAGGTGATGTATAAATAAAAGTGTATATGATGAAGGGGGTGGCAACACCCATTCCGAAATCCCGCCATTCCGACATCCCGCTATTCCGACATCCCACCATTCCGACATACCACCATTCCGACATAACACCATTCCGACATGCAAACGTCCCACCATTCCGACGTTCAAATGTCCCACCATTCCGACAAGGCTTTCTGTATAAGGAAATGTGTGTTACTCAACAGGTGAGTCCCTTCTTTCTGTTCATGCAATTTATATGTTTAACACATGTTTATAGACAAGCGTTATTAAAAACACAAAGTCTCGGCAACTGGAGGAGGAGAAGCAGTCCGCGGTGGTTTTCAATCACACACTCCAATGCCACTTGTTTCAACTTCCGAAAATTTAATCCAGGAAAAAAAGGCTTACAAACATGGACCAAAACGGCTCCATAACACGCACAAGAATCCAAAAGAAACTAAAATTAACTAAAAGAAAGCAAATAAACAGTATGAAGTGGTCAAAATTGGTTTTACGCATGCCTATGTGCGTCTGGCACATGCGTCTTCGGGCTCTCCCACATTGGTTTGTGGATGAAAGCTATATGTTCAGCTGTAATGTCATGTAAAAACAATCTCTACATGACATTTACTCCCAGGCGTGACCAGTTACGTCCTTAAGATATCAACAGGCTGTATAAAGCCTTGCGCAACGGCTGTGTGTTTGTGCCAAATGCGCAAAGCCCATCCGCGCTTCCCAAAATTGGAGCGAGTACTAATAAATCACGTGAATAACATGAATAAACGTTTTTACTGCATTTTGTTGTGTTTTATACGTTCTATGCTGTCATTTCTCTCTTCTCCTATTGGCAAGGCAAGGCAGAGTGCTCGCAACTGTGTCCCGTGCCGTAGCCGTGATATCTGTGCAATTATTACTTTTGCATATGATGACAGTGTGCAAAAGACGCATGGGCTCTGTGGAGAGCTCCGCTCCAGCTGGCTGCTGTGACAACTCACTGACAATGTATTTCTGCTTAATCAGTTTCAGTCTCGCCAGAGTTACATTAATATCTGTATTTTTATATTTGAAATTCAGGGGATTTTGATAATAGATTATTAAAGTTTGTTTGCGAGGCTGTGGCCTCTGCATGTGCAGAGCTTGTGCGCCAAACTTTAGGGCGTATTTGCGCCGGCATATCATTAGTGCAAAATGTTTTGGGTAAAAACTAGGCTGTTAAAAGGAACTGTCGGAATGGCGGTATGTTAAAAAAAAAAAAAACATACCGCCATTCCGACCATAGGAGGAAAAAAGTGTCGGAATGGTGGGACGTTTGATAAAAAATTAAGTGTCGCCATTCCGACAATTGGAGACCCATGTCGGAATGGCGAGATGTCGGAATGGCAGCATGTAACCATGATGAAGGAGAGACCATTTGAGCAGCACAGCCATTTCGCAGCACAGGGACAGCAGTCCAAGTTACAGGATCTCCCACGTGGTATCACCTGTCACATTGTGTCAAGGCATCAAAAGAAGAAAAAATCACCAAACTCAAGGACAAAAAGACGAAGACGCCGGTGAACGAAGAGAGAGCACTGACAAACCAGAAATATAAAAGGATTCTCGATATCAAGATCCAGAAGAAGAGGCTAACAATGCCACGAACACTTACGATGCTGGGAATGATGCCAGCAATGAACAGAGAAGAAGATTCAGTGTCATCAATCTGCAACACGTGCCTCTAATGAGGGGGTGAATATAGAATCCTCAACGATTACAACGTCTCTGGGAACTGTGACAAAAACAAGGTTTAAACCATTTTGATATATATTGTAACCTATTGGCTAAGGAATAGTGCTGAAAATGAGGTAAATCTAATCCACCATTGTCCTTGGTCTTCTGTAGGGTTTTTAAACTAATACGTGGTGGTTTGTTTTTCCACAGAAATTTGGAGATGCATGAATCTAGTTACTTAAACCAAGTAGCAGATGGTTTTATGGGGATCATTGAGAATAAATAGTTAACTTTTGGTAGTATCATCATTTTAATGGATGTAATTCTCCCCATAAGTGATATAGGTAAGTACTTCCAACGAGAGAGATCGTCCTCTACTGTCTTTAATAATTGCACATAATTTAGCTTTGTTAGCTCTGAGAGCCTGGAGGAAATGTTTATGCCTAAATATCTAATATTTCCTGACTGTAAAGTGATCGCAGGTATATTATGGACCCTACAGTTAATGGGCAGAACTGTGGTCTTAGACCAGTTGATAGAGTAGTCAGAAAGTGTTGAGAATTTATTTATGAGTGTGATCGTGTGAGTGAGAGACGTCTGTGAGTTCTGAAGGAAAAGTAATACATCATCAGCATAAAGACTTATTATATGCTCAATATTTTGGGATTAATTACTCACAAACGGGTAAGAAAAGGTAGTATTGCCAGACCATACATGATCAAAACAGGGAGCGGAGGTCGTTCAGCTGCAAGAAGGTGTGAATGTCCAACTAAAGTTTATAAAAAGCGGGTAAGACAAGGTGCGAATGCCCAACAATGCATGATCAAAAGAGGGAGCGGAGGTTTTCGGCTGCAAGAAGGTCTGAATGTCCACCCATAATTGCTGAAAAATGGGTAAAAAAAGGGTGCGAATGCCAAACCATACATCATCAAAAGCAGGAGTGGATGTGTTCGGCTAGAAGAAGGTTTGAATGTCCGACCATAGTTTGTAAAAAGCGGGTAAGAAAAGGTTCGAATGCCCAAACATAGACCATCAAAAGAGGGAGCGGAGGTGTTCCGCTGTAAGAAGGTGTAAATGTCCGACCATTTTTGGTAAAAAGCGGGTAAGAAAAGGTTAAAATACCCGACTGTACACAATCAATAGAGGGAGCGGAGTTGTTCGGCTACAAGAAGGTGTGAAAGTCCAACCACGGTTTGTAAAAAGCGGGTAAGAAAAGGTTCGAATGCCCGAATATATACCATCAAAAGTGGAAGTGGAGGTGTTCGGCTGCAAGAAGGTGTGAACGTCCGACCAAAGTTTGTAAAAAGCAGTTAAGAAAAGGTTCGAATATCCAACCAAACATAATCAAAAGCGGGAGCAGAGCTGTTCGACTGCAAGTAGGTGTGAATGTCAGATCATAATTTGCAAAAAGCTGATGAGAAAGGGTGAGAATGCCCGGCTATACACCATCAAATGCGGGAGCGGAAGTGTTCGGCTGTGAGTAGGTGTGAACGTCCGACCATAATTGCTGAAAAATGTGTTAGAAGAGACTAGAATGCCGGACAATACATCATCAAAAGCGGGAGAGGTGGTGTTCGGCTGCAAGTAGGTGTGAATGTCCAGCCATAATTACTCACCAATGGGTAAGAAAAGGTAGTATTGCCAGACCATACATGATCAAAACAGGGAGCGGAGGTGGTTCAGCTGCAAGGTGTGAATGTCTGAGTAAAGTTTGTAAAAAGCGGGTATGACAAGGTGCGAATGCCCGACAATGTATGATCAAAAGAGGGAGCAGAGGTGTTCAGCTGCAAGAAGGTCTGAATGTCCACCAATAATTACTGAAAAATGGGTAAGAAAAGGTGCGAATGCCCAACCATACATCATAAAAAGCAGGAGTGGATGTGTTCGGCTACAAGAAGGTTTGAATGTCCGACCAAAGTTTGTAAAAAGCAGGTAAGAAAAGGTGAAAATACCCGACTGTACACAATCAAAAGAGGGAGCGGAGTTGTTCAGCAACAAAGAGTGAAAGTCTGACCATGGTTTGTAAAAAGTGGGTAAGAAAAGGTTTGTATGCCCGAATATACAACATCAAAAGCGGAAGCGGAGGTGTTCGGCTGCTTGAAAGTTTGAACGTCCTACCAAAGTTTGTAAAAAGCAGTTAAGAAAAGTTTCGAATATCCAACCAAACATAATCAAAAGCGGGAGCAGAGCATTTCGACTGCAAGTAGGTGTGAATGTCAGATCATAATTTGCAAAAAGCTGATGAGAAAGGGTGAGAATGCCCGACTATACACCATCAAATGCGGGAGCGGAGTTGTTCGGCTGTGAGTAGGTGTGAATCTCCGAGCATATTTTGTAAAAAGGGGGTAAGAATAGATTCGAATGCCCGAACATACACTATCAAAAGAGGGAGCGGAGGTGTTCCGCTGTAAGAAGGTGTGAATGTCCGACCATAGTTGGTAAAAACCGGGTAAGAAAAGGTTAAAATACCCGACTGTACACAATCAATAGTGGGAGCGGATGTGTTTGGCTACAAGAATGTGTGACAGTCCGACCATGGTTTGTAAAAAACGGGTAAGAAAAGGTGCGAATGCCCGACAATGTATGATCAAAAGAGGGAGCGGAGGTTTTCCGCTGTAAGACGGTGTGAATATCCGACCATAGTTGGTAAAAAGCGGGTAAGAAAAGGTTAAAATACCTGACTGTACACAATCAATAGCGGGAGCGGAGTTGTTCGGCTACAAGAAGGTGTGAAAGTTCAACCATGGTTTGTAAAAAGCTGGTAAGAAAAGGTTCGAATGCCCGAATATATACCATCAAAAGCGGAAGCGGAGGTGTTCGGCTGCAAGAAGGTGTGAACGTCCGACCAAAGTTTGTAAAAAGCAGTTAAGAAAAGTTTCGAATATCCAACCAAACATAATCAAAAGCGGGAGCAGAGCTTTTCGACTGCAAGTAGGTGTGAATGTCCAGCCATAATTACTCACAAACGGGTAAGAAAAGGTAGTATTGCCAGACCATACATGATCAAAACAGGGAGCTGAGGTTGTTCAGCTGCAAGGTGTGAATGTCTGACTATAGTTTGTAAAAAGCGGGTAAGATAAGGTGTGAATGCCCAACATTGTATAATCAAAAGAGAGAGCGGAGGTTTTCGGCTACAAGAAGGTTTGAATGTCCGACCATAGTTTGTAAAAAGCGGGTAAGAAAAGGTTCAAATGCCTGACTATACACCATCAAAAGCGCGGAGCGGAGGTGTTCCGCTGTAAGACGGTGTGAATGTCCGACCATAGTTTGTAAAAAGCAGGTAAGAAAAGGTGAAAATACCCGACTGTACACAATCAAAAGAGGGAGCGGAGTTGTTCAGCAACAAAGAGTGAAAGTCTGACCATGGTTTGTAAAAAGTGGGTAAGAAAAGGTTTGTATGCCCGAATATACAACATCAAAAGCGGAAGCGGAGGTGTTCGGCTGCTTGAAAGTTTGAACGTCCTACCAAAGTTTGTAAAAAGCAGTTAAGAAAAGTTTCGAATATCCAACCAAACATAATCAAAAGCGGGAGCAGAGCATTTCGACTGCAAGTAGGTGTGAATGTCAGATCATAATTTGCAAAAAGCTGATGAGAAAGGGTGAGAATGCCCGACTATACACCATCAAATGCGGGAGCGGAGTTGTTCGGCTGTGAGTAGGTGTGAATCTCCGAGCATATTTTGTAAAAAGGGGGTAAGAATAGATTCGAATGCCCGAACATACACTATCAAAAGAGGGAGCGGAGGTGTTCCGCTGTAAGAAGGTGTGAATGTCCGACCATAGTTGGTAAAAAACGGGTAAGAAAAGGTTAAAATACCCGACTGTACACAATCAATAGTGGGAGCGGATGTGTTTGGCTACAAGAATGTGTGACAGTCCGACCATGGTTTGTAAAAAACGGGTAAGAAAAGGTGCGAATGCCCGACAATGTATGATCAAAAGAGGGAGCGGAGGTTTTCCGCTGTAAGACGGTGTGAATGTCCGACCATAGTTGGTAAAAAGCGGGTAAGAAAAGGTTAAAATACCTGACTGTACACAATCAATAGCGGGAGCGGAGTTGTTCGGCTACAAGAAGGTGTGAAAGTTCAACCATGGTTTGTAAAAAGCTGCTAAGAAAAGGTTCAAATGCCCGAATATATACCATCAAAAGCGGAAGCGGAGGTGTTCGGCTGCAAGAAGGTGTGAACGTCCGACCAAAGTTTGTAAAAAGCAGTTAAGAAAAGTTTCGAATATCCAACCAAACATAATCAAAAGCGGGAGCAGAGCTTTTCGACTGCAAGTAGGTGTGAATGTCCAGCCATAATTACTCACAAACGGGTAAGAAAAGGTAGTATTGCCAGACCATACATGATCAAAACAGGGAGCTGAGGTGGTTCAGCTGCAAGGTGTGAATGTCTGACTATAGTTTGTAAAAAGCGGGTAAGATAAGGTGTGAATGCCCAACATTGTATAATCAAAAGAGAGAGCGGAGGTTTTCGGCTACAAGAAGGTTTGAATGTCCGACCATAGTTTGTAAAAAGCGGGTAAGAAAAGGTTCAAATGCCTGACTCTACACCATCAAAAGCGCGGAGCGGAGGTGTTCCGCTGTAAGACGGTGTGAATGTCCGACCATAGTTGGTAAAAAGCGGGTAAGAAAAGGTTAAAATACCCGACTGTACACAATCAATAGCGGGAGCGGAGTTGTTCGGCTACAAGAAGGTGTGAAAGTCCAACCATGGTTTGTAAAAAGCTGGTAAGAAAAGGTTCGAATGCCAGACAATTTATGATCAAAAGAGGGAGCGGAGGTGTTCGGCTGCAAGAAGGTCTGAATGTCCAACCATAATTTGTAAAAACCGGGAAGGAAAGGCTCGAAAGCCCGACTATACACCATCAAAAGCGGGAGCAGAGTGGTTCAGCTGCAAGAAGGTCTGAATGTCCATCAATAATTGCTTTAAAACATGAAAGAAAATTTTCGAATATCATCCGCACATGATCATAAGAAGGAGAGGAGGTGTTCAGCTGCAAGAAGGTGTGAATGTCCACCCATAATTCCTGAAAAATGGGTAAAAAAAGGTGCGAATTCCCAACCATACATTATCAAAAGCAGGTGTGAATGTCAGATCATAATTTGCAAAAAGTTGATAAGAAAGGGTGAGAATGCCCGACTATACACCATCAAATGCGGGAGCGGAGGTGTTTGGCTCTGAGTAGGTGTGAATGTCCGACCATAATCGCTGAAAAATGTGTTAGAAAAGGTAAGAATGCCGGACCATACATCATCAAAAGAGGTGGTGTTCGGCTGCAAAAAGGTGTAAATGTTCGACTAAAGTTTGTAAAAAGCGGGTAAGACATGGTGCGAATGCCTGACAAGGTATGATCAAAAGCAGGAGCGGAGGTGTTCAGCTGCAAGAAGGTCTAAATGTCCATCAATAATTGCTAGAAAACATGAAAGAAAATTTTCGAAAATCAAACCGCACATGATCATAAGTGGGAGAGGAGGTGTTCAGCTGCAAGAAGGTGTGAATGTCCACCCATTATTCCTGACAAATGGGTAAAAAAAAGGTGCGAATGCCCAACCATACATCATCAAAAGCAGGAGTGGATGTGTTCGGCTACAAGAAGGTGTGAACGTCCAACCAAAGTTTGTAAAAAGCAGTTAAGAAAAGGTTTGAATATCCAACCAAACATAATCAAAAGCGGGAGCATAGCTTTTCGACTGCAAGTAGGTGTGAATGTCAGATCATAATTTGCAAAAAGCTGATGAGAAAGGGTGAGAATGTCCGACTGCACACCATCAAATGCGGGAGCGGAGTTGTTCGGCTGTGAGTAGGTGTGAATCTCCGACTGTAATTTCTGAAAAATGTGTTAGAAAAGGTAAGAATGCCGGTCCATACATCATCAAAAGCGAGAGAGGTGATGTTCGGCTGCAAGTAAGTGTGAATGTCCAGCCATAATTACTCACAAACGGGTAAGAAAAGGTAGTATTGCCACCTAAACCACCTCCGCTCCCTGTTTTGATCATGTATGGTCTTGCAATACTACATTTTCTTACCCGTTTGTGAGTAATTATGGCTGGATATTCACACCTTCTTGCAGCCGAACACCTCCGCTTCCGCTTTTGATGGTATATATTCGGGCATTCGAACCTTTTCTTACCAGCTTTTTACAAACGATGGTTGGACTTTCACACCTTCTTGTAGCCGAACAACTCCGCTCCCGCTATTGATTGTGTACAGTCGGGTATTTTAACCTTTTCTTACCCGCTTTTTACCAACTATGGTCGGACATTCACACCGTCTTACAGCGGAACATCTCCGCTCCCGCTTTTGATGGTGTATAGTCAGGCATTTGAACCTTTTCTTACCCGCTTTTTACAAACTATGGTCGGACATTCAAAACTTCTTGTAGCCGAAAACCTCTGCTCCCTCTTTTGATTATACATTGTCGGGCATTCGCACCTTATCTTACCCGCTTTTTACAAACTATAGTCAGACATTCACACCTTGGTGCTGAACAACCTCAGCTCCCTGTTTTGATCATGTATGGTCTGGCAATACTACCTTTTCTTACCCGTTTGTGAGTAATTATGGCTGGACATTCACACCTACTTGCAGTCGAACAGCTCTGCTCCCGCTTTTGATTATGTTTGGTTGGATATTCGAACCTTTTCTTAACTGCTTTTTACAAACTTTGGTCGGACGTTCACACCTTCTTGCAGCCGAACACCTCCGCTTCCGCTTTTGATGGTATATATTCGGGCATTCGAACCTTTTCTTACCAGCTTTTTACAAACCATGGTTGGACTTTCACACCTTCTTGTAGCCGAACAACTCCGCTCCCCCTATTGATTGTGTAAAGTCGGGTATTTTAACCTTTTCTTACCCATTTTTTACCAACTATGGTCGGACATTCACACCTTCTTCCAGCGGAACACCTCCGCTCCCTCTTTTGATGGTGTATGTTTGGGCATTCGAACCTTTTCTTACCCGCTTTTTACAAACTATGCTCGGACATTCAAACCTTCTTGTAGCCGAACACATCCACTCCTTCTTTTGCTGATGCTTGGGCATTCAAACCTACTTTTTGCCCGCTTTTCATTAATTTTGGGTGGACATTCACACCTTGTCACAGCCAAACACCTCCGCTCCCGGTTTTGATCATGTATGGTTGGACATTCGCACCTTGTCTCACCCGCTTTTTGCAAACTATGGTCGGCTGTTCACAGCTTCCTCTCCACCATACTTGTATGGTGGGATGTTCACACCCAGTTGCATCCGAAGACCTCCGCCCCCACTTTTGTTGATATTTAGTTGGTCATTCGCAGCTTACCCGCTTTTGGCAAACTATGGCCTTCTTGCAGCCAAACACCTCTGATCTCGCTTTTGATAATGTAAGGTTGGGCATTCAGACCTTGCTTCACCTGCTTTTCACCAAATAAAGTCGGACATTCACACCTTCTTGCAGCCGAACACTTCCGCTCCACCTTTTAGTGTTCTATCACACCTTTTTTTCACCGAATTTTATAGATTATGGTTGGAAATTCTCAACCACTCTCATCCGAAGACCTCTCCTCCCGCTTTTGTTAATATATTTGATCTTTAGTCGGACATTCACACCTTCTTGCAGCTGAACCACCTCCGCTCCCTGTTTTGATCATGTATGGTCTGGCAATACTACCTTTTCTTACCCATTTGTGAGTAATTATGGCTGGACATTCACACCTACTTGCAGCCGAACACCACCTCTCTCGCTTTTGATGATGTATGGACCGGCATTCTTACCTTTTCTAACACATTTTTCAGAAATTACGGTCGGAGATTCACACCTACTCACAGCCGAACAATTCCGCTCCCGCATTTGATGGTGTGCAGTCGGACATTCTCACCCTTTCTCATCAGCTTTTTGCAAATTATGATCTGACATTCAAACCTACTTGCAGTCGAAAAGCTATGCTCCCGCTTTTGATTATGTTTGGTTGGATATTCAAACCTTTTCTTAACTGCTTTTTACAAACTTTGGTTGGACGTTCACACCTTCTTGTAGCCGAACACATCCACTCCTGCTTTTGATGATGTATGGTTGGGCATTCGCACCTTTTTTTTACCCATTTGTCAGGAATAATGGGTGGACATTCACACCTTCTTGCAGCTGAACACCTCCTCTCCCACTTATGATCATGTGCGGTTTGATTTTCGAAAATTTTCTTTCATGTTTTCTAGCAATTATTGATGGACATTTAGACCTTCTTGCAGCTGAACACCTCCGCTCCTGCTTTTGAACATACCTTGTCAGGCATTCGCACCATGTCTTACCCGCTTTTTACAAACTTTAGTCGAACATTTACACCTTTTTGCAGCCGAACACCACCTCTCTCGCTTTTGATGATGTATGGTCCGGCATTCTTTCCTTTTCTAACACATTTTTCAGCAATTATGGTCGGACATTCACACCTACTCAGAGCCGAACACCTCCGCTCCCGCATTTGATGGTGTGTAGTCGGGCATTCTCACCCTTTCTCATCAGCTTTTTGCAAATTATGATCTGACATTCACACCTGCTTTTGATAATGTATGGTTGGGCATTCGCACCTTTTTTTACCCATTTTTCAGGAATTATGGGTGGACATTCACACCTTCTTGCAGCTGAACACCTCCTCTCCTTCTTATGATCATGTGCGGATGATATTCGAAATTTTTTTTTCATGTTTTAAAGCAATTATTGATGGACATTCAGACCTTCTTGCAGCTGAACCACTCTGCTCCCGCTTTTGATGGTGTATAGTCGGGCTTTCGAGCCTTTCCTTCCCGGTTTTTACAAATTATGGTTGGACATTCAGACCTTCTTGCAGCCGAACACCTCCACTCCCTCTTTTGATCATACATTGTCGGGCATTAGCACCTTTTCTTACCCACTTTTTACAAACCATAGTCGGACTTTCACATCTTTTAGTAGCCGAACAACTCCGCTCCCGCTATTGATTGTGTACAGTCGGGTATTTTAACCTTTTCTTACCCGCTTTTTACCAACTATGGTCGGACATTCACACCTTCTTACAGCGGAACACCTCCGCTCCCTCTTTTGATTGTGTATGTTCGGGCAGTCAAACCTTTTCTTACCTGCTTTTTACAAACTATGGTCAGACATTCAACCCTTCTTGGAGCCGAACACATCCACTCCTGCTTTTGATTATGTATAGTTGGATATTCGAAGCTTTTCTTACCCATTTTTCAGTAATTATGGGTGTACATTCACACCTTCTTGCAGCCGAACACCTCCGCTCCCTCTTTTGATCATACATTTTCGGGCATTCGCACCTTTTCTTACCCGTTTTTTACAAACCATGGTGGGACTTTCACACCTTTTAGTAGCCGAACAACTCCGCACCCGCTACTGATTGTGTACAGTCGGGTATTTTAACCTTTTCTTACCCGTTTTTTACCAACTATGGTCGGACATTCACACCTTCTTACAGCGGAACACCTCCGCTCCCTCCTTTGATGGTGTATGTTCGGGCATTCGAACCTTTTCTTACCCGCTTTTTACAAACTATGGTCAGACGTTCAAACCTTCTTGTAGCCGAACATATCCACTCCTGCTTTTGATGATGTATGGTTGGGCATTCGAACCTACTTGTTGCCCGCTTTTCATTAATTATGGGTGAACATTCACACCTTGTCTCAGCCAAACACCTCCGCTCCCTGTTTTGATCATGTATGGTTTGACATTCGCACCTTTGCTTACCCTCTTTTTATACTGATTGCTCAAGATTAAGTTGTTCTTTCTCAAACTACAAAATTTTTTTAATTGTTGAAACTTGATTTGAAGTGGATAAATAAGGAAGACAAACAGTTTTAAGTCAGGCTGATAGCAATTAATTTTATAGCAAAATCTGTATTTCGTCATTTGTCGAGAGATGCTTATTGCTGAAGAAGTTCTTTTTCATTCTACAAAGTACAACGTTGTTTATCATTGAAACTTGATTAGACATGAATAAATATGAAGGACAAAGCAGTCTTAACTTGGTTTGAGTTAAGGAATTCGTTTTATAGGAGAATCCGAATTCGTGCATAACTCGTAAAATAGAGCTTATTTTCGGAATTCTAAAGAATGAGTCTGGTTCTTTCTCATAATACAAAGTTTGTTGTTTATTGTTGAAACTTCATCAGACCGTTAGATATAGTCGGACTCACCTCGACGCACGGCTTGGGATCTGGAACCAGTACTCTTGAGAGGGGTTGGACTCTCTTCCACTCTGGAGTTGCCCGTGGTGAGAGGCGCAGAGCAGGTGTGGGCATACTTATTGCCCCCCGGCTGTGTGCCAGTACATTGGAGTTTACCCCAGTGAACCTAGTCCTGACTGTTGTTTGTGCCTATGCGCCAAACAGCAGTTCAGAGTACCTACCCTTTTTGGAGTCTCTGGGGGAGGCACTGGAGAATGCTCCTACCGGAGACTCCCTCATTCTGCTGGGGGACTTCAATGCTCACGTGGGCAATGACAGTGAGACCTGGAGGGGTGTGATTGGGAGGAACGGCCGCCACGACAGGCACCGACCACCTTACGGCCACAACTCCGACCAGCTGCCTCGGCAATGGAGTCACGGAACATGGCCCATTCGGACTCAATGTCCCCCACCTCAAATATGGTTGAAGCTCTGCCGGAGGTGGGAGTTAAAGCTCCTTCTGACGGGGGATTCTGACAAACGCTCCCAGCAGACCCTCACAATACGTTTGGGCCTGCCAGGTCTGATCGGCATCCTCCCCCACCAGCGGAGCCAACTCACCACCAGGTGGTGATCAGTTGACAGCTCCGCCCCTCTCTTCACCCGAGTGTCCAGGACATACGGCCGCAAGTCCGATGGTACAACCACAAAGTCGATCATCGAACTGCGGCCAAGGGTGTCCTGGTGCCAAGTGCACATATGGACACCCTTATGCCTGAACATGGTTTTCGTTATGGACAGTCTATGACTGGCACAGAAGTCCAACAACATAACACCACTCTGATTCAGATCGGGGGCGCCGTTCCTCCCAATCACACCCCTCCAGGTCTCACTGTCATTGCCCACGTGAGCATTGATGGACACCAGTGGTGAGGGAAGCCGTCAAGCTGAAGAAGGAGTCCTATCGGGCCTTTTTGGCCAGTGGGACCCTGGAAGAAGCTGATAGGTACCGACGGGCCAGACGGGCCACGGCTTCGGCGGTTGCTGAGGCAAAAACTCGGGCCTGGGAGGAGTTCGGTGAGACCATGGAGAACGATTTCCGGACGGCCTCGAAAAGATTCTGGTCCACCATCCGGCGTCTCGGGGGGGGGAAGCGGCTCACAGTCAACACCGTTTACAGTGGGGACGGGGCTTTGCTGACCTCAACTAGGGATGTTGTGAGTCGGTGGGGGGAGTACTTCGAGGAACTCCTCAATCCTACCAACACGTGCTCGGAAGAGGCAGAGTCGGAGAGCTCGGAGACGGGGCCTCCCATTTCTGGGGCTGAGGTTGCCGAGGTGGTTAAAAAGCTCCTCGGTGGCAAGGCCCCGGGGGTGGATGAGGTCCGTCCTGAGTTTCTCAAGGCTCTGGATGTTGTAGGGCTGTCTTGGCTGACACGCCTCTGCAGTATCGCGTGGACATCGGGGACAGTGCCTCTGGACTGGCAGATTGGGGTGGTGGTCCCCCTCTTTAAAAAGGGGGACCGGAGGGTGTGTTCCAACTATAGGGGTATCACACTCCTCAGCCTCCCTGGTAAGGTCTATTCGGGGGTATTGGAGAGGAGGATCCGTCGGATAATCGAGCCTCGGATTCAGGAGATGCAGTGTGGCTTTCGTCCTGGCCGTGGAACAGTGGACCAGCTCTATACCCTCGGCAGGATCCTGGAGGGTGCATGGGAGTTCGCCCAACCAGTCTACATGTGTTTTGTGGACTTGGAGAAAGCGTTCGACCGTGTCCCTCGTGGAGTCCTGTTGGGGGTGCTCCGGGAATATGGAGTGCCGGACCCCTTGATAGGGGCCGTTCGGTCTCTGTATGACCGGTGCCAGAGTTTGGTCCGCATTGCTGGCAGTAAGTCGGATACGTTTCCGGTGAGAGTTGGACTCCGTCAGGGCTGCCCTTTGTCACCGATTCTGTTCCTAACTTTTATGGACAGAATTTCTAGGCGGAGCCAGGGCGTTGAGGGTGTCCCATTTGGCGACCTCAGAATCGGGTCTCTGCTTTTTGCAGATGATGTGGTTCTGTTAGCGTCGTCAGGCCGTGACCTTCAGCTCTCACTGGAGTGATTCGCAGCCGAGTGTGAAGCGGCTGGGATGAGAATCAGCACCTCCAAATCCGAGACTATGGTTCTCAGCCGGAAAAGGGTGGAATGCTCTCTCCGGGTCGGGAATGAGATCCTTCCCCAAGAGGAGGAGTTCAAGTATCTCGGGGTCTTGTTCACGAGTGACGGACGAATGGAGCAGGAGATTGACGGGCGGATCGGTGCGGCGCCTGCAGTGTTGCAGGCTCTGCACCGACCCATCGTTGTGAAGAGGGAGCTGAGCCAGAAGGCGAAGCTCTCTACTTACTGGTCAATCTACGTTCCCATCCTCACCTATGGTCACGAGTTGTGGGTAGTGACCGAAAGAACAAGATCGCGAATACAAGCGGCCGAAATGGGTTTCCTCCGCAGGGTGTCTGGGCTCTCACTTAGAGATAGGGTGAGAAGCTCAGTCATCCGGGAGGGGCTCGGAGTAGAACCGCTGCTCCTCCACATTGAGAGGAGTCAGATGAAGTGGCTCGGGCATCTGGTTAGGATGCCCCCTGGGCGCCTCCCTGGGGAGGTGTTCCGGGCACGTCCCACTGGGAGGAGACCCCGGGGGAGACCCAGGACACGTTGGAGAGACTATGTCTCTCGGCTGGCCTGGGAACGCCTCGGGGTCCCCCCGGAAGAGCTGGAGGAAGTGGCCGGGGACAGAGACGTCTGGGTTTCTCTGCTCAAGCTGCTGCCCCCGCGACCCGACCCCCGGATAAGCGGCAGATGATGGATGGATGGATGGATATATCCTCCACCAACCAGACTTACAACCCCCGACTAGGGTAGCAGAATTTCTAAGCATCTGTACCCCAAAACTACTATCAAAAATATATAAATTATTGTCTAAGATAGATGACACAATGTCTCTTCCATCCTCAAAATGGGAGGCAGATTTATCCATCAGTTCTGGTCATAGCTTCTAACCACAAATATGTTTGAACACCTTCATAAAGACTCGAAATCCTAATTTACAGCTCATACAATACAAAATCCTTCATAGAACACACTATACAGGACAAAGGATGTTCAGGATGGGTCTAACACACTCAAACATCTGCTCACATTGCACAGATAACACACCTGATGATTATGCACACGCTTTGTGGTTTTCTGCGCCTGTCCAGAAGTTCTGGCTTGAAGTCAGTGAGGACCTATCAACATGGCTAAAGTGTAGCATCCCTGCATGCCCCACACTGTGCATACTGGGTGACTTAGACAACATCAACATGGAAATTAACTCAGCACACATGGTTGTCACAGTGTTATGTATCGCAAAGAAAACTATTCTCATGAACTGGAAAGCGAAGAACAATCTGTGTATTAACCAGTTTAGAAATTTTCTTTTAGATTATATTAGCATGGAAACAATGTCTGCCTCCTCAAAACATCAATTGGCTGAATTTCATTCTCTCTGGTCCCCTCTGATTAGTTTTATCACATAGTGGTGGTGGTGGGTTGCTGGGTGATGGTGGGTCTCAGGCCCGGGCTGCTGCGACTGGTGTGACCGGGTGGTTTGTTTGTTTGTTTTTTGATGTTGTTTGTTTGTTTTTTGTAGAGGTCCTCCTGGGTGGGGTTGGGTTGAGTGGGGTGGGGCGGGATGGGTACCTTCTGGGGGTACAGTAGCTCCCGGAATATGGTCGCTGCAGGCCCCGAGCCTGGTGGACATCAGGCCCTCCTGCCCATTGTTGGCTCCCAGGTAGCGGGGATGCCTATGGCAGCCAGTCCCTGGCTGCCCTCTCTGGGGGAGAGTAGCTCCCCCGGTATATATCCCCATACCCCTCTCCCTTCTGGCTCCTGTACACAGCACACACTCACACATGAAGGGTTTTGGGGGCGTGTGTGTTCGGTGGGGTGTAGTGGATGGGGCCACGTAGGTGGTCCCCTTTGGTTGCACTCTGCAGTTCCCTGCCCCTGTTTTAATTATACCTTAGACATTACTACTTATCAAACACACTCACACACACACATTAGGTCTTGGGGGGTGGTTACACTGAGTGGCATCTGGTGGGCGGGGCTCTTTGGGTATGTAGGCTGCCCAGAGTGCCGCGCTCCCAGTTCTACAAGTTTGGCTGGCCCTCAATTTTAATTGCTCACTATTAGAAAATATTGAAGAGCCAGAAGGGTGAGGGGAGGGGTCTTCTTCGCACACCCCTGCTTCCTGGTGTCTGCTCGGGGCAGGAGGGGCCAGGAGGATTAATTAATTGTTCTGCTGGTTCGGGGTCTGTGGTGGCTGGGGGGTTGCTGGCCTCCTGGTGTGCCCGCTGCACTACACCCCAGCAGAGTCGAGGGAGGTAGGATGTGTGGATGTGTGGATGTATGGGACGTGAAAGTGTGTGTGGTAATGATTGGGCCTGGATCTGGGACTTGCTGTCGCCTGGCCTGCCTGTGTTTCTCCCGATGGGGCATCAGCGTTGCCTCTGCCCACTGCTCGCGACTTCACCCACCTGTGGGCACGTTTTGACTCCCAGGGCACTTGGCCAGGGGCGCTGGGGCAGGCGCTGACCCACTTTGTGGCTGTCTGGGGCGCTTGGCCCTCCTGGGTATTGGGTGGGGCCTCTGCCGGGGGGTTTGGGGGCGCTCGGGCTCCTGGGGCCCAGGTCCAGTGCACGGCCCATGTCTGGGCGGCTGGGGCCTGGCGGGGTCGGTGGGCTGTTGCCCCTGGCTCCCGGAGTGCCTCTGCCCTATGCTTATGGGGGCTCTTTCCGGGGGCTTCCTCTGCAGTCTTCTGGGTGGATGCGTGGTTGCCCCTGCGGTGGGCTGCCTGGGTTCTGTGCTCTGTGGGGGCTGCTGGCGGCCTGGGTCTTGTGGCCCTCTCTGCCTGCTTCTGATTGCTTGGGGGGGGCTGTGGATTGTGGCCCTGTACGCTTATACACTCATAACTAAGCACGGTTATCATGTAGGTCCTGTGCCATGGGTGTTGCATGTTCTCACACACACACACACACACACACATTCATTAGTCCAGTAGCATGGTCGCTAAGCAGTTGATGTATTATCATGTCGTCTCAGGTCATCTATATCCACAGCTGTGGCAAAGCAAATCTGTTTGGCATCAAAGGTATTCAGACTACAATTCTTCTGACATAATGCTGAACAGGACAAGGGGAAAAAAAAAAAAAAGTAAAGAAGACAGTTCTGGCGAAAGTCAGGGACTAGACCTGTTCTAAGTTCTATACTTTTTAAAAGGGGCATGTTTATCAACTATGGAATTAGAAGATTTACAAAAATGGTCAAGTGCTAGATCTTCATCTGAGATTTTAACAGTGTCATATAACTATTCAACAGATCAGTTAAAAAAAAGCCTGCTCATGGAGATGTTTCAGGATCTGGATACCAAGCGTGGACCTAATGTTTTCATTTTTGCAATTCTGATACAGGCTATTGAGCAGTGATAACTAACACCAAGTTCAGATACTGCGGATATTCTACCTTTGATTTGTTAAGATTGAGCCAATCAGGGACAACCTTGAAGGATCTCTTTGGTTTTGTAGGATCAGTAATTACCTGAGAAAGGTTGATATTGGTACACACCTTTTTTAAATGATCAGAGGCAGAGTTCAACTTGTTTAAATTAAAATTGCCACACAGAGATTGGGTTTAGGCCACATGCACACAGAATGACATCAACAAATATAAGAAATATTAAACATTTACACATAGATTTTTGAATACATGTAGAGGAATGATACTTTGAAATGTGCTCATTGCGGAGTTATGATCAGTTGAGTAATGAAGGTTGAACTATTCTGGGAAAGAGGTTCTATTCCCAGCATCATGATGGACACTCCTGATATAGAAGGTTTCGCTGACGCATTGGAATTGTTTTACTATTTTCATATGCATGTGCAATGAAGAATTGCTTGCTGCTGATAAATGCAAAGAAGAACAGCTTACACATAGATGCTCACATATAGGTTGCTGAATGCAATGAAGACCTGCTTATCCAGTAAAGTTCAATGTCAATGTGTAATATTCAATTAGGATTTGCAAAACAGTGAAGTTAAACAATGAATGGGTCCATAGTCGGTATGAGAAGACTACAGGAATATTTACCTGGGTGTACGTTCAAAAACAGAGATGAGAAAATCGCGATAAATAATTGTTTGTTTGTTTGTTAGTATGTATAGGAATGTTATGTGTATAGACTGTGTTGAGTTATAGTTACTCAGTAGTGTCTCAGTGAAACAACCGACGGGGGATGCCTTGCGGTGACAACAAAAGCAGTGTTTTACTGATCAGTCAAGTTGCTCCAGTGTACTCCATACAAACTGGTTGGCTACTGAAGGGATAGAAAATGGGGAATTCTTGTTTTAAAGCAAACAAGGAATTAGATGGGAAAAATACATGTTTTAACGGGACCCAGACAATATTAAATACTCAGACAGATGGGATAAGAAGTGTAGTTGTGTAGGAAATCACAAAATTATTACATGAAATTAGTGAAATCAATTGAAGAATGCCTTTCTGAAGAGCTGTTTACCACAGATGAGCAGCTTTGCGACCAAGCACAATGTAGATCGCTTTACTGACAAAATGATCTAATTTAATGGATTGGTTTAGACATGCATAACAGCATTTTAAGAACAAAGAGAGAAACAAAAAGGGACAACGCTTCATGGTGGAAGGTGATGTATAAATAAAAGTGTATATGATGAAGGGGGTGGCAACACCCATTCCGAAATCCCGCCATTCCGACATCCCGCTATTCCGACATCCCACCATTGCGACATACCACCATTCCGACATAACACCATTCCGACATGCAAACGTCCCACCATTCCGACGTTCAAATGTCCCACCATTCCGACAAGGCTTTCTGTATAAGGAAATGTGTGTTACTCAACAGGTGAGTCCCTTCTTTCTGTTCATGCAATTTATATGTTTAACACATGTTTATAGACAAGCGTTATTAAAAACACAAAGTCTCGGCAACTGGAGGAGGAGAAGCAGTCCGCGGTGGTTTTCAATCACACACTCCAATGCCACTTGTTTCAACTTCCGAAAATTTAATCCAGGAAAAAAAGGCTTACAAACATGGACCAAAACGGCTCCATAACACGCACAAGAATCCAAAAGAAACTAAAATTAACTAAAAGAAAGCAAATAAACAGTATGAAGTGGTCAAAATTGGTTTTACGCATGCCTATGTGCGTCTGGCACATGCGTCTTCGGGCTCTCCCACATTGGTTTGTGGATGAAAGCTATATGTTCAGCTGTAATGTCATGTAAAAACAATCTCTACATGACATTTACTCCCAGGTGTTGTGACCAGTTACGTCCTTAAGATATCAACAGGCTGTATAAAGCCTTGCGCAACGGCTGTGTGTTTGTGCCAAATGCGCAAAGCCCATCCGCGCTTCCCAAAATTGGAGCGAGTACTAATAAATCACGTGAATAACATGAATAAACGTTTTTACTGCATTTTGTTGTGTTTTATACGTTCTATGCTGTCATTTCTCTCTTCTCCTATTGGCAAGGCAAGGCAGAGTGCTCGCAACTGTGTCCTGTGCAGTAGCCGTGATATCTGTAATTGCAATTATTACTTTTGCATATGATGACAGCGTGCAAAAGACGCATGGGCTCTGTGGAGAGCTCCGCTCCAGCTGGCTGCTGTGACAACTCACTGACAATGTATTTCTGCTTAATCAGTTTCAGTCTCGCCAGAGTTACATTAATATCTGTATTTTTATATTTGAAATTCAGGGGATTTTGATAATAGATTATTAAAGTTTGTTTGCGAGGCTGTGGCCTCTGCATGTGCAGAGCTTGTGCGCCAAACTTTAGGGCGTATTTGCGCCGGCATATCATTAGTGCAAAATGTTTTGGGTAAAAAATAGGCTGTTAAAAGGAACTGTCGGAATGGCGGTATGTTAAAAAAAAAAAAAACATACCGCCATTCCGACCATAGGAGGAAAAAAGTGTCGGAATGGTGGGACGTTTGATAAAAAATTAAGTGTCGCCATTCCGACAATTGGAGACCCATGTCGGAATGGCGAGATGTCGGAATGGCAGCATGTAACCATGATGAAGGAGAGACCATTTGAGCAGCACAGCCATTTCGCAGCACAGGGACAGCAGTCCAAGTTACAGGATCTCCCACGTGGTATCACCTGTCACATTGTGTCAAGGCATCAAAAGAAGAAAAAATCACCAAACTCAAGGACAAAAAGACGAAGACTCCGGTGAACGAAGAGAGAGTACTGACAAACCAGAAATACAAAAGGATTCTCGATATCAAGATCCAGAAGAAGAGGCTAACAATGCCACGAACACTTACGATGCTGGGAATGATGCCAGCAATGAACAGAGAAGAAGATTCAGTGTCATCAATCTGCAACACGTGCCTCTAATGAGGGGGTGAATATAGAATCCTCAACGATTACAACGTCTCTGGGAACTGTGACAAAAACAAGGTTTAAACCATTTTGATATATATTGTAACCTATTGGCTAAGGAATAGTGCTGAAAATGAGGTAAATCTAATCCACCATTGTCCTTGGTTACTAGTTACTTAAACCAAGTAGCAGATGGTTTTATGGGGATCATTGAGAACAAATAGTTAACTTTTGGTAGTATCATCATTTTAATGGATGTAATTCTCCCCATAAGTGATATAGGTAAGGACTTCCAACGAGAGAGATCGTCCTCTACTGTCTTTAATAATTGCACATAATTTAGCTTTGTTAGCTCTGAGAGCCTGGAGGAAATGTTTATGCCTAAATATCTAATATTTCCTGACTGTAAAGTGATCGCAGGTATATTATGGACCCTACAGTTAATGGGCAGAACTGTGGTCTTAGACCAGTTGATAGAGTAGTCAGAAAGTGTTGAGAATTTATTTATGAGTGTGATCGTGTGAGTGAGAGACGTCTGTGAGTTCTGAAGGAAAAGTAATACATCATCAGCATAAAGACTTATTTTATGCTCAATATTTTGGGATTAATTACTCACAAACGGGTAAGAAAAGGTAGTATTGCCAGACCATACATGATCAAAACAGGGAGCGGAGGTCGTTCAGCTGCAAGAAGGTGTGAATGTCCAACTAAAGTTTATAAAAAGCGGGTAAGACAAGGTGCGAATGCCCAACAATGCATGATCAAAAGAGGGAGCGGAGGTTTTCGGCTGCAAGAAGGTCTGAATGTCCACCCATAATTGCTGAAAAAAGGGTAAAAAAAGGGTGCGAATGCCAAACCATACATCATCAAAAGCAGGAGTAGATGTGTTCGGCTAGAAGAAGGTTTGAATATCCGACCATAGTTTGTAAAAAGCGGGTAAGAAAAGGTTCGAATGCCCAAACATAGACCATCAAAAGAGGGAGCGGAGGTGTTCCGCTGTAAGAAGGTGTAAATGTCCGACCATAGTTGGTAAAAAGCGGGTAAGAAAAGGTTAAAATACCCGACTGTACACAATCAATAGAGGGAGCGGAGTTGTTCGGCTACAAGAAGGTGTGAAAGTCCGACCACGGTTTGTAAAAAGCGGGTAAGAAAAGGTTCGAATGCCCGAATATATACCATCAAAAGTGGAAGTGGAGGTGTTCGGCTGCAAGAAGGTGTGAACGTCCGACCAAAGTTTGTAAAAAGCAGTTAAGAAAAGGTTCGAATATCCAACCAAACATAATCAAAAGCGGGAGCAGAGCTGTTCGACTGCAAATAGGTGTGAATGTCAGATCATAATTTGCAAAAAGCTGATGAGAAAGGGTGAGAATGCCGGACAATACATCATCAAAAGCGGGAGAGGTGGTGTTCGGCTGCAAGTAGGTGTGAATGTCCAGCCATAAATACTCACAAATGGGTAAGAAAACGTAGTATTGCCAGACCATACATGATCAAAACAGGGAGCGGAGGTGGTTCAGCTGCAAGGTGTGAATGTCTGAGTAAAGTTTGTAAAAAGCGGGTATGACAAGGTGCGAATGCCCGACAATGTATGATCAAAAGAGGGAGCAGAGGTGTTCAGCTGCAAGAAGGTCTGAATGTCCACCAATAATTACTGAAAAATGGGTAAGAAAAGGTGCGAATGCCCAACCATACATCATCAAAAGCAGGAGTGGATGTGTTCGGCTACAAGAAGGTTTGAATGTCCGACCAAAGTTTGTAAAAAGCAGGTAAGAAAAGGTGAAAATACCCGACTGTACACAATCAAAAGAGGGAGCGGAGTTGTTCAGCAACAAAGAGTGAAAGTCTGACCATGGTTTGTAAAAAGCTGCTAAGAAAAGGTTCGAATGCCCGAATATATACCATCAAAAGCGGAAGCGGAGGTGTTCGGCTGCAAGAAGGTGTGAACGTCCGACCAAAGTTTGTAAAAAGCAGTTAAGAAAAGTTTCGAATATCCAACCAAACATAATCAAAAGCGGGAGCAGAGCTCTTCGACTGCAAGTAGGTGTGAATGTCCAGCCATAATTACTCACAAACGGGTAAGAAAAGGTAGTATTGCTTGACCATACATGATCAAAACAGGGAGCGGAGGTGGTTTAGCTGCAAAAAGGGGTGAATGTCCAACTAAAGTTCAAATATATTAACAAAAGCGGGAGGAGAGGTCTTAGGATTAGAGTGGTTGAGAATTTCCAACCATAATCTATAAAATGTGGTAAAAAAAAAAGGTGTGAAGGAATGAATTTTATAGCAAAATCAGAAATCATGCATAACTCCGCAAAAGGAACGTATTGCTCAACCAAAGGGATGCTTCTTTCTCATTCAGGGTAATATGAGGAACATTATGCTTGATACATTTTAGACATGGATAATTATGAAGGACAAAGCAATTTTAACTTGGTTTGAGCAAAGCAATTCATTTTATAGGAAAATCCGAAATCGTGCAGGACTCATGAAAGTAAGCTTTTTCTCGGATTCCTGATCCTCCAGTGTTGCTCTTTCCTATATGAAAAATACAGCCTTGTTCTTTGTTGAAATTTATATAGACATTGATAAATATGAAGGACAAAGCAGTTTTAACATAGTTTGAGTAAAGGAATTCATTTTATACATAAAATCCCAAATCATGCAGAACGTATGAAAATAAGCTTATTCTCGGATTCCTGATCCTTCAGTGTTGCTCTTTCTACTACTGCAAAATACAATGTTGTTCTTTGTTGAAGTAAATCTAGACATTGATAAATATGAAGGACAAAGCAGTTTTCATTTGGTTTGAGTGAAGGAATTCATTTTATACATAAAATCCCAAATCATTCAAAACGTATGAAAAGAAGCTTATTCTCGGATTCCTGATCCTTCAGTGTTGCTTTTTCTTCTACTGCAAAATACAATGTTGTTCTTTGTTGAAGTCGATCTAGACATTGATAAATATGAAGGACAAAGCAGTTTTAACTTGGTTTGAGTGAAGGAATTCATTTTATACAAAAAATCCCAAATCATGCAGAACGTATGAAAATAAGCTTATTCTCGGATTACTGATCCTTCAGTGTTGCTCTCTCTTCTACTGCAAAATCCAGTGTTGTTCTTTGTTGAAGTCAATCTAGACATTGATAAATATGAAGGACAAAGCAGTTTTAACATAGTTTGAGTGAAGGCATTCATTTATAGTAAAATCAATAATCGTGCAGAACTCATGAAAATAAGCTTATTCTCGGATTCCTAAAACTTTTGATTTGCTCTTTCTTTACTGCAAAGTACAATGTTGTTCTTTGTTGAAGTCGATCTAGACATTGATAAATATGAAGGACAAAGCAGTTTTCACTTGGTTTGAGTGAAGGATTTGCAGCTGAAAACCTCCCGCTCCCGCTTTTGATTGTGTATAGTCGGGCTTTCGAGCCTTTTCTTACCCGGTTTTTAGAAATTATGGTTGGACATTCAGACCTTGCAGCCGAAGACCTCCACTCCCTCTTTTGATCATACATTGTCGGGCATTCGCACCTTGTCTTACCGGCTTTTTACAAACTATAGTCAGACATTCACACCTTGCAGCTGAACCACCTCAGCTCCCTGTTTTGATCATGTATGGTCTGGCAATACTACATTTTCTTACCCGTTTGTGAGTAATTATGGCTGGACATTCACACCTACTTGCAGTCGAACAGCTCTGCTCCCGCTTTTGATGGTATATATTCGGGCATTCGAACCTTTTCTTAACTGCTTTTTGCAAACTTTGGTTGGACGTTCACACCTTCTTGCAGACGAACACCTCCGCTTCCGCTTTTGATGGTATATATTCGGGCATTCGAACCTTTTCTTAGCAGCTTTTTACAAACCATGGTTGAAATTTCACACCTTCTTGTAGCCGAACAACTCCGCTCCCGCTATTGATTGTGTACAGTCAGGTATTTTAACCTTTTCTTACCCGCTTTTTACCAACTATGGTCGGACATTCACACCGTCTTACAGCGGAACACCTCCGCTCCCGCTTTTGATGGTGTATAGTCAGGCATTTGAACCTTTTCTTACCCGCTTTTTACAAACTATGGTCGGACATTCAAACCTTCTTGTAGCCGAAAACCTCCGCTCCCTCTTTTGATCATACATTGTCGGGCATTCGCACCTTTTCTTACCCGTTTTTTACAAACCATGGTCGGACTGTCACACATTCTTGTAGCCAAACACATCCGCTCCCGCTATTGATTGTGTACAGTCGGGTATTTTAACCTTTTCTTACCCGCTTTTTACCAACTATGGTCGGACATTCACACCTTCTTACAGCGGAACACCTCCGCTCCCTCTTTTGATGGTGTATGTTTGGGCATTCGAACCTTTTCTTACCCGCTTTTTACAAACTATGCTCGGACATTCAAACCTTGTAGCCGAACACATCCACTCCTGCTTTTGATGATGTATGGTTGGGCATTCAAACCTACTTGTTGCCCGCTTTTCATTAATTTTGGGTGGACATTCACACCATGTCACAGCCAAACACCTCCGCTCCCTGTTTTGATCATGTATGGTTGGACATTCGCACCTTTTCTCACCCGCT
Organism: Leuresthes tenuis; assembly: GCF_036924035.1. Taxonomy (NCBI): domain Eukaryota; kingdom Metazoa; phylum Chordata; class Actinopteri; order Atheriniformes; family Atherinopsidae; genus Leuresthes; species Leuresthes tenuis. The sequence goes on from NW_027325362.1 coordinate 29,528,362, forward strand.
TTTTGCAAACTATGGTCGGCTGTTCACAGCTTCCTCTCCACCATACTTGTATGGTGGGATATTCACACCCACTTGCATCCGAAGACCTTTTGTTGATATTTAGTCGGTCATTCGCAGCTTACCCGCTTTTGGCAAACTATGGCCTTCATGCAGCCAAACACCTCTGATCTCGCTTTTGATGATGTAAGGTTGGGCATTCAGACCTTGCTTCACCTGCTTTTCACCAAATATAGTCGGACATTCACACCTTCTTGCAGCCGAACACTTCCGCTCCACCTTTTAGTTTTCTATCACACCTTTTTTTTCACCGCATTTTATAGATTATGGTTGGAAATTCTCAACCACTCTCATCCGAAGACCTCTCCTCCCGCTTTTGTTAATATATTTGAACTTTAGTCGGACATTCACACCTTCTTGCAGCTGAACCACCTCCGCTCCCTGTTTTGATGATGTATGGTCTGGCAATACTACCTTTTCTTACCCGTTTGTTAGTAATTATGGCTGGACATTCACACCTACTTGCAGCCGAACACCACCTCTCCCGCTTTTGATGATGTATGGACCGGCATTCTTACCTTTTCTAACACATTTTTCAGCAATTATGGTCGGAGATTCACACTTACTCACAGCCGAACAACTCCGCTCCCGCATTTGATGGTGTATAGTCGGGCATTCTCACCCTTTCTCATAAGCATTTTGCAAATTATGATCTGACATTCACACCTGCTTTTGATAATGTATGGTTGGGCATTCGCACCTTTTCTTACCCATTTTTCAGTAATTATGGGTGGACATTCACACCTTCTTGCAGCTGAACACCTCCTCTCCCGCTATTGATTGTGTACAGTCGGGTATTTTAACCTTTTCTTACCCGCTTTTTACCAAATATGGTCGGACATTCACACCGTCTTACAGCGGAACACCTCTGCTCCCGCTTTTGATGGTGTATAGTCAGGCGCTTGAACCTTTTCTTACCCGCTTTTTACAAACTATGGTCGGACATTCAAACCTTCTTGTAGCCGAAAACCTCCGCTCCCTCTTTTGATTATACATTGTTGGGCATTCACACCTTATTTACAAACTATAGTCAGACATTCACACCTTGCAGCTGAGCCACCTCAGCTCCCTGTTTTGATAGTGTATGTTCGGGTATTCGAACCTATTCTTACCCCCTTTTTACAAACTATGCTCGGAGATTCACACCTACTCACAGCCGAACAACTCCGCTCCCGCATTTGATGATGTCTTGTCCGGCATTCTAGTCTCTTCTAACACATTTTTCAGCAATTATGGTCGGACATTCACACCTACTCACAGCCGAACACTTCCGCTCCCGCATTTGATGGTGTATAGCCGGGCATTCTCACCCTTTCTCATCAGCTTTTTGCAAATTATGATCTGACATTCACACCTACTTGCAGTCGAACAGCTCTGCTCCCGCTTTTGATTATGTTTTGTTGGATATTCGAACCTTTTCTTAACTGCTTTTTACAAACTTTGGTCGGACGTTCACACCTTCTTGCAGCCAAACACCTCCGCTTCCGCTTTTGATGGTATATATTCGGGCATTCGATCCTTTTCTTACCAGCTTTTTACAAACCATGGTTGGACTTTCACATCTTCTTGTAGCCGAACAACTCCGCTCCCCCTATTGATTGTGTACAGTCGGGTATTTTAACCTTTTCTTACCCACTTTTTACCAACTATGGTCGGACATTCACACCTTCTTACAGCGGAACACCTCCGCTCCCTCTTTTGATGGTGTATGTTTGGGCATTCGAACCTTTTCTTACCCGCTTTTTACAAACTATGCTCGGACATTGAAACCTTCTTGTAGCCGAACACATCCACTCCTTCTTTTGATGATGTATGCTTGGGCATTCAAACCTACTTTTTGCCCGCTTTTCATTAATTTTGGGTGGACATTCACACCTTGTCACAGCCAAACACCTCTGCTCCCTGTTTTGATCATGTATGGTTGGACATTCGCACCTTGTCTCACCCGCTTTTTGCAAACTATGGTCGGCTGTTCACAGCTTCCTCTCCACCATACTTGTATCGTGGGATGTTCACACCCAGTTGCATCCGAAGACCTCCGCCCCCACTTTTGTTGATATTTAGTTGGTCATTCGCAGCTTACCCGCTTTTGGCAAACTATGGCCTTCTTGCAGCCAAACCCTCTGATCTCGCTTTTGATGATGTAAGGTTGGGCATTCAGACCTTGCTTCACCTGCTTTTCACCAAATATAGTCGGACATTCACACCTTCTTGCAGCCGAACACTTCCGCTCCACCTTTTAGTGTTCTATCACACCTTTTTTTCACCGAATTTTATAGATTATGGTTGGAAATTCTCAACCACTCTCATCCGAAGACCTCTCCTCCCGCTTTTGTTAATATATTTGAACTTTAGTTGGACATTCACACCTTCTTGCAGCTGAACCACCTCCGCTCCCTGTTTTGATGATGTATGGTCTGGCAATACTACCTTTTCTTACCCGTTTGTGAGTAATTATGGCTGGACATTCACACTTACTTGCAGCCGAACACCACCTCTCTCGCTTTTGATGATGTATGGACCGGCATTCTTACCTTTTCTAACACATTTTTCAGAAATTACAGTCGGAGATTCACACCTACTCACAGCCGAACAACTCCGCTCCCGCATTTGATGGTGTGCAGTCGGACATTCTCACCCTTTCTCATCAGCTTTTTGCAAATTATGATCTGACATTCACACCTACTTGCAGTCGAAAAGCTATGCTCCCGCTTTTGATTATGTTTGGTTGGATATTCAAACTTTTTCTTAACTGCTTTTTACAAACTTTGGTTGGACGTTCACACCTTCTTGGAGCCGAACACATCCACTCCTGCTTTTGATGATGTATGGTTGGGCATTCGCACCTTTTTTTTACCCATTTTTCAGGAATTATGGGTGGACATTCACACCTTCTTGCAGCTGAACACCTCTCCTTCTTATGATCATGTGCGGATGATATTCGAAAATTTTCTTTCATGTTTTAAAGCAATTATTGATGGACATTCAGACCTTGTTGCAGCTGAACCACTCTGCTCCCGCTTTTGATGGTGTATAGTCGGGCTTTCGAGCCTTTCCTTCCCGGTTTTTACAAATTATGGTTGGACATTCAGACCTTCTTGCAGCCGAACACCTCCGCTCCCTCTTTTGATCATATATTGTCTGGCATTCGAACCTTTTCTCACCAGCTTTTTACAAACCATGGTTGGACTTTCACACCTTCTTGTAGCCGAACAACTCCGCTCCCGCTATTGATTGTGTACAGTCGGGTATTTTAACCTTTTCTTACCCGCTTTTTACCAACTATGGTCGGACATTTACACCTTCTTACAGCGGAACACCTCCGCTCCCTCTTTTGATGGTCTATGTTTGGGCATTCGAACCTTTTCTTACCCGCTTTTTACAAACTATGGTCGGACATTCAAACCTTCTTGTAGCCGAACACATCCACTCCTGCTTTTGATGATGTATGGTTTGGCATTCGCACCCTTTTTTTACCCATTTTCAGCAATTATGGGTGGACATTCAGACCTTCTTGCAGCCGAAAACCTCCGCTCCCTCTTTTGATCATGCATTGTCGGGCATTCGCACCTTGTCTTACCCGCTTTTTATAAACTTTAGTTGGACATTCACACCTTCTTGCAGCTGAACGACCTCCGCTCCCTGTTTTGATCATGTATGGTCTGGCAATACTACCTTTTCTTACCCGTTTGTGAGTAATTAATCCCAAAATATTGAGCATAAAATAAGTCTTTATGCTGATGATGTATTACTTTTCCTTCAGAACTCACAGACGTCTCTCACTCACACGATCACACTCATAAATAAATTCTCAACACTTTCTGACTACTCTATCAACTGGTCTAAGACCACAGTTCTGCCCATTAACTGTAGGGTCCATAATATACCTGCGATCACTTTACAGTCAGGAAATATTAGATATTTAGGCATAAACATTTCCTCCAGGCTCTCAGAGCTAACAAAGCTAAATTATGTGCAATTATTAAAGACAGTAGAGGACGATCTCTCTAGTTGGAAGTCCTTACCTATATCACTTATGGGGAGAATTACATCCATTAAAATGATGATACTACCAAAAGTTAACTATTTGTTCTCAATGATCCCCATAAAACCATCTGCTACTTGGTTTAAGTAACTAGATTCATGCATCTCCAAATTTCTGTGGAAAAACAAACCACCACGTATTAGTTTAAAAACCCTACAGAAGACCAAGGACAATGGTGGATTAGATTTACCTCATTTTCAGCACTATTCCTTAGCCAATAGGTTACAATATATATCAAAATGGTTTAAACCTTGTTTTTGTCACAGTTCCCAGAGACGTTGTAATCGTTGAGGATTCTATATTCACCCCCTCATTAGAGGCACGTGTTGCAGATTGATGACACTGAATCTTCTTCTCTGTTCATTGCTGGCATCATTCCCAGCATTGTAAGTGTTCGTGGCATTGTTAGCCTCTTCTTCTGGATCTTGATATCGAGAATCCTTTTGTATTTCTGGTTTGTCAGTACTCTCTCTTCGTTCACCGGAGTCTTCGTCTTTTTGTCCTTGAGTTTGGTGATTTTTTCTTCTTTTGATGCCTTGACACAATGTGACAGGTGATACCACGTGGGAGATCCTGTAACTTGGACTGCTGTCCCTGTGCTGCGAAATGGCTGTGCTGCTCAAATGGTCTCTCCTTCATCATGGTTACATGCTGCCATTCCGACATCTCGCCATTCCGACATGGGTCTCCAATTGTCGGAATGGCGACACTTAATTTTTTATCAAACGTCCCACCATTCCGACACTTTTTTCCTCCTATGGTCGGAATGGCGGTATGTTTTTTGTTTTTTTTAACATACCGCCATTCCGACAGTTCCTTTTAATAGCCTATTTTTTACCCAAAACATTTTGCACTAATGATATGCCGGCGCAAATACGCCCTAAAGTTTGGCGCACAAGCTTTGCACATGCAGAGGCCACAGCCTCGCAAACAAACTTTAATAATCTATTATCAAAATCCCCTGAATTTCAAATATAAAAATACAGATATTAATGTAACTCTGGCAAGACTGAAACTGATTAAGCAGAAATACAGTGTCAGTGAGCTGTCACAGCAGCCAGCTGGAGCGGAGCTCTCCACAGAGCCCATGCGTCTTTTGCACGCTGTCATCATATGCAAAAGTAATAATTGCAATAACAGATATCACGGCTACGGCACAGGACACAGTTGCGAGCACTCTGCCTTGCCTTGCCAATAGGAGAAGAGAGAAATGACAGCATAGAACGTATAAAACACAACAAAATGCAGTAAAACCGTTTATTCATGTTATTCACGTGATTTATGAGTACTCGCTCCAATTTTGGGAAGCGCGGATGGGCTTTGCGCATTTGGCACAAACACACAGCCGTTGCGCAAGGCTTTATACAGCCTGTTGATATCTTAAGGACGTAACTGGTCACACCTGGGAGTAAATGTCATGTAGAGATTGTTTTTACATGACATTACAGCTGAACATATAGCTTTCATCCACAAACCAATGTGGGAGAGCCCGAAGACGCATGTGCCAGACGCACATAGGCATGCGTAAAACCAATTTTGACCACTTCATACTGTTTATTTGCTTTCTTTTAGTTAATTTTCGTTTCTTTTGGATTCTTGTACGTGTTATGCAGCCGTTTTGGTCCATGTTTGTAAGTCTTTTTTTCCTGGATTAAATTTTCGAAAGTTGAAACAAGTGGCATTGGAGTGTGTGATTGAAAACCACCGCGGACTGCTTCTCCTCCTCCAGTTGCCGAGACTTTGTGTTTTTAATAACGCTTGTCTATAAACATGTGTTAAACATATAAATTGCATGAACAGAAAGAAGGGACTCACCTGTTGAGTAACACACATTTCCTTATACAGAAAGCCTTGTCGGAATGGTGGGACATTTGAACGTCGGAATGGTGGGACGTTTGCATGTCGGAATGGTGGTATGTCGGAATGGTGGTATGTCGGAATGGTGGGATGTCGGAATAGCGGGATGTCGGAATGGCGGGATTTCGGAATGGGTGTTGCCACCCCCTTCATCATATACACTTTTATTTATACATCACCTTCCACCATGAAGTGTTGTCCCTTTTTGTTTCTCTCTTTGTTCTTAAAATGCTGTTATGCATGTCTAAACCAATCCATTAAATTAGATCATTTTGTCAGTAAAGCGATCTACATTGTGCTTGGTCGCAAAGCTGCTCATCTGTGGTAAACAGCTCTTCAGAAAGGCATTCTTCAATTGATTTCACTAATTTCATGTAATAATTTTGTGATTTCCTACAAAACTACACTTCTTATCCCACCTGTCTGAGTATTTAATATTGTCTGGGTCCCGTTAAAACATGTATTTTTCCCATCTAATTCCTTGTTTGCTTTAAAACAAGAATTCCCCATTTTCTATCCCTTCAGTAGCCAACCTTGTTGTCACCGCAAGGCATCCCCCGTCGGTTGTTTCACTGAGACACTACTGAGTAACTATAACTCAACACAGTTTATACACATAACATTCATATACATACTAACAAACAAACAAACAATTATTTATCGCGATTTTCTCATCTCTGTTTGAACGTACACCCAGGTAAATATTCCTGTAGTCTTCTCATACCGACTATGGACCCATTCATTGTTTAACTTCACTGTTTTGCAAATCCTAATTGAATATTACACATTGACATTGAACTTTACTGGATAAGCAGGTCTTCATTGCATTCAGCAACCTATATGTGAGCATCTATGTGTAAGCTGTTCTTCTTTGCATTTATCAGCAGCAAGCAATTCTTCATTGCACATGCATATGAAAATAGTAAAACAATTCCAATGCGTTAGCGAAACCTTCTATATCAGGAGTGTCCATCATGATGCTGGGAATAGAACCTCTTTCCCATATAGTTCAACCTTCATTACTCAACTGATCATAACTCCGCAATGAGCACATTTCAAAGTATCATTCCTCTACATGTATTCAAAAATCTATGTGTAAATGTTTAATATTTCTTATATTTGTTGATGTCATTCTGTGTGCATGTGGCCTAAACCCAATCTCTGTGTGGCAATTTTAATTTAAACAAGTTGAACTCTGCCTCTGATCATTTAAAAAAGGTGTGTACCAATATCAACCTTTCTCAGGTAATTACTGATCCTACAAAACCAAAGAGATCCTTCAAGGTTGTCCCTGATTGGCTCAATCTTAACAAATCAAAGGTAGAATATCCGCAGTATCTGAACTTGGTGTTAGTTATCACTGCTCAATAGCCTGTATCAGAATTGCAAAAATGAAAACATTAGGTCCACGCTTGGTATCCAGATCCTGAAACATCTCCATGAGCAGGCTTTTTTTTAACTGATCTGTTGAATAGTTATATGACACTGTTAAAATCTCAGATGAAGATCTAGCACTTGACCATTTTTGTAAATCTTCTAATTCTATAGTTGATAAACATGCCCCTTTTAAAAAGTATAGAACTTAGAACAGGTCTAGTCCCTGACATTCGGCAGAACTGTCTTCTTTACTTTTTTTTTTTTTTCCCCTTGTCCTGTTCAGCATTATGTCAGAAGAATTGTAGTCTGAATACCTTTGATGCCAAACAGATTTGCTTTGCCAAGGGAAGTTTTATAAATGTAAAGCTCCCCTTGATGCCCATTTATTTATTTCTGTTTACAATATATGACATGAACTGAACTGAACCGGACCGGGGGACAAGGAAAGAAGAAGAGGAAAGAAGAGGAAACAGAACAAAAATAGAAACAAAAACCAGACAACCAGCTGCTACACCTGTAAAAACAAAACAGACAACAATCCATGGCCTCTGAGGGGAATCCAGCCTTAGCGCCACCAGGAGCACCTGAAAGCAGACAAGCAGAGAAAAAACAAACACACAAACAAACAAAAACAAGCACAAGAAGCGGCAATCGCATACAACACAGCTGTGGATATAGATGACCTGAGACGACATGATAATACATCAACTGCTTAGCGACCATGCTACTGGACTAATGAATGTGTGTGTGTGTGTGTGTGTGTGTGTGTGTGAGAACATGCAACACCCATGGCACAGGACCTACATGATAACCGTGCTTAGTTATGAGTGTATAAGCGTACAGGGCCACAATCCACAGCCCCCCCCCAAGCAATCAGAAGCAGGCAGAAAGGGCCACAAGACCCAGGCCACCAGCAGCCCCCACAGAGCACAGAACCCAGGCAGCCCACCGCAGGGGCAACCACGCATCCACCCAGAAGACTGCAGAGGAAGCCCCCGGAAAGAGCCCCCATAAGCATAGGGCAGAGGCCCTCCGGGAGCCAGGGGCAACAGCCCACCGACCCCGCCAGGCCCCAGCCGCCCAGACATGGGCCGTGCACTGGACCCGGGCCCAAGGGGCCCGAGCGCCCCCAAACCCCTCCGGCAGAGGCCCCACCCAATACCCAGGAGGGCCAAGCGCCCCAGACAGCCACAAAGTGGGTCAGCGCCTGCCCCAGCGCCCCTTGCCAAGTGCCCTGGGAGTCAAGACGTGCCCACAGGTGGGTGAAGTTGCGAGCAGTGGGGAGAGGCAACGCTGACGCCCCATCGGGAGAAGCACAGGCAGGCCAGGCGACAGCAAGTCCCAGATCCAGGCCCAATCATTACCACACACACTTTCACGTCCCATACATCCACACATCCACACGTCCTACCTCCCTCGACTCTGCTGGGGTATAGTGCACCGGGCACACCAGGGGGCCAGCAACCCCCCAGCCACCACAGACCCCGAACCAGCAGAACAATTAATTAATCCTCCTGGCCCCTTCTGCCCCGAACAGACACCAGGAAGCAGGGGTGTGCGAAGAAGACCCCTCCCTTCACCCTTCTGGCTCTTCAATATTTTCTAATAGTGAGCAATTAAAATTGAGGGGCAGCCAAACTTGTAGAACTGGGAGCGCGGCACTCTGGGCAGCCTACATACCCAAAGAGCCCCGCCCACCAGATGCCACTCAGTGTAACCACCCCCCAAGACCTAATGTGTGTGTGTGAGTGTGTTTGATAAGTAGTAATGTCTAAGGTGTAATTAAAACAGGGGCAGGGAACTGCAGAGTGCAACCAAAGGGGACCACCTACGTGGCCCCATCCACTACACCCCACCGAACACACACGCCCCCAAAACCCTTCATGTGTGAGTGTGTGCTGTGTACAGGAGCCAGAAGGGAGAGGGGTATGGGGATATATACCCGGGGAGCTACTCTCCCCCAGAGAGGGCAGCCAGGGACTGGCTGTAATAGGCATCCCTGCTACCTGGGAGCCAACAATGGGCAGGAGGGCCTGATGTCCACCAGGCTCGGGGCCTGCAGCGACCATATTCCGGGAGCTACTGTACCCCCAGAAGGTACCCATCCCGCCCCACCCCACTCAACCCAACCCCACCCCGGAGGACCTCTACAAAAAACAAACAAACAACATAAAAAAACAATCAAACAAATCACCCGGTCACACCAGTTGCAGCAGCCCGGGCCTGAGACCCACCATCACCCAGCAACCCACCACCACCACTATGTGATAAAACTAATCAGAGGGGACCAGAGAGAATGAAATTCAGCCAATTGATGTTTTGAGGAGGCAGACATTGTTTCCATGCTAATATAATCTAAAAGAAAATTTCTAAACTGGTTAATACACAGATTGTTCTTCACTTTCCAGTTCATGAGAATAGTTTTCTTTGCGATACATAACACTGTGAGAACCATGTGTGCTGAGTTAATTTCCATGTTGATGTTGTCTAAGTCACCCAGTATGCACAGTGTGGGGCATGCAGGGATGCTACACTTTAGCCATGTTGATAGGTCCTCACACACTTCAAGCCAGAACTTCTGGACAGGCGCACAAAACCACAAAGCATGTGCATAATCATCAGGTGTGTTATCTGTGCAATGTGAGCAGATGTTTGAGTGTGTTAGACCCATCCTGAACATCCTTTGTCCTGTATAGTGTGTTCTATGAAGGATTTTGTATTGTATGAGCTGTAAATTAGGATTTCGAGTCATTATGAAGGTGTTCAAACATATTTGTGGTTAGAAGCTATGACCAGAACTGATGGATAAATCTGCCTCCCATTTTGAGGATGGAAGAGACATTGTGTCATCTATCTTAGACAATAATTTATATATTTTTGATAGTAGTTTTGGGGTGCAGATGCTTAGAAATTCTGCTACCCTAGTCGGGAGTTGTAAGTCTGGTTGGTGGAGGATATATCCATCCATCCATCCATCATCTGCCGCTTATCCGGGGGTCGGGTCGCGGGGGCAGCAGCTTGAGCAGAGAAACCCAGACGTCTCTGTCCCCAGCCACTTCCTCCAGCTCTTCCGGGGGGACCCCGAGGCGTTCCCAGGCCAGCCGAGAGACATAGTCTCTCCAACGTGTCCTGGGTCTCCGCCGGGTTCTCCTCCCAGTGGGACGTGCCCGGAACACCTCCCCAGGGAGGCGCCCAGGGTGCATCCTAACCAGATGCCCGAGCCACCTCATCTGACTCCTCTCAATGCGGAGGAGCAGTGGTTCTACTCCGAGCCCCTCCCGGAAGACTGACCTTCTCACCCTATCTCTAAGGGAGAGCCCAGACACCCTGCGGAGGAAACCCATTTCGGCTGCTTGTATTCGCGATCTTGTTCTTTCGGTCACTACCCACAACTCGTGACCATAGGTGAGGATGGGAACGTAGATTGACCAGTAAGTAGAGAGCTTCGCCTTCTGGCTCAGCTCCCTCTTCACTACGACGGGTCGGTGCAGAGCCTGCAACACTGCAGGCGCCGCACCGATCCGCCCGTCAATCTCCCGCTCCATTCGTCCGTCACTCGTGAACAAGACCCCGAGATACTTGAACTCCTCCTCTTGGGGAAGGATCTCATTCCCGACCCGAAGAGAGCATTCCACCCTTTTCCGGCTGAGAACCATAGTCTCGGATTTGGAGGTGCTGATTCTCATCCCAGCCGCTTCACACTCGGCTGCGAATCACTCCAGTGAGAGCTGAAGGTCACGGCCTGACGACGCTAACAGAACCACATCATCTGCAAAAAGCATGGGACACCCTCAACGCCCTGGCTCCGCCTAGAATTTCTGTCCATAAAAGTTAGGAACAGAATTGGTGACAAAGGGCAGCCCTGACGGAGTCCAACTCTCACCGGAAACGTATCCCACTTACTGCCGGCAATGTGGACCAAACTCTGGCACCGGTCATACAGAGACCGAACGGCCCCTATCAAGGGGTCCGGCACTCCATATTCCCGGAGCACCCCCCACAGGACTCCACGAGGGACACGGTCGAACGCTTTCTCCAAGTCCACAAAACACATGTAGACTGGTTGGGCGAACTCCCATGCACCCTCCAGGATCCTGCCGAGGGTATAGAGCTGGTCCACTGTTCCACGGCCAGGACGAAAGCCAAACTGCATCTCCTGAATCCGAGGCTCGATTAACCGACGGATCCTCCTCTCCAATACCCCCGAATAGACCTTACCAGGGAGGCTGAGGAGTGTGATACCCCTATAGTTGGAACACACCCTCCGGTCCCCCTTTTTAAAGAGGGGGACCACCACCCCAATCTGCCAGTCCAGAGGCACTGTCCCCGATGTCCATGCGATACTGCAGAGGCGTGTCAGCCAAGACAGCCCTACAACATCCAGAGCCTTGAGAAACTCAGGACGGACCTCATCCACCTCCGGGGCCTTGCCACCAAGGAGTTTTTTAACCACCTCGGCAACCTCAGCCCCAGAAATGGGAGGCCCCGTCTCCGAGCTCTCCGACTCTGCCTCTTCCGAGCACGTGTTGGTAGGATTGAGGAGTTCCTCGAAGTACTCCCCCCACCGACTCACAACATCCCTAGTTGAGGTCAGCAAAGCCCCGTCCCCACTGTAAACAGTGTTGACTGTGAGCCGCTTCCCCCCCCTGAGACGCCGGATGGTGGACCAGAATCTTTTCGAGGCCGTCCGGAAATCGTTCTCCATGGTCTCACCGAACTCCTCCCAGGCCCGAGTTTTTGCCTCAGCAACCGCCGAAGCCATGGCCCGTCTGGCCCGTCGGTACCTATCAGCTTCTTCCAGGGTCCCACTGGCCAAAAAGGCCCGATAGGACTCCTTCTTCAGCTTGACGGCTTCCCTCACCACTGGTGTCCACCAGCAGGTTGGAGGGTTGCCGCCACGACAGGCACCGACCACCTTACGGCCACAACTCCGACCAGCTGCCTCGGCAATGGAGTCACGGAACATGGCCCATTCAATGTCCCCCACCTCAAATATGGTTGAAGCTCTGCCGGAGGTGGGAGTTAAAGCTCCTTCTGACGGGGGATTCTGACAAACGCTCCCAGCAGACCCTCACAATACGTTTGGGCCTGCCAGGTCTGATCGGCATCCTCCCCCACCAGCGGAGCCAACTCACCACCAGGTGGTGATCAGTTGACAGCTCCGCCCCTCTCTTCACCCGAGTGTCCAGGACATACGGCCGCAAGTCCGATGATACAACCACAAAGTCGATCATCGAACTGCGGCCAAGGGTGTCCTGGTGCCAAGTGCACATATGGACACCCTTATGCCTGAACATGGTGTTAGTTATGGACAGTCTATGACTGGCACAGAAGTCCAACAACATAACACCACTCTGATTCAGATCGGGGGGGCCGTTCCTCCCAATCACACCCCTCCAGGTCTCACTGTCATTGCCCACGTGAGCATTGAAGTCCCCCAGCAGAATGAGGGAGTCTCCGGTAGGAGCATTCTCCAGTGCCTCCCCCAGAGACTCCAAAAAGGGTAGGTACTCTGAACTGCTGTTTGGCGCATAGGCACAAACAACAGTCAGGACTCGTCCCCCCACCCAAGGCGGAGGGAGGCTGCCCTCTCGTTCACTGGGGTAAACCCCAATGTACTGGCACACAGCCGGGGGGCAATAAGTATGCCCACACCTGCTCTGCGCCTCTCACCACGGGCAACTCCAGAGTGGAAGAGAGTCCAACCCCTCTCAAGAGTACTGGTTCCAGATCCCAAGCCGTGCGTCGAGGTGAGTCCGACTATATCTAACGGTCTGATGAAGTTTCAACAATAAACAACAAACTTTGTATTATGAGAAAGAACCAGACTCATTCTTCAGGAATCCGAAAATAAGCTCTATTTTACGAGTTATGCACGAATTCGGATTCTCCTATAAAACGAATTCCTTAACTCAAACCAAGTTAAGACTGCTTTGTCCTTCATATTTATTCATGTCTAATCAAGTTTCAATGATAAACAACGTTGTACTTTGTAGAATGAGAAAGAACTTCTTCAGCAATAAGCATCTCTCGACAAATGACGAAATACAGATTTTGCTATAAAATTAATTGCTATCAGCCTGACTTAAAACTGTTTGTCTTCCTTATTTATCCACTTCAAATCAAGGTTCAACAATTAAAAAAATGTTGTAGTTGCACTGTAACTTAATCTTGAGCAATCAGTATAAAAAGAGGGTGGGCAAAGGTGCGAATGTCAAACCATACATGATCAAAACAGGGAGCGGATTTATTTGGCTGAGACAAGGTGTGAATGTCCACCCATAATTAATGAAAAGCGGGCAACAAGTAGGTTCGAATGCCCAACCATACATCATCAAAAGCAGGAGTGGATATGTTCGGCTACAAGAAGCTTTGAACGTCTGACCATAGTTTGTAAAAAGGGGGTAAGAAAAGGTTCGAATGCCCGAACATACACCATCAAAGGAGGGAGCGGAGGTGTTCCGCTGTAAGAAGGTGTGAATGTCCGACCATAGTTGGTAAAAAGCGGGTAAGAAAAGGTTAAAATACCCGACTGTACACAATCAATAGCGGGAGCGGAGTTGTTCGGCTACTAAAAGATGTGAAAGTCCGACTATGGTTTGTAAAAAGCGGGTAAGAAAAGGTGCTAATGCCCGACAATGTATGATCAAAAGAGGGAGCGGAGGTTTTCGGCTACAAGAAGGTTTGAATGTCCGACCATAGTTTGTAAAAAGCGGGTAAGAAAAGGTTCAAATGCCTGACTATACACCATCAAAAGCGGGAGTGGAGGTGTTCCACTGTAAGACGGTGTGAATGTCCGACCATATTTGGTAAAAAGCGGGTAAGAAAAGGATAAAATACCTGACTGTACACAATCAATAGCGGGAGCGGAGTTGTTCGGCTACAAGAAGGTGTGAAAGTTCAACCATGGTTTGTAAAAAGCTGCTAAGAAAAGGTTCGAATGCCCGAATATATACCATCAAAAGCGGAAGCGGAGGTGTTCGGCTGCAAGAAGGTGTGAACGTCCGACCAAAGTTTGCAAAAAGCAGTTAAGAAAAGGTTCGAATGCCCGAATATATACCATCAAAAGCGGGAGCAGAGCTGTTCGACTGCAAGTAGGTGTGAATGTCCAGCCATAATTACTCACAAACGGGTAAGGAAAGGTAGTATTGCCAGACCATACATGATCAAAACAGGGAGCTGAGGTGGTTCAGCTGCAAGGTGTGAATGTCTGACTATAGTTTGTAAAAAGCGGGTAAGACAAGGTGCGAATGCCCGACAATGTATGATCAAAAGAGGGAGTGGAGGTCTTCGGCTGCAAGATCTGAATGTCCAACCATAATTTCTAAAAACCGGGTAAGAAAAGGCTCGAAAGCCCGACTATACACAATCAAAAGCGGGAGCGGGAGGTTTTCAGCTGCAAATCCTTCACTCAAACCAAGTGAAAACTGCTTTGTCCTTCATATTTATCAATGTCTAGATCGACTTCAACAAAGAACAACATTGTACTTTGCAGTAAAGAAAGAGCAAATCAAAAGTTTTAGGAATCCGAGAATAGGCTTATTTTCATGAGTTCTGCACGATTATTGATTTTACTATAAATGAATGCCTTCACTCAAACTATGTTAAAACTGCTTTGTCCTTCATATTTATCAATGTCTAGATTGACTTCAACAAAGAACAACACTGGATTTTGCAGTAGAAGAAAGAGCAACACTGAAGGATCAGTAATCCGAGAATAAGCTTATTTTCATACGTTCTGCATGATTTGGGATTTTATGTATAAAATGAATTCCTTCACTCAAACCAAGTTAAAACTGCTTTGTCCTTCATATTTATCAATGTCTAGATCGACTTCAACAAAGAACAACATTGTATTTTGCAGTAGAAGAAAAAGCAACACTGAAGGATCAGGAATCCGAGAATAAGCTTATTTTCATACGTTCTGCATGATTTGGGATTTTATGTATAAAATGAATTCCTGCACTCAAACCAAGTGAAAACTGCTTTGTCCTTCATATTTATCAATGTCTAGATTTACTTCAACAAAGAACAACATTGTATTTTGCAGTAGAAGAAATAGCAACACTGAAGGATCAGGAATCCGAAAACAAACTTATTTTCATACGTTCTGCTTGATTTGGGATTTTTCTATAAAATTAATTCCTTCACTCAAACAAAGTGGAAACTGCTTTGTCCTTCATATTTATCAATGTCTATATCGATTTCAACAAAGAACAAGGCTTTATTTTGCAGTATAGGAAAGAGCAACACTGGAGGATCAGGAATCCGAGAATAAGCTTACTTTCATGAGTCCTGCACGATTTCGGATTTTCCTATAAAATGAATTGCTTTGCTCAAACCAAGTTAAAATTGCTTTGTCCTTCATAGTTATCCATGTCTAAAATGTATCAAGCATAAAGTTCCTCCTATTACCCTGAATGAGAAAGAAGCATCCCTTTGGTTGAGCAATACGTTCCTTTTGCGGAGTTATGCATGATTTCGGATTTTGCTATAAAATTCATTCCTTAACACCTTTTTTTTTTCACCGCATTTTATAGATTATGGTTGGAAATTCTCAACCACACTAATCCGAAGACCTCTCCTCCCGCTTTTGTTAATATATTTGAACTTTAGTTGGACATTCACCCCTTTTTGCAGCTAAACCACCTCCGCTCCCTGTTTTGATAATGTATGGTCTGGCAATACTACATTTTCTTACCCGTTTGTGAGTAATTATGGCTGGATATTCACACCTACTTGCAGCTGAACACAATCTCTCTCGCTTTTAATTATGTTTGGATATTCGAACCTTTTCTTTACTGCTTTTTGCGAACTTTGGTCAGACGTTCACACCTTCTTGCAGCCGAACACCTCCGCTTCCGCTTTTGATGGTATATATTCGGGCATTCGAACCTTTTCTTACCAGCTTTTTACAAACGATGGTTGGACTTTCACACCTTCTTGTAATCGAACAACTCCGCTCCCGCTATTGATTGTGTACAGTCGGGTATTTTAACCTTTTATTACCCACTTTTTACCAACTATGGTCGGACATTCACACCGTCTTACAGCGGAACATCTCCGCTCCCGCTTTTGATGGTGTATAGTCAGGCATTTGAACCTTTTCTTACCCGCTTTTTACAAACTATGGTCGGACATTCAAACCTTCTTGTAGCCGAAAACCTCCGCTCCCTCTTTTGATCATACATTGTCGGGCATTCGCACCTTATCTTACCCGCATTTTACAAACTATAGTCAGACATTCACACCTTGTTGCTGACCAATCTCAGCTCCCTGTTTTGATCATGTATGGTCTGGCAATACTACCTTTTCTTACCCGTTTGTGAGTAATTATGGCTGGACATTCACACCTACTTGCAGTCGAACAGCTCTGCTCCCGCTTTTGATTATGTTTGGTTGGATATTCGAACCTTTTCTTAACTGCTTTTTACAAACTTTGGTCGGACGTTCACACCTTCTTGACGCCGAACACCTCCGCTTCCGCTTTTGATGGTATGTATTCGGGCATTCGAACCTTTTCTTAGCAGCTTTTTACAAACCATGGTTGGACTTTCACACCTTCTTGTAGCCGAACAACTCCGCTCCCGCTATTGATTGTGTACAGTCGGGTATTTTAACCTTTTCTTACCCGCTTTTTACCAACTATGGTCGGACATTCACACCGTCTTACAGCTGAACACCTCCGCTCCCGCTTTTGATGGTGTATTGTCAGGCATTTGAACCTTTTCTTACCCGCTTTTTACAAACTATGGTCGGACATTCAAACCTTCTTGTAGCCAAAAACCTCCGCTCCCTCTTTTGATCATACATTGTCGGGCATTCGCACCTTTTCTTACCCGTTTTTTACAAACCATGGTCGGACTGTCACACATTCTTGTAGCCAAACACATCCGCTCCCGCTATTGATTGTGTACAGTCGGGTATTTTAACCTTTTCTTACCCGCTTTTTACCAACTATGGTCGGACATTCACACCTTCTTACAGCGGAACACCTCCGCTCCCTCTTTTGATGGTGTATGTTTGGGCATTCGAACCTTTTCTTACCCGCTTTTTACAAACTATGCTCGGACATTCAAACCTTGTAGCCGAACACATCCACTCCTGCTTTTGATGATGTATGGTTGGGCATTCAAACCTACTTGTTGCCCGCTTTTCATTAATTTTGGGTGGACATTCACACCTTGTCACAGCCAAACACCTCCGCTCCCTGTTTTGATCATGTATGGTTGGACATTCGCACCTTTTCTCACCCGCTTTTTGCAAACTATGGTCGGCTGTTCACAGCTTCCTCTCCACCATACTTGTATGGTGGGATATTCACACCCACTTGCATCCGAAGACCTTTTGTTGATATTTAGTCGGTCATTCGCAGCTTACCCGCTTTTGGCAAACTATGGCCTTCATGCAGCCAAACACCTCTGATCTCGCTTTTGATGATGTAAGGTTGGGCATTCAGACCTTGCTTCACCTGCTTTTCACCAAATATAGTCGGACATTCACACCTTCTTGCAGCCGAACACTTCCGCTCCACCTTTTAGTGTTCTATCACACCTTTTTTTTCACCGCATTTTATAGATTATGGTTGGAAATTCTCAACCACTCTCATCCGAAGACCTCTCCTCCCGCTTTTGTTAATATATTTGAACTTTAGTCGGACATTCACACCTTCTTGCAGCTGAACCACCTCCGCTCCCTGTTTTGATGATGTATGGTCTGGCAATACTACCTTTTCTTACCCGTTTGTTAGTAATTATGGCTGGACATTCACACCTACTTGCAGCCGAACACCACCTCTCCCGCTTTTGATGATGTATGGACCGGCATTCTTACCTTTTCTAACACATTTTTCAGCAATTATGGTCGGAGATTCACACTTACTCACAGCCGAACAACTCCGCTCCCGCATTTGATGGTGTATAGTCGGGCATTCTCACCCTTTCTCATAAGCATTTTGCAAATTATGATCTGACATTCACACCTGCTTTTGATAATGTATGGTTGGGCATTCGCACCTTTTCTTACCCATTTTTCAGTAATTATGGGTGGACATTCACACCTTCTTGCAGCTGAACACCTCCTCTCCCGCTATTGATTGTGTACAGTCGGGTATTTTAACCTTTTCTTACCCGCTTTTTACCAAATATGGTCGGACATTCACACCGTCCTACAGCGGAACACCTCTGCTCCCGCTTTTGATGGTGTATAGTCAGGCATTTGAACCTTTTCTTACCCGCTTTTTACAAACTATAGTCAGACATTCACACCTTGCAGCTGAGCCACCTCAGCTCCCTGTTTTGATAGTGTATGTTCGGGTATTCGAACCTATTCTTACCCCCTTTTTACAAACTATGCTCGGAGATTCACACCTACTCACAGCCGAACAACTCCGCTCCCGCATTTGATGATGTCTTGTCCGGCATTCTAGTCTCTTCTAACACATTTTTCAGCAATTATGGTCGGACATTCACACCTACTCACAGCCGAACACTTCCGCTCCCGCATTTGATGGTGTATAGCCGGGCATTCTCACCCTTTCTCATCAGCTTTTTGCAAATTATGATCTGACATTCACACCTACTTGCAGTCGAACAGCTCTGCTCCCGCTTTTGATTATGTTTTGTTGGATATTCGAACCTTTTCTTAACTGCTTTTTACAAACTTTGGTCGGACGTTCACACCTTCTTGCAGCCAAACACCTCCGCTTCCGCTTTTGATGGTATATATTCGGGCATTCGATCCTTTTCTTACCAGCTTTTTACAAACCATGGTTGGACTTTCACATCTTCTTGTAGCCGAACAACTCCGCTCCCCCTATTGATTGTGTACAGTCGGGTATTTTAACCTTTTCTTACCCACTTTTTACCAACTATGGTCGGACATTCACACCTTCTTACAGCGGAACACCTCCGCTCCCTCTTTTGATGGTGTATGTTTGGGCATTCGAACCTTTTCTTACCCGCTTTTTACAAACTATGCTCGGACATTGAAACCTTCTTGTAGCCGAACACATCCACTCCTTCTTTTGATGATGTATGCTTGGGCATTCAAACCTACTTTTTGCCCGCTTTTCATTAATTTTGGGTGGACATTCACACCTTGTCACAGCCAAACACCTCTGCTCCCTGTTTTGATCATGTATGGTTGGACATTCGCACCTTGTCTCACCCGCTTTTTGCAAACTATGGTCGGCTGTTCACAGCTTCCTCTCCACCATACTTGTATCGTGGGATGATCACACCCAGTTGCATCCGAAGACCTCCGCCCCCACTTTTGTTGATATTTAGTTGGTCATTCGCAGCTTACCCGCTTTTGGCAAACTATGGCCTTCTTGCAGCCAAACACCTCTGATCTCGCTTTTGATGATGTAAGGTTGGGCATTCAGACCTTGCTTCACCTGCTTTTCACCAAATATAGTCGGACATTCACACCTTCTTGCAGCCGAACACTTCCGCTCCACCTTTTAGTGTTCTATCACACCTTTTTTTCACCGAATTTTATAGATTATGGTTGGAAATTCTCAACCACTCTCATCCGAAGACCTCTCCTCCCGCTTTTGTTAATATATTTGAACTTTAGTTGGACATTCACACCTTCTTGCAGCTGAACCACCTCCGCTCCCTGTTTTGATGATGTATGGTCTGGCAATACTACCTTTTCTTACCCGTTTGTGAGTAATTATGGCTGGACATTCACACTTACTTGCAGCCGAACACCACCTCTCTCGCTTTTGATGATGTATGGACCGGCATTCTTACCTTTTCTAACACATTTTTCAGAAATTACAGTCGGAGATTCACACCTACTCACAGCCGAACAACTCCGCTCCCGCATTTGATGGTGTGCAGTCGGACATTCTCACCCTTTCTCATCAGCTTTTTGCAAATTATGATCTGACATTCACACCTACTTGCAGTCGAAAAGCTATGCTCCCGCTTTTGATTATGTTTGGTTGGATATTCAAACTTTTTCTTAACTGCTTTTTACAAACTTTGGTTGGACGTTCACACCTTCTTGGAGCCGAACACATCCACTCCTGCTTTTGATGATGTATGGTTGGGCATTCGCACCTTTTTTTTACCCATTTTTCAGGAATTATGGGTGGACATTCACACCTTCTTGCAGCTGAACACCTCTCCTTCTTATGATCATGTGCGGATGATATTCGAAAATTTTCTTTCATGTTTTAAAGCAATTATTGATGGACATTCAGACCTTGTTGCAGCTGAACCACTCTGCTCCCGCTTTTGATGGTGTATAGTCGGGCTTTCGAGCCTTTCCTTCCCGGTTTTTACAAATTATGGTTGGACATTCAGACCTTCTTGCAGCCGAACACCTCCGCTCCCTCTTTTGATCATATATTGTCTGGCATTCGAACCTTTTCTCACCAGCTTTTTACAAACCATGGTTGGACTTTCACACCTTCTTGTAGCCGAACAACTCCGCTCCCGCTATTGATTGTGTACAGTCGGGTATTTTAACCTTTTCTTACCTGCTTTTTACCAACTATGGTCGGACATTCACACCGTCTTACAGCGGAACACCTCCGCTCCGCGCTTTTGATGGTGTATAGTCAGGCATTTGAACCTTTTCTTACCCGCTTTTTACAAACTATGGTCGGACATTCAAACCTTCTTGTAGCCGAAAACCTCCGCTCTCTCTTTTGATTATACAATGTTGGGCATTCGCACCTTATCTTACCCGCTTTTTACAAACCATAGTCAGACATTCACACCTTGCAGCTGAACAACCTCAGCTCCCTGTTTTGATCATGTATGGTCTGGCAATACTACCTTTTCTTACAAGTTTGTGAGTAATTATGGCTGGACATTCACACCTACTTGCAGTCGAAAAGCTCTGCTCCCGCTTTTGATTATGTTTGGTTGTATATTCGAAACTTTTCTTAACTGCTTTTTACAAACTTTGGTCGGACGTTCACACCTTCTTGCAGCCGAACACCTCCGCTTCCGCTTTTGATGGTATATATTCGGGCATTCGAACCTTTTCTTAGCAGCTTTTTACAAACCATGGTTGAACTTTCACACCTTCTTGTAGCCGAACAACTCCGCTCCCGCTATTTATTGTGTACAGTCAGGTATTTTAACCTTTTCTTACCCGCTTTTTACCAACTATGGTCGGACATTCACACCGTCTTACAGCGGAACACCTCCGCTCCCGCTTTTGATGGTGTATAGTCAGGCATTTGAACCTTTTCTTACCCGCTTTTTTTTTTTTATGGTCGGACATTCAAACCTTCTTGTAGCCGAAAACCTCCGCTCCCTCTTTTGATCATACATTGTCGGGCATTCGCACCTTTTCTTACCCGTTTTTTACAAACCATGGTCGGACTGTCACACATTCTTGTAGCCAAACACATCCGCTCCCGCTATTGATTGTGTACAGTCGGGTATTTTAACCTTTTCTTACCCGTTTTTTACCAACTATGGTCGGACATTCACACCTTCTTACAGCGGAACACCTCCGCTCCCTCTTTTGATAGTGTATGTTCGGGCATTCGAATCTATTCTTACCCCCTTTTTACAAAATATGCTCGGAGATTCACACCTACTCACAGCCGAACAACTCCGCTCCCGCATTTGATGGTGTATAGTCGGGCATTCTCACCCTTTCTCATCAGCTTTTTGCAAATTATGATCTGACATTCACACCTACTTGCAGTCGAACAGCTCTGCTCCCGCTTTTGATTATGTTTGGTTGGATATTCGAAACTTTTCTTAACTGCTTTTTACAAACTTTGGTAGGACGTTCAAACTTTCAAGCAGCCGAACACCTCCGCTTCTGCTTTTGATGTGTTATATTCGGGGATACAAACCTTTTCTTACCCACTTTTTACAAACCATGGTCAGACTTTCACTCTTTGTTGCTGAACAACTCCGCTCCCTCTTTTGATTGTGTACAGTCGGGTATTTTCACCTTTTCTTACCTGCTTTTTACAAACTTTGGTCGGACATTCAAACCTTCTTGTAGCCGAACACATCCACTCCTGCTTTTGATGATGTATGGTTGGGCATTCGCACCTTTTCTTACCCATTTTTCAGTAATTATTGGTGGACATTCAGACCTTCTTGCAGCTGAACACTTCTGCTCCCTCTTTTGATCATACATTGTCGGGCATTCGCACCTTGTCTTACCCGCTTTTTACAAACTTTAGTCAGACATTCACACCTTGCAGCTGAACCACCTCCGCTCCCTGTTTTGATCATGTATGGTCTGGCAATACTACCTTTTCTTACCCATTTGTGAGTAATTATGGCTGGACATTCACACCTACTTGCAGCCGAACACCACCTCTCCCGCTTTTGATGATGTATTGTCCGGCATTCTAGTCTCTTCTAACACATTTTTCAGCAATTATGGTCGGACATTCACACCTACTCACAGCCGAACACTTCCGCTCCCGCATTTGATGGTGTATAGCCGGGCATTCTCACCCTTTCTCATCAGCTTTTTGCAAATTATGATCTGACATTCACACCTACTTGCAGTCGAACAGCTCTGCTCCCGCTTTTGATTATGTTTGGTTGGATATTCGAACCTTTTCTTAACTGCTTTTTACAAACTTTGGTCGGACGTTCACACCTTCTTGCAGCCGAACACCTCCGCTTCCTCTTTTGATGGTATATATTCGGGCATTCGAACCTTTTCTTACCCGCTTTTTACAAACCGTGGTCGGACTTTCACACCTTCTTGTAGCCGAACAACTCCGCTCCCGCTATTGATTGTGTACAGTCGGGTATTTTAACCTTTTCTTACCCGCTTTTTACCAACTATGGTCGGACATTTACACCTTCTTACAGCGGAACACCTCCGCTCCCTCTTTTGATGGTCTATGTTTGGGCATTCGAACCTTTTCTTACCCGCTTTTTACAAACTATGGTCGGACATTCAAACCTTCTTGTAGCCGAACACATCCACTCCTGCTTTTGATGATGTATGGTTTGGCATTCGCACCCTTTTTTTACCCATTTTCAGCAATTATGGGTGGACATTCAGACCTTCTTGCAGCCGAAAACCTCCGCTCCCTCTTTTGATCATGCATTGTCGGGCATTCGCACCTTGTCTTACCCGCTTTTTATAAACTTTAGTTGGACATTCACACCTTCTTGCAGCTGAACGACCTCCGCTCCCTGTTTTGATCATGTATGGTCTGGCAATACTACCTTTTCTTACCCGTTTGTGAGTAATTAATCCCAAAATATTGAGCATAAAATAAGTCTTTATGCTGATGATGTATTACTTTTCCTTCAGAACTCACAGACGTCTCTCACTCACACGATCACACTCATAAATAAATTCTCAACACTTTCTGACTACTCTATCAACTGGTCTAAGACCACAGTTCTGCCCATTAACTGTAGGGTCCATAATATACCTGCGATCACTTTACAGTCAGGAAATATTAGATATTTAGGCATAAACATTTCCTCCAGGCTCTCAGAGCTAACAAAGCTAAATTATGTGCAATTATTAAAGACAGTAGAGGACGATCTCTCTAGTTGGAAGTCCTTACCTATATCACTTATGGGGAGAATTACATCCATTAAAATGATGATACTACCAAAAGTTAACTATTTGTTCTCAATGATCCCCATAAAACCATCTGCTACTTGGTTTAAGTAACTAGATTCATGCATCTCCAAATTTCTGTGGAAAAACAAACCACCACGTATTAGTTTAAAAACCCTACAGAAGACCAAGGACAATGGTGGATTAGATTTACCTCATTTTCAGCACTATTCCTTAGCCAATAGGTTACAATATATATCAAAATGGTTTAAACCTTGTTTTTGTCACAGTTCCCAGAGACGTTGTAATCGTTGAGGATTCTATATTCACCCCCTCATTAGAGGCACGTGTTGCAGATTGATGACACTGAATCTTCTTCTCTGTTCATTGCTGGCATCATTCCCAGCATCGTAAGTGTTCGTGGCATTGTTAGCCTCTTCTTCTGGATCTTGATATCGAGAATCCTTTTGTATTTCTGGTTTGTCAGTACTCTCTCTTCGTTCACCGGAGTCTTCGTCTTTTTGTTCTTGAGTTTGGTGATTTTTTCTTCTTTTGATGCCTTGACACAATGTGACAGGTGATACCACGTGGGAGATCCTGTAACTTGGACTGCTGTCCCTGTGCTGCGAAATGGCTGTGCTGCTCAAATGGTCTCTCCTTCATCATGGTTACATGCTGCCATTCCGACATCTCGCCATTCCGACATGGGTCTCCAATTGTCGGAATGGCGACACTTAATTTTTTATCAAACGTCCCACCATTCCGACACTTTTTTCCTCCTATGGTCGGAATGGCGGTATGTTTTTTGTTTTTTTTAACATACCGCCATTCCGACAGTTCCTTTTAATAGCCTATTTTTTACCCAAAACATTTTGCACTAATGATATGCCGGCGCAAATACGCCCTAAAGTTTGGCGCACAAGCTTTGCACATGCAGAGGCCACAGCCTCGCAAACAAACTTTAATAATCTATTATCAAAATCCCCTGAATTTCAAATATAAAAATACAGATATTAATGTAACTCTGGCGAGACTGAAACTGATTAAGCAGAAATACAGTGTCAGTGAGCTGTCACAGCAGCCAGCTGGAGCGGAGCTCTCCACAGAGCCCATGCGTCTTTTGCACGCTGTCATCATATGCAAAAGTAATAATTGCAATAACAGATATCACGGCTACGGCACAGGACACAGTTGCGAGCACTCTGCCTTGCCTTGCCAATAGGAGAAGAGAGAAATGACAGCATAGAACGTATAAAACACAACAAAATGCAGTAAAACCGTTTATTCATGTTATTCACGTGATTTATGAGTACTCGCTCCAATTTTGGGAAGCGCGGATGGGCTTTGCGCATTTGGCACAAACACACAGCCGTTGCGCAAGGCTTTATACAGCCTGTTGATATCTTAAGGACGTAACTGGTCACACCTGGGAGTAAATGTCATGTAGAGATTGTTTTTACATGACATTACAGCTGAACATATAGCTTTCATCCACAAACCAATGTGGGAGAGCCCGAAGACGCATGTGCCAGACGCACATAGGCATGCGTAAAACCAATTTTGACCACTTCATACTGTTTATTTGCTTTCTTTTAGTTAATTTTCGTTTCTTTTGGATTCTTGTACGTGTTATGCAGCCGTTTTGGTCCATGTTTGTAAGTCTTTTTTTCCTGGATTAAATTTTCGAAAGTTGAAACAAGTGGCATTGGAGTGTGTGATTGAAAACCACCGCGGACTGCTTCTCCTCCTCCAGTTGCCGAGACTTTGTGTTTTTAATAACGCTTGTCTATAAACATGTGTTAAACATATAAATTGCATGAACAGAAAGAAGGGACTCACCTGTTGAGTAACACACATTTCCTTATACAGAAAGCCTTGTCGGAATGGTGGGACATTTGAACGTCGGAATGGTGGGACGTTTGCATGTCGGAATGGTGGTATGTCGGAATGGTGGTATGTCGGAATGGTGGGATGTCGGAATAGCGGGATGTCGGAATGGCGGGATTTCGGAATGGGTGTTGCCACCCCCTTCATCATATACACTTTTATTTATACATCACCTTCCACCATGAAGCGTTGTCCCTTTTTGTTTCTCTCTTTGTTCTTAAAATGCTGTTATGCATGTCTAAACCAATCCATTAAATTAGATCATTTTGTCAGTAAAGCGATCTACATTGTGCTTGGTCGCAAAGCTGCTCATCTGTGGTAAACAGCTCTTCAGAAAGGCATTCTTCAATTGATTTCACTAATTTCATGTAATAATTTTGTGATTTCCTACAAAACTACACTTCTTATCCCACCTGTCTGAGTATTTAATATTGTCTGGGTCCCGTTAAAACATGTATTTTTCCCATCTAATTCCTTGTTTGCTTTAAAACAAGAATTCCCCATTTTCTATCCCTTCAGTAGCCAACCTTGTTGTCACCGCAAGGCATCCCCCGTCGGTTGTTTCACTGAGACACTACTGAGTAACTATAACTCAACACAGTTTATACACATAACATTCATATACATACTAACAAACAAACAAACAATTATTTATCGCGATTTTCTCATCTCTGTTTGAACGTACACCCAGGTAAATATTCCTGTAGTCTTCTCATACCGACTATGGACCCATTCATTGTTTAACTTCACTGTTTTGCAAATCCTAATTGAATATTACACATTGACATTGAACTTTACTGGATAAGCAGGTCTTCATTGCATTCAGCAACCTATATGTGAGCATCTATGTGTAAGCTGTTCTTCTTTGCATTTATCAGCAGCAAGCAATTCTTCATTGCACATGCATATGAAAATAGTAAAACAATTCCAATGCGTTAGCGAAACCTTCTATATCAGGAGTGTCCATCATGATGCTGGGAATAGAACCTCTTTCCCATATAGTTCAACCTTCATTACTCAACTGATCATAACTCCGCAATGAGCACATTTCAAAGTATCATTCCTCTACATGTATTCAAAAATCTATGTGTAAATGTTTAATATTTCTTATATTTGTTGA
Organism: Leuresthes tenuis; assembly: GCF_036924035.1. Lineage (NCBI taxonomy): Eukaryota > Metazoa > Chordata > Actinopteri > Atheriniformes > Atherinopsidae > Leuresthes > Leuresthes tenuis. The sequence goes on from NW_027325362.1 coordinate 29,555,232, forward strand.
TGTCATTCTGTGTGCATGTGGCCTAAACCCAATCTCTGTGTGGCAATTTTAATTTAAACAAGTTGAACTCTGCCTCTGATCATTTAAAAAAGGTGTGTACCAATATCAACCTTTCTCAGGTAATTACTGATCCTACAAAACCAAAGAGATCCTTCAAGGTTGTCCCTGATTGGCTCAATCTTAACAAATCAAAGGTAGAATATCCGCAGTATCTGAACTTGGTGTTAGTTATCACTGCTCAATAGCCTGTATCAGAATTGCAAAAATGAAAACATTAGGTCCACGCTTGGTATCCAGATCCTGAAACATCTCCATGAGCAGGCTTTTTTTTAACTGATCTGTTGAATAGTTATATGACACTGTTAAAATCTCAGATGAAGATCTAGCACTTGACCATTTTTGTAAATCTTCTAATTCTATAGTTGATAAACATGCCCCTTTTAAAAAGTATAGAACTTAGAACAGGTCTAGTCCCTGACTTTCGGCAGAACTGTCTTCTTTACTTTTTTTTTTTTTCCCCTTGTCCTGTTCAGCATTATGTCAGAAGAATTGTAGTCTGAATACCTTTGATGCCAAACAGATTTGCTTTGCCAAGGGAAGTTTTATAAATGTAAAGCTCCCCTTGATGCCCATTTATTTATTTCTGTTTACAATATATGACATGAACTGAACTGAACCGGACCGGGGGACAAGGAAAGAAGAAGAGGAAAGAAGAGGAAACAGAACAAAAATAGAAACAAAAACCAGACAACCAGCTGCTACACCTGTAAAAACAAAACAGACAACAATCCATGGCCTCTGAGGGGAATCCAGCCTTAGCGCCACCAGGAGCACCTGAAAGCAGACAAGCAGAGAAAAAACAAACACACAAACAAACAAAAACAAGCACAAGAAGCGGCAATCGCATACAACACAGCTGTGGATATAGATGACCTGAGACGACATGATAATACATCAACTGCTTAGCGACCATGCTACTGTACTAATGAATGTGTGTGTGTGTGTGTGTGTGTGTGTGTGTGAGAACATGCAACACCCATGGCACAGGACCTACATGATAACCGTGCTTAGTTATGAGTGTATAAGCGTACAGGGCCACAATCCACAGCCCCCCCCCAAGCAATCAGAAGCAGGCAGAAAGGGCCACAAGACCCAGGCCACCAGCAGCCCCCACAGAGCACAGAACCCAGGCAGCCCACCGCAGGGGCAACCACGCATCCACCCAGAAGACTGCAGAGGAAGCCCCCGGAAAGAGCCCCCATAAGCATAGGGCAGAGGCCCTCCGGGAGCCAGGGGCAACAGCCCACCGACCCCGCCAGGCCCCAGCCGCCCAGACATGGGCCGTGCACTGGACCCGGGCCCAAGGGGCCCGAGCGCCCCCAAACCCCTCCGGCAGAGGCCCCACCCAATACCCAGGAGGGCCAAGCGCCCCAGACAGCCACAAAGTGGGTCAGCGCCTGCCCCAGCGCCCCTTGCCAAGTGCCCTGGGAGTCAAGACGTGCCCACAGGTGGGTGAAGTTGCGAGCAGTGGGGAGAGGCAACGCTGACGCCCCATCGGGAGAAGCACAGGCAGGCCAGGCGACAGCAAGTCCCAGATCCAGGCCCAATCATTACCACACACACTTTCACGTCCCATACATCCACACATCCACACGTCCTACCTCCCTCGACTCTGCTGGGGTATAGTGCCCCGGGCACACCAGGGGGCCAGCAACCCCCCAGCCACCACAGACCCCGAACCAGCAGAACAATTAATTAATCCTCCTGGCCCCTTCTGCCCCGAACAGACACCAGGAAGCAGGGGTGTGCGAAGAAGACCCCTCCCCTCACCCTTCTGGCTCTTCAATATTTTCTAATAGTGAGCAATTAAAATTGAGGGGCAGCCAAACTTGTAGAACTGGGAGCGCGGCACTCTGGGCAGCCTACATACCCAAAGAGCCCCGCCCACCAGATGCCACTCAGTGTAACCACCCCCCAAGACCTAATGTGTGTGTGTGAGTGTGTTTGATAAGTAGTAATGTCTAAGGTGTAATTAAAACAGGGGCAGGGAACTGCAGAGTGCAACCAAAGGGGACCACCTACGTGGCCCCATCCACTACACCCCACCGAACACACACGCCCCCAAAACCCTTCATGTGTGAGTGTGTGCTGTGTACAGGAGCCAGAAGGGAGAGGGGTATGGGGATATATACCCGGGGAGCTACTCTCCCCCAGAGAGGGCAGCCAGGGACTGGCTGTAATAGGCATCCCTGCTACCTGGGAGCCAACAATGGGCAGGAGGGCCTGATGTCCACCAGGCTCGGGGCCTGCAGCGACCATATTCCGGGAGCTACTGTACCCCCAGAAGGTACCCATCCCGCCCCACCCCACTCAACCCAACCCCACCCCGGAGGACCTCTACAAAAAACAAACAAACAACATAAAAAAACAATCAAACAAATCACCCGGTCACACCAGTTGCAGCAGCCCGGGCCTGAGACCCACCATCACCCAGCAACCCACCACCACCACTATGTGATAAAACTAATCAGAGGGGACCAGAGAGAATGAAATTCAGCCAATTGATGTTTTGAGGAGGCAGACATTGTTTCCATGCTAATATAATCTAAAAGAAAATTTCTAAACTGGTTAATACACAGATTGTTCTTCACTTTCCAGTTCATGAGAATAGTTTTCTTTGCGATACATAACACTGTGAGAACCATGTGTGCTGAGTTAATTTCCATGTTGATGTTGTCTAAGTCACCCAGTATGCACAGTGTGGGGCATGCAGGGATGCTACACTTTAGCCATGTTGATAGGTCCTCACAGACTTCAAGCCAGAACTTCTGGACAGGCGCACAAAACCACAAAGCATGTGCATAATCATCAGGTGTGTTATCTGTGCAATGTGAGCAGATGTTTGAGTGTGTTAGACCCATCCTGAACATCCTTTGTCCTGTATAGTGTGTTCTATGAAGGATTTTGTATTGTATGAGCTGTAAATTAGGATTTCGAGTCATTATGAAGGTGTTCAAACATATTTGTGGTTAGAAGCTATGACCAGAACTGATGGATAAATCTGCCTCCCATTTTGAGGATGGAAGAGACATTGTGTCATCTATCTTAGACAATAATTTATATATTTTTGATAGTAGTTTTGGGGTGCAGATGCTTAGAAATTCTGCTACCCTAGTCGGGAGTTGTAAGTCTGGTTGGTGGAGGATATATCCATCCATCCATCCATCATCTGCCGCTTATCCGGGGGTCGGGTCGCGGGGGCAGCAGCTTGAGCAGAGAAACCCAGACGTCTCTGTCCCCAGCCACTTCCTCCAGCTCTTCCGGGGGGACCCCGAGGCGTTCCCAGGCCAGCCGAGAGACATAGTCTCTCCAACGTGTCCTGGGTCTCCGCCGGGTTCTCCTCCCAGTGGGACGTGCCCGGAACACCTCCCCAGGGAGGCGCCCAGGGTGCATCCTAACCAGATGCCCGAGCCACCTCATCTGACTCCTCTCAATGCGGAGGAGCAGTGGTTCTACTCCGAGCCCCTCCCGGAAGACTGACCTTCTCACCCTATCTCTAAGGGAGAGCCCAGACACCCTGCGGAGGAAACCCATTTCGGCTGCTTGTATTCGCGATCTTGTTCTTTCGGTCACTACCCACAACTCGTGACCATAGGTGAGGATGGGAACGTAGATTGACCAGTAAGTAGAGAGCTTCGCCTTCTGGCTCAGCTCCCTCTTCACTACGACGGGTCGGTGCAGAGCCTGCAACACTGCAGGCGCCGCACCGATCCGCCCGTCAATCTCCCGCTCCATTCGTCCGTCACTCGTGAACAAGACCCCGAGATACTTGAACTCCTCCTCTTGGGGAAGGATCTCATTCCCGACCCGAAGAGAGCATTCCACCCTTTTCCGGCTGAGAACCATAGTCTCGGATTTGGAGGTGCTGATTCTCATCCCAGCCGCTTCACACTCGGCTGCGAATCACTCCAGTGAGAGCTGAAGGTCACGGCCTGACGACGCTAACAGAACCACATCATCTGCAAAAAGCATGGGACACCCTCAACGCCCTGGCTCCGCCTAGAATTTCTGTCCATAAAAGTTAGGAACAGAATTGGTGACAAAGGGCAGCCCTGACGGAGTCCAACTCTCACCGGAAACGTATCCCACTTACTGCCGGCAATGTGGACCAAACTCTGGCACCGGTCATACAGAGACCGAACGGCCCCTATCAAGGGGTCCGGCACTCCATATTCCCGGAGCACCCCCCACAGGACTCCACGAGGGACACGGTCGAACGCTTTCTCCAAGTCCACAAAACACATGTAGACTGGTTGGGCGAACTCCCATGCACCCTCCAGGATCCTGCCGAGGGTATAGAGCTGGTCCACTGTTCCACGGCCAGGACGAAAGCCAAACTGCATCTCCTGAATCCGAGGCTCGATTATCCGACGGATCCTCCTCTCCAATACCCCCGAATAGACCTTACCAGGGAGGCTGAGGAGTGTGATACCCCTATAGTTGGAACACACCCTCCGGTCCCCCTTTTTAAAGAGGGGGACCACCACCCCAATCTGCCAGTCCAGAGGCACTGTCCCCGATGTCCATGCGATACTGCAGAGGCGTGTCAGCCAAGACAGCCCTACAACATCCAGAGCCTAGAGAAACTCAGGACGGACCTCATCCACCTCCGGGGCCTTGCCACCAAGGAGTTTTTTAACCACCTCGGCAACCTCAGCCCCAGAAATGGGAGGCCCCGTCTCCGAGCTCTCCGACTCTGCCTCTTCCGAGCACGTGTTGGTAGGATTGAGGAGTTCCTCGAAGTACTCCCCCCACCGACTCACAACATCCCTAGTTGAGGTCAGCAAAGCCCCGTCCCCACTGTAAACAGTGTTGACTGTGAGCCGCTTCCCCCCCCTGAGACGCCGGATGGTGGACCAGAATCTTTTCGAGGCCGTCCGGAAATCGTTCTCCATGGTCTCACCGAACTCCTCCCAGGCCCGAGTTTTTGCCTCAGCAACCGCCGAAGCCATGGCCCGTCTGGCCCGTCGGTACCTATCAGCTTCTTCCAGGGTCCCACTGGCCAAAAAGGCCCGATAGGACTCCTTCTTCAGCTTGACGGCTTCCCTCACCACTGGTGTCCACCAGCAGGTTGGAGGGTTGCCGCCACGACAGGCACCGACCACCTTACGGCCACAACTCCGACCAGCTGCCTCGGCAATGGAGTCACGGAACATGGCCCATTCAATGTCCCCCACCTCAAATATGGTTGAAGCTCTGCCGGAGGTGGGAGTTAAAGCTCCTTCTGACGGGGGATTCTGACAAACGCTCCCAGCAGACCCTCACAATACGTTTGGGCCTGCCAGGTCTGATCGGCATCCTCCCCCACCAGCGGAGCCAACTCACCACCAGGTGGTGATCAGTTGACAGCTCCGCCCCTCTCTTCACCCGAGTGTCCAGGACATACGGCCGCAAGTCCGATGATACAACCACAAAGTCGATCATCGAACTGCGGCCAAGGGTGTCCTGGTGCCAAGTGCACATATGGACACCCTTATGCCTGAACATGGTGTTAGTTATGGACAGTCTATGACTGGCACAGAAGTCCAACAACATAACACCACTCTGATTCAGATCGGGGGGGCCGTTCCTCCCAATCACACCCCTCCAGGTCTC